>NC_056061.1:62532500-63157500 GCF_016772045.2 Ovis aries
AGGACTTGTTGAGTATTTAGGGTTCAACTCAATATTTTGCTGATCTCCCTGACAAAACCTTTTCTCACATACTAACTGGCTCTAAGGCTTGCTTTTCTATATCCCAGAAAGTCATTCTGTGTCTTCAGCATCCCTTCTAACTGTGTGTGTGGTTGTGTTTTTGGGCCTTCAGATTGGGCATCCCCTGCTTACCGAAGTTCCTGGCCCAGCGACGCTTAGGGCTCAGGCAGCTGAAGGCCCACTGGATCTTTTCTGATCATCACAACCAAATTTATTATTCCAAATTTTTGAGGCTAAAAGTGATTCAGACAAGAAAGCCACAAGATAACTAGACACTGGCAGAAACAGAATCTGTCCCCAGGGCTGCCTGGTTCAAACCACCACCTTCTTTCCTCTGCCTGATTCATGTAAGCAGCCCTTCTGGCAGAATGCCTCCAGGCAGGGCGGGGACCTGGCTGGTCTTCCGTTGTCAGTCACCATCGTTTCTATAACGGGAACCCAGTCCTGAAGATGGAGAACAGGAGACAGCTTGCAATGTAGACCTGTGTCCTATCTGAGTTGCCTCCTTCTGGGACCAGGTATTATCTCATACTGTTGGACAGTGTCAGTACTTAGTTAAAAACTACTCAAATTCTCCATTTCCCTGTACTTCTGAACTACTTCTCATAGCAGCCCCATCCCTGGGGTATGTCTTTCCACAGCATAGCTGTATAAATATGGCCAAGTCATCCCTTTCCACATAAAAAGATGTTTGTGATGTACACAAACCATGCATGCTGTGTAATTCATTTATATAAAAAAGAAAAGACAGTCTATTAACATGTTGAGTGCTGCTCCATGAAGATAGAATTTTGAGTGTTTATTTACTGCTTTTCTATATTTTTCACTATCAAACAAACCAAAGTATCTGTGTTGATGCTTATTTGATTAGCAGTAAGATAAGAAATGGCAACCCACCCCAGTATTCTTGCCTGGAGAATCCCATGGACGGAGGAGCTTGGTGGGCTACAGTCCACGGGTCGCAAAGAGTCGGACACGACTGATCGACTTCACTTTCACTTTCAAGATATGGAATAATACAGACTTTGGAGTCTGGAGAATTGGATTAAAATCTGTGCTCTGTGATGGTAGAACAATTCAGTAGGTTCTATGAACTTTAGCTTTCTCGGCCTTAGAAGGGAGAGGATGATCTAGTCCTTACAGAATGTCTGTAATGATTATGAAATATAATGCATATAAAGCACTTAGCATGATGCTGGCAATCATAGTTACCAATTTTTACAGTGTGACTCTTATGTGCCGCTGAACTCATTTAATGCTCACAAGACTCCCTGGGGGGTAGTATATTATCAGCCTCCTTTCTCAGGTTTGGAAACCTTATAACAGAGAGGTTTTACACCCTGCCAAAGGCTTCACAGCGAGAAGTGGTGAAACAGGAAGATGAACCCCGGGCAGTTTGGTTCCTGAAGCTTCTCTTTTAATCACAAAGCAACAATGCTCTCAAATAATACCGTTCTCAATAACCCTTCTCTCAGTAATAGACAGCTAGTAAGTGTTGGTCAGCATCTTCCCCTTTCCTTACTATCAAGATGTTCTGTTTTTATGGATTACTTATTTTCAGTATTCCATAAGAATAGAACTAAATAAATATAATTTAGTATTTCTAAAAGTCAAAGGAAAACACAGGCTTCCCCTTAAATAAATACTGACTTAAATATATCTCTTGTTAAGAACTGGTTATCATTCCTCCTTCTGTTTTTCAGTGTTTTCTTCCATTCCTTTTGGCAAGAAATAATGAATAATTTTCTGTTTATGAAAGAGCACTACTTTACCATTGTCAGAGTTTTAAAAGACTCATTTCCAACCTACTGACTAACTCAGTGTGTTGGGGTTTAATACAAGATACAAAAAGAAGACGCATTTTCAACAGTCATACAGCTATTTACAGAAAATTTAATTTTTCCTTCTTCTTTCACCATTGGAAAATGTGCACAATCTTAGTAGATGTCTAAACACCAAATTTATTCCATCCATTTCAACAACAGGTGTTGTACCTTGCTAACAAAAAATATTTGTCAGGGGAGATTCTCATCATCTATACTGTGTATTTAGCCAAGAGAAACTTTGCTCTAGGTAATCCACACCTGCTCTTAAAGGAACCACCAATATTCTAGAAATTGACTTTATTCTCAACTACTTCTCTAATGAAAAAGACTTTGCGTTTTACATGAACACAGTAAGAACTATATAAAGCAGTTCCCAATGACTGTGTTCTCATTTTATTTAGCTGTTTTAACTATATGCTAATGACAGGAAGAAAACATACATATAAAATATTGTGAGCATCAGGACTTGGTAGGAGAGACTAAGTTTAGCTTCTGACCATGAAATCTTATTCTGTGGTTGCCTTCTTAATGGCATTTCTTGAGGCCAGTGGCTTTACATTCTCCCAATTGTATGGGGTCACTCTGGCAGCACTGACCAAGTAGAAAACATTCAGCCAGAGAAAACAATGGCAGAAGTCACCCTTTAAGTGTCCTGCCTTCTATATCGTGCAATTGACTCCAAGGCTCCCCACTAAGATGTCACTGTTTGACCAGTTTGCTTTAAAACAGCTTAATTAGCTGAAAGGAAAGCTATGTCTGAGCATTTTGGTGAGAAAAAAACAAAAAGATCTCTCCTTTCAGAAAGCTCATGCTCTGTCTTGTCGGAAATCTTTGGTTTTGAAACAAAACAACATTCCTTTCATATGCAATCAAGCCCCTGACAACAGATTTTCCTGGATCGGGGAAATAATTGGTTTGGGGCCTCCATGTGACCATTTGGGTTCAGCTTTTATATATCTGGGTCTGTGTGAGACCCAGACAGTCACCCATGGCATTCCTTGAGGGATTCTTGCCAATAGCATGCGTTGATTTCCTTTATCGAGAAAGATCTAAAACTGATCAGGGCATAAAGACTATGTAGACTTTCTAATCCATATCTACTAACTTTACTCTAATGTAATGTTAAAGTGACTTAAGTGCTAACATCGGGGGAAAAAAAAAAAAACTCTTGGTTCATTTGCTTCTGCTTAATATTTTAAAAAATTGTCCAGAAGAAATGTCTCCGATGTCATTTTTGAGATGATATAACAAGAACACTTTTGTCAAAATAATTGAAAATATTCCTGACTCGATGCGGATCTTCTTCAAATGCATTCAGACCATCTGCTGTCTCTGGACATGCAGCCGTGCAATGAACACGGGAAGATACATTTAGGGCCCACTGTACATTAATTAATGCAAGAGGAAATTCGCTGGCTAAGAGTGAATTACAATTGTTTTGTTGCTGCTCATTACATGGATTTTGGAGGCTAAAGCTGTTTGAGAGACTCAGAGAATGCGTGTTTTTATTTTTCAAGGTAAATTGGCAGGAAATTGTTTTCATTTTGATGGGGCCCATAGTAGCAACTACAGAAGACTTGGGTCCATGTACATCAATCCCACAGGCAAGCTGGTGAATCATGGATAAGACAGCCCACTCCAGAAAGCTTTATGGATTTGTTCTATTTCTTTTCTTCTTCCTTCCTCCCTCCCTCCTTTCTTTCTTTCGTTCTTGCAGAAGAAGAAAATATCTGTGGTCTAAATATTTAACTGTAAAATCAAATACTTTCAACAATTAAGCAATTGTAGTGTGGCCTACCTACTTATCTGATTTCTTCTCGATAGGAATTATTTTTAAATTCCCAGGCAAGCAGGTTTATTTTTACAACTTCTAAGTTACAGTGAACATCAAATTCCCACTAAAGGACATTTGTTTTTTGTTGTGCTGAGTCTTTAATTTGGTATAGCTCTGTACATTGCGTTTGTGTGTGTGTCTGGTGTGTTGTGTGTTTTGCCAGTCTAACACGAGAAAGCCTGAATTGTGGTTTACAAAAACCGCTGTCAGATGATAGTGGTGGTTTGGTGGTTTAGTCGCTAAGTCGTGTGATGACATCCTTCCTAAAGTAGCATTTGATTTTAACCTGGAACTGTATTTTTTTCTTTTCTAATGAAGAGAAGGATGACTAAATTAAGGGGAAAAAAGTCTATAATTAGCAATATAAATCTTTCACCGATTTCAGGAGGTCACCAGATGAACGGATGCAGGCTTCAGACACATCTGCTCTTTTGGCAATCACTGCCTCTTTGGAGGTTTGTCATTGGCTCACGCTAATCAGATGCGAAGCCTCCTGGAAGCGATTTGTGCCTCCCCGGGCTGAAGCCGGCAGAGCCGACGAGGATCGGCATTGCTCAACTCCATCCACCACGCCGGCGCCGGCCTGCACCTTGGAAAAAGATGCCGACTGTTGGGGCGGTGCAGCGGGGGCCGCGGCGTGGCCGGGGGTGGGCTGCTAGAAATAGCCCTCGAGGCTCCTGGGGAGCATGTTTCACAGGCCCAGGAAGGCTGGCCCGCAGCTCTGTGTGATGCGATGTTATTTTCAGGAACGGGAGGAATGCCCACAAGGTGGCATCATTGGTGCCAACAGCAGAAAGGAGCCATGACTAGTAAACTTCGAAGGTGGGGTGCTGTGAGGGTAGGGCAGGAGAAGGCAGAAAAACAGCATCCTCGTGAAATAATTCAAACCTTAATGAAGTTGTTTCTTTCAACATGCCTAAACAAGAGTGAGGAGAATGGACAGAGTGTTGCTTTAACTCATTGGCTATTGTGCTGTCAGGCAAGGGGCCAAAGGCCAAGTGCCTTGGACAGAACTGGCCATGAATTAATAATAGACTCTAGACGCAGTGCTGTCATCAGCGCGGTGGTTTCAGACACGATTATGATGGTAAACTATTGGCTTTCTTAATGACTAACAATGCCATACACGTCCCAGGTTCCAGGGTGAACTTAGATTGTGCATCTGCAAATTCTAAATGGGAATGGAACAAGAACAAAAAAGTTCTTCCTCTTCTTAAAAAGCTGCAAAGTATTGTCTGTGTATAGTCACCCAGAAGATTAAGGCATTTGAGTCTTTTTTGCCTCAGTGCAGGATTGAGAGGCAGATATAATCCAAGTGCAATATTTTCCATGTTCGCAACCCGTTTCTTTTCGCATTCTGGTAAACTCTCCCTTTCCATGAAATAATGATAGTTTTGTTTTACTTGTGAAGCTTTCTTCTGATTAGATAAGATCAGCCACCTCTCCCAATTATACAGATACAGGATCTGAGTGTATTCATTTATTTTGAGAACAATCCTCTTATTTGAAGTGAACAAAGTGAACAAAGCCCATTGCTGTTATTTTCACTTTGATAACTGATCTTTGAGAACTCTTGCTTATCATTTTATGCCACCTTGCATTCAGAGAGACACATGTTTATTTTATGAAGCTGCTTGGTCTTAACTGAAGCTGGCCACGGTAGGAGGCTGGTCCAGTTCTGAAGGTAGACAGGCTGGGGTCACACTTGACTGCACCCCACATTTCAGTATGAGACTGAAAGAGCAGCGCTAAGGAGGGGGTGGAGGAGGAGTGGAGAAAGTGTGAAGCCCCCCTGAACACTACAGACCTCAGAGCAGGGGTGATTCCTGGCTGAGCATTTATGAGGAAAGCCTGCAGAGCCTTTGTGCCTTGATAGCATTCAAGAAGAGGAGAAAAGAAAGAGAATTAAAAAGATGTATTTTTGAAAGATTCCCCCCATATTTTGCTGTTATATTTAACTCCTTTCTCACCTACTCTTAATTTTCATCTCTCCAAAAATATAAAGAGTTTGTAGAGATCATAGGGCTATAATGTGCTTTGAGTGTCCATATATTCTAAAAGACTCCTATGCTAACTAGGTATTTTACAAAGAAGTATATTATGCCAAAATACATGCTGTCTCAGAGTCTTTCATGTAAAATAATCTTTATGCTCCTTTAGAACCATGTAATTCTTTCCTTTGGTATTGGATACCAAAGTTAAACATTTTAAAAATTAATATGTTATTTGTTAGTATTGCAGGTGCCTCATCATATATCCTGATCTGAGTTAAAACAGGCCCCCAAATGATCTTTACATCTCAACTTTAGTAAATTATTATTATTATTATTATTCTCTGTCCTCATTGAGAATAGGTGCTCTCTTCGTCACCCTTACCCTGGTTCCTTGCAGATAGTTACAAAAAAAAAGTAAAGGAACTATTTTTAAGAAAATTGTAGTGATAAAGGGAGAAAAGAGAAATTTGCACAGAATTTCTTTTATTGTTATTACTTAGATGTTATTTTTACCAAGACTGTATTAATAAGATTTTGTATGCAAGTTTCTGATCTTAGGCTGTCTACCTCAAAAGAATCTATTTTTTCAGCTGTATTGAATTATAATTGATATCCAGCACTGTGCAAGTTTAAGATGTACAGCATAATGTACTGATGTACATATATGGGGAAATAGTCAAGAAAACTCAGTCCAAAGAAAGAACACAAATGTATGAAGGATTAAAATTAAATAACTGTGGGGATGGTTGTATTTTTAGGGGTATTTTAAAAGATAGTTTTAACCAGCAGTTAATTGTGTTAAATTGAGGTCATTATTAAATGCATCCATGCACATCTTTTCACTGGTAAAGTCTCAGCTATAATAAATATATAGTAATATATATTATACATAAGGTATCCCCTGGTGGCTCAGTGGTAAGAATCCACCTGCCAGTGCAGGTGACATCAGTTTGATCCCTGGGTCAGAAAGATCCTCTGAAGAAGGAAATGGCAACCCACTCCAGTATTCTTGCCTGGAAAATCCCATGGACAGAGGACCGTGGCAGACTACAGTTCATGGAATTGTGAAACAGTCAGACATGACTAGGGACTAAACAACAGCAACAAAAACTATAATATAAATTATTATATATAATAAATATATAGTATTATTTGTATATTATAAATATTATTATCCATCTAGTCTAAACTATGGTTTTTTGAGTAGTCATGTATGGATGTGAGAGTCGGACCATAAAGAAAGTTGAGCACCAAAGAATTGATGCTTTTGAATTGTGGTATTGGAGAAGACGCTTGAGAGTCTCTTGGACTGCAAGGAGATTCAACCAGGATCTCCTAAAGAAAATCAGTTCTGAATATTCTTTGGAAGGACTGATGTTGAGGCTGAAACTCCAATACTTGGGCCACCTAATCTGGGAGGGTGGGCAGTTTCCTCCCTAAGAGCACTTGAGGTTAATGGCTTGAGATAGGATGAAGGTGGCTCGGGTCTAGGATGAGAGCCTTTGCTTTTCATAATTAGTTTTTCCTAAGGGACTGTGGTGTTGGAGAAGACTCTTGAGACTCCTTTGGACTGCAAGGAGATCCAACCAGTCCATTCTGAAGGAGATCAGCCCTGGGATTTCTTTGGAAGGAATGATGCTAAAGCTGAAACTCCAGTACTTTGGCCACCTCATGCAAAGAGTTGACTCATTGGAAAAGACTCTGATGCTGGGAGGGATTGGGGGCAGGAGGAGAAGGGGACGACCGAGGATGAGATGGCTGGATGGCATCACTGACTCGATGGACGTGAATCTGAGTGAACTCCGGGAGTTCAAAGAGTCGGACGCAACTGAGCTGAACTGAACTGAAAGGGACCTCCTCTACACAGCGCCTGCAACTTATAGAAGGGAAACACTCTCCTGAGACCCTTCTAGCAGTTTGAATAAATATCTGCATTCCCAAGGATTTTCTGTGGGATGGGACTACACAGGTGGTGGATTACTGGTTTGACAATGTGAGAACAGAAAAAGGAGTCAAGAGGGGCCAGGGGACCCCTCTCCATTCTTTCAGACACAAACCTTTTGTCTTCTGGATTGTCAGGAAACGATGGAAGTATTTATTTCAATGATACCTACATATATAACATTTGATAAACCAAAAGTCAAAAGGAACTAGATGAAACTGGTAAGAGAGAAAAGAAAGTCACCAAGGAACTTCCAAGGTATCACTTTCTTTCCCCTCAGACATGATTCTTCGGTGTACATTAGGCTTAATGTATAATGCCGGGCACAAATGCAAAGAGGAAGCGATTCTTCTTTTGTAGAGTGGAGGAGACACTAACTGTGCTGAAATGACCTTGACAATACCTTCGTATTTTATATGGAGAAAGAAGGAGTGGAAGATGAATCACCTGTAATGCCCCTTGTCTGCAGCAGAAAAGGAAGGTAATTTATTTTCTTTTGATCTCAATCTACAGAAAGGTAAGAAAATAAATTTGATGAAGAATAACCTGGAGCACACAAATGCAGCAGGTCCATAATTTCCCAAGCAGAACCCCTAATGGATCTTTTTGTGAAAATGCTCCTTTCAGACCAGTGCGACCCCTCACAATAAGGCACGATTTCTAGCCAAAATGAATGTCCGCTGTGATGCTGACAGCCACCCAGTGGGGTAGGGTCACAGAACAGCGCTGCAGGCATCCAAGGGACATCGGTTCTCGACCTCTGTGTCAACCTCTAGAGTTCCCAGGGTCGGGTCAGCATCCTAAGGACGCCTGTGGTCTCATTCTGGGACACCTCGGGGTATCCCACAGAACAGGGGCATTCTTTGCCCAAAGCGTTCCCAGCCCCGTTTTGTGGCTTGCTTTGTAGAGCGACACGGTGGAGCATGCAAACAAAAATGGGGAGTGGAGGCTGGGGCAGAGATTGTCAAATCATTGAGAAGCCTGTAAAGACAGGTCTCCTCTCTGGCTTGACTTTGATGGGAATTATGGGTTCACCCTGGAGGAGTTTCAGATAAAGAAAGGATAGTTTTTTTTAAATCCATGAACCACACATATTGCATGCTTCTATTGTGGATTTTTATTTTCCAACCATTTGGCAAACACTGGGTTAGAATGTTCAAGGGGTATGCAAACATAGACATTAACACTCCAGTCTCTGAGGGTCAGATTTAAAGAAACTTTGTGTTCCTAGATAGTACCAAATAGATAAGTGATGCTACTGGTCCATAAGATGGTCACAAGTCCTTTGCCCTAGAGGTATACACTTTAGTTTCTTAAGAACTCATTCTCAGCCTCACGGTCTCTTACTTTGGGTGCATTTTTCCTGGTCATAATTAACATCAAGGAAGGGAAACTGAAGGGTAAGAACTTTTAAAGGCAGAGGTTGATGTGACAACTAACATTCAGCTTAGAGGAGGAGAAATTCAGGACAGAATTATAATGCTGCATAAAAAATACACTTTCTTTTTTCCTAGGAAAACTCTACATCTTCAGGACAAGTTTAAATGATATCACCTTGTTTGATAACTTTTATTCTAAAAGGTAGAAATGTGAAATGTATATTTAAAGAAGATTTCCGTGAAAAATAGGGGGCAAAGCAGTTTTTTGTATAAGTGGTGAAGTTTACATTACTTTACAATTTGCTTGTGTAGGCCTGTTAATCTTTAAAGATGGATAATAAGCAAAAATTACATTTGGATACATATAGTTGGAAAGTTTTGATAGCTTGTTATGCTTAAAAACTCATTATTCTTAAAAACTTCTTTCACAATACGTTAATATATATATTCACAAAAAAGGATAGTAATCAACTTCATATATGGTGTGGGATGATTCTGCTCTTACAAACCTTATTTATGCAAGGTAGGAAACAGAGCATGTGCTTTTCTCTGAGCAAGTGGTTTTCTTCTAGGGCAGCAGTGCGCCTTGCTTTCTCACTCTTTGGGAGGCCTGTGGGAAAACATGTACCGATCTTGCATCTGGAAGGAAGGGATCCAGGGGGACCCTCTCACCAAAGCTAATTTCAATGTCTACTTGTGAACACTTGGAAAAGACCAGTAAAAATATACCCTTAAAAATCAGATCAGAATAAAATCATTATCTCAAAAAGATATCTGCATTTCCATGTTCATTGAATATTATTAATCATACCTAAGGCATGTAAACAAACTGTCAGAAACTGGATGAATAGATAAAGATTACCAAAATAAGTTAACACCCACATAAGTTAACACCTTACATAGTTACAAATTTCGTATAGTTGCAAATTTCGTGTGTAAACTTCACACATATGTATACAGATATATTTCAGCCACAAAAGAAGGAAATCCAGTCATTTATGACAACATGGATGGACCTTACCATTACGCTAAGCAAAATAAATCAGACAAAGACAAATGCTATATGATCTAACTTATATGTGAAATCTAAAAAAGAAAAAAAAAATGAACCTATAGATCTAGACAACAGATTAGTGTTTGACAGAGATGGAAGGTGGGGATCTGAGTGGAAAGGTAAAAGTGGTTAAAAGTTATAAAACAACTCAGTCCTGTAGGTATAACGTACAGCATGATGCCTGCAGTTAACGATACTATTCGGTATGTTTGTAAGTTACTAAGAGAGTAGATCTTAAAAGTTCTCATCAAACACACATATGAAATTTGTACCTATATAAGGTGTTAACTTATTTTGGTAATCATTTCACTATATATAGATTAAATCATTATGTTGTCTACCTAAAGCTAATACAATTTATATATCAATTAAAAAATAAAAAGGTTGCAAAGACTCCCCAAAATAAATCAGATGGCTAGGGAAATA
The DNA here is from genome assembly GCF_016772045.2 of Ovis aries. Lineage (NCBI taxonomy): Eukaryota > Metazoa > Chordata > Mammalia > Artiodactyla > Bovidae > Ovis > Ovis aries. The sequence goes on from NC_056061.1 coordinate 62,543,016, forward strand.
AAAGTTGATGTAAATCACTATTCTCTTAACTCATCTTGTCATAGCAATGGCTAGTGTATGCGAAAGGAATATATGTTCTTGTAATTCTCTTAACCAGTGATGTTTTGCATGTGGCAAGAATTTTAGGAGTGTGAGGCTATGTTTTTTTTTAAATCAAATCCAATTGCTTATGTCATGCAGTATACATAGAATTTCTCTTATAAATCTCTTGAACTTCACAAATATTAGTAAACTAATAGTGCTCACCTACCAATGCTGGCTCATCTAACATACTTTTACTGTCTCAATTTTGATGATTTCCATGGGACTCTGAGAATCCATTTACTAGACTCAGCATAATGTGCTTATTTACTCATGCAAGATAAAAACACATTTGTCCTGTCAATATGTCACATCTGTCAACACCATTTGCTGATTTCAGCTCTTGGCTTGAAATGTGATGTCTAGTTGTCATACATGATCTTATGAAATTTATGATAAAATGTGTGCATCAGGTGGGTCTAAGAGTGATCTTTTATTATAAATGTCAAAAACTTTAAGCCCAAAACTTTAAAAGTAATTAGAAAATGTAAATTTCAAAAAGTGCTTCTGTGGAAGAGTTAATTAGGCATTGTTCTTTTTTGTGAAAGTCACTCAGTCATGTCTGACTCTTTGTGACCCCATGGACTATACAGTCCTTGGGGTTCTCCAGGCTGGAACACTGGAGTAGGTAGCCTTTCCCTTCTCCAGGGGATCTTCCTTAATTGAAGTATAGTTTATTTACAGTGGTTGTATTACTTTCAGGTGTATAGCAAAGTGATTCATAAACATACATATATTTTTTCATGTTCTATTTCATTATAGCTTATTACAAGATATTGAGTGGAGTTCCTTGTGCTATTCAGTAGGTTCTTGTTACCTATTTTATTTATAGTAATGTGTATATGTTAATTCCAAACTCCTAATTTACCCCTCCCCACTTCCCTGGGCTTCCCTCACAGCTCAGTCAGTAAAGAATCTGCCTGCAATGCAGGAGACCTGGGGTCGATTCCTGGGTCAGGAAGATACCCTGGAAAAGGAAATGGCAATCCACTCCAGTATTCTTGCCTGGAAAACACTACGGGCAGAGGAACATGGGCTACAGCCCATGGGGTTGCAAGAGTTGGACATGACTTAGCGACTAAACCACCACCCCCTTCCTTCCACTTTGGTAACCGTAAATTTGTTTTCTATGTCTGTGAGTCTATTTCTGTCTTGCAAATAATTGAAAGAGTGGGCCAGTGTCTTAGAGAACACAGAACATCCTCTGTGTCAGAGACTTAGCCCAGCTAGACACAGCTACCACCCCACACCCTCAGAAAAAGCCTTTAACTATGAATCATATGCCCAGCAGTTTCATCTCTTCAGCATCACACAGCGAATCAAGTATCTGGATTCCGAGAGCAGAAGGAAGTTTGCTTTCATGTAGGTATCAGAAGATTCACGCGAGAGTGGATACATTCAGAAAAGGGAAGATGGGCCAAATTGAAGAGTGTGAGAAAATTAGCTCATCTGATTTGATGTGAACATCTGCAGAAATTGTTAATGGACATTGTGCTAATGAAATCCACCAGACATATGCATGCTTGTTATCTGTGGAACTGTGTTCTTCCCCACACCGAACCTGTTGCTGGCAGGGCCGGACGTGCCTTCCATCAATTGTCATATCTAAAGGGTTCAAGAGAGAGAAATTTGAGGCTCCAGTCTGATGTACTGAGAGACAAACACATCACTAGTGGGAGACAGCCACTCTCAGAATTCAAATGCAGACCTAAAGACAGATACACTGAAATTTCACAAGTCTCCTAGCCGCCGATCCAGTGTGTGAGTGCTAAGTCACTTCAGTCGTGTCTGACTCTTTGTGACCCTATGGACTGTTGTGCACCAGGCTTCTCTGTCCCTGGGATTCTGTAGGCAAGAATACCACAGTGGGTTGCCAGGTTCTCCTCCAGGGAATCTTCCTGACCCAGGGATCTAACCCATATCTCTTACATCTCCTGCATTGGCAGGTGAGTTCTTTACCACTAGCATCACCTGGGAAACCCCGCCTGTCAGAGCTCCTCACAATTCTGACCAGGACAGGAGACCTGTGAGCGATGGAGATTTGAGAAACATGTTGATTCACTTCTTTGAGCATTTAGCCTGTTCCATTGGAAGACAAAATGGTTGAATTCATATCAGCCTCCAATTGTATACAAATGGCTATTGTGCAAGTAACAAATGACCTTTGTACATCCAAACAGGCTTGCTTTGGCCAGATGTTTCCTTGATAATCCCACATTATTCAAGTGTTAGTTTGTGTTTACATACATCCCAAGCTCTTTCTTTGATAAATCAGCCTCCACTAATTCAAGCAGAGGATCTCCCCAAAGCAGGGGTTGTTAGGCTTCACCCATTCACTGGGTTGCTGGTGGGTACCAGTTGCACTGGGGAAGCAGCAATTCAGTGATTAATAATGAAGGCTCCTGTAGTTTTTAGAGTCAGTCCCAGCTCCCACTTGCTAGCTAAATGACCTTACAAGAAGAGTTTAGTCTCAGTTTCTTCATCTGTACAGTGGATAATAATAGCATCTTCCACATACAGAGCTCATGAGATTTCATGTCAAGTGCTTAGAATTATACTGCCATGGTGAACACGCTCATTAACATGGAGTATTTTCATTTGTTATTACTAAACAAGCTATCTCTAACAGATATCAATTGCAGCTCAGTTCTCAGATTTGTCTAAAGAGAAGTGCAAATTAAAAACTAAGCCTGAGATTGAATAGATTTATCTCAAGACCTATAATTTTATTTAGACCCCAGATGTTATTTATCTTAGCTCCGTATATCAGTTGTCACTTTATAACATCCATATCTCTGCCCTCCTGCCCATTCCCTATGGGTACATGTTCATGAGTTAATGTAATCTGATGAATTAAAAATTAGGCTGATAGAAAAGTTGTGTTCTTGGCTAGATTTTCTCACTAAATCTGTAAAAATGTATATAATCACTACCACTTACTTAAGTTTTTAGCCAACAATATGATAAGAAGGAAATATTCCAAATCTATCACCTCTCAATTCGGTCAAGTGAGGAAATCCTGAGGAATAGATCTTTGCGGTGGGAGGGTGAAGGGAGGGTGTGGAGAATAGGCTATAAGTGAGAATGGGATATCTAGTCCCTTCATCTAGTATATCTCTAGCTACTTACCCACCCTTTCCCTTCCTCATGCCTACACATACCACCCCAGGGTGATGTAACCAAGATGAATGAGATCATGATATGATGCATTCTGCAGTCTTAATAATAATTTTGTTCTCCTCTCATTTAACATAATGTTTTCAATTAAACTTGTAAATAACATTTTGTGATGCTTTCAATGAACATGTTCGTCTATTTTTGTGAGGCATTTGGAACATTTATTAAGTATTAAGAAAAAACAGTACTACATAAACATTAACATTCATAACCGCATCTCCATATCATGTCTGAGAAATTTCTTCTTAGATTAACCCCCATGGAGTAAAAGTCTGTGGAAGCAGATGGACTTTGTACCTGGCCCTAAAGGTCAGCTGGAGAGAGTGCGGGGAGTTTGGCAGTAAATCCCCTAGTCCAGGACCTTCTCATAAGAAAAGCTTCATCTTCATTTCAATTGACAGGAATGAGGTTCAGCTTCTATCATAGACACAGCATTCAGCTAGGCTTCCAAAGGATCCTGTTACAGATGCTGATGATGCTGATGATGCTTATGAGTGTGTGAAGCACGTTGTATTTTCCAGACCCTTCCACACACACTCTTACGATTGAACCCGAGAACACTGCAGAGTGAGAAATACGTGTGCAAACTGGTGTGCTTTTGTTTTTGTTTTTTTTTTTCAGGAGAAGAAAAGACACATAATTCAATCTGATTTCTTGAACTTCTCTCATCAAAAGAACATTAAGATATTTTGGATATATCTCAGAAGAACCCAATTTTCACATTTTTCGATGTGCTGTCTCAACTAGTAATAACACTAGCAACTCTGGTTTGGGGACCACAGAAATAGGACATACACTGCACCCCTTCACTGACTCTGCCCACAAAGTTAACCAACAGTGGGACATCCCTGGTGGTCCAGTGGCTAAGACACCTCACTCCCAATGAAGGGGCCCAGGTTTGATCCCTGGTCAGGGAACTAGACCCCACATGCCACAATTAAAGATTCCACAGGCTGCAACTAAGACCTGGCAGAACCACATACATAACTATTTTAAAAATAGCCAACAGGTTGTTTCCATGTCCTGGCTATTATAAACAGTGCTGCGATGAACATTGGGGTACATGTGTCTCTTTCAGGACATGGAAACAACCTAGATGTCCATCAGCAGATGAATGGATAAGAAAGCTGTGGTACATATACACAATGGAGTATTACTCAGCCATAAAAAAGAATTCATTTGAATCAGTTCTGATGAGATGGATGAAACTGGAGCCGATTATACAGAGTGAAGTAAGCCAGAAAGAAAAACACCAATACAGTATACTAACACATATATATGGAATTTAGGAAGATGGCAATGACGACCCTGTATGCAAGACAGGGAAAGAGACACAGATGTGTATAACGGACTTTTGGACTCAGAGGGAGAGGGAGAGGGTGGGATGATTTGGGAGAATGACAATCTAACATGTATACTATCTTGTAAGAATTGAATCGCCAGTCTATGTCTGACGCAGGATGCAGCATGCTTGGGGCTGGTGCATGGGGATGACCCAGAGAGATGTTATGGGGAGGGAGGTGGGGGGGGGGTTCATGTTTGGGAACGCATGTAAGAATTAAAGATTTTAAAATTTAAAAAATAAAAAAAGAAATAAATAAAAGACCACCACCAACAACAAAAAAGAATGTCAAAAATAAAAAAAATTAAAAAATAAAAATAGCCAACAGGAAATATGGTCCTCATGAGGCATGGTGTATACATTGTTCTAGGGAAATGTGAGTTTCCTCTGTAAGAAAACTCAGGAATGTGGTGATTTCCTGTCCCCCTATTCACTGGGCCCTTGGACAGTACCCATTTTATATTCTTAGGTGGAAATCTTTGCTTAACCATATGTTTGACAGAGCACAAAATATACTTATGAACAGAGTGCTTACTGGATTTTTCCTATGACCATAGTACAGCTCAAAAGAACTTTGCTCAGAATTCAGCTAATTTTCGTTTTCTTTCTTTCTCTCTTTTTTCCCCTATAACCATTGTTGGGGTGTCAAATGGGCATCTCTCTCATCTCCCAGACTGATGGCATCGCCTAGGACTTCCCACATAGACAAGATAAACGAAAGGCTTCCATGGACAGGTATGTAACTGTGGAGACAGCAGCGCTGCAAAAGAGGCCTCCTGATCAGAAAGAATGTCTGTCCCACAGTCAACTCTCTGACTCTGCAGTCACCTTTGACATGACTTACTGAATAGGAGTTTGTTTTCCAATTTCCATGGTTCAGTCATAGGCCATGCAAAGTAAATACTAGTAAATGAGCAACAGTAGGTTCAAAGGAACATAAGACTAGAAGCCCCCCTCCTTTGGAAGACGGTTTGGGGAACATTCACATATGAATCAATCTGTTTGCGGTCTTTGAAGTGACTTTGATTAAGAGTTGTGGCCCCAGTAGTAGTGAAATGGGTGGGGCCATCAGAGGAACTGACATTTTCCATATGGATGCTGAGGCTCACACCACATCCAGAGAAGCCCAGGTAATGGCCCTGTGCACAGAATGCGTTCAGCTTCAGAAAAATAAACCAGAAACTCACTACTCTTGGAGATTGCTTGGGAGTGGGTTTTATTTGAAGGAAAGAAAACATGCCATAAGATTTCAAGTTCCTACTGATCAGTGTTGAATTAAATTAATACCTAGTCCATTAAAATTTTTTCAGTGCTCTTTAATGAACAGAAAGGATAACTTCCTTTGAAAACGCAAGCAGTTTGTGTATTTCCAATAGATACCATCTATGTTTCTGAATGAAACCACAAATAATAATTAACACTCAAAATTTTAGGGACCACATATAATCAAATACAATCCACTACACTCTCCCTGATTTTGTTAGAAGTCAGTTAATGAATATCTAAACTTTGTAAACTTATTAGAACAGAATTCAATACTTTTTGAATTCTGAATGAGAAGGAAAATAACAATTCATTGAAAAATTAAAATATCTACCCACTCCACTGAAATAGAAGAAACTTGAAAATAATTAGAGAACCCATTCTTTTGCTTTTGGTCTTTGAATTCAAGTCACTCTAAAATTTGTGTCTGAATAGTTCATGTTTTCCACTTGACTTTAATATTTTCTTCACTTTAGAATACTCTTAACTGCCTAATGTCACAAACTGCAGAATTACCTTTTAATTATTGAAAAAATTAATTACTTTTTATTATTACCTTTTAATTCTCAAACAAACATTAATTGATTTTGGAGGCCAAACAGAAAGGAAAATTTGAGACCAGCAATGCAGTTTGCATAGTGGCTTTGTAATCAGAGAGAAATTAATAATTAAATCACTTGGACCAATTATTCCATCTTTTGGAACCTTAGTTTCATCATATGAAAAATGGGAACATAATATATCTTGCTAAGTTGTTATGAAGATTAGATGTAAAAACTGAACCATAAACTCTGCAGTTAGTTATTAAAAAATTATAATTACTGTTATTAAATTTCTTAGGCCTATTTTCTGATTGTCATCAGGTCTACAACCTGTTTCCTATGATGGGTTCTGTCTTGGGATAGCATTACATCTCATACACGTTTCCAGTCTTCATGGGATTTGAATCATAACTACATGCATACACAATTAATTTTTAGACTAATATCTCAGGGTTGATCATTTATACTATTAATAATAAATATGATGAATATCTTCTAGAATGATTTAAAACAGACATGAAAAGTAGGACTACATCATTATTGGCTCAAAATGTAACGAGGACAAACACATTCTATTCTAATAAGAATATTTAAATTGTTACCCAACTTGATTCAGAAGGAGTAAGAAATCTCCAGCTAGTATGGGAAAATCACAGTCTCTTTTTCTCTGCAGCAGAGATCTGAAATTCATTATGTTTTTCAGTCCTCTTCCTGAGGTACCATTTCTGGCAGACTCTGGTCCTGTTCATCTATGACCATAAAAGAGAAAATGCTGCTGCCTCAACAAATTTTGTTTTCTAAAAGACTGAAAGATCTTTTTACATTTTAAGAAAAGATATTGACTGATAGTTGTAGCAGTATTTAGGAGATCCTGAAGGGCCCCCAAAGAATGTTACTCTGAGCACTCATATAATTGCTGAGCAACACTTATTAATACATATTCATATAGTCAGCCACTTACTATCCAAGTGCCAAAACTTGGGTCCTCTGAGCCTACCCAGGTGAGACCTAGCAGAGTTGGTGCCTAAGGTCTCTCTGTGCAGGTTGTATAAAGGAAATCTGGATCAAAAGTTTACTAGTTAGCTGTTTGTTTACACTGAGTTTATGAAGGGTAGAGAAGCTTAAGAAACTTGAATCTTTTCATTAAATAATATGCCCAGTGAAGTGGTGATGAAACTCATTTGCCAGGATGGCTGCTAGAATCCCTTCCTAGTTCACCAGTTTGCCCTCATAAATTCTAACCAAAATGGAGTTGAATGCACTTTGTGTCAAAGACTAGTTATCTCAGACCCTAATACCACCCTGCCCTCAAAATGTCTTTCCTGTAAGTAATTAAGAATACCGTTGTAATTCATGAACACTTCCAGTAGACTTTTGAATCTTTGAACATAGGAATAATGCTCTTTTCTTCCATCATGTCTCCATGTTTCTACATGTTAAAAACACACACACACACACACACACAAACCTCTGATTTTAAAAAGTAAACTATTTTAAGTAACCATTAAAAGTTCAGAAGGACAGGATGAGACAATAAGGAGGAATCATCTTTTATGCAGTTTACTAATGAGAGAAGAATTTCAGAAAACTATACACTTAATTTGACAGAGAGCAGAGTTGGGGAAGGATTCATTTAGAGATAAAACCTAGTAAAGCAAGGATCAGAAGAACAGACCCACAGAGGTAATCAGTACTCAATAAGACAGGAGAAGAGAAAAAGTAAAGAGATTTTTTGGAGTGGATGGCCTGTTGTCATCTCCTAAAACCAGGAGAATGGGGTAAGTTCCTTAAGGAGGGAGAGAAGAGAGAGTGCCTTTGCTAGGTAGAGCTGCGTCGCAGCTGTTGGTATTTTACCTATTCCAGCATTACCTATAGAAAAAGAAAAAGCTGTGCTCCCTTCACTTCTGTCCATCTGCTTCATTAGCTTAAAGAACAATTCCATTAGAGCTTTACTTGGCAATTACAGTTATCATTTGTAATTGGAAACTATTCATATTAGTGGAAACCTAATTATTGTTTGCTGCTAATAATCCCTATGATCCCTAAGATTCTCGATAATTCTGGCTTTTTAGGATAATACTTGAATTGGAAATGTTTGGCTTTGACCTACAGTCTTCTAACATGCAGAACTGATCCCATTGAATCAGTTCTTTAGTTCAGATGTGGCTACATCTTAGTTTGTATAATATCTTTTTATAGTTTACAAATTGATCTACACAATCTTTATTTTTACAGTGAGAGATAGCTCATATACTGATTTTATAGATAAGTAAACTGAGACACAAAATAAGTGGCAAAGGCAGAACTCAAGCCAGGCTTTCTGGCTCAAATTTGACATTCCTTGTGCCAACTAGTGTATGAATTAAATGTACCAGATACCTCCTTTCCATTAATCTACAAAAAGATGTCATGGTGGCTGTTCTTGGTATTGAGCAGGCAGAATTACATAACACTGTCCTAATGTCTTCCTGAAATTTATTCTAAAAACTACTCCAAGGGTAGGGAAGGCCACCATCCTTGAATGATGTGACACCACTGATTGACAAAGACTCGGCTCAGACTTTGGGAAGAGCAGGGGGGATAACAAGCCAAGTCACAATCCAAATTAGTGCAGCCTCTCCTACAGCAGGATGAACACAATGTGGTCTTTGACCAACGTTTCAAAGCCCCGTGTAGCTTGAGCTCTGATGGTGCTTGTTAAAGAAGGGCAGGGCGGTGCCGAGCTGACAGCCTGGAACACTGATCCAAACACTGCAAACTGACGTGTAAATCACCCTCTGACTAGGGGTCTCGAACTTGGCAAAGGAAATGTCATCTCCAGATTCTGCCCGTCATGTGTTTATGCAGATATGGCCCTCCAGGTGCCTCTCTCCATCTCTACAGACAAGTGACATGGTGCTGGTAGAAATAACATTTTTGGAGTTTATTCCCAAGACTAGCTGTAATTTTTTTTTACACATTACTTTTATCTGAAATTCAAACATATTTTCCCTTTAAAATGCTGTATATTTCTATATCCAGAAGATAGGAAGAAGAGAACGGTATCCAGTCAATGCATCAAATATCATACCCCCTTGCCAGGCTGAAATTCTTCTCTACTGCCTCTGTAGCCACTGGCCTCAGGGCTGTCTCTCTCTCCTCAGATCCTTGTTTTACCTTTCAAGACTACTCGGTTGGGCTCTTCCTCATGCAGGTGATTTGACCAAGATCTCATAGTATCCTAAAATCTTCAGTCTATCCATGAGTGGCCCGTTGCTTCTCCTTTCACTGATCATTCCTAATAATTGAGAGAAATGAAATTAAAAGTCAGCCATTCCTGATAATAACTTAGCAATTCTTGAAAATATTGACAAGGAGAAGCCATGATGTATGTTTACGTATGTGGTCAAAAGTTATGAACTTCTAGGTATAAAATAAAGAAATAATGGGGATGTAATATACAGCATGGTGACTGTAGTCAGTAATACTGTATTATACATTTGATAATGCTAAAAGAGTGGATTTTAAAAATTCTCATTAGGAGGAAAAATTTATAACTGGTGATATATGTTAACTAAATTTTTTTTGTGAGCATTTTGCAATACATATAAATACTGAGAGTCATTATATTGTACGCCTGAAACTAATACAATGTTATATGTCTGCTATACAAAAAAAAACAAACAAAAAAAAGATGTATGTCTAATATGAAGCTTTTTTGTCTTTTCTATTTTCATTCCTATTTACCTGGCCAATCAAGAGTTGTCCATATTAGTGACTCTGAAATGTGCCTATGAATGTCTGGGTAGTTTTCATTCAGTAGATCTGGGTTCTGAATTTCTTGATTGATGATTGCTTGATGATACTGATGCTGTTGGTCCACGGATCTCAGTTTGGGTAGCACGGACCTGTATATTGCATATTAGCAGAACGAAGAGTATGAGGGATTGTGTGTGGTAAAGATAATATAATTCAGATTCTTCTGATAATTTGTAAATATCTAGGCAAAATGGCTTCCCAGGTGGTGCCAGTGGTAAAGAACCCGCCTGTCAGTGCAGGAGATAAAGCAGATGCAGATTTGATCCCTGGGTAGGAAAGACCCCCTGGAGGAGGGCATGGCAACTCTCTCTGGTATTCTTGCCTGGGAAATCCTGTGGACAGAGGAGCCTGTCGGGTTACAATCTATAGGGTCACAAAGAATCAGACATGTCTGAAGCGACTTAGCACACACACACTGGCAAATAGAGTCTATACTACTGGAAATCCAATCATATTTTAAGAATGCCTATTGGTTTATAATCAATAAGTATCAAAATAAATGAGAGCTAAACTTTCCAATTTTTTTCCCCTTAGTTTGCAAGATACAGACAATTCTCAGTTTGTAAACAAAGTACTAGGATGTCCTCTTTTTAAAACTGATTTTTTAAGTAACAAAATTTAGAATGGAATTATAAAAGTAGGAGCCATATTGAGACCTAAGTTGACATAAACTGAGTACAGCTATGGGGCTTTCATCACATCTTGAAAGGTCTCCCCCAAGCCCTCTCAGGTCAAATCAGCTTGCCACAATCTCCAAGAGTGGAAGAGCCTTTCGCTAGGAACAGTGAGTATTATTTAGAATATTGAATATCTCTATTTGATATTTCCAAAAAAAAAGAAAAGAATTCCCATTGCTACTATGAAATGCAAATGCTTTTTGTTAATTGAATCATCATATGATATCTTTAAAAAATAATTTGATAGTTTAATTAATTAATTTATATATTTATTTGGGCCATGCTGGGTCTTCATTGTGGCACACTGGCTCCTACAGTTGTAGTGTGGAGGCTTTACTGCCCCAAGTCATGTAGGATCTTAGTTCCCCAATGAGGAATGGATCCTGAATCCTGTCCCCTGCACTGGAAGGCAGATTCTTTACCACTGGACCACCAGGGAAGTCCCTTCATATTGTTTCTTAATATTACATTCAGTTTTCAGTGATAAGAATTCAGATTATTCAACAAATATTTATCAGTTCAGTTCAGTTCAGTTCAGTCACTCAGTCGTGTCTGACTCTTTCCGATCCTATGAACCGCAGCACGCCAGACCTCCCTATCCATCACCAACTCCCGGTGTCCACTCAAACCCATGTCCACTGAGTCGATGATGCCATCCAACCATCTCATCCTCTATCGTCCGCTTCTTCTCCTGCCCTCAGTCTTTCCCAGCATCAGGTCTTTTCAAATGAGTCAGCTCTTCATATCAGGTGGCCAAAGTATTGGAATTTCAGCCTCAGCATCGGTCTTTCCAAAGAACACCCATGACTGATCTCCTTTAGGATGGACTGGTTGGATCTCCTTGCAGTCCAAGGGACTCTCAAGAGTCTTCTCCAACACCACAGTTCAAAAGCATCAATTCTTCTGCGTTCAGCTCTTTTTATAGTCCAACTCTCACATCCATACATGACCACAGGAAAAACCATAGCCTTGACTAGATGGACATTTTTTGGCAAAGTAATGTCTCTGCTTTTTAATATGTGTCTAGGTTGGTCATAACTTTCCTTCCAAGGAGTAAGAGTCTAAATTTCATGGCTGCAATCACCATCTGCAGTGATTTAGGAGCTCAGAAAAATAAAGTCTGACACTGTTTCCACTGTTTCCCCATCTATTTGCCATGAAGTGATGGGACCAGATGCCATGATCTTAGTTTTCTGAATGTTGAGCTTTAGGTCAACTTCTTCACTCTCCTCTTTCACTTTCATCAAGAGGCTTTTGAGTTCCTCTTCACTTTCTGCCATAAGGGTGGTGTCATCTGTATATCTGAGGTTCTTGATATTTCTCCCGGCAATCTTGATTCCAGCTTGTGCTTCTTCCAGCCTAGCGTTTCTCATGATGTACTCTGCATAGAAGTTAAATAAGCAGAGTGACAATATATAGCCTTGACATACTCCTTTTCCTATTTGGAACCAGTCTGTTGTTCCATGTCCAGTTTTAACTGTTGCTTCCTGAGCTGCATACAGGTTTCTCAAGAGGAATGTTAGGTGGTCTGGTATTCCCATTTCTTTCAGAATTTTCCAGAGTTTATTGTGATCCACACAGTCAAAGGCTTGGCATAGTCAATAAGGCAGAAATAGATGTTTTTTCTGGAACTCTCTTGCTTTTTCGATGATCCAGCGGATGTTGGCAATTTCATCTCTGGTTTCTCTGACTTTTCTAAAACCAGCTTGAACATCTGGAAGTTCACAGTTCACATATTGCTGAAGCCTGGCTTGGAGAATTTTGAGCGCTACTTTACTAGTGTGTGAGATGAGTACAATTGTGAGGTAGTTTGAACATTCTTTGGCATTGCCTTTCTTTGGGATTGGAATGAAAACTGACCTTTTCCAGTCCTGTGGCCACTGCTGAGTTTTAAATTTGCTGGCATATTGAGGGCAGCACTTTGACAGCATCATCTTTCAGGATTTGAAATAGCTCAACTGGAATTCCATCACCTCCACTAGCTTTGTTCATAGTGATGCTTCCTAAGGCCCGCTTGACTTCACATTCCAGGATACTTCATGACATTTAGCTAGGGGTTAAGCATATAGGTTGGAGAAGGCAATGGCACCCTACTCCAGTACTCTTGCCTGGAAAATCCCATGAACGGAGGGATCTGGTAGGCTGCAGTCCATGGGGTTGCTAAGAGTTGGACACGACTGAGCGACTTCACTTTCACTCTTCACTTTCATGCACTGGAGAAGGAAAAGGCAACCCACTCCAATGTTCTTGCCTTGAGAATCCCAGGGATGGTGGAACCTGGTGGGCTGCTGTCTATGGGGTTGCACAGAGTTGGACATGACTGAAGCGACTTAGCAGCAGCAGCAGTAAGCATATAGGTAAACAAGACAATAAAAATCCTAGCCATTGATATGTCAGTCATTTGTCTTTTTTATCCTAATATGTCTTTTTATAACTTTGTAACCACTCCTCCAAAACTTCTTTAGCTTTAAGTGCAAAATTGAATCCTGAACCCTTATTCAAATTTTTAAAAATATGGGCAACTGAAACATTTATGAATGTTGTCACAATTGGAAAGATCATAAAACTTGCACCTATTTTTGATATGTGCTATATAAATGTACATGTATAAACTATGGCTTCTGCCTACATGCAGAATACTTTACACTTACTTCTAATTTTTGTGGATGATGTTGTATTGTAATCACTTTGGGTAAAGAATCCACCTGTGATGTACAGGAGGCATGGGAGACACAGGTTTAATCCCTGGGTTGGCAAGATCCTCTGGAGGAGGAAATGGCAACCCACTCCAGTATTCTTGCCTGGAGAATTCCATAGACAGAGGAGCCTGGGAGACTACAGCTCATGGGGTTGCAAAGAGTCAGGCATGACTGAGTACATGGCACATTCCTTAACGGGGCTGTAAATTTCTTGGTGAAACCAGCACTGTCTACTGAGTTGCCAAGCTAGGAACTGGGCCTGTCTGGGCTCCCTAAATCATATTGATTGAATTTTGTAAACACCCCTTAAATCATCCGTTTTCAAGTCCTCAAAATATCACCCAAGCAATTTACAAGAGCCTCTTTACTTGCTTCTGCTTTGGGCTTTCCCCTGACTTCACATTTTAGGCTTCCAATCTGACATCTTCAGTCCCCAGAGAAAAAGTCTTTCAGTTGTGTTTGACTCTTTGCGACCCCATTAACTGTAGCCTGCCAGGCTTCTCTGTCCTTGGAATTCTCCAGGCAGGAATACTGGAGTGAATAGTTACTCCCTTCTCCAGGGGATCTTCCCAACCCAGGGATTAAACCTGGGTCTCCCACGTTGCAGACAGATTCTTGACTGTCTGAGCCACCAGGGAAGCCCAGAGGGAGCTCTCTAAAATGTCAGTGGCTTGTGTCTTGCCTGGCTTCAGTGGATTCTCATGAACAATCAGGGTAAATCCAAAGCAGTATACAAATTCCATGAAAAAACACATGTGGAAAATGTTGCATTCTGTCTACATCCTTTGATTTATAGTGTGTTTTGATGTATTAAAGCTTCTGAGGGTGGGATGATTTGGGGGAATGGCATGGAAATATGTATAATATCATATAAGAAAGAAATTGCCAGTCCAGGTTCAATACAGGATCCTTGGGGCTGGTGCACTTGGATGACCGGGAGTGATGGTACTGGGAGGGAGGTGGTAGGGGGTTCAGGATGGGGAACACGTGTACGTCCATGGCGGATTCATGTTGATGTATGGCAGAACCGATACAATACTGTAAAGTAATTAGCCTCCAATTAAAATAAATAAATTTAAATTAAAAAAAAAAGATTTGTGTGGATGAAGAAGTATCCTTGGGCAGAAAAGTACAAACAGACCATACTTGTATGACACTGAATAAATGGCTAAAAAAGACCAAAAAAAAAAAAAAAAACCAAACCAAAACAAACAAAACAAAGCAAAACAAAACAAAAACTTCTGAGAAGACCTGCAGTTAAACAGACCTCTCTTGTTTCATTTAATTCAGAATGTCTCAGATTTATTTAACTATGAAATTCTTCTCTTCCTAGTAATTCCTATAAAACTCCTTCAAGCCAGCATTCTCCAGGACACAGTTTGGGAAGTTCATTTGGTGATCTGAAGGCAAAGCTCTGACCTTTGTCTTTCTGAGGGCCCTTAATCTGATCCTCCTCAGAGTGGCTGCATTCAGCTGCTGTACTTGATTAAACACAGCTGATTCAATAACATTTTGGAGCTATACTCTAAAGTTTAGATTTTTAAAATCATTGTACACAATTCAGTGATTTGACATTTAAATGAAGCAAGATTCAGAGAGGGAGATACTTATTCAAGGTCACATGGATAATAAACTAGACATTAAATTGCACAAAAATAGCTTAGTACAGAAAATAAAACAATGGCATTTGGGGGGAGCAGGTGAGAGCAATGTATATGACAAGAAAATAAATTGGAAAAAGAAAGCAAAAATCAAACAATGATCATCTAAAAGTTATTCTTTCAAATAGACACATAATATAAGCTACACCTGTAATCCATGTAATGTAATCATAATTTTTCCAGTAGTCAGAACAGTAAAAAGAAATAGATGACATCAATTTGAGCAATTTATTATATTTAACTCTACATGTCCAAATTTTCATCATTTCAACATGTAATCAGTATTAAAGACAATGTGATATTTTACATTTGTTTTGAATGAGGTCATCATTCAAATCTGATGTGAATTAATGCACACATAGTATCAATATATCTCAGTTCAAACTAGCCACACTTTAAGTGTTCAGTAGTCATGTATACCTGTAGCTATTGTGTTAGCACAGAAATAGAACATTTCCATCATTTCAGAAATTTCTATTGGATCACTCTGATCTGAACTGATGGTTCTCAATTGAGGGTGATTTTGCTCCCCAAGAAACATCTGGCACCATCTGGAGATAATTTTTAATTATCACAACGAGGAGGGGGGGAATAGTGGCATCTAGTAGGTAGAGGCCAGGAATATTGCTAAACATCTTACCACGTACAAAAATTTATCAGGTCCAAAATATCAAAAGTGCTGAGATGAGAAACCCTAGTCTAGAGAATTAGTGAACCAATGAGAAATTGTAGTCTATTCTGTACAAAGAATATAATTTCTAGATAATTTATAGTAATTATAATCTCTTCTCTCATTTATTCATTTAACAAATATTAATAGTTTCAAATAGCAACAGACACTGTGTTAGGACTTTAGACATATAGACTCATCAGACATCATAAAATATGTCAATGAATAAGCAATAAGGGCTATACTGTGTAAGATGCAGAGATGGGGAAAGGAGGAGTAATCAACATTGCTTAGGTTTCTCTCCACTACACTGTTAACATAAGGTCTATATATAGACGAATGAAAGGGAAAATAAAAGATGGAAAAGAAAAAATGAAATTAAGTCAAAACTAGAGAAATTAGAAGGAAAAAGATTTTTAAGAAAAATAAATAATACAGTAAGTTGAGAGACTGGAAGGAAATCAGACTGGGAAGGTCAAGTAGAGTGAAGTGGAACCTAAGTTATATGTGCAGAACAATAGGAGAAAGGCCAGTGACATTAACCACAACTGTCCAGATTCTAATATCTGTTTGCTCAGGGTCTTCTCTATTCCATTTGCCACGGTCCTCCCTAAAGTATCCTATCTACACCTATCTCCAACGAGTTTTCATTTTTTCCTTTTGAGAGTATAAAGAGTTTATTTTCTGGAAGGATGTCAAGTTTCTGTATACTTGGAGTGGAAGGCAGGCCAACTGGAGATAGAATGGGGTCAGTGTTTGGACAGCAATCTGTCACAAAGCAAAGGCTGTCATAGACAGCCTTGGAGACACAGACAAAGACGCATGACCATTGTTTTCCAGTGAGAGCCTTTAAAGCACCTTGGGGTCGCCATCCTGCATGGGGCCCCAAGTTTCCGTGTCGGACCACCTGCCAGGAGCTGTGCATTGCGCTGACCTCTCCCAACGCAATGTGAATAACTTCCGAGAGGTAGCCCCCGTGAAGGCAGGGGCTGCAAGCCACTGAAGAAAGAGAGGAGATTTATAGCTCTAGGATATCTTTGCCTTTTGAAAATAAAATGGCACATTAGGGCAAAGGAGGAGTTTGGATGAAAGGGGGGGGTTGCCTATCTCCAGGCATGACCAGTTCAATGTTTATTACCCAGTGCAAAAGCTTGGGTCAGTCCAGGCAAGTCTGTGGAGAAAAGAAAGGATTGGTGTGTTTAGTAACAAATAAACAGAGGCTTCTCAAGACTTCTGTGATCCGTTTTTCAAAAGCCTTATCCCAAATGATTTTCTTTCCCAGGAAGCGGTGTTTTTGCCTGGGAGCCTTGGAGGCACAATACCTCTTGCCAGCATCTAGAAACAAGCTAGGTTCTCCTCTAAAATATCTTGGGATCTACCATCAGTATGCCATTAAAAATCTCCTTGAAATAAAAAGAGAACTAGGTGCTGTGTCTTTTGTGGTCATTTTGATTTTTCTAACCTTTAAGAAATTATTTGCCCTCTTAAAAACCTTGATGGCTCTCTTAAACCCCTATGACTCTTTTAGCCCCTGAAAAAGATCAATTCTTTTTTAAAAATAAGATAATGGCCGTATTCCTGATGTTGTTCCTACAAGGACAGAGAGTTACTTAGATCCCCAAGTTATCCCTGTTTTTTGATGGCAAACAGGAAAGTGAGGAGATTCACCACCAGAAAATTTCACATTCTTGGAGGACGGGTGTCTTTCTTCAAGTTTTGAGGGAAAAAGAGGAGTTCTGGGCAGGAAAACTAAGGTTCAGTTTCAGAGTTCCATAGTGGACATGTCTGAGGCTGGACCGCGGAAATCCATACAATGAAAACACAGACAAGGGAGATTTGCACAGCTTTTAACTTAGGTCAAAAAACGTGTAATTTGTTAAGTAAGAGGGCACTAACACGTGCCACGTCACGCTGGATTTTCTTGAAAAATAAAAAAAAAATCACAAAGTTAAACTTTCAGTCAACCTGAAAATATTAGCTTTTTATGGGGGCAGGGCGGAACGAATGGAACAGCAGCACTTTTTTTTTTTTTTTCCTTTTTGATTGCTCATTTTCTGAGTCTTCTCAAAGAATGATAGGGGAGTGAGGCAGGCAGGAAACAGGGGTAGGGGATTTAGGAAAGTATTAAAGATACAGCCCAAGTAGAAAAGGTAGGTGTCTACAACTAAGGATCAAAATATATGGCAGGGCACAAGGATACATGTTGTTTTCTTAAGTTTGAAATCTTTTAGTTGAAGGAAGAAAATGCAAATACTTCTATAGAATGTTATGTTATAGAACATTCTATGGAATGTTATGGACAACCCAGCTAAAAGCAATGTTTGCCTATATCTAACTTTGAAGTGGCAAATGCTTTTCAAGAAATAAATCACATGGGTTTAGAAAGAAGAGATATTAATTATAGAAAAATTTCTTTGTAAACAATTTTTTTTTTTTTGGAGAAAAGAGAAATCTTGTCCACAAGCATAAGATCAAAGACCAGGATTCATGGGTATATAAAACACCATGAGAGATTATAGAATGAGGTTCACATCTGAATCTAGACACCAATGTCTATTAACTACTTTTCATGAAAATTTTTCTTATTAAATAAAAACTACACCATAAAATTTGTAAATTTTCCCCATCTGATTTTTAATTATCTTGACTTCTTCCTTCATTGATTATGAGTGCTTTATGCTAATAAGAAAGCCCTATCTCCTTTGTGTACTTCCCCTCTAACTTTTAGCCAACAATCATGTGCCTTTTAAAATTAATTTTAAATGAGGAGAGTAAGGGGGATAAGGATACTGAATAAGATATCTCCTGAGGCCAGTGGATACTAGTTTAAATCTGAAACAGACTCTACTTTTCTATCATTAATCATCCTTCCATTACCATTTCAAATAGTCTATTTGGTCTCTGAACAGAAAAGTTGACATCAAAAAATAGCAGTTCAACTGATGTCCTGGATTTTATGTTAGGACGTAACTGGTGAGGAAATGGTGGACCAATGAATAATCCTACATTTTTGCTCTAGTGAAAATCCAGAAAGAGGTTACTGTACTTACACTCCCTGGCCTCTCTCTCCTGGTACTGGCAGGAAAATGGAGAGAGCTCTGACCCCCAGCGTCTGCACAAAGAGTGTTGGACAATGAAGAAGGTCGACTCTTTCTATACAGACCTGCTTTTGTGCTCCATTTGGGGCTTGATCTTTGCAGCCCGAAAGCTCGGTAGATGCCAGGGAGATAGATGTGGTGTGTTTGCCTCATCCAGAGCAGCAGCTGAGCCACTTTCACACAGGCAGGCAGGTACAGCCGAGCCTGGTAACAGATGAGAACCCCTGGGGAGCCCCTGACTATGGAGAATGAACAATGAAAAGAAACCATATTGGACACAGATACAAAAGGAGTCCCCTGCTCCTTTGCTCTCCTCCCTTGTTCCCTTTCTCCCTTTCCTTAGGAAACATCTATGAATGTGGAAAGCTGTCTTTCCCCTGGAAGCATTTGAGTGCCTGGGGGCTCCAGATGCTATTCTATGCAAATAGTTTCCACCCTCTCCTGCTTGGGGAAATGCTCTTTAACCCATCTGCATATCCATTTTCTGTCTTTTCTTGAAGGGAGAGACAAAGGAAGAGATGAAAATACTTCCCAGACAACTGTTTCCGCTGCTTCACTCTGCTTGAGTGGAAATGTCACCCAGCAGAAATGTAGCTGGGTTGCGGTGGCAGTCCACTTCAGGGTACCAAGGCCAGCATCTTGAGTGGGGGGAGGGGAGAAGTTAGGGAGCAAGCCCCAGAAGGGAGAAGGTCCGTAAAGTACCCATGAAAAACTTTAAAAATACCAAGTGTTTTCCTCAAACTTGGAAATAGAGGATAAAGGTATTTGAAAAGACTTGGTACCAAAATTACGTAAGTACTATTTTTTTGGCAGCACCTCGAGAATGGAGGATCTTAGTTCCCCAGCCACGGATCCAACTTGTGTCCCTGGAGTGAAGGCATGGAATATTAACCACTGGACCACCAGATAAGTCCCTGTAAGTACTTTAAATGTAATATAATTAGATCTTATATTTCACTGTTAAAGATGATCAGTTGCCAGGACTCCCCTGGTGATCAGGTTGGGACAGCCTGGTTGGGACTTCGCCTTCCAGCATAGGGAGTGCTGGTTCTATCCCCGATCAAGGAGCCTCATGGCCAAAAAGCCAAAACACAAAACAGAAACAATATTGTAATAAATATGAGTTTAAAAGTGGTCCATATAAAAAATAAAAAAACACAACTTAAAGAAAAGACAACCAACCTCTATTTTCCATATTTTCTCTCAAAGTATGACAATATGATTTTCTGTTGTTTTTTTGTTTTACATTACCTCTTTAAGAGATAAAACCAATTTCACTATTTTATTTGTATGATTTTGCAAAATTTTTTCTTAAGTACAAAGGATGCCAACCCATTACCAAAAATTTGAGGTGATACACTATAATTGTGAGGTAAACCATAGTCCAAAACTGTATGTCAAAGGAGATTCCAGTAGTTTGAGTTTGGCATTTCAATGTTCCTCATTCCTTCAACCTATACTCGTATAGAATCAAACTCAGAACTAAAGCTCAGATAATATTCAAACAAACTTGATATATGGCAAAATGTGGTGCATATTTATCTCTTCATTAAATGTGAATCTGACTAGTATCCTGATGAAATGAGACACATTTATATTTTAAAATATACTTTAGGATAATTACACTGAGTTTTGAAAATTCTGGTAGCTTTCAGTTCAGTTCAGTTCAGTTCAGTCGCTCAGTCATGTCCAGCTCTTTGCGACCCCATGAATCGCAGTACGCCAGGCCTCCCTGTCCATCACCAACTCCCGGAGTTCACTCAGACTTATGTCCATTGAGTCAGTGATGCCATCCAGCCATCTCATCCTCTGTCGTCCCCTTCTCCTCCTGCCCCCAATCCCTCCCAGCATCAGAGTCTTTTCCAGTGAGTCAACTCTTCGCATGAGGTGGACAAAGTGCTGGAGTTTCAGCTTTAGCATTATTGGTCACCAATCCATGCTGATGTTACTTAAAATGAGTAAATAACTCAGCATCAAGAAATAAATCCATCTTTTATCCAGGAATCCCATCCCAGGGCATATATTCAGACAAAAACCATAATTTGAAAGGGTACATGCATACCAGTGTTCATTGTAGCACTGTTTTCAATAGTCAGGTCATGGAAACAACCTAAATGTCCCTCAGTGGAGGAATGGATAAAGAAGATTTGGTCAATATATACAATGGGATATTACTCAGCCATAAAAAAGAAGAAATAATGCCATATGCAGCAACATGGATGGACCTAAAGGTTGTCATACTGAGTGAAGTAAGTTAGACAGAGAAAGACAAATATCATATGATATCACATATGTGAAACCCAAAGAAATGATATTTATTTATAAATCAGCAGAGTCACAGATGCAGAAAATAAACTTGTGGTTACCAGGCAGTAAAGGGAGTGGGGAAGGATAAATTGGGAGTTGGGACTGACATATACACACTACTATATCTAGAAGAGATAACTAATAAGAACCTACTGAATAGCACAGGGAGCTATTTAATACTCTACATTGAACTATATGGGAATAGAATCTAAAAAAAGAGTAGCATATGTATGTTCAGTCGAGCTAAGTCATGTTGGATTCTTTGCGACCCCATGAACTGCAGCATGCCAGACTTCTCTGTTCATCACTATCTCCCTGAGTTTGCTCAACTGAACAACAGCAACAGTATGTGTGTATACAACTGATACATTTTTCGGTACAGTAGAAAGTGAAAAAGTGAAAGTCAAGTCGCTTAGTCGTGTCCGACTCTGTGACCCCATGGACTACAGCCTACCAGGCTCCTCCGTCCATGGGATTTTTCAGGCAAGAATACTGGAGTGGGTTGCCATTTGCTTCTCCAAGAGATTGAACCTGGATCTCCCATGTTGTAGGCAAATGCTTTACCGTCTGAGCCACCAGGGAAGTCCAGTGGAAATAACATTGTAAATCAACTATAATCCAATAAAATATTTGTTTTAAAAAAAGAAATAATCTTTTAAAGGGGATCTGTGGAGATCAAACCAGTCAATCTTAAAGGAAATCAACCCTGAATATTCACTGGTAGGACTGATGCTGGAGGTGAAGCTCTAATACTTTGGCCACCTGATGAGAAGAGTGACTCTTTGGAAAAGACCCTGATGCTTAGAAAGATTGAGGGCTAGAGAAGAAAGGGACGACAGGGGTAAGATGGTTGGATAGCATCACTGACTCATTGGACATGAGTTTGAGCAAACTCCAGGAGATAGTCTAGGACAGGGAAGCCTGGTGTGCTGCAGTTCATGGGGTTGAAGAGTCAGATTCGACTTAGGGATTGAACAATAGCAGTGCTTTCTTTATCATATTTATATCTTCAAGGACACACACATATTCACCCAGCCTGTGTCTTGAAAAGAATATTCTAATGAAGAGTTTGTCATCTGTAAAAACCCCTTGTGCTAAAGTTAGTGAAAGTCTCTCAGTCGTGTCTGATTCTTTGCAACCCATGGACTATACAGCGCCTTGGAATTCTCTAAGTCAGAATACTGGAGTGGATAGCTTTTCCCTTCCCCAAGGGATCTTCCCAACCCAGGAATCAAAATCAGGTCTCCTGCATTACAGGCAGATTCTTTACCAGCTGAACCACAAGGGAAGCCCAAGAATACTGGAGTGGCTAGCCTTTCCCTTCTCCAGCGGATCTTCCTGACCCAGGAATCGAACCAGGGTCTCCTGCATTGCAGGCAGATTCTTTACCAACTGAGCTATCAGGGAAGCCAAATTCAGGTCCTGGATCAAATAAAATAATAATAGACTAAAGATGCAAAGTATTGGAAACATGTGCTCCCTCTTGCAAACTCTAGTAGATGGTTAAGGACAGGGAAGCTTGGCATGCTGCAGTCCGTGGTGTTGCAAAGACTCAGACAATGAGCAAATGAACGACAATTTACACTCATGGCAGACATTAATCAATCACGACACTTACACCCTGCTGCAGCCTCAGAATCCTTCTCAACAATACTCCAGGTAGGTGCTAAGTCTCTTCTGTTGTGTCCAATTGTTTGCGACCTTATGGACCGTGGCCTGCCAGGTTCCTCTGTCCATGGGATTCTCCAGGCGAGAATAGCGGAATGAGTTACCTTGCCCTCCTCCAGGGGATCTTCCCAACACAGGGATCAAACCCGAGTCTCTTTTGTCTAACCTGCATTGACATGTGGGATTTTTACCACTACTGCCATATGGGGCTTCCCTAATACTCCAAGGGATCAGTCTGCATATAGGGTAAGATGTGCCATTTTTGGACTAGTCCCTTACTCTGTTTGTGCCTTGATTTCTCTATTAGGGAAATGATCCAAAAATTTTAGTACTGTAGGATATAGGATTGAGAATTTCTGGAATGAATTATCAACAGACATCATTTCAGTTAGGAGAGGATTATCTAAAAATGAGGAATTACATTGTGCATAATATTTGAAAACTTCATTTTTAGAAATCCATTAATTTGAAACTATAAATAAATGAATAGCTTTTAATTGTGCTATCTGTTGTAGAGGAATATCTAGCTATATCTGTCTATCTATCTATCTAGATTTAATTAATAGCTCTCTTCTCTAAAAAGGTACGTATTACTTTTGTTGTTGTTGTTGTTGGCTGTTGCCTCACCACCTAAAACCCTGACATATTCTAGAGTCTTTATGCATTAGAATCACCCATGCAGGTTTTTAGAAATCCCCAAACCCAGGCTGAAATCTGAAAGAATTTCATCACAAGGAGAGACACCTGGGCATCTGTGTGTTTTAAAGCTAGACAGAAAAAGAGACATAGATATAAAGAACAGACTTTTGGACTCTGTGGGAGAGGGAGAGGGTGGGATGATTTGGGAGAATGGCATTGAAACATGTATACTATCATGTAAGAAACGAATCACTAGTCTAGGTTGGATACAGGATACAGGATGCTTGGGGCTGGTGCACTGGGATGACCCAGAGAGATGATATGGGGAGGGTGGTGGGAGGGGGGTTCAGGGTTGGGAACTCATGTACACCTGTGGCGGATTCATGTCACTGTATGGCAAAACCAATACAGTATTGTAAAGTGGAAAAAAAAAAAAAAAAAAGCTCTATTCCAATATGCAGCTAAGACTGACAAAACCCTATTACAAAAGGAGAAACACCAATGTAAATTGCCATGGCAAGTCCACATTTTTTCCATGCTAAATAATTTTAACAGTGCATTACACAACAACATTGTAATAGGACTGTGAGTTATGAAAGGGGTTGAGGTGTGTGGTGACAGATATTTTGACCGTGGAAAAAAAATGTTTTTTCTTTGTGTGCCACGTTTGTGTACTGGCCTGTGAACGGACTGAATTCAGAAATGAAACACTCCCCTTTTCAATGAGCCTTGCAGTTTGCCAGTGATGAATACAAAAGTTGAGGAAAGGTTTTATGCCCATTCAATAATCAGAGCTAAGCTGGTGGGATCATCTCTCTCAAAGTGTGGCAAGAGGTGTTTAAAAACAAGAAGAAGATTGAAAGGTTGATGCCTCCTAGACATCACTAAAAGTGAGCTGTTGAATCAAAGCAAATACAACCACCTGCATATAATACATGTATTTAGAGGAAGGATTTATGCAAAGCATCTTGTCCTTTGGTGTAGATACCCCCTGGGTGTCCAAAGCCAGAAATTAGTGAACTTTGGGTGGGCAGCGCAGGAAGCAGTAGTTGAGGGTGGAGGACATAGATTTGGGGTCAGAGGAGACTGATTTGACACATTGCTGTGTCACTAACCTTTTTGGTAAGCATGTGCAAGTTACCTGTCCTCTGGGTCTCAGTCTTCTCAATTTTGTTACGAATGATACTTACCTAGAAGCAATGTCGTATGGTCAGCTGTAGGGCCTGTATAAATGATGCTCGTTGTCATCGCTCTGTGCCTTAGAGCAATCACCACTCCGCTCCAATTTTCCTTTTATACAATGAAGGTGAAACTCACCTGCCTTACCAGAATATCCCACAGATGACTAAATAATATCATTATGCAGCTTTTGTAAAAAGAAAAAAAATAGGAACACTACATTCTGTCAAATTGTTCAATAAAGATCATTTGTGATTGGATCAAAATTATAAACTAAGCACAAGTTTCAGCCTCCTTTCCTTTCTGAAACTCTAAAAATAATAGATTAAAAAAAAACTAATAAAGTCTCGGAAGGTATTATCCAAATAATGAAAAATTGGAAACATTTTATGATTAAATAATTTATGATGTATTTACATTGTGGAAAACTATGTAACTGTTTCTGAGACTGCTTCAATGATATAGAAAGTGTATTTTATAAAATGTGAAATGGAAAAAACAGGATAAAAGCTATGCAATAAAGTCCCTATGAAGTAAATACAAATAAATAATTGGAAAAGCACAGAAAAACAGTCAGATAGGAATACACTAAAACTTAGTTATTTTTAAAAATCTCTAGGTTTTTCTTTTTAATATTTCATTGCATTAAAAAAACCTTCCCCCCCCCCCTCAGGTATATGTTTGGTTTACATTAAAATTCAATGGATCTAGGCAAATAGGTCCCAGGCCAGGGCCTGTCTGATTTATGTTTTAAAAAACTTAAAGAGTTCTTATTTACATGTAAAGTTAAATGACTGAGATTGTTAAAAATACTGACTTTTCTCTCTGGGACAGACATTTGCTTGTTATCCCAAAGATTCATGTCATGTTACCACAAAGTTATTCTAGACAGAAGATATGTCCCTTCTGACCCAATGGGGTTTCAGGGACTTTGAAGCCTGGTGATCAGTTTTTAACAACATGGAGGAAATGTCCAGAAAATCACGTTTTGTGACTGTCAATCGAGTCAGTAAATGAGTAAATGGGAAGAGCCTACTCACTGGAAAAGACCCTGATGCTGGAAAATACTGAGGGCAGGAGAAGAAGGGGGCAATGGAGGATGAGAAGGTTGGATGGCATCACCAACTCCATGGACATAAGTTTGAGCAAACTCTGAAATATAATGAAGGACAGGGAAGACTGGCATGCTACAGTCCATGAGGTCAAAAAGAACATGACCTTAACAACTGAACAACAAGAAAAATTACTCCAACCAAGCAGTAGAAATAAACAAAAACTATATTATCTTTTGAAGAAAAATAGAACCTGGCTCATATCATCACAGGCCATCCCACCTGAGACTCTATTTCCTGTTTACTCATTTACTCAATTGATTGACAGTCACAAAACGTGATTTTCTGGGAATTTCCTATATGTCTTTAAAAACTGACCAGGCTCCAAAATGCCTGAAACCCCATTGGGTCAGAAGGAACATGTCTTCTGACTAGATTAACTTTGTGGAAACATGACATGAACCTTTGGGATAATAGGCAAATGTCTGTCCCAAACAGAAAAGTTTAAATATTTTTACCAATCCCAGTCATTTAACTTTATGTGTAAGTAAAATTTTCTGAATGTGTGTGTGTGTTTTTTTTTTGTTTGTTTGTTTTTATTTTTTATTTATTTATTTATTTATTTTTTAGTTTTTTATTTTTTAAATTTTAAAATCTTTAATTCTTACATGCATTCCCAAACATGAACCCCCTCCCACCTCCCTCCCCATAACACTTTTCTGGGTCATCCCCATGCACCAGCCCCAAGCATGCTGCATCCTGCGTCAGACATAGACTGGCGATTCAATTCACGTGATAGTATACATGTTAGAATGTCATTCTCCCAAATCATCCCACCCTCTCCCTCTCCCTCTGAGTCCAAAAGTCCGTTATACACATCTGTGTCTCTTTCCCTGTCTTGCATACAGGGTCGTCATTGCCTTCTTCCTAAATTCCATATATATGTGTTAGTATACTGTATTGGTGTTTTTCTTTTAACATAAATCCAACAGACCTTGGCCGAGGACCTGTTTTCTTATATTCAGCTCCCTTGAAGTGTTTTCCTACTTCCCTCAGATCCTATTATCCCAGGACCCACTATTCTGTTTTTAGAGCAGAGCAGGAGAGAACCGGGGACAACAGAATGCAGCATAGTAAGCCTGGAGGATAGGGAAGCCTGGCGTGCTGCAGTCCATGGGGTCACAAGAGTAGGACATGACTTAAGGACTTAACAACAACCAGAAACCCGGGGGAGAAGTTATTTTCCAAGATGGATCATTTCTTTCCTACACAAACTATCCAGAACACATGACTTCTGAAAGGCAACATTTTGACTCAGAAAGCTTTCCTAGGACATCCTTTTGAAATGGGTCCTCAACAGCCTCTTCCCATTTGGAGTTCCTGCTGATGCCTCTTCTGTAGCTGCATCCAGCTATCCAAACCCTGTATCTTCCCCTCTCAACATACCTAATAGTCAAATCCAGGAGGTGAATCAGATGCTCCTGTTATCCTCAAGATCCTGCTCAGGCACCACCAGGTTGTCTAACCCCCGTCCCATCTTTGAGGGAATTTGCATAGCACTTCTATAACCCAAGGGCCAGCCCCTTCTAGAATGTTCATAATTTTCTCCCAGAATAATTTCTTTACAATGAGCCCCTTCTCAATTCTGATTACGAATTTAGTCCATGCTAATATGGTCAGCATTTCAATAGGAGGGCTAAAAAGATGATGAGCATGACAACCTGACCTTGTTACAGCCCAGCTGATAACCCAGATCTAGCAGCTGCATAGAAGAGAAGGAAATTCTGTTTTCTGTAATAATCTTATCTTTAGCTTTATCTAACTTTCCTACATCTATTTTCCCTTTACCTTGATTTACATATCCATGTATTTTTTATATATTTTGTAATTATTTATAAGATATTTCAAATCTTTTGGGGGAGAAGGAAGTATATGAACATATATTTATTGACATAAAAGTTTAACCCACATCACTGGACAGGAGCCAGAGTTTATGGTACCCTTTGTGATCATTGGCCTCCATCCAACAGATAGGACTGTTGCACACTTGCAGGAAGAAAGTACATTGTTGTTTCAGAGAGAAATGGCTTTGGATGCTGTCTTCTTGATGTGCAATTGGAAGCAATTGTTCTCTTTGAGGATGAGTTAATAGACACAATACAAAGCTGGGATAAAATAATACATCTATTATTTTTGAACTATTAACCTATTGATACTCTCAGAATTTCCTTGGTCTCCCCATCTCCCCGACTCCCAGCACTAAGGGTGTTCTGTTCTTACTTCTCTTGGCATAACATCATGGCAAAATGGAAAGTTAAAAATAGCTCTCCGCTTTTCAGTTTCAAAATGAACTTTTACAACCCATGGCAGGTGTAAAAGTAGGAGAGGGATGCTATAATGAACCAGGGTCTAATACATTTGCTGTGAATAATGTGAATGATGTGATCATGAATCTTCTCTTAGCAGAAGAGAGGAAGACCCTAAAGACTGGAAGGAGACAGAAGCAAAGTAGGAAAGTCAGGTCATGGTGAGCATCCTTAATATGAAACCATGAACTCTGTGCTAGACAGACCAAGAACCATGCTGAGGGCATGATCTGTTTTCTGAGATCTGAAGAGCCGCAGGCCCCCTCCACATGATCTTTGTATTGGAGCAGGTGTCTAGGTAGGTGACAAAGCCTGAGTCTGCCCTGCGGTTGCTGTTCAGCTGCTGAGTGGTGTCCGACTCTTGGTGACCCCATGGACTGCAGCATGCCAGGTTTCCCTGTCCTTCGCTATCTCCTGAATTTTGCTCAAACCCATGTACATTGAATTGGTAATGCCATCCAACCATCTCATCCTCTGTTGCTGCCTTCTCCTCCTGTCTTCAATCCTTCCCAGCATCAGGGTCTTTACCAATGAGTCAGCGCTTTGCAGGGCAAAGTATTGGAGCTTCAGCTTCAGCATCATTCCTTCCAGTGAATATTCAGGGCTGATTTCCTTTAAGATTGACTGATTTGATCTCCTTGCAGTCCATGGGACTCTCAAGAGTCTTCTCTAGCACCGCAGTTCAAAAAGTATTAATTCTTTGGCACTTAGCCTTCTTTCTGGTCCAACTCTCACATCTGTGCATAACTACTGGAAAAACCATAGCTTTGACTATATGGACCTTTGTCAGCAAAGTAATGTCTCTGCTTTTTAATATGCTGTCTAGCATCTAAAAAATTCCTCCACTCCCTTGAGAAAAGTTCTAAGTGGCCAACAAGGGGTGGTGGACCTGGAGAGGTCTTGCAGCCAAGTTCAGGGAGGCCCAGGTGGATCTTTTCTTCTTGCCATGTACCCACTTCTTTGACACTCTTGTTGATTCATCATTATATACCCATGATCACAGGAGAGGAGAGGGAGGGACAGGACAGATCTCTGATGCCAGGAAGCTGTAGGCCTCTGTGTCATTCTCTGTTCATCTGTGACTTGTTTCAAGCCGGGGTTTTAAGCACGTTTCTTCTCGCGATTGCCAAGTCACCCATTCCCATGCACTCTTGGTTCCTGATTGGGAAAAAAAAACTCTCATTTTTTTTCCGCTGCAAACTTGCTCCCTTCTTAATTTGACAGAATTGTTTTAAACTTTCTCCATCCGTATATACTATCTTAGGGCTTAGATACTAACTAATGTGCTTGCAGTAATTTTAAATCTTTCTATTCCATCAACTCAATAAATGATTTAAAAGAGAGTTAGATTTGTCTGTTTTTTTTATAAAGAGTATGTCCATATCAATAAGATCAAACCACAATTGTCAAACCACAACTCAGCTTAAAAGGATGTTTAGAGTAAAATAGGGCAATTACTCCTCGTACTTAGGTTTTTCTTCTTTGTTGCTGATATTCCTTTATTATGCAGAATTTTGCAGGAACAATTAGGAGAAAATGTGAACCAGAGCCACTTGTGGTCTCACTGCCTTGTTCATCTCCTCAACTTGCTGAGTCAGAAAGAGAGATCAGGGGAGGGGTGGGATGGAGAAGACAGAGTGGGTGAGGAGAGACAGACAGAAGAGAGAAAGAGAGAGCAGATAAACGGAGAGGGAATAAATATATTGGCTTGTAACATATGGAAACCCAAAAAGGCAGAAACCAGGCATTAAAACTTTTATTTTATCTCATATTGACTTGCTGAAATATAATCAGAGAGATTCGATGCTTTTAATGGGGGCGTGTGAGTGCTATTTTCAGCCAGGATAGATAAGTCTTCCGAGCACTTAGTAGCAGGCTAAACAAATTATCTTAACTGCCTTAAATGCACTGAGCAAACTTGCCATTTTTATTCATGGGCCTCTGAGCCATGGCTCCCAATGGATCCATGAAGATTAAATACATTATGTCTCCAATCATTAGTGAGCCCCACTCTCTTTTTCATGGCAAAGGTGGAGCTTGCATCCTGTGGACAGAATCTCGGCTTTCTAAAGGGCAAGAAGAGTTTGTCTTTGATTTGTGAGGGGGCTAGGCGAGGATTGAAGACTGTGTCTGGGCTCATTGCAGCCCATTCAGCTGATGGAGGGTGGCCAGAGCATGGGAAAGGGGATGAGGGCCATCCTGTCCACTGGGTCTTCTAGCTGAAAAGCTGACTTCAAGCAGTAAAACTCATTCTCCCTTGGCAGCCAAGGCTCTGCTTCAACTGCAAAGGGAGCGGGAAGTGAGGGGAGCTCTTCTGTGACTCTCATGGGACATGCTTTCCTAAAGATGAGAACAGAAGCTCACTTACTGTCGCCAGGAAAGATGTCCAACCCATACAAGGCCAAAGTGACTTTGTTCCCAGTGATCTGCAGCTTCATTATTACCCCACACCAAGGCCCTCCAGGTATCCGCCTCCTCCCTTCTATCTGGTGATGACCTCAAGCCCAGACCCACCATGGAGGTCAGCAGGGAAATCGGAAATCTGTTCTGAAAACTGCCACCTTCCTCTGCTCTCTCCTCTTACCCCGGTCCTCCTCCCCAAGGTTTGTTCTCCTGTTAGATGTCAAGTTGATGATTCGAAATCCCAGATGTGTCATGCTCAGTTAGTGAATAACACACTGTCAAATAGAGCAATAAATCTTCTAGCTCAGTGACTGCTGTGCAGGGCCTCCATGCCAAAGCACTCACTAATTCTATGTGATGAGTGAGGCTGGCGGCAGCCGTGTGTTCCCCAGGGACCTGTACCAAGGTGCAAACATATTGAGATGGGATGATTGCTGGAGCAGGCCTGCTTTTCCGGCCCCTCGGTTCATGAGGGGAATCCAAGGCAGCCTGCCCTGTGAGCATTGCTAATTATGTTGGCTTCCTGCCTTCTTGGAACCTCTCTCCTGCCTGAGGTTCTGACATCTTTTTCAGAGAATAGCATGATCCTGGCAAACTGGTGGTTTGAATTATTGTGTGAAGGTGTCTTTTAATACCAGGATTCCTCCATTTTTCTTTATGAGGTGGTAAGAGATGGGTGTGTGTGTGTTAAGTTACTTCAGTCATCTCAGACTCTTTGCAGTCCCACAGACTGTAGCCCACCAGGCTCCTCTGTCCATGGGATTCTCCAGGCAAGAATATTGGAGTGAGTTGCCACTTCCTCCTCCAGGGGATCTTCTCGACCCAGGGATCAAACTGGCATCTCTTATGTGTCCTGCATTGGTGGGCGGATTCTTTACCCTTAGTGTCACCTGGGAAACCCCAAGAGGTGGGGCTTTGCTGTAATCCTCCTCCCCAAATCTGCATCATCCAGAACGTTGGGGATCTCTCCTTTCCCCTTTAGGCTTGCTCCTTTAGCCACTCCTCTGGAGAGAAAGCGTTGAGTTGGCTTTCATGAGGACCAGGAAATGGAACAGAACGGATTCATGGGATCCAGCCAAAAACATCATAGCTGTTCCAGACAGTTGTATTTTCCCTTATTCTAGGTGTGGTTGGGAGACAGAAGTCACTATTTCCACTAAGTGAACATGACCCAAGGTGGTGACTGGGTAGGAACTCTGTGCATATCTGAGGTGTAAGAAATATTTAGGGCTCTTATCTGAATGTCCCTAAGGGTATGATCACAATAAACTGTGGAAAATTCTGAAAGAGATGGGAATACCAGATCACTTGACCTGCCTCTTGAGATACCTATATGCAGGTCAGGAAGCAACAGTTAGAACTGAACATGGAACAACAGACTGGTTCCAAATAGGAAAAGGAGTACATCAAGGCTGTATATTGTCACCTTGCTTGTTTAACTTATACGTGGATTACATCATGAGAAACTCTGGGTTGGAAGAAGTACAAGCTGGAATCAAGATTGCCGGGAGAAATATTAATAACCTCAGATATGCAGATGACACCACCCTTATGGAAGAAAGTGAAGAGGAACTAAAAAACCACTTGATGAAAGTGAAAGAGGAGAGTGAAAAAGTTGGCTTAAAGCTCAACATTCAGAAAACTAAGATCATGGCATCTGGTCCCATCACTTCATGGGAAATAGATGGGGAAACAGTGGAAACAGTGTCAGACTTTATTTTTGGGGGCTCCAAAATCACTGCAGATGATGACTGGAGCCATGAAATTAAAAGATGCTTACTCCTTGGAAGGAAAATTGTGACCAACCTAGATAGCATATTCAAAAGCAGAGACATTACTTTGCCAACAAAGGTCCGTCTAGGTTTTTCCAGCAGTCATGTATGGATGTAAGAGTTGGACTGTGAAGAAGGCTGAGCGCCGAAGAATTGATGCTTTTGAACTGTGGTGTTGGAGAAGACTCTTGGGAGTCCCTTGGCTGTAAGGAGATCCAACCAGTCTATTCTAAAGATCAGTCCTGGGTGTTCTTTGGAAGGAATGATGCTAAAGCTGAAACTCCAATACTTTGGCCACCTCATGCGAAGAGTTGACTCATTGGAAAAGACCCTGATGCTGGGAGGGATTGGGGGCAGGAGGAAAAGGGGACGACAGAGGATGAGATGGCTGGATGGCATCACCAACTTGATGGACAGGAGTTTTGGTGAACTC
This sequence comes from Ovis aries, assembly GCF_016772045.2. Taxonomy (NCBI): domain Eukaryota; kingdom Metazoa; phylum Chordata; class Mammalia; order Artiodactyla; family Bovidae; genus Ovis; species Ovis aries. Next base: position 62,575,843 of record NC_056061.1, read on the forward strand.
CGGGAGTTGGTGATGGACAGGGAGGCCTGGCGTGCTGCGATTCATGGGCTCACAAAGAGTCGGACACGACTGAGCGACTGAACTGAACTGAAGTGTATGATATGTTTCACTCAATGATTAAGAGCACATTCTAAACAGACTACTGCTGTTTGTGTCCTTCCTCTTCCTGTATACCTAACTGCTACACACCTCAATTTTCATAGCATAATACATAAATTATGTATTACATAATACATAAATACATAAAGTCTGAGCACTCATTACATAAAACCAATAGTGAACCAAATAATGTAATACTTGTAAAGTGCATAGCACCCTGTCTGGATTGTAGTCAGTGTTCAAAACATGATAGGACTTATTAATACAATAACACTAAGTATTGAAGGTTCATTTTGCTCCTGGTTTATTATTTTTGACAAACACTACTACTCTGTGTGTGCTATGTTTATAAAAATCAGTATTTTTATCAGAGTGGTGAGATATAAGACTGGATTTAGTTCCGTGTGCTCACTTTTGGAGAAAGTCAATGGCCTTATCCCATGTAGGCATTGTTTGGCTGGAGGCAAGTGTGAAGAAATCCCTTTATATCCTTCTACTCTGTTTGTCAATTTGTTTTTTCTCCAACTCCTAGAATAAGAGAATTATATCATTGGAAAAGGGTCAAGGTAGAAATATTTGGAAATAGCACTGATATGTATATTATCCAGTAAGGTAAAAGTTTTGGTGTAGACAGGGAAATTAAATTAACACCAAAGTACAGGCTTTTAAAATCATTGATTTCATAATTTGCTTGAGTCCCACAGAAGCTACTGCAGATGAACCAAAATATATTATAGTCTTCTAAATTTGAGTTTGTGGCAAATCCTGGTGATTCACTTGGTAATTGGGGTCAAAATTTTTCTTTTTCAGGTAAAAAATCTTCAGTTTTCACATAAGAACTTTTAGATTGCCAAATTAGTCCCATTTCCAGCCCAGGTATTAAGTGTGTAGCTTCTAAAACCAGGGACTATTTGCTCCATGCAAAATGTTACTTGCTCCCATAAACTCCTTCATACTTAACAATCCAGAATATATCTTCTATAGATTCTATGATGAGCTGATCACTGAAAGGATGCAAAATCCCAAAGATGTCACCTTCTCTGTGTTTTTCTTGAAAGGCTAGATTCTCTGCTAGCTTTGGATGTTCTATTATGACAGTCTACAGAAATGCAATTATTTCAAAAAGACACATTAGCACAGGCCACACTATCTCTATCTGCCAATTGGAACTCAATGCTGGTGCTTGTATGGGGGTGGCTTGTGATCACAGAATTAAATAATTTTTATACCAGAAGAGTTATCAGTGTGACTTCTTTTAGTAAGTAAGTAAGTGTTAGTCACTCAGTCGTGCCCAACTCTTTGCAACCCCATGTACTGTAGCCCACCAGGGTCGTCTATCCATGAGATTTTCCAGGCAAGGCTACTGGAGTGGGTTGTCATATCCTTCTCCAGGGGATCTTTCCAACCCAGGGATCAAACCTGAGTCTCCTGCACTGCAGGCAGATTCTTTACTGACTGAGCTACAAGGCCCAAAAAGCGATAGGCAAGGGTTCTGAGTTTTTCCCTTACAGCTGTATGACCCTGGAAAGTCACTTAACTTTTCTGAATCTCAATTTTTTCCTTTGTGAAATGAGATGATAAAATGTGTCAATAAACCAAGCTAGTGTGTGTAACTTCTGGGCACAGAGTATAATTAAAAAAATAATAACTATTAAGAAGCTTATTATTCATGAATAAGAATAATTCAGAGACATAGAATAATTCAGAGACATAGAAAAAGTTATGTCAAGACAATGACCTAGTACTAAGTGAAGTAATTTATTGATTCAGTTATTGAGTGCTTAAGTAAGTATGTGTGGATTGCTTATTTAATGCATTTACAAGGTTTATGTTAAATGAAGACCCTAGTTTAAACATGTTTGATCAGGGTGAAAAGGCATTAAAAAATTAGCACATGCCTCTTCCATCATTAGTTTTTTGTTTGTTTGTTTTGTTTTGTTTTGTTTGGGGTCACACCACATGGCATCGGGATCTTAGTTTCCTGACCAGGGATCAAACTTGTGTCGAAAATGTGAAGTCTTAACCATAAGACTGTCAGGGAAGTCCCAGGTTGTCAGACCTTTAAAAGCTTCATTATTGAAGAGAAAGACTTCTCTTTACCTGATGTTTAAATTATTCCTTGTGTTGATCTTTCAGTACTCACAATAAGATGAGCTCCTTGCTTGTTTCAAAACCAAGACCCTTTCTTTCTTTCTCTCTTTCTTTTTCTGTGTGTGAGGATGAAATTTGTCTTTCTCCTTGCTATCCTCTTCCTATTTTAGTACTTCAGGTATACCACTGCCTTATTGTAGTTCAGAGCCATTAGAGAGGTCTCATAGGTGGAGGATAGAAATGACAAAGGAGAAGAGCTGACACTGGATCAGACTGACAGTCAAAGGCAAGAGAAGAGTCTACTTCAAAGCCATTTAGTGTCAAGATAATGAGAACTCTGAGGCCAATGATGAGTCCCTAATATACCATGAAAAATTTGCAGTGAATTATTGTTATATACAAAAAGGGATTTTTTTTTACAAATCAAAAGAAAATTATACTTAGGAATTTCTACACACTATAGATTTTATTCTGAATTGTGTGTCTTTTAGAAAGCATTAATAGGTCACTAATACATCTTTATACACAGATGCTCAAATAAAATTTTCTATTGGCTGGAACAAACTGCCCAACTCTATGTTTGATGATTAATTGCTAAATTAATGAATAATTTAGCTGTTTGAGTCCATAAGGACATAATCAAGGTACAATGCCTGCTTGGTAGAAGTGTCCCCCAATTGTATCTTAGTCTCATCAGCCCTGTTACTCTTATAATTAATACCAATAGAGAGACATCATCAGAAACCTCCAACAACTCTTCAGAACTGAGGTTGAGGAGCAAATGCTGACCACTGGGAGTCACTAAACCACCTTGATCGTTGCTTTCATCCTGAGCTACCACCTGGTCTAGCTAGCCTTCCTTCTCTATCATGACTAAGAAACTCTTTGCTTCATTGTGGTAGCACCAGAAGATACATCTAATGCTCAGTCTATATATATTTTTAAAGTCAATTAAGAGACCTGTTTTTAGTGACCTCATCTTTTTTTGGCACTGGCTTGACTTTTCCTCTTTTCAAGCCTCAGCATCTAGGAAGTCTTACTGTACTCTCGCAGCCTTACTGTACTCTTGCAGTCTTACTCTACTCTCCCAGCCTTACTGTACTCTCCCAGTCTTACTGGACTCTCGCAGCCTTACTGTACTCTCACAGTCTTACTGTACTCTCACAGTCTTACTGTACTCTCCGAGTCTTACTGTACTCTCTGAGTCTTACTGTACTCTCGCAGCCTTACTGTACTCTCCCAGTCTTACTGTACTCTCCCAGTCTGCATTTGCGGCTGAAGCTTCAGTAGTCTCCTCAGCTGGTGCTTGCGATTCCTTACAACCCTCCTTTTCATTCTACATCCTAAAGAGTTGTTTACGTGTCAGCATCCTTCCCTAACCTGGAATCTAGAACAAGCCAAAAATTCAAGAGACGATGGAGGAAACTCAGACCCTGGTCATCATCTCAACACTTTTACTTAATTTAAAAAGCGAGAGCCAGTCAAGTGGTATCAATGTCCCTATTCTTCTTACAGGTGAAATTCCTTGGCTTTTTTTCCTTCCCTACCCCACCACGGCACTCAGCCACTTCACAATGAGGGATACCAAGCTGTCCTGACACTGGCGTGGCTGATTCCCACCCATTAGTGATATGGGTTTGTACAAGGGTCAATGGGAATTGTTTTTTTTTTTTTTTTTAAGGATCAGTTTCCAATAACTAGATAGATTTTTCAGATTTAGATGTAATTCAGTTCAGTTCAGTTCAGTCACTCAGTCATGTCCGACTCTTTGCGACCCCATGAACTGCAGCACGCTAGGCCTCCCTGTCTATCACCAACTCCTGAAGTCCATCCAAACCCATGTTCATTGAGTCGATGATGCCATCCAACCATGTAATTCAAGTTTCAGCTAATTTGTAGAGAAACCTGTCTGCTTGTAATCCCATGTAAAGTTTTCATGGGCAGTTTTATAACATTAAATATTTGGAGAGCTTAATATTCACACAAAAAATGTAGATTCCTGTGATTTAAATTTTTGAAATATGTTAAAATTAAAATAATTTTATCTTCTGCATACTTATTTCTTGAGAATGTGGAAATAAGGCATGGAAATCTCTATATGTTCAATGTCTTTCTCTTGGAAATTTAACGTAGAACCCTGTAACAAGCCACATACATATGTACTTAATCACTCAGTTATGTCTGACTCTTTGTGACCCCATGGACTATATATGTAGCCTGCCAGGCTCCTCTGTCCATGGACTTCTCCAGGCAAGAATACTGGAGTGGGTCACCATTCCCTATTCCAGGGGATCTTCCTGACCAGGAATCAAACTTGTCTCTTAAAGTATCCAAGGTGGATACTTTACCACTGAGCCAACACACAGATAACACACAGATCTATAACAACACACAGATCACTCAGTTTCTCAATTCTGGTTCCATTTCAGCCTTGATGACTTACCCAAATTTAGACAATTTCTGTTTTATTTAAACTCTTGTTTATTCACCATTGTGGCTTCTTCTTGCCTTTGGAAAAACTCAGAAGTAAAAGAAGATATGCTCTTGAGAAGTAGCAATTTAAATGAAAAAAGCGAAAACAATTATCTTTCCAAATTCTGTTTGCAATCAGTGTTTATAATCTTCTGTCCCTCAACACCTATTACTAAATCTAAATATTGCAAAACCTGGCTTGCTTAGGTTTAATGTTCTCTTATTTCCTTTGACCTCATAAAACAACTGGAATAAGAGATTCATTCAATTATTCATTGTGAACATAAATAACTTGAGGGGGGAAAACCTTCCATTAAGAGAAAACCCATCAAATAAATACTTATTGTTTAATGTCGTTGAAAACTGTGACCTAGGTTTTAGCATGGCAGGTGACTATAATATATTTTCTACTTCTGACCTCATCTTCCATCATGCCCTCACAATGCTTACGTCCATCACACTAGTCTTCTTTCTGTCCCTTAAACATGCTATGCTTATTGCTACCTCAGGGCCTTTGCATCTACTCTTGCTTCTGTTTGGAATACTTTTCCCTAAGATTGTCAAATGAGTGCCTTTTCCTCATTGTTCTCATTAGATTTATACCCTTGGTTCCCAGCATTTCCTGTACTGAGGTGACTTTATGTGTATGCTCATTCATAAGCTGTATTGACTGTTTTCTGCCTTTAGAATGTTATCTGGAGACGGAGCCTTGGTTTGTTTATCCCCTACTACTCTATCCCCACACTACTCTATCCCAGGTGCTTGAAAAAAAAATCTGGTAAGAAATAGGTATGTGATTGATACCTGTTAATACATGAATAAAGGAATCAATAAATATGGCCCTGGGCTGGTTGCTTCATCTTCCTTGTTTTCCTCACTAGTAGAAAAGGATCAATAGCACCTATACATGATGAAGGGCTTCCCTGGTAGCTCAGCTGGTAATCTGCCTGCAATGCAGGAAACCTTGATTCTATTCCTGGGTTGGGAAGTTCCCCTGGAGAAGGGATAAGCTACCCAGTCCAGTATTCTTGGGCTTCCCTGGTGGCTCAGATGGTAAAAAAAAAACCACCTGCAATGTGGGAGACCTGGGTTCAATCCCTGGGTCAGGAAGATCCCCTTGAGGAGGGCATGGCAACCCACTCCAGATTCTCCCCTGGAGAATCCTTGTGGACAGAAAAGCCTGACAGGCTACGGTCCATGGAGTCGCAACGAGTTGAATACAACTTAGAGGCTAAGCACAGTACATCACAGCATATGATGATACTGTAAAAATTAAATAAGTAAATCAGCCCAAAATCTGAAAATGACTATGAAATTTGAAATCTAGTACAGTGCCTAGAATGCAGCAGCTGTTTGATAAACATTAGTTCCCTTCCCACTTCTTTTCTCAATTTCTCAGTTGGGCCCCATAGCTTTGCATCAAATAGAAGTGTTATTCCTTCCCTCCATCCCAAAGTTACTCTTGCAGTAAACATAAACCTCATTCTACAAGTTTAGATATGCAGGGATATAGGATATTTTTGATATGTACTCCTTGGAAGGAAAGTTTTGACCAACCTAGACAGCATATTGAAAAGCAGAGATATTACTTTGCCAACAAAGGTCCATCTAGTCAAGGCTATGATTTTTCCAGTGGTCATGTATGGATCTGAGAGTTGGACTATAAAGAAAGCCGATTGCCAAACAATTGATGCTTTTGAACTGTGGTGTTGGAGAAGACTCTTGAGAGTCCTTTGGACTGCAAGGAGATCCAACCAGTCCATCCTAAAGGAGATCAGTCCTGGGTGTTCATTGGAAGGACTGATGTTGAGGCTGAAACTCCAATAGTTTGGCCACCTGATGCGAAGAGCTGACTCATTGGAAAAGACCCTGATGCTGGGAAAGATTGAAGGCAGGAGGAGAAGGGGACAACAGAGGATGAGATTGTTGGATGGCATCACCAACCATCAATGGACTCAATGAACATGGGTTTGGGTGGACTCCGGGAGTTGGTGATGGATAGGGAGGCCTGGCATGCTGCGGTTCATGGGGTAGCAAAGAGTTGGACATGACTGAGCAACTGAACTGAACTTAAATTCAATTTAAAAATTCAGCTCATTTTTTTTTTTCTGAGCCTATATTTCTGCTGCTTGCTTAGATTTATCTCAAACAATACAGGGTTTTATTTCATTCATTTATTTATTGATGATCTTCTAAACAGTCCATCTTTTTCCTGTTTATTTGTAGTTTCCTTATATTTACAGGTCTCTGAGCTCTTGTTTCAGTTCTGTTGATCTATTAGTCTGTTCTTCAGCCAATACCATGTATCTTAGCATAGTCATCCTGTGTGTGCTTCTCAACCTACACTGAATCCTCATATCTGTGGTTTACGCTGTCAGTGTGTATCCTCACACCAAAATCAAATAAAAGTATAGAATGTTAAAATTTTTAAATGCCAGATTATTGCAATTTCTTTTGCCAGGCCCACCTTGAAGGGACCAGTGAGGAAAATTCGTCATTGCCTTGAAGGTCAAGGCAAGAAGAAAATGGAGGAAATTTTAACTCTAGGACCAGGATAGCCTCAAGAGTTAAGCTCAGAGAAGCCCTTCACAAAGGCCCTAGGGGAAATGTAGAGAATTTTCCACAGCTGACTTCTGTAGATCAGAGAATGGGCTCATTGTGGGTAAGCTAAGGAATGAATGTGGCCATGTTATAGACTGCCCAAGATTCTCTGACTTAAAACAAATCAAGCACTCAAAGTCTTTTGCCCTTTTCCAGCATGCATGAGCCTCCACCTATTTCTAGAAGAAGGACTTTCTTGGGCTTACTTGAATCAGAGAGTGGCCATGGTTTGTGCCCTGGAAAGGATTCTTACATATGGAATCCTGGTGCCAAGAGTACACGGGTGGGCATTTGTCTTCTATTTTTCTCCCACTAGATCAGCCTAGGATGCGAATTATAATAGATGGAAGACCAAATACATTGGTTTACAGTCAATTCAGATGCAATCTGTTAGTATAAATAATGGCAAAATGTGATGGGAAAGCCATCTGTCACTTTAAGGCAAAAATACAGTTACTTTTAAGAAAAGAGACTCTGGAAGAATAAATTCATCCCAAGGCTCTAAAGCCTGAAAAGCATTTGAGCCAGTTCTGCTGAGGTTTTTGCACCCAGAGGATAAATCACATTGTCGTGATTCCAGGTCTTTGTTTTGTTTGGTTTTTCTATTAAAGGATCATTCTGTGTAGAGCATGTACCCTTGTGATTCTTCTGGTTTCACCAGGATATTTGAGCAAGTATCATTTTTAGTGAGGCAGCATATGGTCAGGTACTTTGTTTGCTATTGTGTGCCTATGCATATGACTGTTTACTGTGCGTAACACACACACACACACGTCTTTTCGGTTCTGAATCCAAACCTTCTCTGTAAATTAAGAGGGTCTAGAGAGTTGGAAACATAACAGCAGCAAAAGGCTGGAGCTTGCAGCAACTGTTTCAAGCTGCATATGACATAAAACTGGATTAGAATGTCATTCCCTAACTGACAGATCATTTAGCGTCTTGGAAGAGACTGTTTTCACACTGCGGAAGCTCTCACAGGGGAATTCCGTGTGGGCTCCTTATTGTCAGAGCTATTTTTCACCCAATTTGTTTCCAAATGATGTCTAACCTGAGGTCTTCCCACTGAGAGAGGTTTAAGCCATGATTAATGAGGAGTGTTTGGCCAGGCCCACCTGGGAAATGGCCCATCTGCAAACTCAGGTAAGAAGGGGAGGCCTACCAGGCATCAGCCTGTGAATGGCAGGCAGTTTCCAGGGCTTGGGGCTGCCTCGCAGCAGTGGCAAGGTGTTGGGTCTTAGCCACAGAATGTTTCAGGAGGTGTTGGAGAGAAGTGTCACTCTTGGTAATTTTTTCCTGGGATATTCAGGGTGGGGGCGCTCTCAGTCATGGTATTAAAAGAAGCATTTCCTGTTCCTCAAGTCCCTTTATTCTCCTCCGAGCTTTCACACATATGCATGGTCATTAGATCAGCATGTGCACAGAGATAGGGCTTTATCTCAAACAAAAGGATTACCGAGCAAGCAGGAGTCAGATTTGTAGCACCCTGGCCTGTTTGGACTTGGTCCACAAACCTATATGATCATTTACAATTTCACGTTCCTAAAACAAACTGCTTTTGGTTATCTTCAAATGTACCTGGTATTTATTTTCCAATGAATCTTTTTCTTTGTGAAATAATTACTGAAATAATTACTGAAATGTATTTATTTTTTGCCAGCTCAGTGGGTAGTATCCGTTCTCTAATAACTTGAATAATTTAGAATCTTTGGAAAGGGAGTTCCTTTCAGTAAAGGAGCAGGATAATAAAAACATGCAGAATCTAAAGTCACATTGGTTCTGAGGCAAAATTATATAACTGGATAAGGAATTGAAAAGTTAAAAAAAAACAGCGAGCTGATCAAATGAATAAGCGGGTGGAACATAGTCCTTCTTCATAACCAAGCTCAATCCTTTTCTCATTGAATATACACATTCTAGGCTCTCTCTAGACTGCCATTAAATATGACATCCCACAATTCTGTTTGTTAGGACTAAAACCTAACAGATCCAACTGTCTCCAAATTAAACAGATTGTTTGTTAGGAACTTTTATGACCCATAAAGAATGAGAGTTTATCCTGGCAAAACATTCCTTCTTATAAACAACCCACATCCACCAACTCTCCCCATTTCATCCATCTCTTTCTCGCTTGGCATTTGGCTTCATCTCAAGCTTCTTTGATGGCATTTTGTACCCAACTGTTGTACAAAAGATGCTTTCCATTGAGTTGGTTCTACAGTCAAACACCAAAACAATCCTCCACTTTCCTTAACTACTTCTCTTGCCAGCAACATGTTTACCATGATTTAGATGTCTATTATACGCATGAATGACTTGTCTACTTAATTTCATCACAAAAATGAACCCTCATAAGTGGCACAGATGCTGGTATGATGGTAATCAAATTAGTTTTTGGACAGGTTTATGGCCACTTGCTGTCAGTTAAGCTCTCTTTGGCTATCTTCACTCTTAATACAGTTTTGATGGTGATTAATGGCTCCATTAATACACAGTTTGTGTTATGATAGACCTAACATTATGGTCTCGTTTGCTGACCACAGATGACAATACATTTGCTAAGATTCAGGTCCACAGCATACTGTAATATATCAAGTATCTGAGTCTTACTTCCTTGGGTTTAGTGTATACACTAAGTGCATATGTATTTAGACCTGATCACTCTAGATATCACCCTATTTGTGCCAAAAATCTTTCTTTTTAAGTTAATACTCTATGATCTTTCTCTTTCCTTTTCTTTTTCACAAGGTTGTTGTCCTCCTAAGTTATTCTAACTCCATGTTCCATCCGTATTCTTTTCACTCCTACTGTTACTTGCTTCAACTTCTAAATTCTTAAAATTTTGTGGTATATAAACTTTTAAGTATTTTTGCTTAATTTTTTAATGGCTCTAATAGTTTTCCAAAAATCTCTAATTATATCTTTTCAGAATCATTGTCTTTAACTTTTTTCTTACAGACAGCACGCATCATTCTATTCACAGCTTTTCCATCCTATTTCTTCTGTTTTTTGATGAGTACATTTTAAATTGACATCTCTTGTGAGCAGCACAAGTTTATTTGCATTGTTCAACTGTGCTGCTAAAAGGATGGGAACAAAATGGGAGCCCTGTAGGCTAAACTACAGCAAACACATTTGGATTGTTTACACAGCTTTTTTATGTTTAAACAAACATGGTTTTTTATAATGAAATTGAGTTTCCTCCTGCCCATATTTGATTTTTATGTTCATCTGTGCACTTGCCTAAACTCCACCCACTTGCTGCTATGCAAATACAGATTATGCAAATTTTTGTTTTGAAATCGGTGAGCTGAGCAGATGCCCATTTCAGCACAAATAGTCTTCAGAAAAAAACAAATTGAACAGACAAGTATCATTGTAAAAATATCTAAATGGACCTAAAGATTGATGTTTCTTTTCACACAGACAAAAATGTTTAAGGGTGTTTTACTTTTATGAGGAAAATCTAAGGTCATTTGATAATAAGGCTAAATGCTAAAATTCAATTCCTCACTTATTAGCAAGACTCTAGACTAGACCCCATCTACTGTGGTGGATCTTTGAGCCTATTAATTTATTGTAATCCCCCTTCACTTAAGTAATATGATCCCAGATGTCTAGTAAATTGCCTTTGTCACTGGCATCTCTGCTGGCTGTTTTTTTGTTTTTAGATTTTATTGTTGTTGTTACCACATAAAATTTACCAATACAAAAGTGGTTTTAATGTATTTATTGATCTATTTATTTTTTTATTTCTAAACTTCTTTATTAAAGTCTGATTGACATTAAAAAAACCTGTATGTATTATATGTATCCAATTTGATGAATTAGAGGAATCAAGACCATCCCCAAGAAAAAGAAATGCAAAAAAGAAAAATGGCTGTCTGAGGAGGCCTTACAAATAGCTGTGAAAAGAAGAGAAGCCAAAAGCAAAGGAGAAAAGGAAAGCTATACCCATTTTAATGCAGAATTCCAAAGAATAGCAAGAAGAGATAAGAAAGCCTTCAGCAGTCAGTGCAAAGAAATAGAGGAAAACAATAGAATGGGAAAGACTAGAGATCTCATCAAGAAAATTAGAGATACCAAAGGAAAATTTCATGAAAAGATGGGCTCGATAAAGGACAGAAATGGTATGGACCTAATAGAAGCAGAAGATATTAAGAAGAGGTGGCAAGAATGCACAGAAGAACTATACAAAAAAGATCTTCATGACCCAGATAATCACGATGGTGTGATCACTCACCTAGAGCCAGACATCCTGGAATGTGAAGTCAAGTGGGCCTTAGGAAGTATCACTACAAACAAAACTAGTGGAGGTGATGGAATTCCAGTTGAGCTATTTCAAATCCTAAAAGATGATGCTGTGAAAGTACTGCACTCAATATGTCAGCAAATTTGGAAAACTCAACAGTGACCACAGGACTGGAAAAGGTCAATTTTCATTCCAATCCCAAAGAAAGGCAATGCCAAAGAATGCTCAAACTACCCCACAATTGCACTCATCTCACATGCTAATAAAGTGATGCTTAAAATTCTCCAAGCCAGGCTTCAGCAATACGTGAACCATGAAATTCCATATGTTCAAGCTGATTTTAGAAAAGGCAGAGGAATCAGAGATCAAATTGCCAACATCGGCTGGATCATGGGAAAATCAAGAGAATTCCAGAAAACCATCTATTTCTGCTTTATTGACTATGCCAAAGCCTTTGACTGTGTGGATCACAATAAACTGTGGAAACTTCTGAAAGAGATGGGAATACCAGACCACCTGACCTGCCTCTTGAGAAACCTGTATGCAGGTCAGGAAGCAACAGTTAGAACTGGACATGGAACAACAGACTGGTTCCAAATAGGAAAAGGAGTATGTCAAGGCTGTATATTGTCACCCTGCTTATTTAACTTCTATGCAGAGTACATCATGAGAAACGCTGGGCTGGAAGAAGCACAAGCTGGAATCAAGATTGCTGGGAGAAATATGAATAACCTCAGATATGCAGATGACACCACCCTTACGGCAGAAAGTAAAGAAAAACTAAAGAGCCTCTTGATGAAAATGAAAGCGGAGAGTGAAAGTTGGCTTAAAACTCAACATTCAGAAAACTAAGATCATGGCATCTGGTCCCATCACTTCATGGCAAATAGATGGGGTAACAGTGGAAACAGTGGCTGACTTTATTTTTCTGGGCTCCAAAATCACTGCAGATGGTGTTGCTGCCATGAAATTAAAAGACGCTTGCTCCTTGGAAGGAAAGTTATGACCAGCCTAGACAGCATATTAAAAAGCAGAGACATTACTTTTTCACTTTTACATTACAAAGGTCCGTCTAGTCAAGGCTATGGTTTTCCAGTGGTCATGTATGGATGTGAGAGTTGGACTATAAAGAAAGCTGATTGCCAAACAATTGATGCTTTTGAACTGTGGTGTTGGAGAAGACTCTTGAGAGTCCCTTGGGCTGCAAGGAGATCCAACCAGTCCATCCTAAAAGAGATCAGTCCTGGGTGTTCATTGGAAGGACTGATGTTGAGGCTAAAACTCCAATAGTTTGGCCACCTGATGCGAAGAGCTGACTCACTGGAAAAGACCCTGATGCTGGGAAAGATTGAGGGCAGGAGGAGAAGGGGACAACAGAGGATGAGATGGTTGGATGGCATCATAGACTCGATGGACATGGGTTTGGGTGGACTCCAGGAGTTGGTGATGGACAGGGAGGCCTGGCGTGCTGTGGTTTATGGGGTTGCAAAGAGTCAGACACAACTGAGTGACTGAACTGAACTGATAGATCTATGACTGTGTAGATCAGAACAAACTGTGGAAAATTCTTCAGGAGGTGGGAATACCAGACCACCTCACCTACCTCGTGAGAAACCTGTATGCAACCCAAGAAGCAACCGTTAGAACCAGACATGGAACAATGGACTGGTTCCAAATTGGGAAAGCAGTACGTCAAGGTTGTATATTGTCACCCTGCTTATTTAACTTAAATGCATAGTACATCATAAGAAACCCTAAGCTGGAAGAATCACAAGCTGGAATCAAGATTGCCAGGAGAAATATGAATAACCTCAGATATGCAGATAACACCACTCTTACGGCAGAAAGCAAAGAGGAACTAAAGAGCCTCTTGATGAAAGTGAAAGTGGAGTGTGAAAAAGTTGGCTTAAAACACAACATTCAGAAAACTAAGATCATGGCATCTGGTCCCATCACTTCATGGCAAGTAGATGGGGAAACAATGGAAACAGTGAGAGACTCAAAATCACTGCAGATGGTTACTGCAGCCATGAAATTAAAAGATGCTTGCTCCTTGGAAGAAAAGCTATGACTAACATGGAGAGCATGTTAAAAAGCGGAGATGTTACTTTGCCAACAAAGGTCTATCTAGTCAAAGCTATAATTTTTCCAGTAGTCATGTATGGATGTGAGAGTTGGACCACAAAGAAAGCTGAGTGCCGAAAAATTGATGGTTTTGAACTGTGGTGTTGGAGAAGACTCTTGAGAGTCCCTTGGACTGCAAGATCAAACCAGTCAATCCTAAAGGAAATCAGTCCTGAATATTCATTGGAAGGACTGATGCTGAAGCTGAAACTCCAATACTTTGGCCACCTGATGTGAAGAACAGACTCATTGAGAAAGACCCTGATGCTGGGAAAGATTGTAGGCAGGAGGAGAAGGGGATGACAGAGGATGAGACGGTTGGATGGCCTCATTGACTCAGTGAGCATGAATTTGAGCAATCTCTGAGAGTTGGTGATGGAAAAGGAAGTCTGGCATGCTGCAGTCGGTGGGGTCATAAAGAGTCAGGCACTACTGAATGACTGAACTGAAATACAGCTATGAAACTATAATTACAATTTATGCCATACCTTGTCCTCCACCTCCAAGACCTTCCTCCTGCCCTCTTATGTATTATTATTACCTTTTTTTGTTATTTAATATTATTATTTAAGTGATAAGAATGCTTACCATTAGTTGGTGAGTTTCACAGCCAGATGGCAATGCAGGGTAATCGACCAGAGAAATGCTTCTCTTACAGGTTCACTGTCTTACTAAGAAGCAGGTAACAATGTAAGGGCAGGGATTTTAGCTTACTGTGTCTTATTTATCCTGCAGATCCCTTTACAATGTCTTAATAGGGTCTGTTGATCTTACCTAGAATTTCTGGTTCTCCAAAATTGTAATAAGCCTGTTGAAAGAACTGGACAGCAGTTTTGCTAAACGATGGAATGGACTGAAATTGATCATGCATTTTCGAATTTTTTTTTTTCTTTTAAACTGCACAGAAGGGAGAAGTAAATTAAGCCTAGTGAGAATAAGTTGAAAAGTGAAGTGAAAAATTTCTTTCCAATTTAAAATTCTGTTTAAGGTGCAATATTTACAAAATAAGAGCTCTTATAACCTGGCTTGAAACACTGAAAGTGTTAGTAGGCTGTGAATCAGAGGGTTATGAAGATAATGCAGCCGTTCTTTCTGAATAGAGAGAAATGTCAAAACAGATAATGTATGTGTGTTAACTGATCACATTTCATCAAAAGGTACAATTTTGAGGGTTAAGATGATACATCAATTTTATTCCCCATCTCACTTCATATGCACATACCAAGGACATGATGACACATCCTTGTTTCTATTATTTGTGGCTATCTAAAAATAATATATTTGATCTGCAGTCTTATTAGTGTTTATAAAGTTGTATTTCATCAAGGCAACAAAAGGGTGCTTGGTCATGTTATCATTTGCCATTTGACAAATTGGTGGCTAAATCTCAACCTACTTAGTCGATTATGCTGTTTCTTCTTTTGATTGCCCTCCTTGGAAAATGATTTGTATGGAGGTAGTGCAATGCAGGAGACCTGGTTTTGATCCCTGGGTCAGGAAGATTCCCTGGAAAGGGACTAGCTACCCATGCCAGTATTTCTTCTGGAGAATTTCATGGGCAGAAGAGCCTGGTGGGCTACAGTCCATAGGCTTGCAAAGAGTCAGACACGATTGAGCAACTAACAGGTAACATGTAGTTAACAGTTTGAGGTTTAGCTTGGATATGATTTTGAATTCTTCTTGTTAAAGTCTGTAGTGGTGTCTGTCAAGTTATCACAAAATGAACTTTCAGTCAATTACTCTTAGGGAAGCTGAGTGAGAGTCGTAACAAGCAAGAATGAGGAAACCCTGCCAACGCAGATACACTCACAGATTCTAGAAATTACTGAAACAGCTACACTAAGCAATGTTGAGGAACCATCATTGTTGGAGAGCAATTTCATGTCTTGCTTTAGCTAAGATAATGGTAAATAATGTACTAGATCGTTAGAGGCACAATGCACAATATTCTTGTGCTTCTGGCAAGTTACGTCTGTAGGTACTATGTGAATGGATGAAACTGATCTAACAGTGACTTGAAAAATAAACCAACTCAGCAAAACATCTGGTACTTACTGGAAGGATAATCAGCAACCATCTAAAGGCAAGTGTCTAGCCTACAGAAAGACAAAGTGACAACGGAGTCCTCTGGCCCCTAAGAGGAACAAATAGCACCTAGTTACCATTCAAGCCCATGTGAGAGGCTCTGTGGTGACAGAGCATGTGAGATGCTGCGGAGATTGATGAGGGAATTTCTCTCAACAAGAGACAAGACATGGAGAGTGCCTGTGAAAATGAAGCTTCTAAGAAGGGCAGACATTCCCTTTAGCCTTTCATACCTGCAGTGGTTCACCCATACCTGCAGCTACTTAATGTGTGTGTGTCCTTAGTCACTCAGTCATGTTTGACTCTTTGTGATCCCATGGACTGTAGCCCGCCAGGCTCCTCTGTCCATGGGGATTCTCCAAGCAAGAATACTGAAGTGGGTTGCCATGCCCTTTTCCAGAGATTCTTCCCAACCCAGGGATCGAACCCTGGACTCCTGCATGGCAGGCAAATTCTTTACTGACTGAGCCACCAGGGAGGCAGCCACCCAATCAGGACATCTAAATCAAGGTAACTGGAGTCAGTTAAATGTTTAACTCATTATACTCCTTAGGACTTGAGTCAGTGTCTCCTCCTTGACTATGGAGTGCTTATGGCCACTCCATTTTTTGGGCTTTCACTTTATTTTAAACTGAAGTATAATTGGTTTACAATGTTGCGTTAGTTTCTGCTGTCCAACAATGTGAATCGGCTACATGCATACATATAACCCCTCCTTGTGAGTCTCCCTCCCACCCCCCACCCCATCCTACCCCTCCGAGTCATCACAGAGGAATGAACTGAGCTCCGTGTGCTCTACAGCAGCTTCCCACTAGCTATCTGTTTTACAAATGGTGGTGTGTATATGGCAATGCTATTCTCCCAGCTCGTCCCACCCTCTCCTTCCTCCTATGTCCACTAGTCCTTCCTCTACATCTGCCACTCCATTTTAAAGACACAAAGATCACTATCTTCCCTAGAAGAACAGAGGACTAGAATGGCTCCTATTTCTGTACTATGGGTGGCAACTCAACCCAGCTGATAGTTACTCCTCAATCCCAAGACAGGGAACATGATGCTGGGAAGGATATAGAATAAAAAACAGCAAGAATCTTTTAATGAAATCATTGAGTCTAATTTACAGAGTGCTTAGAAACTAGGGTATTTATGCCAAATGGTACCCTGTGTAGGTTGACAGCAGCAGACTGCTTTAGAGTTGGCAAATCCTATGGCTTACTCCTTAGTCCTTGCCCTTTTGTCTGCATCATCTCACCATCTTGCAAGCAGTCCTAGTCTTCTTTCCCAGCAGAGCCCTCCACATTCCTCCAGCAAATCCATCTCTCCATTCAAAACTAAGTCAAAATGCCATTTATTCTGTAAGGCCATCTTTGACCTCACTCACCTGACCTCTCGTTTTTCAGAACTCCAGTAGCATGGTTTGTTTTTTTTTTTTCTGTGCCTCATTTGGCATTTTTCATACATTCTTTGACCATTTTTATGATTTCTAGAATTGTATAAGTTTTATACTTACTCCCCCCAATGATATGGTGAATAATTTGACGTCATGACTAAATCTTCATTGGTACCTTCCTCCCCTGAGCAATGATTACCTCCCCCACAGAACTCTCACCCCTGGCAAAGTCCAAACAACATGTTGATTGGCGTAGACTGTGGCCACATGTGTATAGTTCAACTTCCAAAGCATTTAATGACATTGGTAGGTTGGTCTTTGGCAGCTTTTAAGGAAATGTGGCCACCCAGAGAGATTGACTCAGATACTAAACCTGTTCCTCCTTGATGCGCCAACTGTGTCAGAATTGATATTCTATTTAATTCATTCTCTGTCACCAAAAAAATTACTTCTGGATTAGGTTCAGCTTTATTAAATCTATCATATGAAGCCAGGCTCTAAGATGTAATAAGGGATCTAGAAGCTAGTATTGAACTCCTTCAGGACAGAATTCCAATGTGACCCTCTAAGAATACCATTCAAGTACCTGAAATAGACTGATTCCTAGACTCTCTGAAGATACAGTCAATATATCATATTAGAGATTATAGGTAAGTCTCAGACTCATCACACTTATAAGCTGATGAGTAACCTAAGGGAATGAGTCTGCAATCAGAGAAGACTTATACAAGTTTTCACCTTGGAATATGAAACTAAACTCTGTTACTTTGGTAGTACCCTATCAAACAATCACAAAATCAACCAAGAAGTAAGAGACGAAGTTCATAGACAGGTCATTCTGTTTGGCCAAGTGTCTTAGCAAACTAAACCAATGACATATCAGACAAAGGCAGTGGCTTCCTTTTGCAGACCAGGTCTTGGACCTACTAATAGGTTATGCATGACTGAATTTTGCAATATAAAGGTCTTAAATACACATATGGAGAAGGCAATGGCACCCCACTCCAGTACTCTTGCCTGGAAAATCCCATGGGTGGAGGAGCCTGGTAGGCTGCAGTCCATGGGGTCGCTAAGAGTTGGACATGAATGAGCAACTTCACTTTCACTTTTCACTTTCACGCATAACCTACAAACACTTTGATGGCTGCTGCTGCTCTCTGCTCACCTGGATGTGTCTAAGAAACATCAGAGAATGCAAATAAGTATTTTATGGAGCACTTGGGTGAGAAGAGGGCAGATAAGGAGGGCCTCTTGGCTGTTTCACCATCCTTACCACATCATCGCGTCGTATGCATGCTCAGTCATGTCTGACTCTCTGCGGCCCCATGGCCTGTAGCCTGCCAGGCTCCCCTTTCCATGGGATTTTGCAGACAAGAATACTGGAGTCAGTTGCCATTTCTTACTCCAGGGTATCTTCCTGACCCAGATATTGAACCCGTGCCTCTTGCATCTCCTGCACTGCCAGGCTTGATTCTTTACTGCTAGCACTAGCTGGGAAGCTGACATTTATAAGATTTTGAAAAGTACAAAAGATCTAAGTTTCCCTTATAGGCAAGCTGGCTCCAACTGGGTTTGAGTGTGAAGATACTGCTAACTCTGAGGTTGAAGAACAGAATTAAGGGACATTGGAGAGGGATTTAACTGGCTCAGACTCTGTGCTCCCAGTGCAAGGGGTCTAGGTTCAATCCCTGGTCAGAGAACTAGATCCTGTACGCCACAAGGAATATTGAAGATTCCACGAGCTGCAACTAAGACCCAGTGCAGCCAATAAAGAAACATTTTTGGAAAAAAAAAAAATAAAGGATGTTTTGGGCTTAATCACTCAGTTGTGTCTGACTCTTTGTGACCCCATGGACTGTAGCCTGCCTGGCTCCTCTGCCAATGGGGATTCTCCAGGCAAGAATCCTGGCATGGGTTGCCATGCCCTTCCAGGAATCGAACCCAGATCTCTCACATTGTGGGCTGATTCTTTACCATCTGAGCAACCAGGGAAGCCCAAGAATACTGGAGTGGGTAACCTATTTCTTCTCCAGGGGATCTTCCTGACCCAGGAATCGAACCAGGGTCTTCTGCACTGCAGGCGGATCCTTTACCAGCTGAGCTACCAGGGAAGCCCAAGAGGAATGTTGGAGAGACCAAATTGAAAAAATGAAGTCAAAGGTCAAAGACTCAACAATCAAGGCAAAGCAGTTTCTTAAAGAGTCAGACACAGAAAGATTAGAAATGAGGCCATAAAATAACAACCAGAGATATCAAGGAAAGCCAGCAGGTACTAATGAGTGGGTAGCAGGGAGCCTGGACAATTCCTCGAATCTCTAGAATGTAGACTCAGAGCACTTCGTATGGGAATCCAGTGATTCACTCGTGGGTGAGAAGGAAATTTTTAAAGGTGCCAACTCAATGAGAGCAAACGTATTGATTTTGCTTTCTGACATATTTCCAATTCTCTGCTCCATATACTTTCTTTTTATTCTTCACAAAACTGAAGTTCACAGACTTATATGGAACTCAATTCTTTCTATCACCTTCTTAAGGGTAAATATTCCTATGTCTTCTAGATGTTGTCAAGAAAATTCACTCATAGTTTAACTTTGGAAAAAAGCTATAAATTTATCACTTATAATTACTTTCTTAATAAAAAAATGGCTATTCATTTATCCACTTGATGAATGGAGGAGTCATGTGTGTAGTATTTTGTGGGACATTTTGTTAGTCTTCATCCTGTTCTTTTGCATCAAAATTATGATATAGATCACATAGAAAGTTATCCATTAACTTTTATATTGTACAGTAGTTTTCTTTACTATTACTAAAATCTGTATTCTTAATCATACTTTGAACATGCAGCTCAATTATTATTGCATACATACAAATAATTCTTTGAAAAATTCAAAAAAAGATTCTGGTCCTTTCAGAACATGAATTACATGAGTTTCATGATCTAATCCATTATTCATTCTAATTTTTTATAATTATGTTTTCCTTTTAAATTCCTCTTCTCAATTTTTCTTCAACTTACAAATAATATTTAATTCTGTTCTCTGTCTACAAGGATTTGCTTCGAAAGCATTATTAATAACATTAATTTGATGTATATATTATATATACAGGATTATATTTAAAACAACATTTACAAAGTGTTCTTACTATAAATTTGCTTTTATTTAAAGTGTTAAACACTCCACTGACATTATGTTTACTGAGCTTTAGATTAAGGACTTATCTATTTTTATTTATATCCATTACTCAGAAAAATAGTGATTTTTATTTTAAACACTGCTTGCTTACAGCAATATTGAAGCTACCTAGGTTGCTTCTTGGGTTACTTGTTTTAACTTCAAGAGACCTTAAGTTTTGCAGTCTTTTCTAAATTTCTTCCAAATATATCATTAGAACACTTATGTCCTCAAGAGCCCATGGGAGTATCTGCTAGTGTTTACATTTTTGCTCTTGGAGTATTCTAATCATTATCTGATTAATACTTGGGAATTTGAGTTCTTTTCAGGCTAAAAAGTCAGTATGTACAATTTTGAAATTCTGTGAGTATATGCTTGCTCCATCAAAGTTATTCTATCAGTAAGATAAATGATCCTCAGATCCTGGTCTTGATTCAGGAGTGGCAGCTGCTAAAGGTGAATTCCTGAGCCATGTATTATGGAAAGAGGGGCAGCCTCCATTGCTCAGACTCTCCCCACTAAACTAGCCATAGTCCTCTGAAGCCAGGCTGCCAGGAAATAAGGAACATGGCAAGAGAGGAAAAGTCTTCAAGATCTTTGGCACCTTTTTGTTGACCTGCAGAGGAGATCTATTTTCTTTCATCTCTAGCAGCATTTGATGCATCCTATGATCTCCATATTTGGATAGCAGGTTTTAAGTTTTGATTTTATAAAGGCATTCCCTCCTAACATATCTGTTTACCTTCTACATGTTTTAAGTGTACTTGTCGACTTCACTGTGTAATTATGATGCTAAAATTGAAAAAAAAAAAAAAAAAAAAAAGCTCGTCTGCGTCCTTTGCTAAGTCGCTTCAGTCGTGTCCGACTCTGTGCAACCCCGTAGAAGGCAACCCACCAGGCTCCGCCGTCCCTGGGATTCTCCAGGCAAGAACACTGGAGTGGGTTGCCTCTACTTGTTTTTTATTTTTAATATAAGAAGTAAAGAAAGCTATGCTTCAAACAGCTAACAAAGTTCATGTTCATTACTATCCTTTATTTTTTTTCTTGAACCTGTAATTTGACATTATATTAGTCACAAGTAGCAACTGATATTATCCATTCACCAGGTAGTGAATGGCAAGAGAAATTTGTATGTTTAGGCTCGGGTCTGTACTGGCTCCTAGAGTTGTCCCTTTGTCCTAAAGACGATTATCACTGAGGAACCAGATTTTATAGAGTATTTTGATATAATCTACCATGAATGTCCAGATCTGTTTATAACCACACGAAAAAATTGTAACATTTATCAAAGTCCAGGAAAACCCCTCTCGAGTTGCATTCAATAACAAAAGCTTTAACTTTTGGCATTCCAAAGATTAGTTTTTGCCTCTTCCATTGTTGGCCTTAGTGGTTTCATCTGTAATATGTATAGTGATTGTTTGCAGCCTGGCAACAGCTCGAAGGAGTGAGGGGGGCTGGAAGACTATAGCCTCTTGTTAGTTGCAGTCCAAACTTCAAAGGCTTTGAGAACATTGAACAGACAGGTTTCAGCAGCCGATAAAGCAGCCATGCAAACAAAAGGCAGCTTCCCTCTCACCGAGGTGTCTCCAGATCCAGGGTGATTTTCAACCCACTTTTTTCTTTTATTTGTGATCAAACTCCTGGCAATGAGAAAGACCCATTCTGCCCATGGTTGTGTGCCCCCTTGATTCGGCATCAGAGGGAGAGATGGGCATTTATGGCACCATAAATCAAGGGATAAACCATACATGAGCAGCTGGCACATGTGCTAATAACTATAATTATTAATCATGTCAATTTCACACCCTTCAAATTTATGCTATGTGCTTTCTGTAGGAAAGCCATCCCTGGCGCCTTGAGCTGTTTATGGTATGAAAATATGATGTGCTGATGGCCTTTGATAATTGTCTTATGACAGTATTGATCTGCCTACAATTGGGTTTGTGGGGCATCGAAGCCCTGCAAAGTGGTTGTCCTTGTCTCCTGGTATATATCATTGTCACACATCCCCCATTGTTAGTGAGTGGCGTGAATTACTTTCAGCATTTGGCCAAGTCTCTAGCTGCTAGGTCACCATTATTCTATCCTTATGTCACTCTGAGGACATTTACTTTGATGTTTCCTTTGTACCTCTTCGAAGGCAAAAATCCTTTAACTTCAGAATGGTAGCCTGCAGCAGGGTTTTAAAGAGAAAAAAAAAAATACACTACAGGTTTGGGGTGGGCAGAGGCCAAAAATTATGGAAAAATGTGCTGTCCTAAAGAAAGGTGCTATTTTCCTTTCCCTTCCTTGGCCCTGTCAATGCTTGTCTGGAGCAGAGGAGGTGTGGCTAACGGGGAACTGGAGACTCCAGTCCTTTGCCAAGTCTGGTGCTCATTAAATAGCCCCCTTTCAGGACACCCCAAAGTCGCTGCCACACATCAAATTATGAATCTCTGCTTATGGCACAGATGGTCAAGTTCAGAAATCAGACTGGCCCTGAGCAGTTACCTGGGTCCAAAGTGGCCAGTTTATTCCAAGTGATTCATTCTTTATGAAACCATAATGTACCTTAAAAATAAGCCTCTCCAAGACCCAGAGCAAAGCAGCACCTTGCCGGCTGATCTGCATATTAATCTGACCTTGCAGCCAATCGTCTCTGAGTGGCCGAGGAAAGTGCAGAGTGCATGGGACTCTGCCCACTTGTTTGGAACTTTGCACAACCCTCATTGGGTAGTGTCAAAATCACTCCTGCTGTCTCTACAGCTGCTCTGTTCCAATGACCCCTGGAAGGTTCTGGGGATTGTTAGAAGAGATTTCTATTAATCAACTACAAACCGACTGTTACAATTTCACACTTTTTTTCCCATCATTTCACACATTTAATGAATTTGGGTGTCTTTTAAATTCAAAACATTTACAATCGGGCCAACCCCCCCTCCCTGCCCCACACAACCCCCTCCCCTCAACCCCCCCCCCCAGAAAAACCTCTTTAGCACAATAGGCAGCAGCAAGACAGCAAATGCCCCTTTAAGACAGAGTTCCTGAAACTGGCCGTTTAACTGAGTGACCGCGGGTCTGCCAACGGCTGCCTGGAATTGTCACCAGGCAGCTGCGGCCCCCATGGCACTTAATGAAATTATTAGGGAGAAAACATAGACCTTGTCTGAAGATTTCATTTGTTCATCATTACCAGAATTCCTTCAGCAAGTTATTCTCTAAGCCAGACTAGAGTTCAAAATTAAATCTTGCTGTCTACTACTTGGAGATTGAGCACGCATGTCCTTAAAAACAGTCTCAAAGGAAACAAAAAGCAGCCTGAGACACACCATTTCATCAGGAGAAGGGCTTCAGGCTCTTTTCAAAGAGTGGAGAATCAGCCAAACTCCTTCCCTTTCTTATTCAGACTTTGTCAGTCCTTCGGTCCACAGAAGGAACCCAGCTTGATGGAGCTCTAAGATCTAAAGTCCACGTACAATTCACCAAGACACAGAAACTTCAAAAACAAGGACAACCTTGTTTCTTATCTCTAAGCCCAGAATGACTCATCTCTGCACAATAAATTAGACCTCTTGTGCTGTGTGGGATCTCGAAGCCCTGACTGCCAACCAAGGCTATTGTTTTCTCAGAGGATTTACTCTGATGCTCGTCCACTTCCTCTGCGGAAACATAGGGTCTGAATTGTTCTCTAGCAACCCCTGCTGGTCGACCCTGCACACTGGAGAAGGAGTGAGTTAACTGTGTTTAGTCACTACTCTTTGCGACCCCATGGACTGTAGCCTGCCAGGCTCCTCTGTCCACGGAATACTCTAGGCAAGAACAGGGGAGTGAGTGGGCTGCCATTTGTTTCTCCAGGGCATCTTCCCAACCCAGGGATCAAACCCAGGTCTCCTGTATTGCAGGCAGATTCTTTACTGTCTGAGCCACCAGGGAAGCTCTATGCAAGAGACTAACCCCGAGGTATTAGTTCATCCCCACCAGGAGGGAAATAAAGGATTTCAAGGTGTCAGGAGAACTAAGTGGACGATATGACAGAGTAAAAGGACCTCGTGTTGACTTATTCTAAGAAAAGAAGATACAAATTAGATTTAGCATTTGGTGTTGAAAACATACAAAGAGTATATCGATCTGTGGAAATCTAAAGTGTTTTTCCATTATAATTATCAGATTTCATTGTGGATTAAAATTACTAAATACAGTATTCCACTTGCTGCTGCTGCTGCTGCTAAGTCACTTCAGTCGTGTCCGACTCTGTGCAACCCCATAGACAGCAGCCCACCAGGTTCCCCCGTCCCTGGGATTCTCCAGGCAAGAACACTGGAGTGGGTTGCCATTTCCTTCTCCAATGCATGAAAGTGAAAAGTGAAAGTGAAGTTGCTCAGTCGTGTCCGACTCTTAGCGACCCCATGGACTGCAGCCTACCAGGCTCCTCCGCCCATGGGATTTTCCAGGCAAGAGTACTGGAGTGGGGTGCCATTGCCTTCTCCAGATTCCACTTAAAAGTTTACAAATTTTATCTTCTTTCATTTTTATATTTTGTGTTTAAAGGTTACCTCCTCTCAGGGGCACATGGTTTCTTTCATTCCCCCCTACCCCTCCATCCCCTGCCATTCTCAACCCCCCACCCCCCATCCCCCACCACCACTCACTTTTGCCTTTGTGGCCTCTCCCACCAAAATAGTACCAACAGATGACTGTATAACTTCAAATATATAAACTTTTTTCCCCTTTTAGGAAATGTAATCAATTTTTGTGGGCCCCTGAAAGTATCGTGGACCCTGTCCTGGTTAACGTTCCCCTGAGGGGCCTGGACGTCCCATGTAGCACAGTAGTAAAGAATCCACCTGCCAATGCAGGAGACATAAGGGATGGGGTTTCGATCCCTGGGTCGGGAAGATTCCCCTGGAGGAGGAAGTGGCACCTCACTCCAGTATTCTTGCCTGGGAAATCCCATGGACAAAGGAGCCTGGTGGGCTATAGATCTTGGAGTGGCAAAGAGCTGGACACAACTTAGCAACTGGGCATTTTTCATCATCAAGTTGTTTGTGTCAAAAGGCATTATAGTGCTATTGACTTATTAACCTGGTTCTTACTTATGTTTTTATAATCATTTGCTCCCACCTCATATCATGTAGTTTTAAGGGAAACATTACTGACTGGTAAGGAAGCCACTGTAGGGGAGGAAAAGGCTTTCCTCAGCTTTCTTAGGGTTTCTGGTTGAGTCTGAAAATTCAACTGACAAAGAAAGATTAACAGGAAGAAAGCAAACAAATATGTTTGCATTTTGTGTGATATGAGAGCCATCATCAGGAAATGAAGACCCACAGAAACAGACGTGTATTTTTATGTGAGGTTTGATGAAGAGTGGACAGTTGTGGAGCAGTGTGATAGGTTAAGGAGTAAACTGGGGGAAACAGCAAGGCTTGTTTGTGAGGATTTTTGTCTTTCGAGATAAAAACGCTCCTTTCTTCTGGGTATAGAGAGGACACTTCTTGCATGAGGATTTATGACCTGCATCAGAGGAGAACGGCAGAGGGGACTCACAAGGACCCCTTGCTTCTCTTACACTCCTTCAGCTTAAAGTATTCAACACGCCAAGGGGCCACATTCTGGGGCATCATGCCCTGAACCTCATCAGTACCCAAAGCAACTAGGTTCACAGGTCCTGGATTTCATCTTAATTTCCTACAAGCATTTCACTGTACCTAGAGATGTTTAGACAAAGTTGCAAATGAGCATACACACCCACTTAACATTCCTTAATTTGTTCTGAAAAAGACAAAAACCTAGTTTCTCTTCATTTCCATCAGTTAAATTGCCACACTGAGGTTTTAAGCAATGACCCCAGGAATTTGATTTCTTAGAAAATCTTTCTAAGGGCAAATCAAGACAACAGCATGTTTAGTTATGTGGGCTGCTGATTACAGGCTAAGACAAGCCCGTTGAAGTGAAAGGCTGTCAATTTAACTGCTTTCTGGGAGTCCAGACTAGGTATCATTCAGCAAAAAGCAGTCAAAGAGGATGGGAAGGCAGAACCATTTTGTCCCTAGAAATGAGACAGCCAAATTCAACAGGGACTTTATTCTTTTTCTCTTTCCTTTTTTCCCCCTTCCTTTTGAGGATGGGTCTCCCTGACAAGAAATATTGGAGAAAAGCACAGCTTCTTTCAGCTGTGCTTTCTGTGGGTTTTCCCATACGAAACTATGGCCGGCCTGCCGCTCTGCACTTTGTTATTATGACAGGAAAAAATGAATTTCTAATGTGGTACCTCTGCCAGCTGCAAGTAGCTTGTGGATCTTCAGTCACCAGGCACTCTGAGAGTAATGAGCCTGAGTTACGAAGGAGGGCCAGTCCAGAGAACACAACCTCTAGATGGAAGAAAAAAAAACCAAACTCTTCTCTTTCCTTCTGAGCTCAGCATGGAGATGTTGTTCATAAGGACAAAGGCAAATTTACAAACACACATTGGACAGAAAGGGATGCATAGCAGTGTCTCCTATTGAGCACCTGACCCTCACACAGG
Source organism: Ovis aries (assembly GCF_016772045.2). NCBI lineage: Eukaryota > Metazoa > Chordata > Mammalia > Artiodactyla > Bovidae > Ovis > Ovis aries. The sequence continues at coordinate 62,602,632 of NC_056061.1, forward strand.
TTATTTCATTGATTTCCAGACACTTTCACAGAGTGTTAGTTCCCTGTTTACATACTAGGAAACTGCAGGTTGGAGAGAGAAGACTTCTGCCCCAGGCTGCACAGTGGCTGAGTCTGGACACGTCCCACTCTGACAACACTCTATTTCAATTATGTATCTCAGTGGAAATAGCAGAAGTTAGGTGTTCTTTAACCTATCATGTGATAGGAATGGCTCTGTCCATGCTCCCAACATATATACGTGCATGCTAAGTCACGTCAGTAATGTCAAACTCCTAGTGACCCTATGGACTACAGTCTGCCAGACTCCGTTGTCCATAAGATTCTCCAGACAAGAATACTGGAGTGATTTGCCGTGCCCTCCTCCAGGGTTGTCCCAACCCAGGGGTCGAACCCAAGTCTCTTAAGTCTCCTGCATTGGCAGGCAGGTTCTTTACCACTAGCACCGCCTTGGAAGCCCATGCTCCCAACACCACTTGGTATTTTATTAATACTTAGGGAGCAAATGTGCATGTGTAAACACTCATTTTTTAAATTTTCTTAGATCCATGGCAATGAGCAGTTACTCATAGCCTAGAGAAAGGATTCCCAACCTCTGGGATCTGATGCCTGATGATCTGAGGTGGAGCTGATGTGATAATAACAGAGATACAGTGCACAATAAATACAATACATTTGAACCATCCTAAAAGCATGCCCCTCCCCAGTCCATGGAAAAATCGACTTTCATGAAACCAGTCCCTTGTGCCGAAAAGATTAGGGACCATTGACCTAGAGGACAGATTCAAAGAGTGGAAAAGGTCTTCGAGGTCACATGGTTGACTTCTTTTATTTTATCTCTGAGGGAACCTTGTTTCAGGCCTTCAATATTGCACATTTGCCTGACAGCAACACCTTCTTAGCTGGTGGTTCTCTTACTTCAGTCCCCCTGTCACACCCAAAGGAAATGTTTTAATCCTGAATCGGATCATCTCATGTGACTCCTTTCTTTATCCTATAATTCCACCAGACTTTTTAGCATCTATGGTAAATCATTCTTTGCCTCTCAGATCCATTCTCTCCTTCTTCCTGGATACACATGTCCAACTGAACCCCAGTTGGAGTCTGTATTTCCTAGCTAGCTTGTGACCTTGTGATCAAAACTGAATTCTTACGAATGGAAGGAACTGGAGTGATAGGTACACTTACTTAAGAGGAAATCGCTCCCCTGGCCTTTCTCCTTCTCTGTCTCATGAGATGAAACATGGATATGACCATGACTCAGCTTCAACAATGTGAAAAGGTCACTACCCCAGCAGATGTAAAATATTAATAACAAAAAAGGAAGGGACCCAATCTCTGAATGACCACATGGAACAAAGACACCATTTTCCTCAGTAATTTTCCTAAATTATTTCTGTTTTCTTTAAGCCGCTGCAGTGGCTTTTTGTTCCAGTGGCTTAGTATTTAATTAATATGGCAATGCCTTTCTCATTAGGAGTCCTGCCTCCCTTTCATTTCCTTAGTGGCTACACTTCCAAATGCTCCCTACTCTCCAATTACAAATTATAAATCTTCCAATTACACGATAAATCACACCTAAAACACTGTCCAGCCTTTTACAGAGAATATTGTTACCTATCTTCCCATCATCCATCCCTCCCTTCCTGGCAACAATATTTTGACATTTTCTTGAGGAACTTGGGACTTCCCTGGTGGCTCAGCTGGTAAAGAATCTGCCTGCAATGCAGGAAACCTGGGTTTGATCCCATGGAGAAAGGAAAGGCTACCCACTCCAGTATTCTGGCCTGGGAAGTCCATGGACTGTATAGTCCATTGGGTCACAAAGAGTCGAACACGGCTGAGTGACTTTCACTTTCACCTGAGGAACTTAACTCTCCATGTGATTAGATGGGATTGATCTACTTCCAGTTGGAGAGAGAGTTCCAGATTGGCTGAAGGGATATGTATTAATGCATTGCAGGTGGATCTTTTACCAACTGAGCTATCAGGGAAGCTATATATATAATTTGCTGGAGCAGCCATGAAGAGATACCCCACGTCCAAGGTAAGAGAAACCCAAGTAAGACAGTAGGTGGTGTGAGAGGGCATCAGAGGGCAGACACACTGAAACCATAATCACAGAAAACTCCAATCTGATCACATGACCCACAGCCTTGTCTAACTCAATGAAACTAAGCCATGCCCTGTGGGGCCACTCAAGACGGGAGGGTCATGGTGGAGAGGTCTGACAGAATATGGTTCACTGAGAAGGGAATGGCAAACCACTTCAGTATTCTTGCCTTGAGAACCCCATGAACAATATGAAAAGGCAAAATGATAGGATACTGAAAGTGGAACTCCCCGGGTCCATAGGTGCCCAATATGCTACAGGAGATCAGTGGAGAAATAACTCCAGAAAGAATGAAGGGATGGAGCCAGAGCAAAAACAATACCCAGTTGTGGATGTGACTGGTGATAAAAACAAGGTCTGATGCTGTAAAGAGCAATGTTGCATAGGAACCTGGAATGTCAGGACCATGAATCAAGGCAAATTGGAAGTGGTCAAACAAGAGATGGCAAGAGTGAACATCAACATTCTAGGAGTCAGCAAACTAAAACTGGACTGGAATGGGTGAATTTAACTCAGATGACCATTATATCTACTACTGCGGGTAGGAATACCTTAGAAGAAATGGAGTAGCCATCATGGTCAACAAGAAAGTCCCAAATGCAGTACTTGGATGCAATCTCAAAAACAACAGCATGATCTCTGTTCATTTCCAAGGCAAACCATTCAATATCACAGTAATCCAAGCCTATGCCTCAACCAGTAACACTGAAGAAGCTGAAGTTGAACAGTTGTGTGAAGACCTACAAAACCTTTTAGAACTAACACCCAAAAAGATATCCTTTTCATTACAGGGGACTGGAATGCAAAAGTAGGAAGTCAAGACACACCCGGAATAACAGGCAAATTTGGCCTTGAAATGCGGAATGAAGCAGGGCAAAGGCTAATAGAGTTTTACCAAGAGAACCCACTGGTCATATCAAATACCCTCTTCCAACAACACAAGAGAAGCCTCTACACATGGACATCACCAGATGGTCAACACTGAAATCAGATTGATTATATTCTTTGCAGCCAAAGAGGGAGAAGCTCTATACAGTCAGCAAAAACAAGACAGGGAGCTGACTGTAGCTCAGATCATGAACTCCTTATTGCCAGATTCAGACTTAAATTGAAGAAAGTAGGGAAAACCACTAGATCAATCAGGTATGACCTAAATCAAATCCCTTATGATTATACAATGGAAGTGAGAAATAGATTTAAGGGACTAAATCTGATAGACAGAGTCGCTGATGAACTATGGACTGAGGTTCATGACATTGTACAGGAGACAGGGATCAAGACCATTCCCGTGGAAAAGAAATGCAAGAAAAGCAAAATGGCTGTCTGGGGAGGCTTTACAAATAGCTGTGAAAAGAAGAGAAGCAAAAGCAAAGGAGAAAAGGAAAGATATAAGCATCTGAATGCAGAGTTCCAAAGAATAGCAAGGAGAGATAAGAAAGTCTTCCTCAGTGATCAATGTAAAGAAATGGAGGAAAACCACAGAATGGGAAAGACTAGAGATCTCTTCAAGAAAATTAGAGATCACAAGGGACCATTTCATGCAAAGATGGGCTCGATAAAGGACAGAAATGGGATGGACCTAACAGAAGCAGAAGTTATTAAGAAGAGGTGGCAAGAATACACAGAACTGTACAAAAGAGTGCTTCATGACCCAGATAATCATGATGGTGTGATCACTTACCTAGAGCCAGACGTCCTGGAATGTGAAGTCAAGTGGGCCTTAGAAAGCATCACTATGAACAAAGCTAGTGGAGGTGATGGAATTCCAGTTGAGCTATTTCAAATCTTGAAAGATGATGCTGTGAAAGTGCTGCACTTAATATGCCAGCCTTTGGAAAACTCAACAGTAGCCACAGCACTGGAAAAGATGTTTTCATTCCAATCCCAAAGAAAGGCAATGCCAAAGAATGCTCAAACTACCGCACAATTGCACTCATCTCACACACTAGTAAAGTCATGCTCAAAATTCTCCAAGCCAGGCTTCAGCAATACGTGAACTGCAAACTTCCAGATGTTCAAGCTGGTTTTAGAAAAGCAGAGGAACCAGAGATCAAATTGCCAACATTCACTGGGTCATCGAGAAAACAAGAGAGTTCTAGAAAAACATATATTTCTGCTTTATTGACTATGCCAAAGCCTTTGACTGTGTGGATCACAATAAACTGTGGAAAATTCTGAAAGAGATGGGAATACCAGATCACCTGACCTGCCTCTTGAGAAACCTGTATGCAGGTCAGGAAGCAACAGTTAAAACTGGACATGGAACAACAGACTGGTTCCAAATAGGAAAAGGAGTACATCAAGGCTATATATTGTCACCCTGCTTATTTAACTTCTATGCAGAGTACATCATGATAAACGTTAGGTTGGAAGAAGCACAAGCTGGAATCAAGATTGCTGGGAGAAATATGAATAACCTCAGATATGCAGATGACACCACCCTTATGGAAGAAAGTAAAGAGGAACTAATAAGCCTCTTGATGAAAGTGAAAGAGGAGAGTGAAAAAGTTGGCTTAAAGCTCAACATTCTGAAAACGAAGATCATGGCATCTGGTCCCATCACTTCATGGCAAATAGATGGGGAAACAGTGGAAACAGTGGCAGACTTTATTTTTGGGGGCTCCAAAATCACTGCAGATGGTGATTGTAGCCATAAAATTAAAAGACGCTTACTCCTTGGAAGGAAAATTATGACCAACCTAGATAGCATATTGAAAAGCAGAGATATTACTTTGCCGACAAAGTTCCATCTAGTCAAGGCTATAGTATTTCCAGTGGTCATGTATGGATGTGAGAGTTGTGTGAAGAAAGCTGAACGGTGAAGAATTGATGCTTTTGAACTGTGGTGTTGGAGAAGACTCTTGAGAATCCCTTGGACTGCAAGGAGATCCAACCAGTCCATTCTAAAGGAGATCAACCCTGGGTGTTCATTGGAAGGACTGATGTTGAAGCTGAAACTTCAATACTTTGGCCACCTCATGTGAAGAACTGACTCACTGGAAAAGACCCTGATGCTGGGAGGGATTGGGGGCAGGAGGAGAAGGAGATGACAGAGGATGAGATGGCTGGATGGCATCATGGACTCAATGGCCATTAATTGAGTGAACTGATGGACAGAGAAGCCTGGCGTGCTGTGATTCATGGGGTCGCAAAGAGTCAGAGATGACCGAGTGACTGAACTGAACTGATATATATTTATTTATTTATATTCATTATATATACAATATATATATTTATACTTTTCATCAATTAAATAATAAATTCAGAGATGCATATATAACCCAATCAATTCTAATGAACAAATATGAATTCTAAAACTTTTGCTACATTTCTCCTGGAAAATGGTGGGTACAGATAAGAGATCTGGAACTGTTGTTGTCAGTTGATTCCATGAGCAGAAAATGAAAGAATGCAGAGCTGAGAGGGTCATAGGAAAATGGGGTCAGAATCAGGATAACATTGAGTCCAAGATAAAAGTATTCGAAAACAGATCTACCCATCTTTCGATACAAGCCAAGTTGACTTGCAAGTTGTGTAGTCTGTGACCGTCAATGAAAAGAATTCTAACATAAATTGGAAATGATTTTCCTTTGGACAGGACTGTTCTGAACACTCTTCCCTGTTTGCTAAAGTCCTACTTATCCTTCAAAGCTTAAGCTAGCTCTTATTTTCTCAGTGAAACTTTGCCTGACTCTCCACTAGCCCTACCTCCCTCAGCCAGAGATATTTGCTTTTCTTAATGCTCTTGAAATGCTTCACATCAATTTTTCCACATGTGCAATTATTCATTTAAAAGAATATCTGCTCCAGAAGGCCTAACAACTGTGAACAATTTAAGATAGAAGATCATATCTCTTTTTGCCATAAATTCTAATCTAGCAGAATGTTTAAACTATCAGCACTCAATACATTTGTTATCCTTTCTTAATACGTGAATTTATTTCAGTTAGTAGTAGAAAAAAATTACTTAAAATTAGATCTTTTTGCAGTTGAAATTTTTGGGTCAGTTAACCACTCGAGGGGCTGAATCAAACTCTGAAGGCCCTGCTTACTGTTGTAAATTCATGGTGGGGGTTTCCTTTCAATTCTGAGATTTTCTGAGTGATTTCTCATTTCAGTCTGCTTAATTCAGTCTATATGATGATTGGAGTGAAATCAAAGTGATCACAAAATTGAACCCAAAAGGCTAGAGGAAAGTTTGGTTAAAGCCAACACATGGGGACTTCCCTGGCTGCCCAGTGGTTAATACGTTGCCTTCCAGTGCAGGGGATGTAGGTTTGATCCCTGGCTGGGGGGCTAAGAACCTGCATGCATGACAGCCAAAGGAAACCAAAACAGAAAACAAAAAAAATATTGTAACAAATTCAATAAAGATTTTTTAAAAAAATCAACACGTTTAAAATGTCACACATTACTCAGACCTACCACAAAAACAATGTTTTTTTGCACTTATATGTTCTCTCTTCTTTTAAACCAATATCTACTTTTTTTGTATGAACCTTGAAATTTTCATAGCTTTTCAAATAATTAATACCTCTCATCTAGGACAATTTAAGAATACTGCGTCTTGAAGACAAGGGTCTGGGTACAGTGACTTCTGTGATTTTATTCCTTTTGTCCTGGGTTCCACGAATAAAGCATCAAAACATGTGAGTGTTTCAAGATTTGGTGTGCTCAACCTCAGGTAGGCTGGGACTTAGGCAATCTTAAGGCCAGGGAGCAGGTATAAATGTGTTCGCTGTGAAATAGGTCAGAGCCTGGTCCTGGAAAGAATAACTGGGCATGTCAAGTAAAGTTGTTAGACATGATTTAGTTACTACCAGATGGTCCAATTGCCTGGTCCAGCCTAGCAGAGTAACACTAAGCTCTGGATACATTCTCATGCTGAGTCACTCTGACATTTCTGCCAGGATGCAACCCAGCTTCAACAAGAAGGCAGGATGCTGACATAGGAAAGATGAAAGTAAGAACTGATCTCATCCAGGCATGCTGGGGTTCAAAGTAGTGTGCTTAGAAACTTACAGAGAGACTGACTAGGCCACTGTGGAGTCCTCATAGAGAAGCCAAGGCATGAGGGTTGGACCAACCCAGGAACTGAAAGTGATGAAACTTGAAGACAGCTGGGCCCTAAGCCTCACCTTTGTGAAACTGACTTGCCTAGTTGGTGCTGAAGGAGTCTCAGAGCTAGGGAGACCAGTTATATTGGGTGAAGTGAGTATAACTTAGTTCAGACTCCTGTGGACTCTGGGGTGAAGTCTATTAGATATGTTTAAAAATTTTCCAGGACTGACTTAAAAAATAGGGCAGGCATGCTTCTTCATGAGGAGTATGACAATCAAAAACAGATTTAAGGAGCTAAGACCAAGGCAGAAAAAAGTAAAATCAGAGGCCTGTGGAGAAAAGCATTTGATCCTATTGGAGAAATGTAGAGCTCTCCTAAATATCCATTAATAGACATATTAGCAGTCAACTGAGTACCCCTCTTGCATACCCTGATCACTATTCACCGTGATACTGGCAATTGTTTTAATATTAAGTCTCCATCCCAGAGGGCTTCCCAGGTGGCTCAGTGGTAAAGAATCTGCCTGCAATTCAGAAGCCACTGGAGACATGGGTTCTATCCCTGGCTCAGGAAGATTCCCTGGAGGAGGGCATGGCAACCCCCTCCAGTATTCTTGCCTGGAAAATCCCATGGACAGAGGAGCCTGACGGGCTACAGTCCTTAGGATCACAAAGAGTCAGACACAGCTGAAGCGATTTAGTATGGATGCACTCCATCCCAGTACTAAGTTTCCATATGTCTTGTACCAAGTGTTCACATAGTGAATTAAAATAAATACACAGACTTCCTACTTTTGCTTTCATTTAGAGCTGAGCTAGCAGTACATTTTCTCTGACCTCTCTATAGAGTAAAAGATCCATTTACATCTTGATAAGACAATTCAAATATGTCTAGGATCTTTTTCTCTCATAAAAATCTCTGACATAAACCCTTATACTTCTTTCTCTCTGATTGAATCGTCATTTCTGCATCATAACATAAACAAAGGCAGAGATGTGTTCACCAATTATCTTAGTGTTGAACCTGGTACCTAGCACACAGCACTTGTTTACAAAATATTTGTTGAATGAACTTCAGTGCTAGCAGTTGAGAGGTGAGTGAGTTTCTTTTCCATTTCATTCTCTTATATTTTCTTATCTCTTTGATCTCATGTTTGTTAAAGCCTCTACTAAGAATATGAGATTTTAAGACCTATTCTGACTTCAAAATTACTTGGGAAAAATTACTTAGGAATCTTTAATTAAAAAGAAAAATGAAGCACCCACTATAAGCAAAATATTAAGCCAGGCACTGTGAGAACCTCAAATGTGAAAAGTCTAAGATCCTATTTTTAATTGTTTGTTACCTAAAGAGGGTTCCTGGACCCACTTCCAACCTACGTATGTGGAGGCTTCCCCATACCCACAAGCAATTGTTGGAATCCAGCAAGGTTTCTAACAATCCAACTCAACTCTGACCCTATCTACCTAGAGCTAGAACTAGATTCCACAGGCAAAAGACTCAGTCCCACAAAACCACCCCATCCCCCATTCCAGATGCCAGTCATAAGCTCTGGATGTTACCTGTGCTTTTGACCCACAGATTACAAATCAGACGGTCCCACAACTCCCTCCACAGGCTTAATTAATTTGCTAGAATGACTCACAGAACTTGGAAAATCTCACTTACTGACTAGATTATCTATTTATTATAAAAGGATATTGCAAAATACAACCAGATGAAGAGATACATGGGGCAAGTTCCCCCAAAAAGGAACTTCTGTTTTCTTGGAACTTAGGGCTTGGCATGGAGGCACTCAGAAGCCTTCTGGTTCCCCAATGTGGAAACTATCCAAAAAAAGGACAAAAAGCTGTGCTTTGGGTTTTTAAGTAAGCTTCATTACATAGTTGTGATTAGCTAAATCATTGGCCACTGGCAATTGATTCAACCTCCAACCTCTCTCCCCTTCCTGGAAATCAGTGGATGGGACTGAAAGCTCCAACTTGGCTAATTCTTCTGGCAAACAGCTCCCACCCAGTAGTCATCTTCTCTGAAGTGTTTTCAAGAACTGAGGACATGAGACCACATACTTTGCTATTATGGCTTAGGAAATTCCAAGGGTTTGAGGAGCTATGAGCCAGAAACTGTGGATGAGGACCAAATATATATGAGAAACATATCTGGTCATTTGAGTGACCAAATACATGTTTTTCCCATAAACCACCTTTATTGTAAACAAGGAGATACAATATTCATAAGTCACCATAATATGAAATGTTATGAGATATATGATTGGGGAAGAAGTATATAATCCATATTGTGATCTAGGGATGGTTATAGTCACTTGAACATATGAAAAAATTCCTGAAACTATATACTTAAGACTGTAAACATCATTTTGAAAAAGGAGGTATGAATTTTGAAGTATTCAGAGAGAGTTTATGACAATGAGAAAAACTTCAGTCATGAATACTTCATCTAATTAGGCAGCTAGTTGCCTGGATTTGCTTGGTACCAATGTGTCATAAACACGGATTAAAAAAAAAAAAACAAAAAACACCAATATATGTTTTTGCCATGCGTAAAAGTCCCTGCTATGTTTGCTTGAACTGTCCAGTTTTCATTTTTAAAGATGATCTTCCATAAATTTAAGTGAATACTGAGCAAATGTCCCCTTCGACTGGCCTGATGCTGACCAGTTGTTATGCAAGTGAGCAACATCACTAGTATCTTTAATATATTTCTGAAGGTGGAATGCTTCCTAGAACTTATTGGTCTTAGCAAAAAAGAGCCAGTAGCTAATACCTTGGAAGCCCTGAGCATAGCCCCCACTGGGGACTGATGGCCAGCTGTCAGGCCTGAGTGACTGACTGACCATTGGCTGGGCCCCTGCAGGTGGTGGTGACATTGATGGAGGATGATGAATGACTCTGACAGGGTCCCACCCCACCCACTTACCCATATGCATGACAGAAGGGCTCCCAGCCTAGATGCCCTGGCTAATAATGCCTCCAAGTAGGCATTCGGATGTGTAGAGACAATGCATTCAGATCCAGCCGTGATTCAGCTACAAGTATGGAGGCATTTAATGAGTTGCTAATGTGAAAATAATTTTCTTTTCTTACTTTAGAATTGTAGAGATAAAGACAGAGGGAAGCCATACAACTGATAATGACTCTGCTGAAAAACAGCAAGGAACTTTCAGGAAATGTAAAAGAGATGGACCCAGCCCAGTCAGAGGTTGATAGGAGCTCATTGATATCTTCCTCCTTTATTTTTCTTTTACTTCGTCTCTTCTCATCCCAACCCATCCAGCTTTGTGCAAGTGTATGTATTCATTACCTCTTCTTCTTCCCTTCATCTCAACTGAATCCTCTCTACCTCTCTGATGAATTTTTCCTCCTTCCCTTCCTCTAACCTCAGTCCTTCCCTTCCGTCTCCGCTACCCTCAGCTTGACTTTCTATTTTTTCCTCATCCCTAAATCTCTCTTACCATCTCCCTCTCTCAGATGAGATTGTTTCTTCCTTGATTTCTGTTTCATATTTCATCATCATTTTGGCAAAGATTTCAGGGCAAATGTGTCTCTAGAAATACAACTCAGGAAATGTGTAGACTAAAAAGAGAAGAAAAAATCAAGAAAGGCTTTTTCAAACTTAAAAGCTACCTTGGGAGCTGAGCAAGGAAAGAATGAAGTACTCAGGATTGTGTTTTCTGTTGTCTACCTGGGAACTTGATGGGGGAAAGTCTCTTGGGATGGGTCAGCTAACTAGAGGATGCGAATTATGGGGTGCAACTTGCCCTGACCTGCTCCGACATGTTCAGATGGGAAAACTGCGTGTGGAGCTGCAAACCTCACCACCTAGAACTCATTTTCTGCAAAATGCTGGCTAACTAGGGAAGAGTCTGAATTATCAAGCCCTTCTAAAAAAGTGAAACTCTATTAACTTTTAAGTATACACAGCAAGAGAAATAGAATCTTCTCTAGTGGTAGCTTCTAGGAGACTACGTTATTGACTGGACTTTAATGAGTTAGCAATAGATAAAAGCTGATTTTGCCACCCCAATTGTACATAAATGATCATTTCTGCTAAAGTTGCTTGAGAACGGTTTACTTTCATAGTCAACTGGAAGCTGCTCTCTTGAGTTTTGTTTACGCTGTTCATGCACATGGTAAACTTTCCTTTTAGAGAAAATATGAGGTTAAACCTCACCTTAGGCATCTTTCAAATAATCAGAAATTCTGATTTTATGAGGTCCATATTAATACATCTTTATTATCTTTAAATAACCTTTACTGCAAATATCTACAGATCAGACATATTGATTGAAAATATCTGTAACTTCTTTCTAGCTTTAGGTTACTGACAAGTAAATGGAGTTGCATGTGGGAAAGTTTATGTGAGAACCAGCTCCATATCTTTGAACTTGGTGATTATTAGAATGATTGCTCTGCACAGCATAGGACTTGGGCAATGTTTTTAGGAAAACTGACAAAATGTTACCAACTGGCTGTGTCTTCACAGATACCCAAGAGCCTGTTCTTTTGTCTAAGCGTTAGCATCTGCTCTTGCATTGAATTGTAGGGATTTATCTTACCAGCTTACTCTAATACGTCACTGAGAAGTTCTGAAAGAAACACAGAATACCCAAGATGGAAAGTCATTGCCTAATTAGGCCTTCAAATAAGGAAAATGTTGACAACATAAGAGAAACTTTTGGGGCCCTTGAGGGCTAATTTTGAAGCCCTTTCCTATTGGTGGGAGGTTAGGAGAGAGGACACAGAAAGAATGTGATATGAATAAGGAGGAACTCAGGGTTCTAGTTTTATATGCCTCCCCAAAAGTTCCAGAATGGGCCCACAGAAGTCACTCTTCAGATGACCAAAAGGTACATGAAAAAATGTTCAGCATCACTAATTATCCATTGTGCTGTTCAGTTGCTAAGTCATGTTTGTGACTGCATGGACTACAACACACCAGGCCTTTCTCTCTTCCGATTGCTCCAGGAGTTTGCTCAAATGCATTTCCATTGAGTCAGTGATGCTATCTAACAATCTGTTGCCTGCTTCTCCTTTTGCCTTCAATCATTCCCAGCAACATTTTTTTTTTTCCCAATAAGTCAACTCTTTGCATCAGATGGCCAAAGTATTGGAGCTTCTATCCCAGACGTGGAAGCAACATAAATGTCCATCAACAGGTGAAAGGATAAAAAAGATGTAGTACATCTACACAAAGGAATATTACTTAACCAAGAAAAAAAGAGTGAAATAATGCCATTTGGAGTCCACATGGGTGGACCTAGAGATAATCATATTAAGTAGGATGGAGAGAGGAGGGCAAATATCGCATGATATTGCTTAGATGTGGAATTTTTAAAAATGACACAATTGAACTTACATACAAAACAGAAATAGACTCACAAACATAGGAAACAAACATAGTTGCCAAAGGGGAAAGGGGGGAGGGATAAATTAGGAGTTTGCGATTAACATATACACATTACTATATATAAAACAGATAATCAATAAAGACAGTGTATAACATAGGGAACCATACTCTAGCTGGGTCTGAAAATTCAACTGATAAAAACTGATTAACAGGAGAAAAGCATCCACATTTATTCAGTCTAAGTTTTACATGACATAGGAGCCTTCACAAGGAAATGAAGAACCTTAGAGACAGTTAAACCCGAGTGTTTTTATGCTAAGTTTGACGAAAGGTGGAGAGCTGTGGAGAAATATATTAGGTTGAAGAGTACAGGGTAAGCATAGAAAGTTTTTCCGCAGTTAGGGGAAACAAAGAAGACCTGCCTGTTGGGACTCTTCTCAGGGCTGGGCCATGTTGGTAGCAAAGATGGTCCTTTCCTCCAGGGAGGCATCTCTCACATGAGGGTCTTATGACCTGCTTCAGGGGTGAGGTTAGGGGGACTGCAGAAGGTCAGAAAGACTATTCTGCTTCTGCTCTTCCTCAAACTCTCAGCTTAAAATATTCAACACGTCAAAGCACCATTTCTTACGGTAACGTGTCCTGAATCCCATCAGTTCTAATGAGCTAGATTTATGATCCCTGGGACTATCCATGGCACATTGTCAGGAAGGCCAATAGAAATGAGAATTTGGTTCATCACTGAGCCCCTTTTCTCATTGTTAACACGTGTTAAAAACATATAATCTTCTTAAAGTCAAAGTACACATAAAACAGAGAAAAATAAAATATCTAATAAAGAAAGTTCTTCCTGAACTTTCAAAGCTGAATATAATTGAGTTAAGAAATTTAATTCTGGGACATATTCTTGTAGATAATAAATTGAATTGTGTGTGTACTTGTGTGTAATAGACATTTCCTGATTGTCTCCTCCAGATTCCATATCTGTCTCTATCTACACACACACACACACACACACACACACACACATACACACACAGAAAATGTTTTCCCTATTCATCAACACAGCAGAAAGAAAGCATGGTGCTGAGAAAGGAGAAGATGATCACACTTAGCCTCCTGGTTTGATTAATAAGCAACAGAATCGTGTTCCTGTTTGCAGGGAGCTTTCCTATCATGGCTGTAGTCTCTGGAGAGCTCAAGCCTACAAAGCGATAACATCTGGTGCCCATTATTTCCCCAGATCTGTTGTGATTAGTCCATATGATAAGCCTGGCCAATTGCTATGGGCAAGGGATTGCTACATTCCCCCCATCAGGGGACTGGAGCTGTCACTTCTGGTTTGTGGCCCCTGCTAATTTGCCACCACAATTTCCAATATCTGCTAGAATTCCACAAGGACATCTCAATGCCTCACAGGGGTAATAGGCTGTGTGGCTGTAGACAGAAGGCGAGCACTGATCATAAAAAGGAGAGGTTTATCAATTAACTCAAGCACCACTGTGTAGACAGTGGCTGGCTGTCCATCCCCACTTCCGTTGTGCCAGGCTGACAAAGCGGTCCAGAACTTTAGATTTGCTAATGACAGAAACAGTGAAGTCTCCAAAAGTTATAAGAAAATAAAGATTAGAATATAAAAGTAAGTTTATCTTATATTCCCATTTGCTCTCTAATAAGGTGAATTTTCTGGCTTTCCAAATGCTTTCTGATCTCCTTCTTTCACCCTCCCTCAGAAGCAATGATATGAAAGAATAATGGTTGGAGGCCATCCAGGTGGCAGAATGGCTTGTCATTTCCGATGACAGAAGAAGATTCAAGGTCCTAAGAACTCAGTTATGCTATTTGAAAGAACTCATTAGTATCAGAGCTGACTACTGAATTACAAGTCCCTTTAAAACCTTTTACACGAGTTTTGCAAATTTATTAGGAGCAACTATGGACTGACTGCAAAAAGTGAAAAAAAAAATTCAGTTGAATAATTGTATTTTTTACAGAATCTTAATAATTTAATTAATATCTTTTTCTCTGAAATGAATGCTAATTTTGTCATTAAATAAATTCTGAAGATGAAATTTAGAACATGTTACCAAAAGGGCTTCCCTTATAGCTCAGTGGTAAAGAATCTGCCTGCAATTTAGAAGCCGCTGGAAACATGGGTTCTATCCCTGGGTCAGGAAGATTTCCTGGAGAAGGAAATGGCAACCCACTCCAGTATCCTGGCCTGGAAAATCTCATGGACAGAGGAGCCTGGTGGGTTGTAGTCCATGGGGTCGCAAAGAGGCGGGCATGACTGAGCGACTAACACACTTAACACCAAACAGAGATGAAGAGACAGATTGTTAGCTCTTTATCTTTTTCTGTGATCTTGGTAGTCACTTAAACATCACTTGGCTCAAAATTATTTTCAGAAGTATAAGCTTGTTTTAGTACCTATATAGGTCTGATCAGCTAATAATGCGAAATTTGAAGTGAAACAGTAAAATAAAACAGCTTGATTTCACTTAGTAGAACCTATAGTTCCTAACTAGTCACATTCCAAGTGCTGTGACTCACCTTATTAGCGAGCAAAATAAGATAGACTTATTTTCATATTCTGACCCTTTATTTTCTTGGAACTTTTGAGGACTGCACATGTCACAAATTGCTTAAGTTCATGTGTCTCTTAAAGTTGCATAAAGAAAGTAAGACTGTCAGTCATACAACAAAAAGACAGTGAGACCACTGCCTGAATTTCTGCTCTGCCATATAAGCATTTTGCCATCAACAAACATGGACTTCAGATCTAGAGTGGAAGGTTAACTTGAAAACTAATATCAAAGATGTTAAGAGCAACCAATTGCCAAATGCTTAATAATATACAGATCATATTTTATAGCCAGAATCACTCCAGTAAGTGTAAAAATGAATAAAATGGTGTTAGAAAGATAGAGGCAAAATTTTGGCCTGACTTATCAAGTAATTACATCTGTTTTTTCTTATCATGAGCAGCAGTGCCCAGAAAGAAATATTGATTTAGGCAAAAATGCAAACAGTCCTTCCATCTTACCTTGCCTGTTTCCTTTCTCTATCTTTATTAATTCAATCCTATTCTTACTCATGCTGCCCCAAATACTTTTAACTCTGGATTGCTGGCAGGCCAGGCTGTCATTCATTTCCTTGGCCCCTCTACTAGTTAATTCTCTCCCTATTCCTCTCTTAATCTCTGGCTTTTATTCAGGTCTCAGAGATCACATACAATGACCAGGTGCATCTCTTAAGGTTAAGCAACTTTAGTGGCAAAGCTGTCATTCTCTGAGTTGTGAAATGTAATCATTTAGGCCCCAACTGGATTTGGAGAGGCCTCAATGTTATCGATTAGTTGCATGCAAACTACACTTGCTCAGTAATTAACTCTTTTCCACTTTGAATGTTGGTGATTTAATCAAGAAGTGCCCCGTAGGCAGGTTACTGTAGGGAATGGAATGAAAAATCTATCATTAATAAAGTTGCCTCCTGACATAGATCCAGAATCCTGAAGACAGGTCCTGGTTGGTTCGGGTCAAAGCTGAAGTCCAGTATGTACGAAATGCTGGGCCAATAATTTGGATAAATGTCAGCTCCTAAGTCTTTCTTCAATCATGAAACTCTTTCCATTGTTTTTTTTAATTACATACTAACGTATCACTTCCATCAAAGAAGAACTATCTGAAAAAGAAAGATTTTGCTGTTGTCATGAGTAAATCAAAGTGCAAAACTGATCTACAGAACTACATAAATGATATAAAAATGTTGTAATCAAATGTGACATTTTATTTCCTCTGCACTTCTTTAAAGTTGAAAACTATTGTCAATATTTCAATTTTTCTATGGAAGAATAGTTACATTTATCTCTTTTTATAACAATGTCAATCCATCTTACAAGAGTGATGATTCCTGCACAAGGTTAAAATTTCCAGAGATGAGAATATTTTTCAAGCTTTCACATACATAATACAGACTCTGGTTGCAGTCAAGCTGCTGAAAGTAGAAGACAATGATAATTTCTTAGGCATAGATTGATTCTTTTACAGGCTATTATTATTATTATTGCAGAATCTCTTCACTTTTATTTAATAAATACATTTTATTACCCATTTTTGTTCTCTTAAAAAGAAACAATTAATAACTTAAGCACGGCAAACAATTTTTTTCAAAACCCAGAAGTTGTTTTCATAGTGACTTCAAATTACATTAACTATTTTTCCAGCAAATGTGTTTTGCTGAATCCCCAATTGCTTCTTATGATTCATTGTTCAAAAAACTCAAAAGTCAGGTGGAGGATCCAATAACTAACGGTCATATAAATCCATTCAATAAAGGATGGACGTGGAAACAACCTAGATGTCCGTTGACAGGTGGATGCATAAAGAAGTTGTGGCACATTTATACAATGGAAAATTGCTCAGCCATAAAAAGGAGCCAATATGAGTCAGCTGTAGTGAGGTGGATGAACCTAGAGCCTCTTATACACAATGTAGTAAGTTAGAGAAAAACAAGTACTGTATATTAATACATATATACAGAATCTGGAAAAATGATGCCCATGTACCTCGTAGAGAATGGGCGTGTGAACACAGTGAGGAAAGGTGAGGGGGCGACGGATTGAGAAAGTAGCATTGATGCACGCATACTGAGCTCAGCCACTCAGTCGTGTCTGACTCTCGGTCATTGACCCCATGGAGGGTAGCCCACCAGGCTCCTCTGTCCATGGAATTTTTCAGGCAAGAATCCTGAAGTGGGCTGCCATTTCCTACTCCAATATATAGACTATCGTGTGTAAAATAGACAGTGGGAAGTTGCTAAATAACACAAGAGAGCCCAGCCTGGCACTGTGTAATGACCTAGGGAAGTGGGATGGGGGAGGGGAGGGAGAGGAAGGATATGGAGTGAGTGAGTGCAGTCTCTCAGTCGTGTCCGACTCTTTGTGACCCCATGGACTGTAGTCTACCAGGCTCCTCCCTCCATGGGATTCTCCAGGCAAGAGTACTGGAGTGGGTTGCCATAAAGGATATATATAAAATTATGACTGATTCACATTGTTGTATGGCATAAACCAACAAAAAACTGTAAAGCAACTTTCCACCAATTAAAAAAATAAATACATTAAAAAAATATTGTTAATCATTGTCAATGTTCCATATCTTAACTCATGTGGTGGTGACATGGGTGCTCACCATATTCACTCTTCTGCACTTATATTTCACAGTGTACTAACATAAAAGAAAAACATATTACATCTGTAAAACTTGGGAAAAAAGAATTTCATTCCAAGGGAAAAAAGAAAGAAAAGCCAAACTTCACAGCAAAAAGTGAAAAACAAATTTGATTCACATTAGCATCAGTAGAGTTTTGATAGTGTGAGTGATGTCACTTTGGTATGATGAAAACACGGTCATCCTGCTGGTTTAAAATATTCTGTTTTAATAAATAAAATATCTGCTGTAGTTTTAAAGAATCAGGTGTATATTAAACTGTTTAAGTACTTTTAGCAGTCTCAACAGTCTTTAACTGTTTAAGACTTTTGGCAAAGTCTCCAACTTTGCTAAAATTATGCTTTGCCCACTGAAAGGGGAATTGTTCTTGTTTTTTCCATTTAATGCATCGTGATGTCAAGCAAAGTCTCCTGGGGTAGAGACATCGTCTTCCAGTCCAAGCACAGCCCTGGTTGTTCCACTTGACTAGGCTTGCAGAGCAGCCGAAGGAGGTCAGACCCTCTCCATTGACACTAATGGACCATTTTATGCAAAACCGTTCATTTTCCGGAAGGGACCATGTCTGACTGGTGGAGTGATTCACAAAAATCACTTCATTAAACGATTACTCCTCATGCATGGCTGTATTCCCTTTAGTGGGCTGGACACTGTGAGCCACGCATGAGTACGAAAGGCAGGGAAGCTCTTCCTCGCACTGTGAATTCAACGCCTGGTTCCAGGTCCTGCTCTCAGACAATGACATCCTGGGGCTGGCACATAGGCTAAGAACCCTGGTGACTCTGTTCATCCCTGGCATGCCAGCCCCATAGAGAGAGCCTCTGAGAACCAGCCCCCTCTGTTTCCACACCAACCCTAGTTGTATTCTTTCCCCCAATTCTCCTTGAAGCAGCAAATGACTCTGTTCACAACAATCTCCTTCTGGATGGACTCCTGAGAGCCGATACCCCACAAACCTGGGAAACTAGCATACTCCTCCCAAAAGAACACTTGCTCACAGAAATTCTCCCACAATCTTCAACAACATGGCAAGTCCAAAGATGTGAAAATATCAGAGAAAGAAGTTGCTTAATTTGGAAAAGGAGATGGGAAACAGGTTTGTTGAGGTTTGAAAGACAGAGTGAGAAGTTGAGGTGCTGTTTGAGCCTGGTAAACATGCTGGGAAATTCTGGGACGATTTATCTAAACCTGTTGGAGCTTCCATAGATGAAGTTATCTTTAGCTGCGGGTCACTCAGATCTCCTGAAGTCGCCTGGCTTACCTAAAGTCAGTGCTTCCACAGGCAAAAGGTCACAGCTTGTCATTTGTCTGAATGAAACTTCTCTAAATAGGAAGTTTCTCTCACATTACTTTTCAACTTCTGCATTGGGTAGGGCAATGGCAAGATTTCACTGAATGTTCAGAGTCCAAACCCTTTGACTTTTGAAAATACTAAAAATGAGTTCTTTGTCTTTAAGAATGCCATGGCAAGCGGTGTGTACAAGGTCCGTTTTGTGTGATTTGCACATCCCAGGACTGCTCCGAGCTCAGCTGCACCAGGCTAATTTCCATAAGCATCATGTGGTGTTACAGAAACCACATTTTGCCAAGCTGTCAACTATACAGCCTTCTCTTTGCTAAACAGACTCCCATTAAAACTGTCTGCACAATTTGTCAGTTAAATGAGGTACAAGAGGGACGCTCTATTTGCCCCTAATTAGCTGCGCAGACTACCTTTGTCTGTTTGATTAAGCATTCACATTATCAATTTTGTTTAATCTGATTCATTTCACACACCTCCCCCGGGACAAAGCCCATACGGTTAACTAATCTCTGATATCATCTCTCATATCAGGCAGCTCTCATCTTCCCCAGAATACATTCTACCCACAGGCTCCACGATCGTCAAGCTCCATGGAGGGGAGTTGGTCAGACGAGGGGCAGAAATTTAGCTCAGCAACTGGAGCTGAACTCCAACATGCCTAACTTAAAGCCTCAAGCAGATTCTTCCTCGGTGCCATCTGTCCACATTATCCATCCATTCATTTAGTCGTATTCACTAATTCATTCATTCCGGCAGTAAACATATTGTCTGCCTACTATGCACCAGGGGCTGTGCTGCGAGCTGGGAGGGATACAAAGATGTATAAGCTAAGGTTCCTGCTCTCAGATTGCTTATTTTCTCAGCCCCCAAGACTACTGTACATACCATCAACTAGAGTAGAAAGCACACTTGTTCCCTGAGGCCAGTTCTTCTAATATCTGTCACACATGGCCTATTCAACTCGGCTACCGAACAACTCTCCAAAGAAAGATTTCGGATCAAGGCATAAAAGCAAGTGGTTATGGTTTCCTGAAATAATCTTGCCTCCCTCTCCTGTTTGGAAACACAGTTGGCAATGGAGAAGGAGGAGTTTTAGAAACTAGAAATAACAGTCACTTGATCTTCAATAGTTCTGAAATGTCATTGTAGCTGATAACTTCATAGAAGTTATTGCTTAGTGAAAGCAAACCACTAAGTTATTTAACCTGACATCTTTCATAAGTTGATAGAACAAATGCTAACCACTAGTGGAAAAAGCTGAAATTTTTGAGAGAAAGATGATTGGCTTAATTTAGTGGGAAGTATAAAGCTATTATGAAGAATATATATACTTATATATATATCTTTTATATATATTCATAATATATATGTATGACTGAATCACTTTGCTATACATCTGAAACTTATACAACAATTGTAAATCAACTATATTTTAATAAAAATTAAAAAAATACTCTTAAGATGACAGCAGTTGAAAACTATTCAAGAATTCATGGCTCATGAAACACTTGTATTCCTAAAAATCTATATCAAAACCTTAGGCTGATCAAGATGGCAATCTCAGGATCATATTCCCCCTTGAAGGTTTTTGGGTCCCAGCAGGTGATAAGTACTTGAAAATGAGTATTTGAGTCTCAGAAAACAGACATGGAAGGCTTTGTAGTTTTTCAGTGTGATCCTCTATCTGTCTGAGAGTCTCCTGGATGACATTCCCAGATGAAGGAATTGTTGGATTCTGTGTAAGTGCCTCCACAAATGGGTTCCACATCCTGCAAGTCTGCCCTCCCCTTTTCAGTCAGTTCTGGCTAGCAGAAACGTAGTGGTTATGTTTGCTGAGATCTTCCTTATGAAACACCCCCTCATTGATTGCAGGCAGCTGGTCCGAGGAGGCAGGCCTAACATCTAAATAATTTTGAGAACAGCTTTAGGTTTCCTACCCAGGAACTTCCTTCTCTCAGCACAGTCCCTTCAGTGTTTTCAGTGGTTCTGCATCTGGTGGTTGCTAGTCCTCTGCCTTCTCCACTCACTGTCTTCCAAATATTCTTTGGTTAGTTATCCTTCCTCTCAAAGTCTGATCCCCAGAACTGAGAACTGTCTCCAGGAGTATATGACATATACACCCGGAGCGAGACTCTCCCGGACTCTGGACCATATCTGGTCCAGTTCTACCGATGTGATCTAAGATCATGCTGACTTGTTCAACAGCATCATTGCTCTGTGGATTCATATTGGCTGAAAATCCTTGGGGTCTTTTACATGTGGCTTTTATTCAGCTCTCCCCAGGGACGGGGGAGCCTAGTAGGCTGCCGTCTGTGGGGTCTCACAGAGTCGGACACTACTGAAGCGACTTAGCAGCAGCAGCAGCAGCATCACTCTGGATTTGCCATGCTATTCAATTTTATGTTAGTCCCTGTTATTTATTATCTTGGTAACATCAATTAAGTTTATTTCATTTTTCTTTTTACTGGAGCCATTAGTTTTATTTGTAGAGTTCACAAATTAAAACATAGCAAATAATTACACATCAATATCGGTTGGAATACCAAATATTATTTCTCTACTGCCACTGTGTGTTTTTTTTTTTCTCTGACACAAGCTGCATAGATCCAGGCTTTCTATGTTTGATACAATTCAGTTCCTTTCATCGACAAGCTTCTTTCATGATGTGCTTCTCCTAAATCTGACTGTAAATAGGTTTTGGTAGATGTCAGTGACAAGGGATACATTTCACGTGAGGATGATGTTGAAATTTCTCCTTTAATTTCTGGTTATAATCTGCAGCTGTATTTTCTCAAGGTGTAAGCACACCCAACTTTTCAGAAGCATTAGTTTTTCATAGATGAGTGTTTATTTCATTATATCCATACACGATGTACAGTACTTGCTGTCAGAAGTGCATTTTACACAGATAACACGGTTTTTTGTTTTGTTTTTGGCCCCACCTTGCTGTATATGGGATCTTAATTCCCTGACCAGGGATCAAACCCACACCTCCTGCACTGGAAGTGCAGCATCTTAACCAGGAAAGTCCCACAGATAACATGCTGCATTCTCTGTGTGAGATAGAATTTTGTCCACAGGTAAGGTTCATATGGATTTATCAAAACTAGCAGACACAAATGATTTCCCAGAGGTAGAGTAATCCACATCAAGCCCCACACATACATGAACCATATGTACCACTGCAGGACTGTCCAGAGCATACACATTAAAAGTATATAAGTCGTCATCTTCATTTGCTGCAGTAAGAATGAAAGCTTCCATAGGGCTTCAGCAGACTGTATTGGTTCTCATATCCAAGATGATCTTTTTTAGAGAAGTAGCTTATCTCATATCATACAGTATATTTCTGTGAGAAGCACAGCTTCCCAAGAGAAATGTTTCAATTAGGTTAAAGTTAACACTACTTATACCATCAAATCCCCAAGTCATTGAACATATAGGATTGACTCTTTGTTTATCCTAAACGTCTACTTGCTATCAACATGTGGCAAAAACAAATTCTTTCCAGTGGTGATCAATTCCTGTATATACTGTCTTTCCTAATACTGTGTTCAGTGATTCCTCCTCTTCCCCATAGTTTGGTCCACCCATTTTCCATTGCTTCAGAGTTTTAACTACCAACAGTAAAAAGAAGAAGAAAAAAGTCCCACAAAACAAGTACATAGTCCTTATACAAAATCTTCATGTGCTTGTACCATATGAATACATTTTCATTTAGTCAGTTTCCAAATTCTAACCTCTCCATCACATGCCCCAGAGAATATAGTAGGCAGGCTCTTTGGATGCTTTGCCAAGCGACTGACTCCATCTCAGTGACCAGCCAGGGAAACATCAGTTCATTTCAGTTTGTGGGTTTCCATCTGGCTCTGCCCTCTTGACTTCTGTGGCCTCCCAGTGTAATAAGGATGGCATCACTATTTCATCCCAGTTATTGATTAAAATGATTTTTAAAGGGACACAAATCACACAAATCAAGTGAGTAAAAAAATCGAGTGAGTAAAGTTACCAAAGTTTCTAGAATGAGGATAACTACTACTACTACCATATATTGGACAATTATTCATGCCAGACACTACACTAAGTACTTTATATATCTAAGTTCTCATGCAACGTTCAGAAAACACTACAGTATCGTTGGCACCAGATTATAGATGAAAAAGTTGACTGGAAGTCTAAGAAAGTAATTTGCCCTAAAGAATGCAGTTAATAATTATGTGGAGGAAGAACTTGGACTAAGGACTGACTCATGCCTGAGCCCAGTGTATTAAGCACTCTACTGTAATCATGTCTGTAAGGAAATGTATCAGATCATAGACAAAGTCAGTGACGGAAATGAGCAAGGAACCTTTTATAACCCGGTGCATTAATGCACATTTGTTAGTTTACCACACATCCCTCTCAAGTGTAAGGGGTTGAATTCCTCATACTCTTCTATTCAAGTCTCACTATTATTGCTGTAGGGCTCCCTTCACATTTTACTTGCTTATTCTTTTAATCCCATTTTCCACTTCCATTCACCTCCCCCCACAGGAAATCATGCTAAGGTGTTTGATCTATAACCTTGAATTTGTGTATATCTTTGTAAAATATGTAGTGTTATTCTTTTGACTCTTTTTATTTACCTAAATACACTGGGCTGTAGACCTCATTCTGTTTCTTATTTTTATTCCTGAGTACCTTTTGTTAGAAATCTACCTATGTTGCAGGGCATACATCTAGATTGCTTCTAACAGCTATGTAGTATTCCATGACCTGTATGGACCACATCTTATTTGTCTATTCCTCTAGAGGTAAACAAGCAGGTTGCCTCCAACTTTCTGCTATCACAAACAAGGCCAAGAAACATCTTGGTATGTGAAATTTATGACTTTGAGTAATAATTTCTCTGGATTATGGATCAAGGGCAGAAGTTCTAGGGCATAGATAAGTAAATACTCAGTTGTCCCATTAGCAGGACGTAGAATTTCTGTTTTCCTTCATGATCTATTTGGTATTTAAAAATGTTCAATTTTTGCCAATCTGATGTGTATGAAGACACTTCTCACTACTGTTTTAACATGTGTTTATCTGATCATTTATGGATTTGAATATCTGCCCATATATTGTTGGGCTTCCTGGTAGCTCAGCGGTAAAGAATCTGCCTGCAATTCAGGAGCCCCAGAAGACGCAAGTTTGATCCCTGGGTCAGGAAGATCCCCTGGAGGAGGGCATGGCAACCCACTCTAGTGTTGTTGCATGGAGAATCCCATGGACAGAAGAGCCTGACAGGCTACAGTCCATAGGGTTGCAAAGAGTTGGACCCAACTGAAGCAACTTGGCACACATACACACACTATATATTTGTAAGCAATTTAAATTTCTTCTTCTGTAATCGGCTTTTTACATCTTAGTCCATTTTTCTATTTGTTTTCTTATTTCCAGATAAGTGGCAAGAATTCTTTGCATAAAAGCATACTTGTTATATTTTCTTATATATTTTCTTGTTTACTTAATTCATATCTACTTCTATATAGTGAATAATGGCAAAACTCTTAAAAAATTCTGACCATCTCTAGGCAATAACAAATCTTGAAACAATTTGTGTTAACTTTAAGAATGCCCAACTCTAAATGATAATTGACTCTGATTGCTTAGCAAATATCACCAAAATGCAAATGAATTTACCATAAGTACACCTATTCACAATAAAAGATTGAAGGAGAAAAACAATATGATCAACAATATGATAATTTCCATATATGCAGACAAAACCATTTGATAAAATTCAGCATCTACATGTAATTTTTAAAAATAGCACATATTTTCCTAGATGTGAAACATTTGAAGCATTTAAAATTACTATTAGGAAAATGATGTCTAATATCATCATTTCCACTCAGCATTGAACTTAAGGTCACAGACGGTATAAGAAAAAAAACAAAAAAGGTATAAAGATTTGTAAGGAAAAGTTTGAAAGTGAAAGTGAAGTTGCTCAGTCATGCCCGACTCTTTGTGACCCCGTGGACTGTAGCCTACCAGACTCCTCTGTCCATGGGATTCTCCAGGCAAGAATACTGGAGTAGGTTGCCATTTCCTTCTCCAGGGGATCTTCCTGATCCAGGGATCGAACCCAGATCTCCCGCATTGCAGGCAGACGCCTTAACCTCTGAGCCACCAGGGAAGGAAAAGCTTAAGTTGTCTTAATTCACTGAATTCTATATGAATAAAATTATGCAATCCATAGACAAATTATAAGAATTTACAGGTTAGTTTAACATGAGGACTATAAGATCAATATAAAAAAACCAATTGCATTTTTATAATCAGTAAAACACAATTAGAAAATAAATTTTGTAGACAGTAGCAAAGCATGTTATGAGATAAATTATTCTTGTTATACGCATTGTGTGCTTAGAGGTTTGGGGGAAAAATATCTGTCAAATTGTTAATCATGATTTTTTTGGTAGTTTACTTTCTTTTAAAGAGATTTCTGTATGACTTACTTTTCTAAATAGATTAATTTCATTTTCAGAGCTTAGGAATACTGTATATAATCTGTGTTTTAATCACACGTTACTTAAAGTATTTAAACCTGAAGAATAAAATGTGAGCATGTACCTAGAGGGTAATGTTATTTCTACTATTGCCAAAGCCTCTAGTTCATGGGGAAAAAAATGGTCAGAATTTTTTCTTCATGTCAGAAACTGATTCAGTGATTTAATAGTTAATTTTAAACAGCTTTTTGAACCTCTCAGAAAATTAAAGAATCATCTAGTTATCTAATACATGCTTGTTGCAATATCAATATTTTAAATAAAAATAGACTTTTCATTTCTTGATTGAAATGGCTAAAAGAAAAGATTGATTTTGGTAAAGGATTTAAGCTAGCAAGTGCTTGGAAAGTATGTTTTGAGATCACTTAAATATGGTTGGATGGCATCACTGACGCAGTGGACATGAGTTTGAGCAAGCTCCGGGAGGAGGTGAGGGACAAGGAAGCATGGTGTGCTGCAGTCCATTGGGTCCAAAAGAGCTGGACACAACCGAGCAACTGAACAATAACAAAAGGTGCCAGTGAAAGCGAAAAAAGAGGACCATAACAGGGAGGCACTGAAAGTGGATGTTAGTCACTCGTGTCAGACTTTGCAACCCCATGGACTGTAGCCCTCCAGGCTCCTCTGTCCTTGGGGATTCTCCAGGCAAGAATACTGGAATAGATTGCCATGTACTTCTCCAGGGAATCTTCCTGACTCAGGGACTGAATCCGGTCTTCTGCATTGTAAGCAGATTATTTACCATCTGAGCCATTATTTACCATCTGAGCCACCAGTAAGTGCTTAGAAAGTATGTTTTGAGATTACTTAAAGACACCAAGCAGAGTTTTATTCCCGTATTTGCTTTCTTATCAGTGTTTCTTTAACATCTATTTATGTGTCTACTTGTATGTTTTAATTTTTAATGTAAGTATTCTAAGATCTTTTATTTCCCAATACACAAACTGACAGATTTACATTTAAGACTATTACTAACTCAGTACTCTGACCTCAAGAATCACTTGATTGTTCTTCCTGGTATTAAACTTCTGTGAATAAACATAACTTGAAATGTTTATCAGCAGCCAGGAACATCTGGCTTATATGTCTAATAAAAATAAACCCTTAAGTTAAAAAATTCTTTTTCATAGATGCCCAGAAAAATTTAACTTCATATGGGTCCACTTTTCTCCCTATTGTACAAATGGAATAATGATAGGTAGGAAATTAAACTTTCTAAATTAAATACAAAGATACCTTATTTATTACAAAATCTATGAGAAGTTAGCCAAATGTAAATGGATCATTCTAAACTTCATAGCGATGGCTTAATCAACCCCTCATTTACATGAATAAGTTTTTTAATAGCTCTATATATGCTGAGCTCTGAGAATCATTCTGACTCATTAGTTTCTTTCATCCAATGCTATTAAGTATCAATACTTATGCTCTTTGGCATTGCCATCAGTTTTATACCAATCTAATTAGTACCCTGACTATAGGTAGTCATGTTAATTAAAAAGGATTTCAAATCTCGAAGATGGAAGCTTTATTTTCCTTCATAGCATTTGGCTAAAGAGTTTCAAATAATTATGGATAAGTGCCAAGAATCTAAATTCATTCTGCTAAGAGAAGCAAATATTGGGAGGCAACTAGTTTTCCTCCCACTTTGTGAGGAAAGTAATCTTGGGGAGAAGGTTTCATCATTCTCTGTGTTTGAGACATACAAAATGAGGAAAACTGTGGGTTTTTTTTTTTTTTTGGTTGTTTTTGTGAGCAACAGATTAACCAAACCATGTAGTCCCAGCCTTAAAATAGAGATATGCTCTTTAATCTAAATACTCTATGGTACATATCTTTAAATGAACTCAACTAAATGACTTCTGGATCTCCTGATTTGTTTTTCATTGTGTATTCATTGTTTTGTTAACTCATTCATTGATGGATTACAGATTGGTTCATTCAATAAAATTTGATGAATAAATATATAATGATTATTTACCAGAGAGATGATATTTTGAAATAATTAAGAACAAGTTCTTTTGAGCCATACAGTTTTGATTTACTTTCTATATTTTCCATAAGTTTGGTCAACCCAATACCTCTACCACTTAATAGCTTTGTGCCTTGATTTTCTCACCTGTAAAATGGGGATAATGATCAGGAAAGTAATAGTACCATTCTCGATAAGTTAATATATATTAGGTGCTTAGCCTACCATAGCCTATCATTGTCAGCCTGTCATATTATAAGTAATTAATAAATATTAACTGTTATTACATGTGCTAAATACTGTAGGCTTAGATGGTACTCAGGAGAGTAACAATTCAAACTTTAAAAGCTATTTTTAAGCTCTCTTGTACATCATAAACTCTATAAATATTTTACTGTCATTATTAATCATTGTCAAGTTGTACTTTCCACATAAATTTACTCTGTATGCACCAATATGCATGGACTTGTTTCACATGTTAGTTTTGTTCATCATTATTTTCTACTAGATTATGAATGTCATGAAATAGGAAGTTTCTTAAATTCTTGAGTTAATGAAATAAGTGTCTCAATTCTCTCTGTGATTTGATTGAGTAAATAAAAAATTATTTGTCAAACCATAGTGTAGGCTGCTGAAAGTTTGAATCTCCTGATAGAGATGAACTTCTTTATTACAATACAGATGTGAGGTGGCAGGAAGAACATCCCCAGCCTCAAGGGCAAAGAAGCCACAACAGGCTTGTATTGCAATATTGTATGTAACTTATTAAATTCCAGGCAGTAATTGTCCTAGCCATGATGAAATATATAAGTGGTGTGAAGAAGTGTTAATTGAGAGACTGCATAGACAATACTTTCAATGGAAGAGAGCTATAATCCAATAGACTATTCAAGAACATCACCCAAGAATTCCTATCTCTTTTACCATAATTTTCAAATACCAAATCACATTTTCATATATTTGGCATCAAACAGATTCCACTTTGATAAACATTTCCTAATTAAAGGATAAAATTAAAAGAATTTATGTCACTCAATTGGACACCAGGGAGTCACAGAGCAAACCAAAACCAATTATTTGGGGACATTCTGAGCAGCCAAATAAAACTAGACTAATACCATAATAGTTTGTTCCATTCATGTCGTGTTTCTAAAAATGTAGCTGTATTTGCCAAGAGTCTTGCTTTAGAGAGAGTAGATGTGAAACTTTCCAACCGCCTTACTAAGGTACTGGTAGAGAAAGTATGTGTAATGATGAACGTCATGTTGAGATATTCATTACCATTTTTATGGAGAAACTCCGCGATTCTGTCACAAACATTCAGCCAGCCAATTAAAAATAGTGTTAATTTTGGCTGACTCAAGTGTTATACTTTTTGAAGAACAGATTAAGAACAGTAGATACAATAGTACCGAGATATTATTAGGTTGGTACAAAAATAATTGTGGTTTTGCATTGTTGAAATTTGTCATTTGATATTGGAATACATCCTTAAATAAACGTGGTTATGTTATACATTATTTTAATGTGTATTTCTTGCTTTTTTTGCTAGTGAATTATTGAAAGTGAAAATGTTAGTCGCTCAGTCATGTCTGACCCTTTGCGACTCCATGCACTGTAGCCCACTATGTTCCTCTGTCAGTGGGATTCTCTAGGCAAGAATACTGGAGTGGGTTGCCATTTCCTTCTCCTGGAGATTTTCCCAACCCAGGGATCAAACCTAGGTCTCCTTCATTGCAGGCAGATTCTTTACCATCTAAGCCACTAGGGAAGCCCAGTGAATTATTATTTGCTGTTTATTTTATATGTATTTTAGACTATGGAAATTGCAAATTTGAGCAATTTTCTTATTCAAGTTCAAAATGGGTCATAAAGCAGTGGCGATAACTCACAACATCAGTGACACGTTTGGCCCAGGAACTGCTAATGAACGTATAGTGCAGTGGAGATTCAAGAAGTTTTGCAAAGGAGATGAGAACCTTGAAGATGAGGAGCTCAGTGGCCAGCCATTGGAAATTGACAACAACCAATTGAGAGCAATCATTGAAGCTGAATCCTCTTACAACTACATGAGAAGTTGCCAAAGAACTCAATGTTGACCATTCAATGGTCATTTGGCATTTGAAGTAAATTGGAAAGGGGAAAAAGCTCAATAAGTGTGTGCCTCATGAGCAAACCGCAAATCAAAAAAATCTTCATTTTGAACTGTTATCTCCTCTTATTCTATGCAACAACAATGAACCACTCCTCAATCTGATTATAATGTGCAATGAAAGGTGGATTTTATATGACAACCACAGATAACCAGCCCAGTGGCTGGACTGAGAAGAGGCGCCAAAGCACTTCCCAAAAATCAAACTTGCACCCAAAAAAGGTCACGGTCACTGTTTAATGGTCTGCTGCAGGACTGATCTACTACAGCTTTCTGAATCCTGGCAAAACCATAATATCTGAGAAGTATGCTCAGCAAATCAAAAGATGCTCTGCAAAACCTGCAGCCAGCATTGGTTAACAGAAAGGGCCCAATTCTCCAAGGACAATGCCTGCCCTCACATTGCACAACCAATGCTTCAAAAGTTGAATGAATTGGGCTACAAAGTTTTGCCTCATTCACTTGACTTTTCGCCAACTACCACTTCTTCAGGCATCTCGACAACTTTTTGCAGGGAAAATGCTTCCACAACCAGCAGAATGAAGAATATGCTTTTCAAGTGTTCATCAAATCCCAAAGCACAGATTTTTAAGCTATAGGAATAAACAAACTTATTATTCATTGGCAAAAATGTGTTGATTGTAATGGTTCTTAATTTGATTAATAAAGATGTGTTCGAGCCTAGTTATAATGATTTAAAATTCAGGGTTTGAAACTGCAATTACTTTTGTACCAACCTAGCAAATAGCTTGGAGAAGGCAATGGCACCCCACTCCAGTACTCTTGCCTGGAAAATTCCATGGATGGAGGAGCCTGGTAGGCTTCAGTCCATGGGATCACTGAAGGTTGGACACGACTGAGTGACTTCACTTTCACTTTTTACTTTCATGCATTGGAGAAGGAAATGGCAACCCACTCCAGTGTTCTTGCCTGGAGAATCCCAGGGACAGGGGAGGCTGGTGGGCTGCTGTCTATGGGGTCGCACAGAGTCAGACACGACTGAAGTGACTTAGCAGCAGCAGCAAATAGCTAAGCTTTCCAGTAAAGAGCCGTTTAGTAGATTAAATGGTGTGATTCATGAAAGCAGAAACTGAGAAAAGGCCAGTAGGAGAAAGTTACAGATTTAGACCTGTAGAGTTGATACATCAATGAGATGTACTTGAATATTTGGAAAAGTTCGCCAATAAAAGCATTCCAATTGGACAATTTTTGTGAATAAATTTAAACTATTAAGTAAAACTATTTAATGATTCCAAGGCTAATTATTTACATGTTTTGAGTATATTCTAGTAAGTTTAATTTTCTGTAAAGTTATCCATTTTATCCAAGTTTTCAAATTTACTTGGATAAATTTTTCCACTGTATTCTCATATACATTTAAAATCTCATGCTCTGTTGAATTTTTTTAATGAGTATTCATCTAAAATGAATTGATCTATAAGGTAGCAATAGAGTCATAGATGTAGAAAACAAACTTATGATTACCAGGGAGTAAGTGTGGGGGTTTTCATTCTGTCTGCCCTCTAACAGATAAGGATAAGAGGCTTATGGAAGCTTCCTGATGGGAGAGACTGACTGTGGGAGGAAACTGGGTCTTGTTCTGATGGGTAGGGCCATTCTCAGTGAATCTTTAATTCAATTTTCTGTTGATGGGCAGGGCTGTGTTCCCTCCATGTTGTTTGACCTGAGACCAAACTATGGTGGAGGTAATGAAGATAATGGCAACTTCCTTCATAAGGTCCTGGGCACGCACTGCCACACTCAATGGCCCTGACCCTGCAGCAGGCCACTGCCGACCCACGCATCAGCTGGAGATTCCTGGACACTCACAGGCAAGTCTAGGTCAGTCTCTTGTGGGGTCACTGCCCCTTTCTCCTGGGTCCTGGAGTACACAAGGTTTTGCTTGTACCTCTAATAGTTGGTTTCCCTGGTCCTGGGTAAGTTCTGGCAGCTCTGTGGTTGGGTTAACAGCGACCTCCTCCAAGAGGGCTTATGCCATACACAGTTCTGCTGCCCCCAGAGCCCCTGCCCTGGAGGCAGGCTGCTGCTGACCCATATCTCCACAGGAGACACTCAAACTCTCAATGGCAGGTATGGCTCAATCTCTATGGGGTCTCCTGGTGCGCACAAGGTTTTGTTTCAGCCCTCCAAGTGTCTCTGAAAGGTATGGGGTTTGATTCTAAATGCAATTTTGCCCCTCCTACCGTCTTCCTGGAGCTTCTCCTTTGTCCTTGGACATGAGGTATCTTTCTTGATGGGATCCAAGATTCTCCTGTGGCTAGTTGTTCAGCAGTGAGTTGTAATTTTGGAATTCTTACAGAAGAAGATGGGCACAGGTCTTTCTACACCATCAGCTTCTATAGTTAGGAAGCCATAGTTAGGTCTCCCACATTGCAGGCAGATTCTTTACCAGCCGAGCACAAAGAGAAGCCCCCAAATACTGGAGTGGATAGCCTATCACTTCTCCAGTGGATCTTCCCAATACAGGAATTGAACTGGGGTTTCCTGAATTGAGGCGAATTCTTTACTTACTGAGCTATCAGGGAAGCCCTAATCAAGTTGATTAAATAGACCACAGCCTTGTTTAACTCAAGAAACTATGAGCCATGCTGTATAGGGACACCCAAGATGGACAGGTCATGGTGAAGAGTTCTGACAAAATGTGGCCCACTGGAGAAGGGAATGACAAACCACTTCAGTATTCTTGCCTTGAGAACCCCATGAACAGTATGAAAAGGCAAAAAGATATGACACAGAAAGATGAACTCCCCAGGTTTGTAGGTGCCCAATATGCTACTGGAGAACAGTGGAGAAATGACTCCAGAAAGAATGAAAAGATGGAGTCAAGCCAAAAACAATGCCCAGCTGTGGATGTGACTAGTGATGGAAGTAAAGTCTGATGCTATAAAGAACAATATTGCATAGGAACCTGGAATGTTAGGTCCATGAATCAAGGTAAATTGGAAGTGGTCAAACAGGAGATGGCAAGAGTGAACATCAACATTTTAGGAATCAGTGAACTAAAATGAACTGGAATGGGTGAATTTAACTCAGATGACCATTATATCTACTACTGTGGGCAAGAATCCCTTATAAGAAATGGAGTAGTCCTCCTAGTTGTTAGGTAGTTAGAATAGGAAACAGGAGTCCAAAATGGCGGTGGCTAAAACAAGGAACGGAAAAGCCCGCAAAAATAGAACAAAGGAAGGTCAAAGGAAGTTCCAAGGACCTGAGTGAGGACCTCAGGCAGAACAAATGGCACTCCTGGCTAGCCCAGTTTACATAGGGCAGGCCCAGGGGGAGGAAAAAATGCATATAAAAAGAGGAGCCAAAGCACGAGCTCTCTCTCTCTCTCTCTCTCTCTATCTCTCTCTCTCTCTCCCCTCCCCCCCCCCCCCACACACACACACACTGGCGCGCTCCCCGACTCTTCTTTTTGCATCTTTGGGTTGACATGCCTTCACACCTCGAGGATGGATTCTCTTGCTATTTTCTAAATAAAATAGAGCTGTAACACTAATTTGTCTAAGTGCTGTAACACAGTCCGTCCAAGACCCGAGAGCTGTGACATGCCGAGGGCTTTAATGCCCATCACTCCAAATCTTCGTTGTGATGAGACAGAACTGAAGACCATTCACTTGCCTGACAGGGTCAACAAAAGTCTGAAATGCAGTTCTTTGGTGCAATATCAAAAAACATGGAAAGATCTCTGTTCATTTCCAAGGCAAACCATTCAATATAACAGTAATCCAAGTCTATGCCCCCAACCACTAAAGCTGAAGAAGCTGAAGTTGAATGGTTCTGTGAAGACGTACTAGACCTTCTAGAACTAACACCCAGCAAAAATGTCCATTTCATTATAGGGGACTGGAATGCAAAAGTATGAAGTCAAGAAATCCCTGGAGTAACAGGAAAATTTGGCCTTGAAGACAGAATGAAGTAGGGCAAAGGTTAACAGAGTTTTGCCAAGAGAATGCGCTGGTCATAAAATACACCCTCTTCCAACAACACAAGAGAAGACTCTACACATGAACATCACCAGATGGTTAATACTGAAATCAGATTGATTATATTCTTTGAAGCCAAAGATGGAAAATCTCTATACATTCAGCAAAAACAAGACCAGGAGCTGACTGTGGCTCAGATCATGAACTCCTTATTGCAAAGTTCAGACTGATTGAAGAAGGTAGGAAAAACCACTAGACCATCCAGGTATGACCTAAATCAAATCCCTTATGATTATACAGTGGAAGTGACAAATAGATTTAAGGGATTAGATCTGATAGACAGAGTGCCTGAAGAACTATGGATGGAGGTTTGTGACATTGTACAGTAGGCAGGGATCAAGACCATCCCCAAGAAAAAGAAATGCAAAAAGGCAAAACGATTGTCTGAGCAGGCTTTACAAATAGCTGAGAAAAGAAGAAAAGTGAAAAGCAAAGGAGAAAAGGAAAGATATATCTATTTGAATGCAGAGTTCCAAAGAATAGCAAGGAGAGATAAGAAAGTCTTCCTCAGTGATTAGTGCAAAGAAATAGAGGAAAACAATAGAATGGGAAAGACTAGAGATCTCTTCAAGAAAATTAGAGATACCAAGGGAACATTTCATGCAAAGATGGGCTTGATAAAGGACAGAAAGTGTATGGACCTAACATAAGCAGAAGTTATTAAGAAAAGGTGGCAAGAATACACAGAAGAAATGTACAAAAAAGATCTTCATGACCCAGATAACCACAATGGTGTGATCATTAACCTAGAGCCAGACATCCTGGATGTGAAGTCAAGTGGGCCTTAGAACGCAACACTATGAACAAAGCTAGTGGAGGTGATGGAATTCCAGTTGAGCTATTTCAAATCCTGAAAGATGATGCTGTGAGAGTGCTGCACTCAATATGCCAGCAAATTTGGAAAACTCAGCAGTGGCCACAGGTCTGGAAAAGGTCAGTTTTCATTCCAATCCCAAAGAAAGGCAATGCCAAAGAATGCGTAAACTACCACACAATTGCTAGCATCTCACACACTAGCAAAAAATACTCAGAATTGTCCAAGCCAGGCTTCAACAGTACATGAACTGTGAACTTCCAGATGTTCAAACTGGATTTAGAAAAGGCAGAGGAACCAGAGATCAAATTGCCAATATGCACCGGATCATTGAAAAAGCAAGAGAGTTCCAGAAAAACATCTCCTTCTGCTTTGTTGACTATGCCAGCCTTTGAGTGTGTGAATCACAACAAACTGTGGAAAATTCTGAAAGAGATGGGAATACCAGACCACCTTACCTGCCTCTTGAGAAATCTGGATGCAGGTCAAGAAGCAACATTTAGAACTGGACATGCCATGTCTGACGTAGGGTGCAGCATGCTTGGGGCTGGTGCATGGGGATGACCCAGAGAGATGTTGTGGGGAGGGAGGTGGGAGGGGGGGTCATGTTTGGGAACGCATGTAAGAATTAAAGATTTTAAAATTAAAAAAAAAAAAGAACTGGACATGGAACAACAGACTGGTTCCAAATCGGGAAAGGAGTATGTCAAGGCAATATATTATCATCCTGCTTATTTAACTTATACACAGAGTACATCGTGCAAAATGACAAGAATGGAATCAAGCTGGAATCAAGATTGCCGGGAGAAATATCAATAACCTCAAATACGCAGATGACACCAATCATATGGAAGAAAATGAAAAGGAACTAAAGAGCCTATTGATGAAAGTGAAAGAGGAGAGTGAAAAATTTGGCTAAAATTCAACATTTAGAAAACTAAGATCATGGCATCCAGTCCCATCACTTCACGGCAAATAGTTGGGGAAACAATGGAAACAGTGACAGAATTTATTCTGGGGGGCTCCAAAATCACTGCAGATTGTAATTGCCCATTGAATTCAAAATTAAAGATGCTTGTTCCTTGGAAGAAGAGCTATGACCAACCTAGACAGCATAGTCAAAAGCAGAGACATTACTCTGCCATCAAAGTTCTGTCTAGTCAAAGGTATGGTTTTTCCTATAGTCGTGTATGGATGTGAGAGTTGAACCATAAGGAAAGCTGAGTACTGAAGAATTCATGCTTTTGAACTGTGGTGTTGGAGAAGACTCTTGAGAGTCCCTTGGACTCAAGACTCTTGAGTCCCTTAGGATTCAAACCAGTCAATCCTAAAGGAAATCAGTCCTGAATATGCATTGGAATGACTGACGTTGTAGCTGAAACTCCAATAGTTTGGCCACTCTTGCGAAGAGCTGACACACTGGAAAATTCCCACATGCTGGGAAAGATTAAAGGCAGGAGGAGAGGGGATGACAGAAGATGAGATGGTTGGATGGCATCACCAACTCATTGGACATGAGTCTGAGCAAGCTTTGAGAGTTGATGATGGACAGGGATGCTTGTTGTGCTGCAGTCCATGGGGTTGCAAAACATTACACATGACTAAGTGACTGAACTGAACTGAACTAAAATGGGGCAGGAGGGATAGATTGGGAGATAGGGAGTGATATATACACTCCAATTTTACTATATAGAAATAGATAACTAATAGGGGCCTACTATATAGCACAGGGAACTCTACTCAAAATTCTGTAATGATCTATATGGGAAAATTAGATTTAAAAGAATATATGTATAACTGATTCACTTTGCTGTATACCTGAAACTAACACAACATTGCAAATCAACTATACTCCAATAAAATTTTTTAAAAAATTCATCATATGCAGTATTTGTGTGTTCCCTCTTTTTCATTTCCTTTGACAAGACATTACAGAGAATTACCTGTTTAATTAGTATTTTCATAAAATCAAGGTTTTTGCAACTCATGATTTTTTATTGCTTATATGTTTTCTAATTCATTAAGTTTTCCTTTTATTTTCTTCCTTCTTTCAGTTCAGTCTTCTTTTCCTCCTCGCTTCTTTATATACTAGGCTCTCTTTTACTCAAGTTCAAGCATTCAGTTCAGTTCAGTCCCTCAATCGTGTCGAACTCTTTGCAATCCCATGAACTGCAGCACGCCAGGCCTCCCTGTCGATCACCAGCTCCTGGAGTTCACTCAAACTCATGTCCATTGTGTCGGTGATGCCATCCAGCCATCTCATCCTCTGTCGTCTCCTTCTCCTCCTGCCCCCATTCCCTCCCAGCATCAGAGTCTTTTCCAATGAGTCAACTTCACATCAGGTGGCCAAAGTATTGGCGTTTCAGCTTTATCGTCATTCCTTCCAAAGAACACCCAGGACTGATCTCCTTTAGAATGGACTGGTTGGATCTCCTTGCAGTCCAAGGGACTCTCAAGAGTCTTCTCCAACACCACACTTCAAAAGCATTAATTCTTTGGCACTCAGCTTTCTTTATAGTCCAACTCTCACATCCATACATGACCACTGGAAAAACCATAGCCTTGACTAGACAGACGTTTGTTGGCAAAGTAATGTCTCTGCTTTTGAATATGCTATCTAGGTTGGTCATAACTTTTCTTCCATGGAGTAAGCGTCTTTTAATTTCATTGCTGAAATCACCATCTGCAGTGATTTTGGAGCCCCCCCAAAATAAAGTCTGCCACTGTTTCCACTGTTTCTCCATCTATTTGCCAGGAAGTGATGGGACCGGATGCCATGATCTTCGTTTTCTGAATGTTGAGCTTTAAGCCAACTTTTCCACTCTCCTCTTTAACCTTCATCAAGAGGCTTTTTAGTTCCTCTTCACTTTCTGCCATAAGGGTGGTGTCATCTGCATATCTGAGGTTATTGATTTTTCTCCCGGCAATCTTGATTCCAGCTTGTGCTTCTTCCAGTCCAGCGTTTCTCATGATGTACTCTGCATAGAAGTTAAATAAGCAGGGTGACAATATACAGCCTTGACATACTCCTTTTCCTATTTGGAACCAGTCTGTTGTTCTATGTCCAGTTCTAACTGTTGTTTCCTGACCTGCATATAGGTTTCTCAAGAGGCTGGACTGTGAAGAAAGCTGAGTGCCAAAGAATTGATGCTTTTGAACTGTGGTGTTGGAGAAGACTCTTGAGAGTCCCTTGAACTGCAAGGAGATCCAACCAGTCCATTCTAAAGGAGATCAGTCCTGGGTGTTCTTTGGAAGAAATGATGCTAAAGCTGAAACTTCTGTACTTTGGCCACCTGATGTGAAGTTGACTCATTGGAAAAGACTCTGATGCTGGAAGGGAATGGGGGCAGGAGGAGAAGGGGACGACAGAGAATGAGATGGCTGGATGGCATCACTGACTCGATGGACATGAGTTTGAGTGAACTCTGGGAGTTGGACAGGGAGGCCTGGCGTGCTGCAATTCATGGCGTCACAAAGAGTCAGACATTACTGAGAAACTGAGCTGAACTGAACTGAATTTTGTCACAAATAGTGATTTAGCAGCATGTTTAGGTATATGCTATTTTCATTATAATTTAAGGCTTTTTTTTTTTCAAATTTCCAGTGTGATTTTTTTGTGTTCCATGAGGTATTTTTTAAATTTTAAATTTCTAAGTGTTTGGGGGAATTTTTTCTAGCAGTCTTTTAGTGATTATTTTCAAATTTATTTGCACTGTGGTCTAATGTTACTAATTGGATTTCTCAGTAATTTGCTTTCTGCTTGCTCTATCGATTACTAGAAAGAGTATTTAAAGTTTCCCACTACAATTTTGAATTATCTTTTTATCCCAACAGTTTTGTTAACCACAGAATTTTGCATGTAATACAGATGATCTAAGTACACTTACAGAGATGAATGATTTAGTATGCTAGCTCAGTAACTGGGAGCAGTTCTCAGCGTATGCTCACTTTTCATACTATTGTAGTGTGTCCTAAAAGGATTTGAGATGCCAGAAATTTGTTGGTATAATTTAGACCAATGGCTCTCCATCAGAGGATGTGAGAAAGATGTAGGGGCAATTTTGTTTCATAAAAGGAATGATGGGAACTTGGTCTTCTGGGAGTAATGGATGGAGAAACTGGAAGTGGAGTTGATATGATATGATAAACAACTTTCTAAAGGCAACTAAGAACTTCTAAAGTCACAAGAGGTAAAGGGGCTAAGATTCCAGCAAGAGAGGACCTTGAAAGAAGTGAACTGGGCCTTAGCAGCTGCTTTTTACCTGGACCATTTGGTGATTTGGGGCACAAGCACAGGAGGATGAAACTCAAGAACAAAGCCTGGTGGGTATCCATGGAGAAAAACAAATTATCATTGTAGAGTTTGAACATCTGTGCTCATTTGCTAGAGCTATTCTGCTGCTGCTACTGCTAAGTCACTTCAGTCGTGTCCGACTCTGTGCGACCCCATAGATGGCAGCCCACCAGGCTCCCCTGTCTCTGGGATTCTCCAAGAAGAACACTGGAGTGGGATGCCATTTCCTTCTCCAATGCATGAAAGTGAAAAGTGGAAGTGAAGTCACCCTGTCGTGTCCAACTCTTAGCGACCCCATGGACTGCAGCCTACCAGGCTCCTCTGCCCATGGGATTTTCCAAGCAAGAGTACTGGAGTGGGGTGCCATTGCCTTCTCCGAGAGCTGTTCTAACAAAGCGCAAACACTAGATGGCTTTAAAACCAGAAATCTATTGTAACATGGTTCTGGAGGTTGGGAATCCGGTATCAAGGTAAGAGCAGTGTTGGTTCCTCCTAAGGGATCTGATGGAGACTGTGTTCCATGCCTCTCTCCCAGCTGCTGCTCATTTGCTGACCATCTTTGACATTCGTTGACTTGTAGAATCATCACTTTAATCTCTACCTTTGTATTCACATGGCATTCTTCCTGTGTGAATATTTTTCTCCAAATTTCCCCTTTGTATAAGGACACCCACACTGGATTAGGGACCCACCTTACCCCAGTATGGCTTCATCTTAACTGATTACATCTGCAATGTCCCCATGTTCAAACAAGGTCACAATCTGAGTTACTGGGGGCTAAAACTCAAATATATAAATTTGGGGTGATACAACTCAGTCCATAACAAGGCCTCAGTCCCATGGCTTGGGTAAAACATTTACCGTGTTCTAAAATTATGGCAGGAGGAGATCACGCCAGTAAGTAGAAACAAGTATAGGAAATAACAAGATACATGACTAAAAGAATATATGCCCGCAAGGAGCCACAGGAGTTAAAACAGAGCAGCACTCTACAAAGTATGTTCTTCAGTCTCATGCAGATCCATGAATGGATGTTACTAGTCTGCAAGAAACGTCTGGAAATTAAGTTACTGCTTGGCAACTTTGATAGCAACTTAGAAGAGTAAGTTTACCACTGAATTTAGAATTATGTTTAATGGGGAAAAAAATCATAGACTGAGCTCTTGAAGAAGGAAGTTATAGATACCAACCATTATCTTTGATATTTTATCAGAATGAGGACTGAGGTATCCAACATTTTTTTCATGCTGTAAATATATATATCTATATACATATATAGTCATGAATATGTACATAAATACATTAACTTTTCCTTCCTGTCACTTTTTAACTTTATCTTGTTTCTTCATATGTTAACATCCATGAAATGTGTGTATGCACATTTTTGCATACTTGACATCTCAGAAACTGGGTGGCACCTAACAGCTAATGGCATATTTTGGTTTAATGACAGTGGGTTTTTTTCCTTTTAAGTGGAACAGTATTGACAGTGATGCACTTTACAAAAGATAAATGTCTTGGATTTTTTCAAATTTAATAAACAGATGTTGGCAGTGGTTAATCTAGTGTTTAAAGTTACAGAAAGTCAAGATGAGATTGTGACTCTAACAGAGGAGGAATAAACCTCACTCAAGGGTTTCCGTGGTAGCTCAGTGGTAAAGAATCTACCTGCCAATGCAAGAGACACAGGTTTTATCTCTGGGTAACAACAGACTGGTTCCGAATAGGAAAAGGAGTACGTCAAAGCTGTATATTGTCACCCTGCTTATTTAACTTCTGTGCAGAGTACATCATGAGAAACGCTGGACTGGAAGAAGCACAAGCTGGAATCAAGATTGCCAGGAGAAATATCAATAACCTCAGATATGCATATGACATCACCCTTATGGCAGAGAGTGAAGAGGAGCTAAAAAGCCTCTTGATGAAAGTGAAAGAGGAAAGCGAAAGAGTTGGCTTAAAGCTCAACATTCAGAAAACGAATATCATGGCATCTGGTCCCATCACTTCATGGCAAATAGATGGGGAAACAGTGGAAACAGTGTCAGACTTTATTTTCTTGGGCTCCAAAATCACTGCAGATGGTGACTGCAGCCATGAAATTAAAAGACGCTTGCTCCTTGGAAGAAAAGTTATGACCAACCTAGATAGTATATTCAAAAGCAGAGACATTACTTTGCCGACTAAGGTCCGTCTAGTCAAGGCTATGGTTTTCCAGTGGTCATGTATGGATGTGAGAGTTGGACTGTGAAGAAGGCTGAGCACCGAAGAATTGATGCTTTTGAAGTGTGGTGTTGGAGAAGACTCTTGAGAGTCCCTTGGACTGCGAGGAGATCCAACCAGTCCATTCTGAAGATCTACCCTGGGATTTCTTTGGAAGGAATGATGCTAAAGTTGAAGCTCCAGTACTTTGGCCACCTCATGCGAAGAGTTGACTCATTGGAAAAGACTCTGATGCTGGGAGGGATTGGGGGCAGGAGGAGAAGGGGATGACAGAGGATGAAATGGCTGGATGGCATCATGGACTCAATGGACGTGAGTCTGAGTGAATTCTGGGAGTTGGTGATGGACAGGGAGGCCTGGCGTGCTGCGATTCATGGGGTTGCAAAGAGTCGGACACGACTGAGTGACTGAACTAACTAAGGAAGATCCCCTGGAGAAGGAAATGGCAACCTGCTCCAGTATTCTTGCCTGGGAAATCCCATGGACAGATAAGCCTGATGGGCTACAGTTCATGAGGTTGCAAAAAGAGTGG
The DNA here is from genome assembly GCF_016772045.2 of Ovis aries. Lineage (NCBI taxonomy): Eukaryota > Metazoa > Chordata > Mammalia > Artiodactyla > Bovidae > Ovis > Ovis aries. Next base: position 62,644,228 of record NC_056061.1, read on the forward strand.
GACATGACTTGATGACTAAACAACAACAATAAACCTCACCCAAACATACTGGAAAGAGTCAGTAAATAATAAGATTGAATCTGGTCCTTTTGGAAAGAATGTGATGGTGTCCTCACTTTTGAGGGATAGCAGTGCTGTGTTAAATGGAGTGTATGCTGCTGCTGCTGCTAAGTCACTTCAGTCCTGTCCAACTCTGTGCAATCCCATAGACGACAGCCCACCAGGCTCCCTCATCCCTGGGATTCTCCAGGCAAGAACACTGGAGTGGGTTGCCATTTCCTTCTCCAATGCATGAAAGTGAAAAGTGAAAGTGAAGTCGAGACCTCATGGACTGCAGCCTACCAGGCTCCTCCGTCCATGGGATTTTCCAGGCAAGAGTACTGGAGTGGGTTGCCATTGCCTTCTCCGAAATGGAGTGTATAATTTCTCCTTTTACTGTTTAGAAGACTGAATATAGAAGAATACATGTTGTTGGACAAACAACAGGTGAACCATCCTGGACATCAGTCATATGGATCTGCATAAAATCACTTGCCTTTACAGTCATTGTGAATTCTGCCTTCTTTAGGTGAAACACTTGAACTACATTTTTCAGACTCTTGAGAGTAGACAAGTGTCTACCAAGCAGATGAACCCAAGAGACACAGAGGTTGGAGAATAGAAATTTAAACAACTCAAGTGATGAGGTAGCAATATTGTAAATTACAAGCAGTAAGTCATGGGTAGTTGTCAAAGCCACACTAAAGAATGTAAATTCCATTTCTTCAAATGTAGGATCATCGCAATGATCCCTTATTTGGAATTCACAATATGGAGGTATATGATGAGGATTATTCTAGGTTGGAGATTATTGAGTTGGGAATGGCAGAAAGTCAGGAAGATAACAGGTCTAAGGCTCCAGAAAGAAATTTAAAATATTTATTTATTTGTAGGGTCTAACATAAAGCAATGGCCCAGAAAGTTAGAAAGAAATGGAATGGTGAGATGCTTAAGCAAGTTTGGGATAATAAGAAAATACTGTGAGAGGAAGACAGAATACATAAGACAAGATATACATACATGGAAACACAAAAACTGTACCAACAACTTGATTTAATGACATCCCACTATTAGGAATTACCCTTCTGCTAGTCGTCCATCTTTGCTGCTATTGCCATTGGGTCCTGAAAGCCATGTATTTAGGGGCAAGTCAGTCCTTGGAATGAAGAGAAATCCAATGGCAAAATTTTCCCCCTCCTCTCTTGTTTTGGAATTATCTCTCCTTTTCTCTGAGGGAAAATTTTAGCCCATTGTTTCTTGTCTTTTTACGCTGACATTTAGATTGGAAGTCTCTAGAGGACATACTCCTTGCAGTAGTTGGCTTTAGCTAACAGAGTCCTAGAAAAACCCTTGAGAATCTATGCTCCCAGCTTTTGTGGTAATTACACTGGATTTAGCATTGTACAACAGTTGAAGTACTAAACTGTTTAACAGAATGCTTTCCTAGAAGGTCAAAACAAAGTATAAAGATTTATCTCAATTAATTTCTACTTCAAACTGCTTTTATTCGGGTGTGGCCAATTAAAAATAAAAAAGAACACAAAGCCTTTGACATTCCTCCCATTGAGAGCTGAGGTCTTGGCCTTATTCCCTTGTATCTAAGTGGGTCATCACTGCTTCAACCAACAAAGCACAGTGGAAGTGGCAGCTCTGGGCTCAGATCTTATGAGACTGACAGCCTTAATTTTTCTTTCTTGGTACACTTGTTTTTGGCTCCTCTTGGCTCTCTGAGCCTCTAGGAAAGTCCTAGTACTCTGCTGGAGAAACTACATGGCAAGGTCCTGACACTCCTTACAAGTGACCAAACTGAGCCCAGTCTCCTATCTTTTCTGACCAAGACGCTAAGTATGAGAATAAACCACTCTTTAACCCTCCAGACTAGCCCAATAGTGTATTACTCACTCAGTCCTGTTGGACTCTTTGCTACAAGCCTGGATTGTATCCAGCCAGGCTCCTCTGCCCATGGAATTTTCCAAGCAAGAATACTGGAGTGGGTAGCCATTCCCTTCTCCAGGGGATCTTCCCGATCCAGGGATCAAACTTGGGTCACCTGTACTACAGGCAGATTCTTTACCATCTAAGCCACTAGGGAAGCCCCTGTCCCCCTGACAAATGCCACTGAAAGGCCCTCAGTCAATGCCATGTGGAACAGAAGTGCTCAACCATGTTCTGCTCAAATATTTGATATACACATCATGGGATTTAATGAAATAGCTGTTATTTTAAGCCACCATATTTGTGATAGGTTGTTACCTAGTCATAGATAGTTTGAAAAAGATGCATGCAGCATATTAAAGCTGCATTTGAAGACCATTTTTACAAGTCTCCCAGAAATTTCTCCTTAATAAGCTTTGTAATTGAGAGTTGCCTTCTGTTCTTTTTGGTGATTACTTAAAGGATTCTTATCCCTTAAGCTCTTTTCTTAAGGAACTAATGACCTACAAACATAAGCCAATGCTCATTTGGGAGCTCCATACTTCAAGAAGTGGTAAAATGAGTAAGTTTTTAATAAAACAAAATAGCATAAAGCACAAACCTTCCTCTTCTCTCTTGTTCTTACTCCTATTTTAACTACTAAGTAAGACACATAAGTAAAGTATTTACATATCTATGTTTGATAGTTACTCATATACATAAATACAGATATTTACATATAGTTTTCATTCCAATCCCAAAGAAAGGCAATGCCAAAGAATGCTTAAACTACCGCACAATTGCACTCATCTCACACACTAGTAAAGTAATGCTCAAAATTCTCCAAGCCAGGCTTCAACAGTACGTGAACCGCGAACTTCCAGATATTCAAGCTGGTTTTAGAAAAGGCAGAGGAACCAGAGATCAAATTGCCAACATCTGCTGGATCATGGGAAAAGCAAGAGAGTTCCAGAAAAACATCTATTTCTGCTTTATTGACTATGCCAAAGCCTTTGACTGTGTGGATCACAATAAACTGTGGAAAATTCTGAAAGAGATGGGAATACCAAACCACCTAATCTGCCTCTTGAGAAATCTGTATGCAGGTGAGGAAGCAACAGTTAGAACTGGACATGGAACAACAGACTGGTTCCAAATAGGAAAAGGAGTACGTCAAGCCTGTATATTGTCACCTTGCTTATTTAACTTCTATGCAGAGTACATCATAAGAAACGCTGGACTGGAAGAAGCACAAGCTGGAATCAAGATTGCTGGGAGAAATATGAATAACCTCAGATATGCAGATGACACCACCCTTATGGCAGAAAAGTGAAAGTGGAGAGTGAAAAAGTTGGCTTAAAGCTCAACATTCCGAAAACGAAGATCATGGCATCTGGTCCCATCATTTCATGGGAAATAGATGGGGAAACAGTGTCAAACTTTATTATTTGGGGCTCCAAAATCACTGCAGATTGTGACTGCAGCCATGAAATTAAAAGACACTTACTCCTTGGAAGAAAAGTTATGACCAACCTAGATAGCATATTCAAAAGCAGAGACATTACTTTGCCAACAAAGGTCCATCTAGTCAAGGCTATGGTTTTTCCAGTGGTCATGTATGGATGTGAGAGTTGGACTGTGAAGAAAGCTGAGTGTCAAAGAACTGATGCTTTTGAACTGTGGTGTTGAAGAAGACTCTTGAGAGTCCGTTGGGCTGCAAGGAGATCCAACCAGTCCATTCTGAAGGAGATCAGCCCTGGGATTTCTTTGGAAGGAATGATGCAAAAGCTGAAACTCCAGTACTTTGTCCACCTCATGCGAAGAGTTGACTCAACTGAGTCATTGGAAAAGACTCTGATGCTGGGAGGGATTGGGGGCAGGAGGAGAAGGGGATGACAGAGGAAGAGATGGCTGCATGTCATCACTGACTTGATAGAGGTGAGTCTGAGTGAACTTCCGGAGTTGGTGATGGACAGGGAGGCCTGGCGTGCTGAGATTCATGGAGTCGCAAAGAGTTGGACACGATTGAGCGACTGAACTGAACTGAACTGACACGCATATATAGGGGCTTCCCAGGTGATTCAGTGGTAAAGAATTGGCCTGTGATGCAGGAGCTTCAGGAAATACGGATTCAATCCTTGGGTCAGGAAGATCCACTGGAGGAGGAATGGAAACCCACTCCAGAATTTTTGCCTGGGTTAATTCCACGGACAGTGAAACCTGGCAGGCTACAGTCCATGGGGTTGCAAAGAGTCAGACACAACCGAAGTGACTGAACATGCACATACTCACACACACACACATATATTAATATATACATACATATTTTTACACATTTGAAAAAATAGGAAGGCAATGCTCCTCACAGTGGCTGTGTTCCAAGCTTACTCCACATAATGCCTACAGACAGAGTGGGTAAAACTATTTGCAGACCTGTAAAGCATTTGGGATCCTCCTGGGTAAAATGTGGTGTTGAAATTATAAGACTATTATCATTAACAATTGGCAGGAGATTCCCTTCATTTCTCCCGGAGAGATTCTGGGGGTTGAAGGATCTTTCCTTTCATCACCGTGCTGACCTCACCTGATGGAGCCTTTGAAAGGGAGCCCACTCTGCTCTCCCTGAGGTCCAAGCATCGCCTCGCTCAGAGCCACAGGAGCACAGTCTACGGTAAAGACATTCCTTTGCCAGACAAAACGGTTACAGCAGGTGGTGGTCATTACCCAGAATAGTGCTTCGGAGGGATTAAATGTGAGAAATGTCACAGAAGGAAAAAGAGCTACATTTAGGACAGCTTCATCAATCTAAGGATACACCCCAGACATTCTGGAATCATATCCATGACCCACATTTGGGTTGACATGTGGAGCTACACAATATAAACCAGTGCTTAGTTATTTAGTAAAATAATAACAACTATGACTACAGAATGCCTCTTATGTGCTAGGCACTCTATATACCTTTCTCATTTAGTCATAACCGTGGTTCTAGAAGTTGGTAAGTACTTTTTATTATACAGATGGGTGTGTTTAGTAACCTGCCCAGGATAACAGGTAACCTGCCCAGCTAAAAATGACATAAGTAGGATTCAAGGGCTTTTCGATACAAAAGTTGCCGTTTCTTACACATGTATATACAAAATTGGCGGTACAGTCTTAGAATTTAGATTCATCTGCTTAAAAAAGCAAACAAGACAGTAGCAATATCTAGACATGTAAGACCACTGGAAAAAAAATTTTTTTTGCTACATTGAGGATTTTGAAAGGATTAGTTACCAAAAAGGAGATAGTGATTAAAATAAATACTGAAAAACACAGAAGCAGTAACGAATAAAAACAAATGTTAGTAACGTGTTTTCAGCCATCTAAGTACTGATGAAAGTTCTTATATATTAATATATTTCATCCTCTAGAATGACTCAATGACACAGGTATTATTAAGAGCTTTACCTTACAAATGGGGAAACGGAGGCACTGATAGGTTAAGTTGCCCAAGTTTACATAGCCTGTGTACAAAGCCAGGCTCAAAGTCAGGAACCTAGCCCTTGAGTCTAACCAGTTAAGCTTGAGTGCTTTGGCCAGGGTTGGTAGGTTGGTTTTGTCACTTTCTAGTTTTATGGTGCAGAGATGTTATTTAACAGGGATGGTGGTGATGGTTTAGTCACTAAGTCATGTCTGACTCTTGCGATCCTGTGGACTGTAGCTTGCCAGGCTCCTCTATCCATGGGATTCTCTGAGCAAGAATACTGGAATGGGTTGCCATTTCCTTCTCTAGGGTCTCTTCTCAACCCAGGAATCAAACCCAGATCTCCTGCATTGCAGGTAGATGATTTACCAACTGAGCTATGAGGGAAGCCCAGAATAGGGATGCTGGTACCCGATCTATGAAACTGCTGGGAGAATTACTCGTGTGATACATCAACAGCACCAGTCTATGCCTGCCCTTAATAGATTCTCAACAAGTATTAGTCTCTTCCCAATTTGGGGCTACTTCCCTTCTTGTTTCTTCTCTCCTTTCTCTCACCTTCTTGCTTTTTCAACCTCCCTCATTGCCTTCTGCTTTGGTTCATTAGTGGCTGCCTCTTGTACTTGAGGGTTGTTTGCATCCACAAAGGCAGTAGGGTGGGCACCCTGCCTTCCAGCTGGTGGTGGTGCCCAGAGGAGGAAGGAAAGCTGCTCAGACCCTTTACCACTCTCTGTTCTTCCTCCCCCTTCATCTGGGCTCAAGCCACTCAAGGTCACTGCAGTATGAAGTCTGACGGATGCCCTGGGGTAAGAAAATATCTGTTGCTCTAAACAGTGCAGGGCTAGCTAGATCAGAGCTAGCCCTGGGGAGAGTTCCAGTGCATCGCTGCAGGAAATGCTGGTACCAGAACTGGGGTTACTCCAACACCATGTATTTGGTGACAACACCATTGTCCCAGAGTCTGCTTTTGGATTTGTCTGCTTTGGGCCCCTAGAATGAGAGCAGAGGAAACATCAGCTGGGCTGGCACCGTCCTTTTTCTTTCATGTCCCCCTTGTCTACAGTTAGAAAGTGAGATGGCTAATTTTGTGCCTGACAAGAAAGGACGGATCATTTTCTCAGATGCTGTTATCAGCAGAGTCAGAGCTGGTACACTCTCCCGGGGAGTCCCTGAACCACAGGTTACTGGCAGGCAGACAAACACTCGCTGACAGCCATTTGTGACCAACTATGAAACACCATCTGCCGTGGCTGGGGGAGGAAGGGCTCCAGCAAGTGAGAGTCATCGTAGACCTCCTCACTGTGTTAATTCATGGTAGCCTTTCAGTAGCTCTAAAGGAAAACCAATTTTGTTTTCCTGAATAGTATGTCTCACCCAGACTGGTACACACATAAATTGTATAACATTGATGCTTTCCTAAAGGTGACAAAAGTTTGAATTGATCTTTCTATTAAAATGCAAACATTAAACCACTAAATCCAGCAAAAATTTTGTGGAATAAATATAGCCCAGAATTGAACAAAGTTTCTTTGGAGACTTGAGCCAGCTTGTGCATAGGCATCACTAAAAGTGACTAGATTGATATGTCTTTGACATTTTCCTTGAGATTAAAAAAAACAAACTTTATTCCTGTGTTTTTTTGAGAGGAGAGGGTGCTGACAGTTTCCAGAAGGTGTTGTGCTTCAAAATTCAAGATGACTGTCCAAAAAAAGGATAGTTATTCATAATGAGTAATGGAAACATTCCAAAGAAAATGGTGCTTTACTAAAAGAAAAGATTTCAGTTCTTTTAGATACTTAGGAAAAGAGAATCTTTCTTGCTCATTAACTTTAATAAGGCACACAGCCAAAGGCATATGCCAACCCTCTCCCTCTAAGGTTAGGAGTCTGGATTTTCATTTTTAGGAGTCTTAATAGTCTTGTGTCTCATGATTAAGTAATGAGAGCTGGCATCAAAGTATCTGAAGTTTAGCTGATCTGGCATTTATCCTTATAGGCAAGGGAAGATCGTAAAACAAAATATTTTAGAGCCAAATATACAAACACAGATAGAAAGGCAGATAGATAGACACATACAGTAGAAAAATGCCAGTTCTTATTGACTCTGCTTTAACTCAGAGGTCCCAGCAGGGGTTACAAGGTTTGCTGGTAGGATATACTATTTATAGATTAAAATATCTGAGTTCTGGATCCTAGCTCCCAACTGAAAAGCCAATGTATAACTTAATCATTCTGGTTAAAAACTATCAGAATGTCCATGGTTCTGGCCTTTCAAAATTCTTAGATGGAAGACATTTTGGATGTGTGTCCTTGTGTTTTAATCTCCTAGAACAGAAGAGGAGCTTCTGTCCTGAAGCTAAAATCCAATAACCTCAAGTGAAGAATTTGGATCACTCCTGAAATCTGTGCCTTGGAGGGAGGGGAGTGATGGGGGTGGCAGTCCAGGCCTTTACGAATCCCATTACACCAAAGCGTGGGTATGCCCTGCTCATGGGAACATAACCCAGCGGTGATGGAGGAGGAGGAAAAAAGATTTAAATGTGCTTTCACTTATGGCCGTGCAATATGAAAAACAAATCTAAACATTTGTCTGTAGAATCAGGTGATGATTGGCTGTCTGCTGTCTCAAGGGGGGCAGGAAAATTGTCCATGCACCTGCCACCTAATTCAGTTTAAAACCTGACACATTTTACCAGGAGTGGGCTGGCATAATGAAGTTCATTCAGGCTGTCAGTGGAGTCAATAACTTATCCTCAACTGCTTTTGTTTCAGCAGCCGCAGTGCCTCTGATCGGCTGAGGTACTTATTCAAGTAAAATTTATTTTCAATTGCCGGCCGTAATGCCATGGGCACAAGCCTGGTTTGACAGAACCTTTGCTCAAGGCTATACTATTGTTAAAGTTTGTGTCCATTGTCTGGAGTCTTTGATCTGTCAAAGCTGCTTAACAAGCTGGTTAAAAACTGTTTCAGATAACAGGTGTGTCCTTTGAGGGTATGGGGACATTTTTCAGCCCCTTTAAAAGGCTGGTTTGAGGACTGACTAAAATTTACAAGCTGGTTGGTGGTGATATATGTAAAGCACTTTTAAAACCAGAAACTGAGATTTAATGTCTTCACTTCCTTGAATTTCTGCAGCAAGTGATCTTTTTAGAGGAAAGATTTAAGAGACGTTGTTGGTGTTGTTTTAACCAAGTCTAGTGTTAAATTGTATGCAGATTTGTATGGAATTAGGGCCAAAGTTGATTGTGCACTAGACGTGTGAGAGGTGGCTGCCCAAGCAAAGGCCCCCCTGTCATTGATCATCAACGAATTACTTACTAAAAATCCAATCTCCTAACTTCCAGAATGGGCAAACTGACAGCAAAAGCATGCCATACGTATGCTTGGAAACATACTCCTTTTCCAAGCTGTGGTGCCAGAAAAATCAAATAGATGTGACAGAGGTTCTTTTTGGGGAGCCAAATTATTTCTTCCTATTAGTTTTGGAAATATCCTTATATTTTTCCAAGGGAAACACATCCTCAGCTTCCTCTTTTCAAGTCTGTCATGAACTTCTTATTCCCTTCTCTTCCATGGCAGTAATTTTGCTTTGGCTGAAGATTAATGGACCTAGAAAGAGGTGGGGGCTTGAGCTTGGAGGACACAGTTGGGTCATTTACACTATTCATCTGCATAAAGTTGCCTCAAGTTCACCAAATCTTCTTTAGCAAAGAGTAGAAATTAGAGTGAGTCATAACTTTGCTTGGAACACTTGACAAAACACCTTCCACTATACAAGTAATTTTCCAGATATTTCTAAATTGAGTCAGGAATAGGGAAATTGAAATTCAAGAATCTAACAGTGTCTTTAGTCCAAAAATCCCTGAAAAACAGAACCAACAAAATTTACCTAAAACAATTATATGTAATAATTTTCTTTCTAAAGTAGTTAAGTCTGAAGGTAGCTTTATACCCAGAAGTTTCACTGATGGTCTCTATGAAAGGAAGTTAAAAAGGAAACAAGTAGGATATTTTTATTAAAAAAAAAAAAAACAACCTTAAAACTTTTCCCCCCAAATCAAAGCAAAATAAACCAGAAGGAGTATAGATAATGTGCTTACTAAAAATGAGAAGCCCTGGCTATATGCGGAAAGTCTTCACTACATATAACTGTTTGGAAAAATCCTCAAAACTGGGGGAGGGAAGGGAGAACCAATAAACCAGTGGGGGAAATGTCATTAGTCATGGCAGGAATAAAATCAGTTTTGGTTCTCATCCAGCACCATCCTCTGAAATAATTCCCAGGTGGAGACACTATACTTCATGTTTGAGTGGAAGCTGTTTAAATTGAGGCGAGATTATTTGCTTTTCTAATCCTCATCCATAAACTGCTGTTCATTCGTAAAATGGGGACAATTATTGCAGCTACCTAAAGAGAATGTTTTAGGATTAAATATGATAATGTTTAAAATGTAAGTTTGGCTATTTGTTAACACTAGTTATCGTTATTGAGTCACATTATATGATTGGACAGAAAGAGATCAAACTAGTCAATCCTAAAGGAAATCAGTCCTGAATATTCATTGGAAGGACTGATGTTGAAGTTGGAAGCTCCAACACTTTGGCCATCTGATGCAAAGAGCTGACTCATTGGAAAAGACCCTGATGCTGGGAAAGATTGAAGGCAGGAGGAGAAGGGGACGACAGAGGATGAGATGGCTGGATGGCATCACCGACTCGATGGACATGAGTTTGAGCAGACTCTAGGAGGTGGTGAGGGAAAGGGAAGCCTGCCATTCTGTACCACGGGGTCACACAGAGTTGTATATAACTGAGCAACTGAACAACAACAAATATGATTACTAGCATAAAAGATCCATGCTTATCAACTTCTGGATGCAGAGGCTTTGCTAAAGCATAAAATCAATCGGAAATAAATGAATTCATGGTTATAATTATATGTAGTTGTAAATCCTCTATGCCGTAACAAAAGTAACCAAAAGAAATTAATTGTATGAAAAAATTTTTAAAGGACAGAAATGAAAAAAACAAAACAACAACAACAAAAAGAATCAAAATTAAAAGGCAAATTCAAGCTAGAAAATACACTTTTAAGAAAAAATGTACCAACTGCTACACAAAGCATTCACAAAAATTAGTAGAACATTTTTGTTTTCAATACATAATTCTATGAAATGAATATATTAACACTTCTCATTAAAGGTAATTTTATTTTCTGATGATCATAACATCAAGATTATAAACATTGGAAGATCCAAGAACCATGTCAACATTGCTTACTGCAATATCTCTTTAATCTTGGAAAGAACTTAAGGGATGGCCGATATGCCTTTCCCCTCAAATTTTTATTTCATTAAAAGATGTTACTCTTTGTTATCAAAGAAATGTAATTCTAAGTAGATAAGGAAAAACTCTAGGTACAGACTTGTATACACCCAATTATTTATTCAAGCTGATTTATAATAATGAAACATTGGAGAAAGCCTCTATAAACAAGTATAGAGAAAAGGCAAGTTTTCATCTTATATATTAAAAAAATCCTAATTTTCCTCCTTCTAACATTCACTTTAAGGAGAAGCTAAAAATTGGCCTGACTTAAGCACTGAAAATTCATTGGCCCAGATATTCTCCGTCCATATCCCACAGACCCTAGCTGGCTGTGAATCAGCTGATGCTGGTAGTGAGGAGGTTTGAGGATCTTAAAAATCTCTCATGGGTTGCCATGAACAACCACCATCATCTAGGATCATATTTCTGAAGGTTGCTGCTCCCATCAGTAGATCAGTTATCATCCACATATTCCTATCTGCTCTCAAAGAATCACAGATAATTAATAAAGGAAAGAACATTGAGATCATTTAACCAACATTCTCTTTTCATAGAGAAAGAAATAGGCTCAGAAGACCTGAACTCAGGTCATGCGGCTCTGCTAGGGTAGAACTGGCACTGGCATATCCTGACTCCAGATATTACTCCCTCAGCCAGGGAATGGCTCTACGGCTCAGAGCCCTGATCATAGCACTTAAGGAAGTATAGAGAAGCATAAAGAGACAGTCTCTGCTCTTGGAATTAAATTCTTAATTATGTAGTCTCTCTATAAGGAAACTCTGTGAGAGCAGGGGTTGAGTCTTCACTGATCATTAGGTATCGGTCAGTCAGGGTTCTCGGGGGCAGGGGGGGCGGAATACATATATATATAAGTATGAAAGTGAAGTCGCTCAGTCGTGTCCGACTCTTTGCAACCCCAAGGACTGTAGCCTATCAGGCTCCTCCGTCTATGGGATTTTCCAGGCAAGAGTGCTGGAGTGGATTGCCATTTCATATATAACTTCAATAACCCTATGAATTAAAGAATTATTATTTATAAAATATATACATTGTATATATATTGTATAGCACATATATATAAATACTATATTGTATATTGTATAGCTTACATTTATATATACACATACAGGGAGACTGCAATTCACAGGGTTGCAGAGTAAGAGATGACTCAGAGACTGAACAATATACAGGGAGACGGAGTTCCTTCACTTTAAGGAAGTGGCTCATGTGATTGCTGGGGCTGCTATGCCTGAGATCATTAGGCGAGGCTGGAAACTCAGGAAGGATTTCTATGTTACAGTTCCAATGCAGAATGCTTTCTCTTAGAAACCTTAGGTTTTGCTCTTAAAGCCTTCACCTGATTAAACAAGGCCCACCCACCATGGAGAGTCATCTCCTCTACTTAAAGTCAACTGGCTGTAAATGTTAATGGCATCTACAAAAGGACTTCACAACAATCAGTTGGACACAGTAGCTTCACGAAGCTGACACATAACATTAACTCTCCCACATCTCCACCACCCAACCCCTATATGCTTATTCCCGCTACCTGGATTTCTCTGACCTCAACTGATGCTTGAGGTCACAGCTCCTTGCCACCCCTTGGTAGAGCTCTTCCTGGCTTCCCTAGGTAAATTTAATTACCTAAGTCAAATTCAAGCTACTCTGCTGTTTGGATTTCTTCAGACCTCTCATCTCTGTCTCCTTAATTTTTATGTTGTTTGCCTGCTAATTTTCTGTCTTCTCCCTAAGATGAGGACAGAGAGCCTAAGTGGTCATGTGCATCACTATATTCCCAGAAGCAGTTTATTCTAATGTTAAAAACATAGGCACTGGAGATAGGTTACCTGAGTTTGAGTCCAACCTTGTCGTTTAACAGCCGTGTAACTTTGGAAAAGTTACCCAAACACTCTGGGCCTTGGAGTTCTCATCCTTATAACTAGAATAATAATAATATTTATTTATCTCATAGGTTTGCTGCAGGGATTAAATGAGTTAGTAGATATAAAGCAGGTAGAACTGTGCATGATGCTTGATAAGTGCTATATATACAATCTATGGATTATATAGGAACTTAGTTAATATGCATTAAAAACAATAAGTGAATCAATTGCAGAGCCTCTTGGCAACTGACTCACTCTTGCCTCTGCAGTATCAGATCCTACTTTGCTCCATTCTAACTCCGCTCTCACAAAGGAATCCTACTTTCCAGCTGCCCTGAAATGTCTCTCACAGCCCCTCTGCTCTTTGGCTTCTGGAAATATTGCTGCCTGTTGCCAAACCCCCTCCCCTAACAGTTCAACTTAACAGACCCTTCAGTTCAGTTCAGTTCAGTAGCACAGTCATGTCCAACTCTTTTCGACCCCATGAATTGCAGCACGCCAGGCCTCCCTGTCTATCACCAACTCCTGGAGTTCACTCAGACTCACGTCCATCAAGTCAGTGATGCCATCCAGCCATCTCATCCTCTGTCATCCCCTTCTCCTCCTGCCCCCATTCCCTCCCAGCATCAGAGTCTTTTCCAATGAGTCAACTTCGCATGAGGTGGCCAAAGTATTGGAGTTTCAGCTTTAGCATCATTCCTTCCAAAGAACACCCAGGACTGATCTCCTTTAGAATGGACTGGTTGGATCTCCTTGCAGTCCAAGGGACTCTCCAGAGTCTTCTCCAGCACCACAGTTCAAAAGCATCAATTCTTTGGCGCTCAGTTTTCTTCACAGTCCAACTCTCATAGCCATACATGACTACTGGAAAAACCATAGCCTTGACTAGGTGGACTTTTGTTGGCAAAGTAATGTCTCTGCTTTTGAGTATGCTATCTAGGTTGGTCATAACTTTCCTTTCAAGGAGTAAGCATCTATTAATTTCATGGCTGCAATCACCATCTACAGTCATTTTGGAGCCCAAGAAAATAAAGTCTGACACTGTTTCCACTGTTACCCCATCTATTTGCCATGAAGTGATGGGACCAGATGCCATGATCTTCGTTTTCTGAATGTTGAGCTTTAAGCCAACCTTTTCACTCTCCTCTTTCACTTTCATCAAGAGGCTTTTTAGTTCCTCTTCACTTTCTGCCATAAGGGTGGTATCATCTGCATATCTGAGGTTATTGATATTTCTCCCGGCAATCTTGATTCCAGCTTGTGCTTCTTCCAGTCCAGCGTTTCTCATGATGTACTCTGTATAGAAGTTAAATAAGCAGGGTGACAATATACAGCCTTGATGTACTCCTTTTCCTGTTTGGAACCAGTCTGTTGTTCCATGTCCAGTTCTAACTGTTGCTTCCTGACCTGTATATAGATGCCCCTACACAGGGTTAAATGTCCACGGGGATGGCGGTTGTGTCCTCTAGCACAGTATTAGTACACTGCTTCGCCATTTGCTTGATTAGTTTCCCCACTGAGCTATAAGATTTCTGAGCGCTGATAGCACATTTCTTATTCTCTACAGCATCCTCAGAACCTAGTACCATGCCCAGAGCCAGGTAAGTTCCACTGAATGAGTGAATTACTAGGGAAAAAAATTTCTAAAACCCCTGATGACCCCAAACAAGACATTGTTACAGAGGTGAAAACTGTTAGGGAGGGTTGGACAGGAGCCGTCTTATGTAGGTTCCCTTCAATAGGGCACGGCCATCAAGAAGGAAATGGAGAAGTTAAGAAACAGGTCACAAGGATATTCATAAAGATGTATGACAGCTCTGGAGAAGGCGATGGCATCCCACTCCAGTACTCTTGCCTGGAAAATCCCATGGATGGAGGAGCATGGCAGGCTCCAGTCCATGGGGTCGCTAAGAGTTGGACATGACTGAGCGACCTCACTTTCACTTTTCACTTTCATGCATTGGAGAAGGAAATGGCAACCCACTCCAGTGTTCTTGCCTGGAGAATCCCAGGGACAGAGGAGCCTGGTGGGCTGCTGTCTCTGGGGTCACACAGAATTGGACACGACTGAAGCGACTTAGCAGCAGCAGCAGCATGACAGCCCTTAGGAGCACTAACTTTTAGAGTAACACAGCAGAGTGTTCAACATGCAACTGTACCATTTATTGACTGGGCATCCTTTTCAAGTTACTTAACCTAAACCTTTCTCTCCTCACCTGTAGAGGGGCACTATGACATTCTTGCCAGATTACCAAGACTTCTATGAAACAGCAATCATGTTATTCATTAAATGGCAGCTACTATCCATACAACATACAAAAATAGAGCAATCAGGGTAATAAAGCAACTCTATTCTCTTCATTTTATGATTAAATTATAAAATTAATTTCCACTACAAAAAGTGCCTAGAAACTAAGTGATAAAAGCCCTTACTCCAGTGGAGCTACAGTTTTTTAAAACAGTAATAACATATCCAGACTTTAAAATCTGAATCAGACTTTGTGCTTTTGTAGCATATCTTTGTGAAATCTCATAGATGGAAGGGAAACTAAAGACCATCTAATGCAATGATACATTCAAAGCTTAGATCTATCTCCTCTACAACATTTATCAATCATTAGTTCAGAAAATGTCATTTATGCACCAATTATATTCCAGACACTATGTTGGGTGAGCAGGACCATCACAGTCCTGCCCTGTAGAGTTAATATTCTGGTAAAAGAAAAGAACAAGCAAGTGGTTCCAGGTCAGGAGTGCTGTGAAGGGGATGTACATTGGGCTATGAGAGCACATGGGAGGGTAAGTACCACTGATCCAGGCTGCCGGGGGAGCTGGGAAGTAAAGACTGGCTGTGAATAGGCAGGCAAGCGAGGATAGGGTGGGACCAAGTGTTCCAGGCAAAGGGATTAGAATGTGTCCAGGGTTGGAGGTTTGAAAGAGCCTGAGTAAATTTGAAAGGCTTCTATTTGGATTTGAATCCATCTGCAAAATGTTTTTTTCAGGATGAGCAGGAAGTCCCTCCTTAAGAAGAATTTCTACTCTCTTCTGTAGAAGACACTGAATGGTAGGTACATGATGATATTGAATATATAAGGTAATGGAATATAACAATGGACACTATCTCTACATTTTATAGTCAGAAAGAAACTTGCTTCTCAGCCCAGATCAGTGGCGCACTAGGGAGTCATAAAACTTGAGAATTTCTGTCCATGATTATCAGTTTTGAGGTTGAGGAAATAGAGTGAAAAAATGAAAATATTATGATAACTCTAAGAGACCTGCATATACACATATCTCTTTCCTTCCAACACTCTACCACCTAAAAGAACAGGTGACAGAAGTCTGCTAGTATCAGCACTGCATTTTAAAAATCATTATTCTCATTGGCTTAGAATGTACTCAGTTTGGAGGCAAATATGACCCTTTTGTGAAAAATTTATTGTCCTTGGATTCATTTTACTAAGACATAATACTAAGGCACAGTAATAACAATATACTGGTAGTGACAAAGAAACAGACCAATATACCAATGACACCAAGTAGAAAGTTCAAAAAAAGACCAGTGAAAATATAGGAACTTACTACAGCATAAAGACACCACCACAAAGCAAAAGGTAAAGGACAGACTGTGTAAGAGACAATTCTGGGAAAATCGGGCACCCTACACAGAAAAGGAACAAAAAACACAAAATTAAGATAATAGGCGAAAACAGTGTTATAGCTAAAACTTTCAATATCTAAACTGTACAAGGAACCCTTGAAAAACAGATAATCTGATAGAAAAATGAGCACAGAATAGTGATTATATATATAATATATAATCAATTAATTAATATATACAATCTCCTAGATATAGGATCAATATTCTATATGAGTGAGTGAAAGTCGCTCAATCATGTCCGACTCTTTGCGACCCCATGAACTATACAGTCCATGCAATTCTCCAGGCCAGAATACTAGAGTGGCTAGCCTTTCCCTTCTCCAGGGGATCTTCCCAACCCAGGGATTGAACCCAGGTCTCCGGCACTGCAGGCGGATTCTTTACCAGCTGGGCCACCAGGGGAACCCAGTTTTCTAAATATATGTGTATAATTTCCAAGATATGTAATCTATCTCTCTATCTGTCTATATATATGAAAACTTCTTGAAGAGATGCAAGAGGAGACAAATAAGTAAAGATTTTCACTGCAGTGTTATCACATGTGATAGCGTGCTACAGGGAAGCTAAGTTTCATCCCAAGGGAAATGAGGAATGAAATGTGATGGACACACAGCGTGGAATCCTCAGCAGAGTTGAAACTGGGGGACATTATACACATGCAACCAGCAGATAAATAAATCCTAGAGACGTAATACACAGCACAGTAATTGCAGACAACAAAACAGTATCCGAAACCTTAAACTTGCTAAATGACTAGATCTTAATTGTTCCCAGTGTTGGAAGAAATGATAACTATGTGACAAGATAGAGGTGTAACTATTGCTACAGCAGCAATCATAGAGCAATATAAATGCATCAAGAGAATACATGGTACACCTTGAACTTACATACAATATTATATGTCAAATATAATTCAATAAAAAAGGAGTGGAACAAGATTAACTTACAGCCAAGTGAGTGGGATCTTAAAACCTAATGCTGAGGGGGGAAAAAAAGTAATAGAAGAAAGACTATAAAACAGTTCACACATAAATTAAAAATGGGTACACATACAAAGAAGCACTGCTTATTATAAAAGAATTTGGTACCTCATAAACATTCAAGATGAATATCTTGTCCATGGGAAGGAGAAGAAGGGGCGTAGACAGTGGCCTTGTTCTGAAAAATGATGACAAAGGGCCAATTGCTTGAAGAGTGTTCTGGTCTCAACCCTCTGTTGGCAGAAACTTTTCACAGATCTCTTGCATTTCTTTCTCCACATCTTGTGATCTGAAACACTGACAAACTTTGCTACCTCTGCAACGTACTTGTGGGGATTAAAGAACCGGGGGAATCAGTGTGAACATGATGTTCATGATACTTTCCACACAGTGAAAAATAAAGTTCCTTGTTTCTGACCCAGGAGTGTTGTGTCCTCTGCCAGCACCAGCAAAACTGTAATAGCCCATCTTATTTGTTGGCAAGCAAGATAAAATCTCAGAATTTGTGTTTCTAACAAGGTCCCAGATGCTGCTGCTGCTGCTGCTGCTGGCCCAGGGAACTTATCCTGTAGGCCTGGGGATACCTCTGATCTAGGACATACCAGGAAAGTTACATACCTTTCTGCGCCTCAGTTTGTGCATTTGCAAACATGGGAATAGTAATAGCAGCACCTGCAGAGGCTTTCAGTGGGAATTAAATGAGTTAATACTTGTTGAGTATTTAAAACCGTGACTGGCACATTTTAAGAACTTTCTGCTATCTATAATTATTAATATAAACATTTCCCCTAAGTTAACATAACCTAGCTAAGACATGCATACTTCTATCACCTGGAAAGGCATTCTCATGATAATGCTGCTTTTTGGAAGTTAAAGTGCTTTCAAACATCTTTGCTTCTGGGATACACTTCCATGTAGCTCCCCCTACCCCCACTTTGGTTTTTCCTGTAACATAACACAGGCTGAGAGTGAAGGTATTAACAGACCTGCTCAGAATAACAGAAACTGGTTGAAGGAGCAGGCAGGTTGCATGTGCAAGGACTGAGTGAGAAGGCTAAGGGAATGTCAACTCCAGGCTCCCCTAAAGCAACGAAGTGACCAATGTAGTGGACAAATAGAGTGGAGGGAAGAGCTTAATGGAAAGTAGAGACTGGAAGCAGAGAGGTGGAGGAAGATAGAGAGCCAGAGATGAGGAGATAACTGAGACTCAAGACAGAAGAATGAAGGAAGAAAAGAAAATTGAGGAGGAAGGCAGAAGGAGAAAGAGAAGAACTCAGCCATAAATCTTTCATCTCTTGGAAGTCAGCAAACATGGTCCTTTTTTCCTAAGAAGTATCTTCACCTAAAGCATATACATGTGAGGCACAAACTATTAACAGTAACCTTTGATGCCACGTCACCAGCAAAAATGTTTTACCTTTTTAAAAAGTGGCCACCATGTTTCTTGCCTTACCTGCTCCACTTAATCTGTTTTATCCCTGCTTCGTTGATTCTATTTCCCATTTCTTTCTTTCAAGCTTAAAATGTAGAGAAACATCAAATGTTTCAGTGAATCTAATTCTAGTTTCAACTCTAAAAGATTCTTTTATACCATAACTGTATATATTTTGGATGAGCAAGCTTCACATAAAATCACAAAGGAAGTAAATTACAGAAGAAAAGAATCTATTGTGATCAAGTACAGAACGGTAAGAAAAGCCTCTCACTGCTCACCATCCACTTAGATGAGGTTCAGGGTGTACACAGTAGAGTTCATGGGACCCACATTTAGAAAAGTAGTATTTCCCTTCCTGCCTCTTCTGCCCTCTTCTCCCACCACCCAAGGACAAGTACCATATTTGCTTGGGTTTAAATAAAACTGTTGTTTCCCCCAAAAGATAAATTCTTTCTAGTTTAAATATATTCCAAGAAGTTTTTTTACTGTTAGTATTTTCCCTCAAGTTATACCTCCCTTGTATTTATTTAACTGAGATCTAATGTTACTCCCTGTTTCTCAGTAGTTTCTATTTAAAAATTTGCCCTGATCAAAAATGATGGAAAGTTACTGATGTAGTCAACATACTCTGTGGTTCCAAAAAGATCCAGTGTCTCAAGAGCCTGGAAAACAGCTCTCCACAAGTGCTGGAAATGCTTCATTTTTTAAAGGTAAAAAATGAAAAAAAAAAAAAAAGTTTCCAAAACAAAATGTCCCTTGGAGAGGAGCATTAATACCTGAGCACATTGAGTTCTGCAAAGGGGAAAAATAGGACCTAAGCCATCTCTGCAGCATGTGGTTAGCCAGTATAATTTCTAAAACTACTTTATTCAACCTTGCAGTCTTATTTATTAATAATATACAGCTAGTAAAAATTGGAACAAATTGCCTCCTCTTCTGTTAGTATTCTCCATGGATTATTTAGCAAGAGGAATGGCTTTCTGTTTTTCATTTTTGTCTATTAGCTATATACTATTGCGGAGCAGTCAGGCTTGTAAGGACATCATTGATGAGAAAGGCAAAGATAGCCTTTTGTATGGGTTTTATCGAAAGGAACAACACTACCTGAGCCCACAGGTCACACTGTCTACCATTCTGCGTCTAGAACTTATTTTTCACATAACTGGGATGAACAGCCAACAGTACACAAAATCAAAAGTTCAGCATCACTTAGGGGTCAGGATGACTTTAAATGATGAGTCTCTTTTTGATTCACTAGATTTTTTTTTTTCACTTTTCAAAAGCAAAGTATGTGTTTGTCACCATTTGATATGAAACACAATTACGGGCACAATTTAAAGTCTTTGAGCTAAACTTCCTCACCATTATTATGATTATTTCTTGTACCACGCAGGGACCAGTCAACCATGGCAAGGAAAGCAGGGGTTGAGTTCCATCAACACATGCCTCTTGAGTAATAGTAATCACTTAAGAATGACCTAAGTGTTTTTGAGATACCATCACTGCCTCAAAAAGAGATGGTAAATGTGGGAAACTGTGTGGCTTGCCACACTCTTTCTGTTATTGCCTAGTTCAGACAAAGGACTAATTTTCAAAAGAGATCATCTCCACATGTTGATCATTTTCATGACTCCTCTCTCTAGATGCTACATTTCATCTTTCAGCAGTGTTCTATTTCAATGGTCCACAAAAGTTAAATGTACTCCAAATTAAAATGAATATTTTCTCAATTGGTGTACAACATGCATATCTCCTTCCTTAAAGAAATGTTTTTATTAAAATTTTTCTGCTTGTTGATGCCAGCTTAACTGGATGATTGCTCAATGTTGCTTCAGCTTAAACAGGATTTTAAAACTTTTTTATTTTAGAAATATATTTAACTGCATGCTGCACTTGTCACCTTACAGATGTGAAAGTCACAGAGAACAATAACCCAAATCTGTCCCTTACATTTTGATTCTCTACTATGTCCTTTTTTTTTATTAGAACAATCAAATTTGTCTTCGTTAAATCACTAATAGAGAAACAATTGGAAAAAAAAATGACCAAACTAAAATATATTAAATGATGAAACAAACTGTAATTAGTACAAAAGAAGACTGGATAAAAGAAATACAGTCAGAGTCTCAAATAAAAGAGAAAGGAATTCTACACAGGATGAGAGGGACAGAAGGGCCAACCATGTTTTTTTAAACTTTTGTCCAAGAACATTTGGCCTCAAATTAAAAGATTACCCCGGAAGCCCCAAAAGAGCTCACTCTGGGTTTCTCTGAGGATCCAGCGAAGATTCAACTATTGTATGCTGAATCTTTGTGTTCTAGGTAGGATTATTTATCGGGGATTTTGTTTTGTCTGGGTTTTCAATGGCCCAGCCCCAGCTGTACATTTGGGGACAGACCACAGCTTCAATCAACAGAGGGTTTGTAGCAATCCTTTTGGAAGCTTCCCTCCCCCTGGGAGGATAGAGTAATTAACAGACCATTAAGTCAATTCTGCTTTATTGAGGGGGATACCGTGCAGGTCATTTCTTTGAAAACTTTTGTTCTTGAAGGAAATTACAGAATTGTTTTATGTTCAGAACACAGCCTGGTGAACTCGGGAGTGGAGAGACAAGTTTCTGTAGCTCAGGGACCCACAGAGGCAAGGAAAATAATGACTCTGATCTTATTAAAAAAAGATTTCTCCCAACCTCCCCCCACCCTGTTATTTATTTATCTATTTTCTTTTAAAAACCGGTTAAAAGAAAAAAAACGATTTGCTCATTTGGTAATAACTAATGGGGACATGAATTATGGAGATGCCACAGACTGAAGCTTATCTCAATGTCAATAAATCTCTAAACAACTGCAATGGAGCAAAGTACTGCCACCATTGCTTCTTTTTATTTCCATATTAATCAAAGGCATCTGCTCCTGTTCCCTACCAGGACAGTGAGTTTTCCAGCATCTGAAAAAGCCTCTGGAAAGCAGGCTTGCAACACTCAGTGTTTTGTGGGGCCAGTGGAGGTTTTACCTTGGGACTCAGATGCCATGTTTCCCCACTAGGGTCTGAGGACCCCAAGGGCAGGGGCCATTTCTTATGCATTTGAATGTTCTACTTCTCTAGCTGTTTTGTTCATTTTTTTTTTTTCTCCCGCGTCCCTCACAGTGCATGGCACAACAAAAGCACTCAGAAAATGTTGACTGTTGAAGTGAAAGTTAAGGCTTGCAACTAATCTTGTGAATTCCCTTGTCCCTTCACCAGAGTAGAAGGGAGGGAGAGGCAGTTAAGTAACCGGGAGAAGAGAGTCTTCATAGGGTATACTTGCTCCAATCTCTGCTTTCTCCAGTGGTGTTAAGAATCCTACCTGTGGCAGAGATGTGTTCTCGGCCCTTGAGCTCAGCAGCAGCACGCAGGGGCGATGGGGGTGGGCGGTGGGGGGGGGGGGTGGTGCGGGGTGGTGCGGGGTGGTTTCCCAGGCCCAACGGGGATGAATGATTGACAGCCTGCATCTTACACGTAAACTGTGGTGCCCCCCACAATCCGTTCCAGGCTTCCGCACTCTCTGAAGTATATCGGTTGAAGACCACAGGGAAAGACTGGCGCTGATCATGTCCTTGCCAGACGGAACCCCAAAACTTTCTGGGGCAGGTATTCCAAGTTGCTTCCCAGACCCTTCATTGCTATCCCTTCCCTCCCTGCCTTTCTCTGGCAGGAGACACCCAACCACTCGGCTTTCCGAACCCCAGGACACCGCAGCAAAATCCAGCCCGCTCCCTACCACCACCGCCCCCCGCCCCAGCCAGTTGAGCAGTCAGATCTGCGCACACCTCCCTCTCCGCGCCCTAGACCCCAGCAGATCCGGATCCCCGTTCCCCCAGGACGTGTCAAATTCCTGGGGGAGTGTTGAACTTCCGGTCTCGAGTGCGGGCTGCCGGGTACCGTGTTCACTTTGAAGCCTGGGACAAGGCCAGGGTTGAGTTAGAAGGTACGTCTCCGCGCCGGGACTAGATTCGGCCTCGGGGAGGGAGGCCGCCCGGGCCTCCCTGGCCGCCTTGGACAGGATCTCCTGAACAAAGTTGACCCAGTGTCGCAGGGAACAGAGATGAAATAGCTCGGCCTCGGTTGGGATTGTGACTGTTGCATTTTCTTCCACTCACTTTCCATAAACGCTTTGGTATTTCGAGGCTCTTTGCAAGTGTCTGCGCAGGCTGGCGCCTTGCTCCACGACGTCCCTCTCCCGCGCATCTTTCTTTTGTCTTCTGCGCCCCGCCTCACTGGGCCTGCGGAGCGGGAGGAGAGGAGTCGGGGGTCGGGTCGCGGAGACCCAGGTTTCCCAGGGGACGCAGCTCCGCCCCCAGGACCTCCGGCTCCGCACCAACCGGCTCCGTGTTAGACTGCTGGGACAGAGGCGAGGTGCGGGGCCAGTTTCTGCGGCGCTGGGTCCAGACCCGCGCCTGGATCCACGCTCCCAGCAGCCGGGTCAGAGGGCGGAGGGAGGAGCTGCCCATCCAGCGGGCTGGCTGCAAAATCGGGAGGGGTTGGGGTGGTGGTCTGGAAGGATTAGGTCCCTAGGAACTCCTAGGAGGCCTCGGGGATCGCTCTTCCCCGCGACTGTCCTGGTCTTCCTCTCTTAGTTCCCCGAATCCCTCCTCCGGCCCCACTGAAGGGAAGATTTCAATGAAAACGGAGGCAACTAAAAAGAGCGTGCAGAGCTGAACCTTCGCGTTGCCTCCTCCCGGCTATTTATAAGGAAATAGGTACACGCGCGGCTCTGAGACTCTGAAGGGGTTGGAGTGGAAAGCAAGTTTGCCTAGAGGCGGGCGGAAGGTGCAGGTGCCCCCGTCCCATCCGCGCCGCGACCCCTTCCCTGGCCCATTTCTTTCCAAAGACACTGCCAACGCCCTTCAGTTGTGGCACCTCCTCTTGCCTAGCTTCCTGAGCCCTAGGAGCCTAGACCGGCCAGTCTCTGGGGAATCGGTTCCTTGATCACGGAGGCTCCGCGAAGCCCCAGCCTCAAGGCCTGGCCAGGTCCCCCAAGGCGCAGAGCGGCTGGGGGAGCATCTTCGGGGAGGGCCGGGGGCGTAGCCATCTGGGCGCGCGGGCTTGAGAACCCATCTTGAACGCGCGCGGCGGGACAGGACGCGGAGAGAGGGGCCCGAAGTCTCTAGAAGTAAGAAAAGAGCAGTTAAATCTTGTTAGCTGAGCGAAGTGCTCAGAGTATCCATTGTTCTCCCTGGGGAAAGGAGCTTTTGCAGTTTCTGCAAAGGGTATCAGAGGAGGCGGCGTAACTGTTCGACCCAGGAGCTTGGAAAAGCTTGAGGCAACACAAGGCCTCCGCCTGCAGAAGTAAGGGAACTTTGGACTTCGCGGACCAACTCCGGTCTCTCCTCCCCGCTCTTTTTGAGGGTTGTAGATCCAAGACCCTTTAAAGAGGGCCTTTAGGAACAAAGGTTTAGCAGATCCTGCCAACTGCCTGTCGGTTTTCCTTTTCTAAGTGTGACTTTCTCCCTGCTTTAAAGACGGGTCACTAGCTTAAAAGGCATCCTGAGGATTCTAGTCCTGGTTTCTCCAAATACCTTAGCCCACTAGGTTTTCACTATCCTTTTAAATGTAGAGCAACGTTTTCTGTGGAATGAAGGGATCCTTGTGCTTCTAGATTGAATTCAAAACTGCGTAAACGTAAGAACTTTTGAGAAGGTGACAAATTACAGTGAGAAGAAAATGAGGCCAAGAATTCATTCTTATTTTTGCGGCCATGTACTTTTCTGTCTTGCATCAGTGAACCGATAATTTAACGGAAAATGCCAGTTAGAATCGCCTGCAAAGTCACTCCTCCAAGCAAACCAGCCTGCACCTGGCTAAGTCCCTTCCCAGTGGAGGCAAGTCAGGCAGGATGGAGGGGCTGCTCCATCCTCAATAAATCTAGAAACTCCAGATTTATCTGGCTCCCACTTTGTCTTTCTCCCATCCTTTTCTTAAAGGAATACTTTCTCCTCCTCTCTAGGTCTGAGGAGTTTGTGTGACCCAGAAAAGAGTCAGATCAGTCCAGGGGATCTCCTCAACACTAGCAACAGTGTTTCTTCTCTTCAGTGCCCAATTTTAAAGAAGGAATGAAGCCTACCACTAAGCCGGTGGTCAGGCCTCTTGTCTTTCCCCAGACTCATGCCTTTGAAAACAGGACTCAAAAGAAGCCAGTGACTCAGGGAAAGTCGTTTTCCTGATTGATGAAACTTCTCCCTCCTCTCTCTTTTCTAAATAATAAACTCACAGGGAAAGGCTGGAGGGCTGCCTTGTGTTGGTTTCAAATAAATCCTCAAAAGCTCTTTCCTCACCCAGAGAAATGAATCACCCTTGGGAAACAGACGATTATTCCCCCATTTATCTGCCTAAAACCAGAGGAAATAAGCACCCTCCGCTGTAGACCCTCACTTAGATCTTTCTCCCTGGCAGTGGGGTAGCTGAGGGTAAAAAGAGATGGAGGAGAATGAGTTAAATAGACCCAGGACCCACAGAGGTGTCCTTCCAGGGAGGGGCAGTGGGGACCCAGGAAGGAAGGGGCAGATGCTCCCTAGATGGTATGTCTATGCTGGATCCTGGAGAGAGACAGCTCTATGGAGAGAAACCACCTGCCTCCCCATCTTGAAGCAGAACTTAGGTCTCACTCAACAGGGAGGTGATATTACAGCTAAGCTTGAGACAGATTCTGGGGTGGTACATTGCAATCAGGTTTCCATTATCCTTGATGGGGTACAGAGGCACATGCTGTTCAGATTATCAACCCTAGAACTTGATTTCCTGTCCTCTATAAACAAGTAAACAAAACCTTCTTGCTGGATTATTTTTGCTTATACAAACTATCTGGAAATGTTATGGGGTGGCAAGAGAGATACGTAATTGATTAAAATAGCCCATTTTAGCCATTATTTATGTAGAAGACTTTTCTTTCTTTCTCTCCTTGCCCCTACCCAATAACACTTCCAAATAATTTGTATTGAACTAATGAGATTTGCAATCTTCTAAGGGAGCAAAGAAGAGAAAGTTCCCACTACACATCTGGAGATGCTGAGATTTGGGTGGTCACTGGCCTCACTCCAGGCTCACCTTAGAAAGCAGAAGGGCCTTCCTACCTCAGAGGAATCTGCTACCAAGAGGCTGGTGGGGGGCTGAGATTTCGATTATTTTTAAAATATTACTTTTCTTTGATTTTTAAAACATATACTGGATTGTATTTTGCTTGATTTTTTTAAAAGCCACACAGACAATTTAAAGTGAATTTAAAGTGAAAAGACGTTAACTTACTGTTTCACTTGCCAACACAGCCAGTGCAGTCACAACTCTGCCTCTCATTTCTTGTCACTCTGGGTTTCCAGATCACTTGAAATAAAAAATCTCAATTGCTGAGTTCATGAAGGTCTGATTATTGTAGAAAAAAAGTTGAAATATCACAAACCTACCAATGTGGACAAGGCCCCCACTTGAAGGACATTTAATTGTAATAATTAACACCAATATGTCTGACCTCTTTACCTTTAGATGATCAGGAAAAACAGCTTTGTGTTAGCCCACCCACCCAGATCTCTCCCCTACTTCCAGCTACACTTTACTGGGTCCACATGTTCCCTACCCACTACCCCCATCTTCAAAAATTTTAGGCAAAGGCAAAGCCAGGATTTAAAGATTCTTTTTTATTTGAAATCTCATCCAGAAACACTGGTTATTAATAAATATATCATAGTTATCAAGAATATATAAAAAATAAAGACAGGTCTTGTCTTTGAAGCCCTAACAAAATATTTCAAGCAAATGTTCAGGAAAATAAAACCAGCACCCCTCCCCAAACCACAGTAAGTTTTCAAAGCTGACGATGGAGAGAGCGACCCCGCATGCAGAATAACTGAGCAAGGGGGGGGTGGGTGGGGGTGGGGCAAGCTAGTAGAGGGAGCCCAAGCTCTTGCAATCACCGGCCCCTGAAACAGCCCAGGAAAGTTGAGAATGAAGTTTGAAGGCGGGTGGGGGTGGGGGAGAAGCGCGTGTGCGTGAGTTTGGGACTTGCACTCTGCCCCCTTGTTCATTTCCTACAATCACAGACAGATATATGGAGTACTTCGGAGAATTCACTAATAAATCCTTGTTACAAGGATAATGGCACCATGGCCTGCACATGTTTAGAAGAGATTCATTTAGAAGCGTGCATGCATTCTTTCGACCTACACTGCGTCTTAAGGAAAACCCACAGAAGAGTTATCATGCCCTGGACCGGAGATGAAATTCAAAACCTGGGTCTTGAGATACATTTTGTCTCTGAGATACGTTTTTTCTCTCTTTCTCTTCTTCTCTCTCTCCCTCTCTCTTTCCCTCTTATCTTTTCCCCCCTTCTCTCTCCCCACATTGTCTCTAGAAAATCAACTGTCCAGCGGATAGACAGTCATAACTGCACCCATCTCAAGGAAATATTTACATTTGTTTCTCACAAAAGGGATGGTTGTCTTTTCCAAGGTAAGAACGCAGAGCCAGAGAGAGCCAACTCTAAAGTCCCTCTGCCAAGTGTTTAACTACACCGATCCTCTCTTTACACAATAAATGCAGTCTTGACAAGAGCTTATGGCAGTGAGAAAAAGTGGCGCGGCATGGAGAAAAGAAGCATGCAGGCAACACACACGACGTCTGATTCGAGTCCCCCTTCGTTACCACCTAGAAATTGCAGTTTGGTCTTAGTTCTGTCCCTCCGGGGGTCAAGTAGGATCTGAGATCTCTCAGGCAAATGTGGGAGGCCACTGGGGGGTCCCACCGCCGCCCACCCTCCCACGGGCCACGCGCCCAGCTCCCCCTTCCTTCCGGGCCTGGCACCTCGACCCGACCCCTCCCGCCCGCCGCTTTCCCCTCAACCTCCGCAGCCGGGCCGGCCCGCTGCTCACTTGAGCAAGTCCTTGGACTCGGCAGACAGCCTGGCCATGTTGGCGGTGGACAGAGCGGACAGGTGCGGCGGCGGCGGCATCTGGCAGATGGTGCAGGGGCAGGGCAGCCCGGCCCAGTGCTGGAAGCCGCTGCCCAGCTGCAGCGCCGGAGGCGTGGACGGCGCCTTGAGCAGCGAGTGGGGAGGCCGGATGGTGCCGATGGCGGGCAGCGAGGCAGCGGACAGAGGGGACGAGGCGTTGCCAGAGGAGAGCGCGCCGCCCAGGATGGGATGCGCCGGGTGCACTGCGTTGGCGGCGTGCGCTGGGTGGCCGGCCGAGTGGCCCACGGTCCCGCAGTGGAAGGCCGAGTGGTGGCCTCCGTAGATCTCACCAACCAACCTCTTCATCTCCTCCAAGGAGCTGGTGAGCATGAGGATGTAGTTTCTGGCCAGTAGGAGAGTGGCGATCTTGGAGAGTTTGCGCACCGAGGGCCCGTGTGCGTATGGCATGACCTCGCGCAGCCCGTCCATAGCTAGGTTCAGGTCGTGCATCCGCTTGCGCTCGCGTCCGTTGATCTTCAGTCTCAACTGCTGGAGGTCCTGCTCCGACAGCTGCTTCTTGATTTTGTACTTGCTGCTCTCGCCCGCGGCCTTGGCGCCGGCTCGCGAGAGGCTTTCCCCTGGCATCTTCTGCACCATGTCGCCCTGCGTGGACGAGACCGAGTTGAGGCGGCTCTCCTGGTGGTGGTGATGGCGGTGGTGGTGGTCCCTCAGATACATCTCATCCATGTCCGGAGATGAAGCTCTGCTGGAGACAGAGCTTGAATCAGAATTCATTTTATTATAGGGGATGCGGCCCTACCGTGGGGAAGCTTTAGGCGGGAAATTAGAGAAAATCTTGAATTAAAAAAAAAAAAAAGCTGCAGAGCCCAGCAACCCACTTCTTTTCACGCAAGACGTGAAAAGAAAAGCTGAGGCACTGCCTTTCCCCGCCTTTCTCCCTCCCGACTCCCTTCTTTCTGGTTTGGCTGTTTCCTGGACAGCTCGTTGGTG
This sequence comes from Ovis aries, assembly GCF_016772045.2. NCBI lineage: Eukaryota > Metazoa > Chordata > Mammalia > Artiodactyla > Bovidae > Ovis > Ovis aries. The sequence continues at coordinate 62,672,861 of NC_056061.1, forward strand.
TGTGCTTGAACTAACCTCAAGCTGAAAAAGAGGGGCTTTTATAGAGCTGCGGCGGAGAAAAGAGACAAAAGGAACCCTCCTATCTATCCTGGGCTGGTTAGGATGACGTGCCATCATTCAGGGCGGTGCGCTTTGCTGTCCCATTTAGCAAGGATTCCTATTCATATTCATTGTGGGGCCGCCCTGGGACACCTCTGCTCAGAACTGCTAGGAGCCCCCAGGCACAAAACCCTCTGATTGACACACTCACCGCTCCAGCTCGCGCCTTCTGGATTAAAAAAAAAAAAGAAAAGAAAGAAAGAAAGAAAAGGAAACAACTTTCCTCCACCCCACTCCCCTTCCTTATTTCCCTAACCAAAGCACACCTAAAGGCACCGAAGGAAGGAAATGGAAGGGAGCCAGGTGGAGATTCCTCTGGGTTTGGAAAGAGGAATTAAAACATTCTCTCCTCTCTTTCACAGCTACTCCCAAGTTTTGGAAAACGTGGGCAAAAGAAGCTTCAGTGGAACGGTTTCAATGACGGGGATGCACATGAAGGGCAGGTTCAACACGCCGGGGTCAAGGTGGGAGGGGCAGGGGGATGCCTGCCGACGTGCACAGCCTGAAGGTCATTTCAATAGGTTTCTTTCCCTAAACACTGACATTGTGCTTATTTTGTTTATGGGGCCCTCCGGTGTGGTTGTAATGGGATGTCCGTATCTGGTGACGGGGTTGTACCCCCAACGCTGCTGTGAGAATGGGTCTCTGGCTTTTTATATCTTTTCTTTCGTTTTGAAATAGATTACTGAAGGAATTTCAATGTTGCCAGATTCTGTAACTTCTTAGACCTGGAAATGAGGGAACAAACCAACCCTGGCGTTACGATGAGAGCCACTTGAGAAGGAGAGGAGAGGAAAAGTGGCCGAGGAGGAGGGAGGGAGTTAAAGGATTGCAAAGTTTCCCGAGAGCATCGGGAGAGACTGTTTCTTCTCCGGCTACCCCCCAACTCCCGGACCCGGCGCCGGCTGAAGATGGCGGAGCGGTCCCCCTCCCACAGCTCGACCCGAGGGCCTTCTAGCGCTGTGCGCGCCCGGGCGGAGCATCGGCGGCTCCGCGTTCCTCGGCCGGGGCCGCCCCACACCCCGCGGTCCCGGAGAGCGGGAGCTCAGGATCGAATAATAAACTACTACACACACATACTGTGGGTGTGTGTGTGTGTGGTTTGGCACCATAAGAGCTGAAGAGCCTCTTGGTGCGCGCGTGGGCCCTGCGGTCCCGCTCACAGTCCAGACTGGGGAATAAAGAGGACGCCTGGAGTTTGGAGCCTTCGGTTCCAGGGGGGGGAGCTCGGCGCCGACCTTTCTTCCCCCTTGCTGAGTTTTTGTCAGTCGGAACTAGCTAAGCCGCCTGAGAGGCCGGAAGGCAGAAATCCCCGGAAGGGAAGCGGCCCCAGGGGCGGCCTCTAGAAAAACCTGGGCACCTCCACGCTCCGGGCTCGGAGAAACAGGAGAAAAATGTTAGGTTGCGGCTGAGTGTCTGGGTGGCAAGTGCAAAACTGAAATAATCCAGGAATCTCGAGCAGTCAGGGCCTCACACTGCGCCGCAGAGTCGCTGCAAGCCTCCAGGACTCACGAGGTAAAAGAGGCTTCACTTTCCATTGACGCAAATGGAGCGGCCGACCGGAGAGGGATGCACGCCCAGGTCCCGAGCTCGCGCGCTCGGTGAGGCTGTGCCTGGTCACCGTCACGCCGCGAAAGCAGGTCGAGTGGGGAGACACGACGTGGGGACGGATTCTTTCTCGACACCGATCATTGCTTCTCCGTAAAGAAAAAATAAAGGAAATGGCCAGCACCCCCTCGTCAAGGCCAGGATCTTAGTGCCCTTGAAGATTGGACACAAGCCTCTCATTCTCCTGTCGCCTCCATAGAAAGTTTCTTAAAACGAAACATCCAAGGAATTCGGTTGGATGTGGAGACTCTGATAGTCAAACGCACTCCTAATATCCAAGCAAAAGGAATGTTTCCTAATGCACCGGACTCGCCCATCTGAACTCAGATAACGACATCCCCGGGGCTGGTTTTGAGCAAAAGGGTTACAGAGCGCACACTTTCGGACAACGCCCCAGGGGATGGACATAAACTGGGGGAAGAGGCGTGGTCCAGACCACAGCCTTGAGGCTCTTCTGCTGATCAAGGTGTGGGGCCGGGAGCGCTGGACCCGAGCTGCAGCGGCTTCCTCGCCTTTGGGCCAGTACGCAGGCCTGGCCCCCAGTCAAAACCACCTTCCTGACCCTTGGGTATCGACCTCTGTCCTTCCCATGCCCCAAGTGAGAATGCTGCTGCTCAGTTTTGACTTCAGGAAGTAGCAAAGTCTAGTTTGAGCAGAAGGGTTGCAAATAAAGGAATAGAAAAATCAGGCCGCTGAAAGGTATTTACCTTTTTAAAAATCCCTATTTTCTCAATGGACAATATGAAATAAAGTGTAAAATCTCCCTCCTCCCCCCGCCCTGCCAATTAATAGAGAAGGTAAAGTTGCGGGGGCGGGGGTGGAGGACAGGCCGGAGAGGGAAAGTGTGTGTTGGGGGCGGGGGGAGGTGGGGAGCAGTCCGCTGAATACAAACTGAAGAATTCACTTGCGGGGCTGGAGGGTGGGGGCTGTGTTCTGGAAGTCAGAAAACCAGAAGCCTCTCTTCCTCCGCTGCATCTTTCCGTGGAGAGAGGGACACAGGCGGACAGCAGCCAGGCCCAAGGCGGGCTGCACTGGGCGCAGAAGGGGCGCCAGGCCTCTGCCTGAAAGGACAAGATCCACTTCATCCCCGAAAGGTTTTTGGCTCCAGTACGGAGGCAATGCTTGGAGTGTGTCCTGGCCTGAGGTCCTCTTTCACAGTCTGGGACGCGCGCGTCCTCTCCTCTCTAGTCGCCCTCTGCTTTCCCCAAGGGTCACTTTATGTGAACCTGGGATGGCTCAAGGCCCAAGGCCCCAGCCAGGCAAACACAGCCTTCCAGGAGTGCCATCCTCTTCTAGGAGGCTTGTTCCCCATTCCTTAGCTCTTGGCAAAGAGGGAGAGTGACTAAAGGAGCCACAGTTTTGCTCGCCTTGAAATGGGTTGGTACTAGCCAGGGCCGAAAAGGCAGAGACGTCCACCAGGCAGCGCTGGCGCTGCTCCTAGGCGCTGGTCTCGCCGAGTCGTTTTGGACTCGGAGAAGGCACTTCCATTCGACTACCCCACTCCCGAGCTCAGCCCTTCGGGATATGCCCGCGGGCCGAAAGGGAGCAGGCTAGAAGCCCCACTAGAGCAAGCAGATGGATTGCCTTCCGAGGGTCGTCTCTGCCATCGTCCACCCCCTGGTGCGAGCTGGGAGGGGAGAGGAAGGCAGCCGGCTTTGGCCCGAGCCAGCGGCTGCCTAAAGGAACCTCAACCAGAGACGCGCCGTGACCTTGGCCCTGGCCAGGGGCCCATCCGGCAGGCCTGGAGCGGAGTGAGCGGGTGGGCGGCAGCGGGGCCGCTCTCTCCAGGCCACACCCCGCGCCCTGGCTGCCCGGGTGGGCGACGGCGGGGAGGCGGGGGTCGTGCTCCGGCAACAGGTGCGCCCCAAGGCCCGCGGGCTGCTCCCGGCCAGGCAGTCTCGGGTCTGGGAAGAGCCTGTGTTTCTCAGCCTCTGCATAACACTAGAAAAGTAGCAGGTCGGCACGAGGACCTGAGAGGAAGAGCCGCCCTGCCTGGGCGGCGCGCCCCTGGCGCACAGCCTCAGCTCCGCAGCCCCAGACGGGACGCAGCCCCGGCTTCCGGGGACCGCGCCCTCCAGCGGCTTCGCGGCTCTTCCCGACCCCCTCCCATCTCCAGATCGCCTGGGGGCCATGTCTTACCCGTTGCCCGGTGCGCGCCGCTCTGCAGTTTCAGCTACCGAGTTCCTCGCCAGAAGCTGCCGCTCTGCCCGAGCCCGCGGCGAATTGGGCTCAGGAGCGATCGCCACCCCCCGCCCCCCCAAGCTCTCGTAAGAGTCCAGAGACAAATGTCACGCTGGCTGACCTGCCAGGCGGCTACTGTGAGGAGCCGGTCAGTAGACCACGTCCGCGGGCTTCTCGCTCAAGCCTCAAACTTGACCGGCAGAAACTTTGGCCAAGACCGAACAGCAGGAGGCTGCCCTGTGGGCTTCACCTTTTAACCCAATCCCCCTTCGGAAACAAAAGGGATAAAAGGGAAACCCAAATATCTCTAAAGATGCTCCGTCATGGGCAACCGGAGGAATAGTCTAAAAACTAGTTGACCACGGAGGAACTTCTCAAAAAAGTAGTTTCTTTCTTTATCTGCTGAGTAAAACATTCACTTCACAACAATAGCAACGGGGACCGGGTCATCCAGATTGTTAGGTTGATCAAAGAAGCCGTTACAAAAAAGAAGAAGAAGACATCAAGTTTTAAAAAATGAAATGTCAACATAAATCGCAGCCAAGCAAAAATTATCTCTTCTCCCAGCAGCGCATCCTGAATGATGGAATGTAGCGAGGGTGCTAAACCCCTTGTCCCCGCAGTCGGAGATGCCAAAATTGAAAACCCAACAATTAAATAGGTGCTAGAAGGACCCTAGGGGATGGACCTGGGCCGGTCGGCTAAAGTGCTTTAGCTTTCTGGATTTTCCCATATTTTATATAATGTCTCCACCGCTCATGATTTGTCCAGTATTTCTCCTCTCCTTTTTAAAATTTGATTTTCATACGAGGAAAATAGCAGAAGTTGAAGGACACCAGAATTTTATGAAGCGATTGTAACTGCTTTTCGAAATGTTGGATGTGAGATTGGAGGGTGAGAGGAAATCACAGAATAGCATAAAATGATGAAGTGCTAATTATGTGGATATATAGACAAGTTAATCCACTGCCAGAAGTAGAAGTTTGACTTTAATGATGCACAAGCTACTGGGCTGGCCAGAACTTACAGTCTCATTATAATTATTTAAAGACTGACAAAAGTCAAAGGAGATATGAACTTCTGGGTTTCATTTATAGGATTTTGCTCAATTAGTGAGTGTACTTCAGTACTTTTTTTTTTTCCTTTCCGGAAACATCTGCTCAATTGCCAAAACCTCTACTGAGTTTTCCTTCTAAAGAAAGCCAATAAATTGAAAACATTTTTCCTCAAGATTGGAACGTTTAGGTTGATTTAAATATCACTGGTGATCAATCACTTAAACTGATGAGTTTATATTAAAATTTGCATACATATACACACATTCTTGGCATGCATCCTGACATTTTGAATTTGTGGCCCCATTAATACCAATACTTTAACAAGCACTAAGTAGATGATTTCTTATTAGTATTTTATTGTTATTAATTTTCTTCTTTTGAGTTAAAGTCACTGTCTACAATTTGATATTGATATAAAATAACATGGAATATTAAGTTCTGCTTTTTCTTTTGGAAGCTATTTTATCATCTTGGTATATTCAATTAGATAGTTAAATGTTAACACATATTGCTGTATTCTTTGTTAAAATGCTTAAGGAATTTAGTTTTATTTTAGAGATAAATATTTCTTTTAGAGATAAATATCTTGGGTAGCATGAATATTTTGTACTCAGTAAATTCAGGTTTATATATAAAGTATGTGAATATATACCACAAAGTGGTAAGAATGATAAGAACCTACCTATCGAGCAACAGAGCATTAAAGAGATGCTAACATTCATGTTGTCAGTTTATCACATTGCTTTTTATTGTAAGTACCTATACATGTGTGTTCCAAAATTACATGTACATTTGCATAAAATTAAAGACACTAAAATATTTATTTGAAGCCTTTGAGTTCCAAATAAAAAGGAATAAGTTAGTTTTCAGAGGCTAATAGAGACAAAGAAAAACAGTACACACCTTCTCAGAGGTAGAATTGCATTTGAAATGTTATATTTGCACACATTATTTTCAAAAAAAGTGATGATTAAAGAGTCTGCCACTGAATCTTGAAAAGTCAAAATGGCAGTTTTTGAAAATCAACATTTCCACAGATTAACTGATTTTATACATAATATATGCTACAGACCAGGTGAATTCTGTTTCATCGTTTCTAAAGACACATAGAAATGTGATATACTCTCCTTTCTCACTAGACCATTGTTTTTTTTCTGTTCAGTGATATGTTTTTATATTGTTTGTGTAACATCAACAGTCGGAGTGTAAAGTTTATAAAGCCCAAATTGTCACCATTTACAATATTGGCAGAATTTTCACTATCATCTCTAATATTATGATATATAATAAAATTGAAGCAATTACCCAGACAACTGAAGTTTCAAGTACTGTTTTTCTTTTATCTTGGGAGTGGGGTCTGAAAAGAGGAAGCAGGTTGGAAACTGGGAAAGTATTACTCAAAATTTGTAGATATTTAGTTATTCTATATTTCACTTGTAGACTAGTCTGAGTCTCCTTCAGATGAAATGATATTCTCAGCTGTCGAGAACTGGTAGTAAAAAAAGCCTTATATAGTTGGAATATGTTATTTTTTACAACATAAAATGACAATGGAAGTTAACATTCAAAACATAACATTACTGAAGACATTGGTGAAGGAAACGATACTTTTCCAAACCCTCATATTTTCTTAGTAATTTTGATTGTTTTTTATAACCCTTGATAATTATGAAATAACAGAATATTAGACTATTTATGTTCACAGAAGCGAGCATTTCAATTGGATACCTTAGCACTTTGTTTTTTCTCCTTTTCATAATGGTAAGTATAATAAATACTTTGTAAAAGGGGGAAAGAAAAGGGAGGGCATAGAACACACTTGTAAATGTCCTTCGTTCATAATATATAAACTTAATCCACTCTTAAGTGCATTTTAAAGAGCTGTTTGCATGAAAGTGCTCCTCATGTATTTTCTTAATTTAAAAATTTTTGGAAAATTTAACGTTAATTCTAATATTTTAATACAGAGCCCACTTGTAGCCATTTTCCAAAGACCCAGGAAGAGCAAGTTTTCTGTTTCTATGGTGCTTTGTTCACCATTCATACATCCTGCAAATGCATGTATGTGTGTATCTCAGTCAAATTGCTTGAGATAAGCTGTGAGGATGAAAACAGTGACGACTTCTTCTGTGATAGTACTTATAAGTACCATTGAAACTTCTGTAGAGGTCAAGTGGCAAATGGAACACATTATCAGACTGAAACCCTGCTAAAAAATAGATTTTAAAAAATTAATACTGTAGATCTCCTAGCTAGGGAAGGTTTCCAAACAAATTCTTGATTTTTTCCCCTGGCAAAAAGAAACAAAAGCTTTTAACCTTATCAATTTTACACTGAAGGACAACTTTAATGTCCCAATACTTGCTTGTAATACAACAAGACTTTTACCTCAATAAGAAATTTATTGCTAGAAAAAGCCAATTTCTATTTTGTCGATGTGAACTTATAAACTAATTTTAAAATTCTTTCCAGAGTCAAAATTATTTTTCTCCTTGAAAAGCTCTTATATGTGATCTTTTTATGCCCAAACAATATCAAATGCAATTATGTGTAAAATTTTCAATTATTCTTGCTGGAATGGACCTATCTTTTTATCAAAGTTTTGTCCCCTGTGAAAATAAAGCAAGGGGTAATAGCTCTTTTGCTCCCATTAGATTTATTATTTGAAGTAATTATATTAAATGGAAAATAATGTGATGCCAAGAACAGATACCCAACAGAAAAATATTGCTGAAAGATATGTGACAGGAAAGATGTGGGCCCATCAAGGGCCTCTAACCAATTCACCTTAAGAGTTTTAAGTTGCTATAGAAACTAAAATCTGAAGAGCATATGCAACCAGGGGTTTGAAAACCTTTTTAAAGACTGGACTAGAATAACTTCCCTGGTGGCTCAGATGATTAAGAATCTACCTGCAGTGCGGGAGACCTGGGTTTGATCCCTGGGTTAGGAAGATCACCTGGAGGAGGATCCACTCCAGTATTCCTGCCTGAAGAAACCCCATGGACAGAGGTGCCTCCTGGCAGGCTATAGTCCATGGGGTCACAAAGAGTCAGCTACAACTGAGTGACTAAGCACAGCACAGCACAGAATAACTACAGCACAGTTCCTCTCAGTGTTTGCGGTGTCCCTTCCCTCCTTGTTTGATAAGGCCATCAATAACAAAGGGAGCAAAACCAAACATCAGCAAAGAATACAAGTCAACAAAGAATATTATGTAGGTTTCCCTAATAAGCTACCTTCTGGCCAAAGCTTCTAAGTACCATAGAATCATGGGAAAAATGAGTTCCTGGAGAGACATAAAGTATTCCTTTGGATAACTTTTATGTTGTAAACATAGAGATGCCACTTCCCCATTGATGACAGTGTTTTCCTTATGGTAGGAAGACCAGAGACAGATATTACACAAAAAAGACTTCACAACCCATCACATTTCCTGGATAGGGTTTGCTCTTTCCTAGAAGTACACACTTACTTTAGAACTTTCATTCTGTCATCTGCACAATGAAAATAATTGTGCAGATGACAAAATTAAATAAGGCAAAATGGTTGTCTGAGGAGGACTTACAAATAGCTGAAGAAAGAAGAGAAGTAAAAGGCAAAGGAGAAAGGGAAAGATACACCCATCTGAATGCAGAGTTCCAGAGAACAGCAAGGAGAGAGAAGAAGCCTTCTTAAATGAACAAGGCAAAGATATAGAGAAAAACAATAGAATGGGAAAGACTAGAGACCTCTTTAAGAAATCAGGAGATATCAAGGGAACATTTCATGCAAGGATGGGCACAATAAAGGACAGAAATGCCAAGGACCTAGCAGAAGAAGAAGAGGTGGCAAGAATACACAGAAGAACCATACCAGGAAAGTCCAAATGACCAGAACCATGATGGTGTGGTCACTCGCCTAGAGCCAGACACCCTGAAGTGTGAAGTCAAGTGGGCCTTAGGAGGAATTACTATGAACAAAGCTAGTGGAAGTGATGAAATTTCAGCTGAGCTATTTCAAATCCTAAAAGACAATGCTGTTAAAATGCTGTACTCATTATACCAGCAAATTTGGAAAACTCAGCAGTGGCTGAGGAAAGGACTGGAAAAGGTCAGTTTTCATTCCAATCCCAAATAAAGGCAATGCCAAAGAATATTCAAATTACTGTATAATTGTGCTCATCTCACATGCTAGCCAAGTGATACTCCAATCCCTCAAGCTAGGCTTCAAAAGTACATGAACTGAGAACTTCCAGATAAACAAGCTGAAATTCTGGAAATAAAAGCAAAAATAAACAAATGGGATCTAATTAAAATTAAAAGCTTCTGCACAACAAAGGAAAATATAAGCAAGGTGAAAAGACAGCCTTCTGAATGGGAGAAAATAATAGCAAATGAAGCAACTGACAACTAATCTCAAGAATATACAAGCAACTTATGCAGCTCAATTCCAGAAAAATAAACGACCCAATCAAAAAAATGGGCCAAAGAACTAAATAGACATTTCTCCAAAGAAGACATACGGATGGCTAACAAACACATGAAAAGATGCTCAACATCACTCATTATTAGAGAAATGCAAATCAAAACCACAATGAGGTACCACTTCACACCAGTCAGAATGGCTGCTATCCAAAAATCTGCAAGCAATAAATGCTGGAGGGGGTGTGGAGAAAAGGGAACCCTCCTACACTGTTGGTGGGAATGCAAACTAGTACAGCCACTATGGAGAACAGTGTGGAGATTCCTTAAAAAATTGCAAATAGAACTACCTTATGACCCAGCAATCCCACTTCTGGGCATACACACTGAGGAAACCAGAATTGAAAGAGACACATGTACCCCAATGTTCATCGCAGCACTGTTTATAATAGCCAGGACATGGAAACAACCTAGATGTCCATCAGCAGATGAATGGATAAGAAAGCTGTGGTACATATACACAATGGAGTATTACTCAGCCGTTAAAAAGAATTCATTTGAATCAGTTCTGATGAGATGGATGAAACTGGAGCCAATTATACAGAGTGAAGTAAGCCAGAAAGAAAAACACCAATACAGTATACTAACACATATATATGGAATTTAGGAAGATGGCAATGACGACCCTGTATGCAAGACAGGAAAAAAGACACAGATGTGTATAACGGACTTTTGGACTCAGAGGGAGAGGGAGAGGGTGGGATGATTTGGGAGAATGGGAATTCTAACATGTAGACTATCATGTAAGAATTGAATCGCCAGTCCATGTCTGACGTAGGGTGCAGCATGCTTGGGGCTGGTGCATGGGGATGACCCAGAGAGATGTTGTGGGGAGGAAGGTGGGAGGAGGGGTCATGTTTGGGAACGCATGTAAGAATTAAAGATTTTAAAATTTAAAAAATAAAAAAAAATAATAAATAAATTAATTAATTAAAAAAAAAAGAAAAGGTAGAGGAATGAGAGATCAAATTGCCAACATCTGTTGGATCATAGAAAAAGCAAGGCAATTCCAGAAAAACACCTAATTCTGCTTCATTGACTATACTAAGTCCTTTGACTGTGTGGATCACAACAAACTGTGGAAAATTCTTCAAGAGGTGGGACTACTAGACCATGTTATCTGTCGCCTGAGAAACCTATATGCAAGTCAAGAAGCAATAATTAGAACCAGACATGGAACAATGGTTCAAAACCGGGAAAGGAGTACATCAAGGCTGTATATCGTAACCTGGCTTATTTAATTTATATGCAGAGTATATCATGCGAAATATCAGGCTGGATGAAGCACAGACTAGAATCAAGATTGCCAGGAGAAATATCAACAATTTCAGATATACAGATGATACCACTAAAGACAGAAGCGAAGAAGAACTTAAGAACCTCTTAATGAGGGTGAAAGAGGAGGGTGAAAAGCTGGCTTAAAACTCAACATTCAAAAAGCTAAGACCATGGCATCTGGTCCCAACAGTTCATGGCAAATAAATGGGGAAAAAGTAGAAACAGTGACAGATTTTCTTTTCTTGGGCTCCAAAATCACTGCAGATGGTGACTACAGCCATGAAATTAAAAGATTCTTGCCCCTTCATAGAAAAACTATGACCAACCTAGAGAGCATATTAAAAGCAGAGACATTACTTTGCCGACAAAGGCCTGTCTAGTCAAAGCTATGGTTTTTCCAGTAGTCATGTATGGATGTGAGAGCTGGACTATAAAGAAAGCTGAGCACCATAGAGTCGATGCTTTTGAACTGTGGTGTTGGAGAAGACTCTTGAGAGTCCCTTGGACTGCAAGGAGATCAAATAAGTAAATCCTGAAGGAAATCAGTCCTGAATATTCATTGGAAGGACTAATGCTGAAGCTGAAGCTCCAATATTCTGGACACCTGATACAAAGTACTAACTCATTGGAAAAGACCCTGATGCTGGGAAAGGTTGAGGGCAAGAAGAGAAGGGGATGACAGAGGATGACATGGTTGAATGGCATCATGGACTCAATGGACATGAGTTTGAGCAAACTCTGGGAGTTGGTGAAGGACAGGGAAGCCAGGCATCCTGCAGTTCATAGGGTTGCAAAGAGTCAGACACAGCTTAGTGACTGAATAACAACTGAGATGAGGAAGACTGAAGAAGGATATATTTTAAATATGTTAAGTCTGTGATTCCTATCCAAATGAAAATGTTAAGTAGGCAGTTGTATAAACATTTCTGCCATTCAAGTAAAGAGATTAGGTAAGATCACCAAGGGGTGTCAGTTCAGTTCAGTTGGTCAGTCATGTCTGACTCTTTGAAACCCCATGGACTGCAGCACGGCAGGTTTCCCTGTCCATCACCATTTCCTGGAGCTTGCTCAAACTCATGTCCATGGAGTTGGTGATGTAATTCAACCATCCTATCCTCTGTCGTCCCCTTCTCCTCCTGCCTTCAGTCTTTCCCAGCATAAGGGTCTTTTCCAATGAGTCAATTCTTACTATCAGGTGGCCCAAGTATTAAGAGTGTCAGCTTCAGCAGCAGTCCTTCCAATGAATATTCAGGACTGATTTCCTTTAAGATTCACTCGTTTGATCTCCTTGCAGTCCAAGGGACTCTCAAGAGTCTTCTCCAACACCACAGTTCAAAATATAGTCCAACTCTTACATCCATACACAACTACTGGAGAAACCATAATTTTGACTAGATGGACCTTTGTCAGCAAAGTAATGTTTCTGCTTTTTAATATGCTGTTTCGGTTGCTTATAGTTTTTCTTTGAAGGGGCAAGAATCTTTTAATTTCATGGCTGCAGTCACCATCTGCAGTGATTTTGGAGCCACCCCCCCCCTCAAAAATCAAGTCTCTCACTGTTTTCCCATCTATTTGCCATTAAGTGATGGGACTGGATGCCATGATCTTAACTTTTTGAATGTTGAATTTTAGGCCAGCTTTTTCACTCTCCTCTTTCACTTTCATCAATAGGCTCTTTAGTTCTTCTTCATTTTCTGCTATAAGCATGGTGCCATCTGCATATCTGAGGTTATTGATATTTCTCCTGGCAATCTTGATTCCAGCTTGTGCTTCATCCAGTCCAGCATTTCACATGATGTACTCTGCATATAAGTTAAAGAAGCAGGATGACAATATACAACCTTGACATACTCCTTTCCTAATTTGGAACCAGTCTGTTGTTCCATGTCTGGTTTCAATGTTGCTTCCTGACCTGCATACAGGTTTCTCAGGAGGCAGGTCAGGTGGTTTGGTATTCCCATCTCTTTCAGAATTTTCCACAATTTCTTGTGATCCACACAATCAAAAGCTTTGGCATAGTCAATAAAGCCGGAGTAGATGTTTTTCTGGAACTCTCTAGCTTTTTTGATGATCCAACAGATGTTGGCAATTTGATCTCCGGTTCCTCTGCCTTTTCTAAATCCAACTTGAACATCTGGAATTTCATAGTTCACTTACTATTGAAGCCTGGCTTGGAGAATTTTGAGCATTACTTTGCTAGCCTGTGAGATAAGTGCAATTGTGTGGTAGTTTGAACATTATATGGCATTGCCTTTCTTTGGGATTGGAATGAAAACGGACCTTTTCCAGTCCTGTGGCCACTGCTGGGTTTTCCAAATTTGCTGGCATGTTGAGTGCCAAACTTTAGCAGCAGCATCTTTTAGGATTTTAATGCTTCTCCTTTGCCTTTAGACAGGGGTATTATTTTTTGATAGGCTCCAGCATTCTCCTGTTGATGGTTATTCAGCAGTGAGTTGCAGTTTTGGAGTTCTCACAGGAAAAGATGAGTGTGTGTCATTCTACTCTGCCATCTTGCTCCTAGCACACCCCAGGTGGTGTAGATCTAGATAAAGCTGAGACCGTTCCAAGGACTGAGCTTTGGTGCATTTCCTGGAAAGAGGGAAGAAAAGGAAGAGGCAACAAAGGAAGCTCAGAAGGAACAGCCACTAGGGTGGGCAAGTCCACACATGGCGATATCCTGGGAGCTAAGGATGAGACAAAGACCTAGATCTCATCTTGTGGATTTATCCAGATGCAGGTCATTGACAACTCAGACTAGAGTGGTGTTGATGGTATAGTGGGGGAAGAAGTCAGCATGGAGTAGGTGCCAAAAAATATGGGAAAGGAAGAATCAGAGAATGCAACTAAAACTTGATCATACAGTTTTGTTGAAAAGCGAAGCAGAAAAATGATGCAATTACTGGGACCATGTTTCCTTTTTCAGATGGGAGAAACCTCAGCATGCTTATACATTTCTGGGTATGATCTAGTAATGAAAGTGTTAGAACCTTAGTCGTGTCTGACTCTTTGCAACAGTCCACTCTTTGTGGACTGTAGCCTGCCAGTCTCCTCAGTCCATGGGATTCTCCAGGCAAAAATACTGGAGTGGGTTGCCATGCCTTTCTCCAGGGGGATCTTCCTGATTGAACCCAGGTCTCCGACATTGCAGGCAGATTTTTTACTGTTTGAGCCATGAGGGAAGCCCTCTAGTAATGAAAGGAAACTGATAATGTGGGGAAGGACAACTGCTGGGTCTATGCCTTTGAATAGGTGAGAAGGGATGGCCTATGCACACAGAAGAGGACAGACCTTAGGAACGCTCAGGTGCAGGAAGGTAGAAGTGGTGGTAGGTGCTTCTGCAAAGTATCTTGTATTAATCCTGTTTTCTCAGTTGAATAAGAACCAAGGTTACTTCTATAAGTAAGAATTGGAGAATGAGAAACTGATGATTTAAAGATACTTGATATGAACTAGACTTTTAGGAGAATGGGAAAGTAAATGGGTTAAGGAAGTGCAGCATGGTTGCCAGCACCACCCATACCCAGGAGCACTGCAGGGATGCACCAGTGATTACACAGCTGTTCTGTCATCCTCCAAACATAGGAAAGTCAGATGCTGGGGGTTTGGGGCCTATCATACAGGTACCACCAGCTGCCTGCCCAAATCATACCTCATCATCTTCCTTGTAAACAGATGTCTAATTTTGTATATTTGACAATGTGCTCATATTGTCATGTATACAAAAGGGGCTGACTCAAGACTGGTCTCAAGCTGGGTAATCTATTTCCATTTTTTCAGATACTTGTTTTTTCTACTTGAGATAAAAGTGGCCATAGGGCCACTGTTTTTTATCCACGAGAATAAAAAAGCGTGCTGGAGGCTTCTGGGAAAGTTGCTTCCTTCTCTGATGAAAGAAAATCTCTTTTACTTTCACTTCCTGCTTCTCGAGAACAAAAATTATTGGACTGTGGCTGTCACTTTGTGACACTGAGGCTGCATGAGAATGTAAAAGCCAACTTACTGGCAGAACAGAAGGGAAGCAAAGAGCAAGCATTGGTTGAGTTACCAGACTAGACTTGAATTAACTTCCTAAGAGTCTCATTCTTGAATCTAATAAATGTCTTATAATGTTAAAGTCAGAGAATACTTGGGTATTCTGTTATTTGAAGCCATATTCATTTTAACTGGCATTCCTAGACTTGAACATAATAACCAGCATTTAAAAATTTTACATGATATGCAAGGTGTGGCTATAGAGAGGGGATATTCAGTTCCTCTTTCCTTTCAAAATAAGGTATGTAAATTTAATATTACTGAGATTCCACTTTTGGATACTTATCAAAAAAAAAAGAAAGAAAAAAGACAAGCAGGATCTCAAACGCATATTTGTACACCCATGTTCGTAGGATTCTTCACAAATAGCCAAACAGTAGAAGTAACCAAAATGCCAATGATAGTTGAATAAATAAGTAAAATATAAAATATACATTCAATGGAATATTATTCATTCTTAGAAAGAAAAAATGTTACAACATGGATGAAACTTGAGAACATTATGGCAAATTAAATAAGAAAGTCATCACAAAAAGAGAAATACTATATAATTTCATTTATATTAGGCTTGTTGTCGTTTAGTTGCAAGTCAAGGCCAACTCTTTGGTGATTCCATGATCTATAGCCTTCCAGGCTCCTTTGTCCATGATTTTCCAGGCAAGTAAACTGGAATGTGTTGCCATTTCCTTCTCTAGGGGATCTTCCCGACCCAAACCTATGTCTCCTGCTTGGCAGGAGGATGCTTTACTACTGAGTTACTGAGGAAGCCCATATGAGGTATGTAGAGTATCAAATTCATAAGAAGAAAAAGTAGAATGGTGGTTGCTATGGATTGGGGGAGGGAGAAGTAGGGAATTGCTGTTTAATAGGGACAGAGTTTCAGAAGATGAAAAAGTTCTGGAGATTGGTTGCACAAAAATGTTAATATACTGAATACCGCTGAACTGTATACTTAAAAATGGTTACGATGGTAAATTTTATGTCGGGTGTATTTTTACCACAATGAAAAATAGTACTAAGAAATAAAATAAGAATACTCCATAAATAAAACCATAAAGCTTATGAAGAAATAGAATATCCCTGAAAATCAAACATACTATAATGAGATTTTTAAATAAGTTTTCAGCAGAAGTTTTAAAAAAGTCATTCAATTGTGTGAAGTAATTGAAGTAATTCAGTTCAGGTCAGTCGCTCAGTCACGTCTGACTCTTTGTGACGCCATGAACTGCAGCACGCCAGGCCTCCCTGTCCATCACCAACTGCCAGAGTCCACCCAAACCCATGTCCATTGAGTCGGTGATGCCATCCAACCATCTTATCCTCTGTTGTCCCCTTCTCCTCCTGCCCTCAATCTTTCCCAGCATCAGGGTCTTTTCAAATGAGTCAGCTCTTCGAATCAGGTGGCTTAAGTATTGGAATTTCAGCTTCAAAATCAGTCCTTCCAATGAACACTCAGGACTGATCTCCTTTAGGATGGACTGGTTGGATCTCCTTGCAGTCCAAGGGACTCTCAAGAGTCTTCTCCAACACCACAGTTCAAAAGCATCAGTTCTTCGGCACTCAGCTTTCTTCACAGTCCAACTCTCACATCCATACATGACCACTGGAAAAACCATAGCCTTGACTAGACGGACCTTTGTTGGCAAAGTAATGTCTCTGCTTTTCAATATGCTATCTAGGTTGGTCATAACTTTCCTTCCAAGGAGTAAGTGTCTTTTAATTTCATGGCTACAATCACCATCTACAGTGATTTTGGAGCCCAGAAAAATAAAGTCTGCCACTGTTTCCACTGTTTCCCCATCTATTTGCCATGAAGTGATGGGACTGGATGCCATGATCTTAGTTTTCTGAATGTTGAGCTTTAAGCCAAATTTTTCACTCTTCTTTTGAAGCAGATATTAAGAAGAGGTGGCAAGAATACACAGAAGAACTGTACAAAAAAGATCTTCACGACCCAGATAATCGTGATGGTGTGATCACTCACCTAGAGCCAGACATCCTGGAATGTGAAGTCAAGTGGGCCTTAGGAAGCATCACTACGAACAAAGCTAGTGGAGGTGATGGAATTCCAGTTGAGCTATTTCAAATCCTGAAAGATGATGCTGTGAAAGTGCTGCACTCAATATGCCAACATTTGGAAAACTCAGCAGTGGCCACAGGACTGGAAAAGGCCCGTTTTCATTCCAATCCCAAAGAAAGAATGCTTTGGGAATGCCAAAGAATGCTCAAAGTACCACACCGTTGCACTCATCTCACATGCTAGTAAAGTAATGCTCAAAATTCTCCAAGCCAGGCTTCACCAATACGTGAACTGTGAATTTCCAGATGTTCAAGCTGGTTTTAGAAAAAGCAGAGGAACCAGAGATCAAATTGCCAACATCCGCTGGATCATGGATAAAGCAAGAGAATTCCAGAAAAACATCTATTTCTGCCTTATTGACTATGCCAAAGCCTTGGACTGTGTGGATCACAATAAACTGTGGAAAATTATGAGAGATGGGAATACCAGACCACATAACCTGCCCCTAGAGAAACCTGTATGCAAGTGAGGAAGCAACAGTTAGAACTGGACATGGAACAACAGACTGGTTCCAAATAGGAAAAGGAGTATGTCAAGGCTGTATATTGTCACCCTGCTTATTTAACTTATATGAAGAGTACATCATGAGAAACACTGGGCTGGACGAAGCACAAGCTGGAATGCAGATTGCCAGGAGAAAGATCAATAACCTCAGATATGCAGATGACTCCACCCTTATGGCAGAAAGTGAAGTAATTCAAGGAGCCAGTAAATGTATGACTCAATTGAAAGGTATTGGCCTGAAAGCTGCGCCACTGACACCAAGAGGAGGTTTTCACAAATGTATTTGTATCACATATAAATGAATTTTTAGAAAAAGAATTATGTAAGAAAGAATGTGGAGGAAAAAATAGATATGTGAAGTTTTTATTCCTTAGAAAACACTTGGATGTGTGCTCAATAGCATGTGCTTTTGACATACACTGATTCTTTATAGTCAGAGATGCTTAATATTTGTCAGACATCTACTAGGTGCTAGACTCTTTGCACGTAAAATTTCCAGTCCTGGAAGGTATAGTCTAAGGTGTATATTATCATCCCTATGTAGAGATGGGGAAATTGAGGCTCAATAAGTTTATGTGGCATATTCCTAACAGACATAGTAAATAAGTGAGGAGACAGGATTCAATTCAGTGTTGTCTGACTTTCAAATCTGTACTGCGTCTACTGGATCATTCTGAATGGTTATTATTAGTGTCTGATTACAAGTAGCAGAGAGTCTGGATTAATATCCTCACCCAGTGGGAAAGAATCTGTGCCTGTCTCCCCCTGCTAGAGTAGTTTTCATAAAGATCTGCAAATTAAACAGATTTTTTAAATTTTATTTTTTATATTTAATTTTTATAAATTGGAATACAGTTGCTTTACAATGAAACAGATTTGGATAAAAATTAGAGTTTCCTAGCATGATATGTGTCCAAAATGTCCTGGACACATTGAAAGTGACTCATCATACTAAGAAACATGAAAACCTCAACTTGAAAGAGAAAATAATCAATAGACACTAACACAAAGATAACACGGATATTTGAATTATCTGACAAGGATTTTAGAGCAGTCGTCATAAAAATGTTTCAAAGAACAATTGGAAATACACTTGAAACAGTTGAAAAAAAGTGGAAGAACTTGGCAAAGAATGGAGATATAAAAAAGAACCAGCATGTAAATCAATGAAGTTAGAATATTCCCTCACACGGTATATAAAAAAAAACTCAAAATGGCTTAAGGGATTTTCCAAGTAAGAGTGCTGGAGTGGATTGTCACTTTCTTCTCCAGGGGATCTTCCCGACCCAGGAATCGAACCCAGGTCTCCAGCATGGCAGGCAGACGCTTTACTGTCTGAGCCACCAGGGAAGCCAGATATAAGACAGGACACCAAAAAGATTCCTAGGATAAAACATAGGTAAGCCATTCTCTGCCATAAATAACAGCAATGTTTTCTTAGGTCCGTCTCACAAGGCAATATAAATAAAAGCAAAAGTAAACAAATGGGACCTAATTAAGCTTTTAAGTTTTTACACAGCAAAGAAAACCATCAACAAAATGAAAAGATCATCTACAGACTGGGAGAAAATATTTGCAAATGATGCAAGCAACAAGGGCTTGATTTCCAAAATATACAAACAACTCACATAACTCAATAACAAAGAAACAAACAACGCAGTCAAGAAATGGGCAGAAGACCTAAATCGACATTTCTCCAGAGAAGACATACAGTGGCCAATAGGTACATGAAAAGATGCTCAACATCACTAATTATTAGAGACATGCAAATCAATGCTACAATGAGGTATCACTTTACACTGGTCAGAACGGCCATCACTAAAAAGTCAACAAACAGGGTGCTAGAGAGGGTGTAAAGAAAAGGAACCCTATGGAAAATGGTATGGAGATGACTTGAAAAATTAAAAATAGAGTTACCACATGAGCCCATGAGCGATCCCACTCCTAGGCAAACGTCCAGAAAAAAACTAACTCAAAGAGAAACATGCACCCCAATGTTCACTGCAGCACTATTTACAAGACATGGAAGCAACCTGAGTGTCTAATGATAGATGAATGAAGAAGATATAGACCACAGACACACACACACACACACACACACACACACACACACACACACACACACACACAGGAATAGTATTCAGCCATAAAAAAGAATTAAATAATGCTGTTTGCAGCAACATGGATAGACCGAGAGATTATCATACTAAGTGAACTAAATGAGACAGAGAAAGACAAATATTGTATGATATCATTTATATGTGGAATCTGAAATATAGTATAAATGAACTTTATTTACAAAACAGAAACAGACTTATGGACATTAAAAAAAAACTTATGGTTACTACAGGGGAAAGGAGGGGAAGGATAAATTAGGAGTTTGGAATTAGCTGATGCAAACTACTATATATAAAACAGATAAACAATGAGGTCCAACTGTACAGAACAAGAAACTCTATTTAGTATCTTATAATAACTTACAATGAAACAGTATACAAAAAGATGATCACTTTGCTGTATGCCAGAAACTAACACAACACTGTAACTCAACTATAATTTAATAAAAAAGAACCAAACAAAAATTTTCTAAGTGAAAAATATAGTAATCAAAATAAAAATCTCTTCGCATGGGTAAAATACAAGAAAGGAAATGATAGAGGAAAGACGCAGTGAATCTGAAGACAAAACAATAGAATTTATCTAATATGAATAATAGAAAATGAACTGGAAAAAAAGAAAAAAGAAAAAGATGACAGATGTGATTTGGCACCACAGAAGCTTTTTTGGTATTTAAGAATATGTCTTACAGAGATGGCATCTCACTGTAAAATATCTGCTTCAGGTAATTCCTGCTCAAGAGATGTTGCAGTTAATTTGTTTGAAGGTAACATCTTTGTCTTGTGAAATGTGACTGTTCTATGGCAGAGATAAGTTACGTCTTTTAAAATGATTATGAAGAGAAATACAGAGTGTTTAAATTTGGAAATACATTTTAAAAGTATGTAAAGACAGTTTTTAAACTATGCTGTGCCAAGAATGGAAGCTATTAACATTTTAGTCCAATCTCTTTATTTTATACACGAAGAATCTGAGGGCAAAGAGAAAATAAATGACTCCCTTAGGTTAATATTTTATTAATGACAGATTGGCGACTGGACCCCAGGTCCAGTAATAACTAGCGTAAATCTTTTTACATGAATAAAATAAATTTAGTTAGGTTTATTCCTAAAAAAAGAAATAGGACTTTTAGCAACATCTTTTCATTGAAAGTAATATTTCAGAGTTTATGAGAAGTTAACTTCTTAAAAAATCTACAGCCTTGGGAAAGATGTCAAAGTACTATCAAAATCCATCACAATAGAACCTTATAATCAAGAGGTCAGTGTTGCTAAGTTAAAATACAACATATAATACATTCTACAACAAAACTTTCCTTACACGTTTGTTTATGAAGTCATGGAATAGATATAACCTTAAACGTGGTGGTTGTTTTCCGTGGCTGTTTTGTTCCTTCATAAAAGAAAGTGGGCCTTTCTAGGATGAGGAGATCGAGAGGAAAATATAGGTTGTGTCATGACCTGAAAAAATTAGTGATTGATAAGAAAATTAGTTCTGTTGTGGAGGCGTGTCTCCTTCTGTCTTTACAAAAAATATTGGTTTGGCCAAGAAGTTCATTTGGCTTTTTCCATTACGTTGTGTGAAAGAAAAAACCAAGTGAACTTTTTGGCCAACCCAATACAAGAAATAACTTTATTATTTCAACAGCTGTTTTTCAGCTTTCAAGAGTCATTCTGTCACCTCTCCCTTTCCATCATCCATTCTGCCCTTTACCACCCCTCCCAACCCCACCATCAGTATACCTGAAAACAAATCAAACCTCTGCTCTAAGTCATTGCCAGGAAGCTGAGTTTCACAGTTAGTTACATACACAGAGTTAGGAATCTTTTGCAAGGGAAATCCTGAAGGAATGCTTATATATCAAACAGTAAACCGCAACTGGGAAATGGACTTGCTGTAAACAGCTGTGCGGTGGTGTGTTCCCGGAACACCAGCAACCTCCCAAATGCACAAGTTTGTGATTTTAGAGCCTGGCGGCACTGCTATTTGGGTCCCCAGATTAGAGGCCAGGGTACTGGACTGGATTAAACCAA
Source organism: Ovis aries (assembly GCF_016772045.2). Lineage (NCBI taxonomy): Eukaryota > Metazoa > Chordata > Mammalia > Artiodactyla > Bovidae > Ovis > Ovis aries. The sequence goes on from NC_056061.1 coordinate 62,694,315, forward strand.
GGAGGAATCTGTTTATCCCCTCCGCTTTAAACACCAATCAAAAGCTCTGTTCCTCTCTTGAAGGTGCTGAAATGCAAAGCAAGCTCCCTGCCCCTTTTCTCTCTCTTGGTGGCATTTGAAAGTGTAAAGCTTTGAATACCAATTGCTTGAACTGGACATATGTGAATCTCTTCTAATCCTACTAATCCTGTCCCCAAGTGCTTCTTTGTACGTGGAGGCAGCACACATAGATCTAAGTAAAAGTGGCCATAATCCTGGAAATGTGGAAAAATGTCCCAGTGTGAGCGATGCGAGACAGAGCGCTCCCTGGCAGAGGGACCTGCTGAAGAAAGCATTGAGAAAAAGAGACGATGTGAAAGAGCCCTCTCACCTTTTCTGAGCTCCTGGGTGGAGAGCAAACCCACCCAGCAGGCGTCCTCCATTGCACACAGCCCTCGTACACTTGAACAAACTCAGAGAACTGAGACAGTCTCCAAAAGGCTGAGAAATTCCCCGGCGGCTGCTTTCAGCGGCTTGAACCCAGCAGGCCAGGCCTCCACGATGGGCAGACTTCTTTATGCCCCAGAATTTTCTTTAAAACAGCCGGCGTGTTTACAGATTTCTGAGCTGGTGCTCCTACTGCCAAGAGACAGCGGGGAAGGGGTGGAAATTTATGTTGAAAGATCAAGAATTAAAATCATCCTACAGACACTGCCTTGTCAAGATATTTCAAACAGAAGCAGCCAACAGACAGTAAGTTTCTAAATTACTGTTTTGCTGAGACAACTCCTGAATCTCCTCTGGCTATATCGTCAGCAATTGTCAACAAGGAGGCACCGCAGCTTTTGAACTTTCTAAAGGAGATGTGGCTGTGTTCCCATCCTCAGGAAGAATAAACGAATCCGTCCATTCACGAATAATAACTTATGCAAACAGACTATTTTAAAGTTGGTAGCATATTTAATTACTGATTTTTTGAATCAAGTCATATGGGCAAAATGCTGCTTTACAGCAAAAGTGTTACATTTTTCAAAAGTGAAAATTTTCAATTATATAAAACTTGTGAGAAAGATGATGGGGCTATTGCTATTTCCACTTGATGGAAAAGCCATCATAATTATATTAAATACAGCTCACAATGGATACATTTTTTTCCACCTAAATGAGACCAAAATAAGAACCATCAACACAATACCCCATCCAAGTGGTTTCTGCAATTTAAATTTGTATCAGGAGGTGCAACTGACACATCTTTATTTCTTCTACTTTTTTAGAGTTATTTTGTTGCTGTTGTTCGTTTGTTGTTTCTAAAAATTATTAATTGCTGTTAAAAACAGTTCGGAAAATTTTGGGCAGACAATATTTTTATAGCCCAGAGTCTAGTAGGGAAATGGTCTTATTATATTTAATACTACAAGAGAAAGTTGTACCATCAGTAGCAAAAAGAGAGTACACAATATAAGCTGCTGCTGCTGTTGCTGCTTAAGTTGCTTTAGTCGCGTCCGACTGACTCCGTGCGACCCTATAGAAGGCAGCCCACCAGGCTCCCCTGTCCCTGGGATTCTCCAGGCAAGAACACTGGAGTGGGTTGCCATTTCCTTCTCCAAAGCATGAAAGTGAAAAGTGAAAGTGAAGTCGTTCAGTCATGTCTGACTTCTAGCGACCCCACGGACTGCAGCCTACCAGGCTCCTCCATCCATGGGATTTTCCAGGCAAGAGTACTGGAGTGGGTTACCATTGCCTTCTCCGCAATATAAGCTAAATGTATGTAAATAAGTAACTACAGAGATGTCCAATTCTTCTACACCTAAGAGAAAAGTTGAGATAATTTTGAATAAAAAAAAGTGTTGATGATGCAGTTAAAAAAATCAAAAACCAACAATGAAACAAAAGTTTAAGTTTTCCCCAGAGACTGATTTTATAGGTGTGATTTAACAAAACTTATTATGTGTCTGGCACTATTATAAGGCACTGCTGCTGCTGCTACTGCTGCTAAGTCGCTTCAGTCGCGTCCGACTGACTCCGTGCGACCCCATAGACGGCAGCCCACCAGGCTCCCTCATCCCTGGGATTCTCCAGGCAAGAACACCGGAGTGGGCTGCCATTTCTTTCTCCAATGCATGAAAGTGAAAAGTGAAAGTGAAGTCGCTCAGTCATGTCCGACTCTTTGTGACCCCTTGGACTGCAGCCTACCAGGCTCCTCCACCCATGGGATTTTCCAGGCAAGAGTACTGGAGTGGGGTGCCATTGCCTTCTCCGTTATAAGGCACTAACAAACATTAAATCATGTTAGCTTCATAACAGCCCCATGTGTTGTTGTTATTGTTGTTCAGTGGCTACGTCGTGTCCCACTCTTTGTGATCTCACGGACTGCAGCACACCAGGCTTCCCTGTCCTTCACCACCTCCTGGAGTTGCTCAAACTCATGTCCATTGAGTCGGTGATACCATTTAACCATCTCATCCTCTGTCGTTCCCTTCTCCTCTTGCCCTCAATCTTTCCCAGTATCAGGGTCTTTTCCAATGAGTCGGCTCTTTGCATCAGGTGGCCAAATTATTGGGGTTTCAGCATCAGCATCAGTCCTTCCAATGAATATTCAGGATTGATTTCCATTAGGATTGAGTGCTTTGATTTCCTTGCAGTTCAAGGGACTCTCAAGAGTCTTCCTTCTTTATGGTGGTACTATAACTGTCCCCATTTTATAGAAGAGGAAACTGGGCGCAGGAAGGTTCTTGGCTTCTCCTATGCCACCTTTGTTTCTGGACACACCTGATCTGAACACACAGCTATTTGTGCTGCTGGATCTCAAATCCACAACAACAACAAGAAAACGTAAACGCTTTCAGGGGGTTAGTTGCATGATAAAGAAAAGCAGAATGAAGACAATGATAATGACATCTCTTGCTAACAAACTCTGGTACCAACGTGAACTCAGTGAGCTAAGAAATAAACATCGGCATGATTGGCAGAATCAAGCTCAAAGACAGCTCCTAATGAGGGTGATGGTATTCGAATTCTGGGTCATCATTCTGTAGTTATAGCAGTCTAAGAGATATTTCTCCAAAGGGTAATTTAAAAGACCTCCACAAAGTGCAGCAGAAAATTGAAGCAGTTATTTAATTTTGTGACTATGGGAGATCTGTTGCCCCATTTTCTTATCTCTAAAATCATCTCAAAGGTTCAGTCTCTCTCTAGAATATTTGGGATATATAACTTGTGAAATCTTAAATAATACTAACAATAAACCCAGTAGCACAGAAATAAGAGACTGACAGGGTTAGCAAACTGCAAGTTAAATATGACTTGGTCTTGGGATGCAGCTACCTGCTCTGGATGCCTCCTCTTGTCCCATCCCCCTCATCCTCTCAGCCCACTTGTTCTTACAGCCATTGCTGCTGGTGAGAGGCTTCACTCCTGGGCACTTCACACCCCTCGTGTTTTTACTCCCCTCCTGTCTTCTTATCCCTCATGTCAGAACTGGCCTTGCACGTGCACAGGCCTGGAAGGGTGAGGGACCTGACAGCCCAGGGTCAATGACGTCCCCTGACCAGGGATTAATGAGGGAAGGGAGCCAGTGGATACATGAGACCTTCCTCTGTTCCCACAGACAGTTCTGAGGTGCAGTACTCAGCTCTTCAGAGTATTCTGGGTGGACAGATTCCCAGTTACCCACAGTGGTGACCCTCTGACTTTTCTTCATTCTGTTTTAATCTTTGCATTCCCTATTCCCATTTCTTGGTTCTGCTTCCCCCACTACACTATCTACACATAAGTTTTTATCTGCATTAGAGCTCTGACCTTGGGTTTTATTTTCTGGAACAATCCTGGCTAAAGTACTTTGCCAAGTAAATACAATCAGACTTCAGACTTCAGACTTCAGACTTGGTCTTCAGAATTAGGGAGGTGATAGGACCTTCCTTCATAAACTGATCAGTCCTCGTGTATTACTCTATGTTCATATTGCCTATACATTCAAAGAGACATTGACAGGCAGGACTGGCCTAGGAGGAAGCTGCCAGAATACAGAAGGAACTTAAATCTGTGTTAGGGAATCCAGCAGTTTGAGTCTGGAGAAGAGAGTATAACTTGTATCATTAAATATTAGAATTTAATGCAACAAAGAAGCAATTTTAAAAGAAAAATTTTAACATAAATTTAGAGTAAAAAAAGGGGAAATTGCCATGTAGCATGTTTTCCAGTCAGAATGAATGGAATACCCCTCTGCAGATGGCACTAAACGAACTCAAATAAACTATATCAGTTTAGTTCAGTCGCTCAGTCGTGTCCGACTCTTTGTGACCCCATGGACTTCGGCACATCAGGTTTCCCTGTCCATCACCAACACCCAGAGCTTGCTCAGACTCATGTCCATCGAGTCGGTGATGCCATCCAACCATTTCATCCTCTGTCATCCCCTTCTTCTCCTGCCTTCAATCTTTCCCAGCATCAGGGTCTTTTCAAATGAGTCAGTTCTTCGCATCAGGTGGCCAAAGTATTGGAGTTTCAGCTTCAACATTAGTCCTGCCAGTGAATATTCAGGACTGATTTCCTTTAGGATTGACTGGTTGGATTTCCTTGCAGTCCAAGGGACTCTCAAGAGTCTTCTCCAACACAGTTCAAAAGCATCAATTCTTTGGTGCTCAGCTTTCTTTATAGTCCAACTCTCACATTTGTGCATGACTACTGGAAAACCATAGCTTTGACTAGACAGACCTTTGTTGGCAAACTGATGTCCCTGCTTTTAAATTTGCTGTCTAGATTAGTCATAGTTTTTCTTCCAAGGATAATGCGTCTTTTAATTTCATGGCTGCAGTTTGAATCCTGGCTTTGCTGATGTAAACCTGTCCTGGGTTCTAACCTTCTTTCACAGAATTTACATGAAATTTATAACATTACAGAAAATTCTGATCATGAAACAGAAAAAGAATATATTAATTTCTGAATGAGTTTAAATTCGTACTTGAAACAAATACCAGAAGTGTTAAGAGTGAATGAAGAGGTTATTCACCAAGTACCAGTCTAGAACTGAGACTTAGCTGACTGCACTGAGTAGAATTTTGAACAGAATTCTAGAATATGGGGTGGTGGTGGTGGTGGTGGTGGTTTGCTTTGAGAATTAAAGGACAGAAAGGAATTTATAGAATCCACCTTGCTGACTTTTTCTAATGCTTGCATGGCTGCCTGCTGAGTTAAATGAAGAAGAGGACTTAGTTCTACAACTCTGTCCATAACTTTATTGGTGACAGACTTTTCCTAAACTGAAGTATATTCTGTCTTCATGTTTAAAAAAAATGTGATAATGCTATTTAAAATTTTTTTCTAATCTAAAATACTGTTTACTTAGGCACAACATAGCCTTAGAAAAATGTAAGAAGCAGGAAAGGGATATCAACTTATTTATTATTGCCTTTTTTGTTGATTTGGATGTGTTAAAACTGAAGCAGTATTCCAGCTGCAATGTCTAATGAATTCCAAGATCTTGCTAATTACTAAGTTAATGAGGACAAGTTCATAAACAGAGTTATCTTCATAATTAATTGTTTCAAAGCATTCTGAAGCAAAATAAGATCCTAATTTGTGACTCTAGTACTATATATCAATACTTACCTTTTCTTCCTTCTGAATACATCACAGAAGCACATTTGGTATGCTGCATGCTAATATAAAATTTAGGCAACACAATCCTTCAGCAAATTAAAAGACTTGTTACAAATCACCTAAAGCAGAAAACTCAGTCCTTCATTACCTAAGTAAACTGGTAGTAGCAAATTAGGTTTAAAGGAAGAAGAATATGAAATCTCATAAAAGAAATGGTATTAAAAGCTGGTGGACACCTCTTTTCCTTCATCCATGCATTCTACATGTAGACAGGAAAATGAGCTCTGAAGGAAGCTGAAGTTTCCCCATCTCTGCTGCTGCTTTTCCTATGCTTTCTTTGAGTTGCCCCTGTAAGAATGGGAGAACACTGACCCCCATCTAAGAAGCTCAGTTGTTTCTTTTTCCCCCTAAGCAAAAGTTCACAAACAATCTGGAAAGGTTTAATACCCCATTTTAGTATTATTTGGGGTATTTCTCAGAAATGCTCGTGGAAAATTTGATTTGACACTTTAGACCAACACAATCTGGTGGTGTTATTTGGGTATTATTCACACTTGCTAATGATTGACACTCTGCCTTTTATTATATACTGGAGCCCAACCATGGAAATAGTAGGGGTTGGGGCTGAAAAGCAAGTAATTAGCTCACCGTAGGTGATACTTGTCAGTTTATCAAGTTGGGGTTTAAACTTGTGTCTGCCTAGGTACCACCTACTCAACACAGGACTAGATGGAACTAAGCAAACTCCAGCCACCTGCATCAACACTACCATCATGATGGCGGGCCAGCATTAACCAGGTGTTCATTGTGTGGGGCACTGTGTTAAATGCAAGGTTACCAGGCAAGATAAACAGACACTATCCTTGATCTTCCTAGGTTTTATAACCTAAAAGACTAGAAATAGCAATGATAAATATATTAATGATCAAATACAGATTATCATGTTCACTCTTGTTCTGTTGGTTCTTAGGGAATGATGTTGGTTCTCAGGCATGCTCTCTTCTTAGTCTGTAAACCCTGGCAGAATTTCATTTTTATGGTTAAGTAATGTTTCACTATATATATATACACACACATATACATACATATATATATTCACACACACACGTGTATATATATACACACACATACACAACATTTTTATCCATTCATCTGTTGGACAATTGGGTTGCTAGTGTTCAGCAAACAGAGGTGCGGGGGAAACACTTTTATATTCATTGAGCCCCCAAAGACAGTCTCTACTTTTGATTTATTTTTGTAAAGGAAAAAGATAATCAGTTCAGTTCAGTTGCTCAGTCGTGTCCGACTCTTTGCGACCCCATGAATTGCAGCATACCAGGCCTCCCTGTCCATCACCATCTCCCGGAGTTCACTCAGACTCATGTCCGAACAAGCATATTTCTCCCCATCCTCCGATTTCTAGGTGAAAAATCGGGACTTTGATTCCAGTGGTATGTGGCTAATTCCAGGGAACAGAGATTCTGAGATCAGTTTTATCTAAAGTCAGAAGTCAATGACTATCTAAGTTGATATTAGGATGAAGCTATTTTTACCATTAATTTTGCTTTAAAGGCTGCATCGTCCTGATCTATCTGCTTTCTCAAGGGTACACTCCCTGCCCCTCCACTCCACTTCATGCTGTTGTTTTTCTGTCTGAGATGAAACTTTTGGGCGAATGTGGAGTTTGCAGACACTATACCATTTACATTGAGTTTTGAGCATTTGTTGTCAGGAAATTATTCTGGGGAAATTATAGCTCTGGAAGGGTCAGCTGATCCTAGACACCCCCCCACTTTGATGGGGGTAGGGGTGCAGAACTCAATGTTCTCAGACTAGAGGAATCAGCAGGGGGTTAATCCCCTCTACAAACATTATATCCTCTCCTGACCCATGTATGCACTGGAATCAAGGGTAAGAAGCTTCTTTTGAAGCTTTCCTCCCCTTTATTTGTGTAAGCTAACCTCAGCTTTGGGATAAGGGGTCCAGTGTGGCCAGCAGGGAAGATGCTCAGTGATTCCAACAGTTTTGGCACCAGCTATCCCCAACCACTATTGGACCATCAGTTTTGTATGGGTTTCTAAGAACTGAGAGCCTGAAGTCTGAGATGCATAATTTTTCCCTCTTTTTTCAAAAAAGACTTTAGATTAAATAAAATTGGTATCTAGCCTAAATAATATTAAATTATATTAGTGAAAATATTACATAAATAAATAGTACTCTGATAGGTAACTTATAGAGATAATTTCTTTGTATCAGATATATTGTTATTAAATTACTGAAAAAAAATTTTACCACACATAATGCTTTGATTGAAACAGTGAGAATGAAACTTCATAAGTATTTTGAGTTTAATAAACTCATCACCAGTGAAATGACTATTATTGATTATTCGAAAGCAGAGCAGTAAATTCTAGTGGCTACTCATTTTCCATAATTCGATCATAACACTTTCAAGTGAAAAAAAAAGATGTTTTATCTCCAAATCCATATTAGTACAATTTACTTATGATGTTGTTCCAGTATTCATATAATACAAATATATTATTATAGTCATATTATTAAATTCATATAATACAAATGTATGTATTATTTATTTATAGTTCGCAAAAATACTTTTGCAGCACTAGATACATGAAATACATATATATAATATAATATCATATATGCTATTTGTGTATATAAAACTTGGAGATATTGTTTAAACTGTAGCATAAATCTTCATGTGCCATTATGGTAGTCTGAATATACTGTCAAAATATAGCGAATCTATTACGATAAATGTCAGCAACTTTTCATCAGTTTGGTTTCAGATGAAGAAACTATAGCCCAGGAAGTTTAAACAAATTAATTGATGCAGAGAAAGAAAAATGCCACCCTATAACAAATTACATTTAGACTAAATTTCAATCAAATAGAGTCAAATAGAGAACTGACACTTAAATCCTGACAATATAAATCTCTACTGAGCCCTGGTGTTAAAAACTATTTAGAGCAAATACACACTAGTCAGTTCTTCCAGAATATTCCTTAGAGCTTCTCTTTACCTAAGGAAATAGGTATTTTATTATACTTATTATAGCTATTATTATATATATTATTATACCTATTATATATACTATATTATACTATATAATATACTATATTATTATACCTGTTATTATAGACACAATAATATTTTACTTTTTGTATAATACTCCTTAAGTACTTTTTGAGTACTATCAGCCTCACTTTGGGCTTTCCAGGTGGCTCGGTGGTGAAAAAAATCTGCCTGTCAATGCAGCAGATGTGGCTTCAGTCTCTGGGTTGGGCAGATCCCCTGGAGAAGGACAGGGGAACTCATTCCAATATCCTTGTCTGGAAAATCTCATGGGCAGAGGAGCCTGTTGAGCTACAGTTCATGGGGTCACAAAGAGCTGGACATGACTGAGCAACTCAACAGCTGCAACCTCACTTTACAGGTGAAACAGCAGGCATTCAGAGAAATGTTTCACTGAATTTTCCAACAGTGGCTAGAAAGGACACACAGCGTCATCACCATATTTAGATGTGATTAAGTTGAGGTCGCTGCTTTTCTTTAAGTTGCAGTTTCAAGGCATTTGTTAGTAGAGTAAAGCCACTGAAGAGAGTTTAGGAAAGGACAATAAAATCAGAAGGGATTCCCAGCTCCCATTCTGAGTAAGGATTTCTGGAAGTTTCTCAGTCTGTGGAAGATCAAGTGGTGCCCAGGTGAGCAGCCCCAGTCTGTTATAAAAGAAATGAGAGCATGAGTAGCCCTTAGGCTCTGCTTCAGAATCGAGTAGACGCACTGACATTATTTTCTGATTATTGGTTCACTTCAAAGTAAAAGTACTTATGCTGGGAAGAATGCGTGAACTATTGAGTGAACTGTCATATAAGATATTACAGCTCTTTCAGGACCATTTGATATTTCTAATATCTAGTGCTTATTCATACCCTATCCACTGAGGTCAAGAGTCAAAAAGATATCCTCTAACGATCACCAATTCTGGATTTTAACTGAGTGTGTTCTACAAATAACAGTTGAAACCTTTTATTTTCAAGTACTACTTTTAGTATTTTCCAAACGAAAATGTGCTCATTTGACTAGCCAGTCACAAAAGTTATAGGATTTAGCTTTAGAAAAGCATTTAATTTTCAAAAGACTCTTATTCAAGAACTTTTAGGAGATAATTAGGCATGTTCTGAAATAATCAAGATGTAAATTTGTTTACAAGAAACACGATGCACCCAGGCTGAGAGAGCAGACCTCCTCAAGTAGCAGAGAGCGGGAAGCACGGATGCGTTCCAAAGAATATGTTTACCAAAACGCCTCCTTTCCAATTTGCTGAGTGTATACACAGTGGTTCAAGAGGAGCTAAAATGATGCATCATTTAATCTCTGGACTTACCAGTCACTGCTGGAAGTCCTGGTCGGGTCAGAGCAAATCCAGAAGGAAGAGATCTGCAGGGGCAAGCAACACGAAGGGCGTGCTGGTGACACTGTGGACTTGGAAGGGCACACTGATATCATGAGGGCATTTTGGGGACACTGTGGACTTGGAGTGGCACATTGATATCAGGATAGGGCAGCATCACCACCCCAGCTACTGGTCTACACCAGGTCTCTGCCCATACCAGTCTGAACTCAACCTGCTCATCTTTTAAAATCACATTGATATTGGAGTGCTTTTCCTTTCACTATTATTTTTTCCATTGTATCTCTTCCTTAGACTCCCTTTTAGCTCTCTCCCCATCCAACTTCAATAATTTTTTTTTTTTGTTTTGTGTTTGGTTCACCTCCTCCCTAATAAGCTCCAATAATGTAAAAAAAGAGAGAGGGAGAGAAAATCTATAGAGAACAAACTAGTGGTTACCAGTGAGGAGAGTGAAAGAAAGAGGGACAGCATAGGGTAGGGATTGAAGAGGTGCAAGCTATTAGGTATAAAATAGACTATAAGAATATTCTGTACAACATGGAAAATAGAGCCAATATTTTACGATAACTGCAAATGGAGTATAACCTCTAAAAATGGTGAATCATTTATAGTATACCTATAACATGTATAATATTGAACAGCAATTATACTTCAATAAAAGAAAAAGAAGAGTTCTGTAGTTGTTGTATGGGTTTTTTTCCTCCCCCTCACAGCCCTCCCCCCTTTTGGGGGGCTTTCCTTCAAGGAGATGGAAGAAGAGAGAAAGAAAAAAAAGAAAAAAAGATTAAGATGTAAGCTGGCTAGATAAGCCTGTGACCGGTTTTATTACCAGCTCTGAATGAGGAAACAAGGATCTAAAGCCAGCCCTGCTTTATTGGAGCCAGAGCGAGGTTGGTGGGAGACCAGGCATTATTGTGTGTCACTCCAGGGAAGGGTGTTTTATTAATTACATATTAACTATGTGCACTGCGTAGAAGGTAATGGATAAAAATGCAGATGTTTCTGCAGCCTAGTAGAGTGAGAACCTCTCCTGAGCCTTCCAAAAGAACACTTTGAATCAGAGGGGCTTCATGAGAGCAAAAGAGTTTTGTGGTTGAATGCTATGATGTGGCCTTTTAATCATTAAACCCTTTTATGGAGGTAAAACGAACATCCATTGTTAGGGTCACACCAGTGGGGCCATCCAACCTGGTGAAACACGGGGTCTTTGCTCTGGGGGAGGGCACTAAAGAAGGGCACAGGCTGGCAACCATGTGGAATTCAAGAGATAACAGCAGTTATACATCACATAGTGAGAAAAGACATCTCTGGTTAGCTTGCTCAAATTGCTTTCTGAGCCAACACCCTCTGACAAGTCCAACACGCCCAGCATGATGGACATTAGTATTTTATAGATGCCCAGTTCCCCTCTTTTGTTTCCACACAGTGTTTTACTAGCTCAGTTTAATTTTTATTGTTCTTAAAGTGAATGTTACTTAGGAACTTTGATTGGAAATATTTTTTCCCAGTTACTTTCTACAGCTGTGGTTGAACCCATGGTGTTGCCAGAAGGATGAATTGCCTTTTCTCCTCTCCTGCAGTTGCTTAACATCCAGTCTGGACAAGGATGGGAAATTTTATGGAAGAAAACTTTGTGTTTAACTCCACTCATCAACAGGAACCTGCATTTTGGCTGACATCATAATTAGAGGCTTTCAATCTTTTTTTTTTTTTTTAAACCCTGAACATTTCCCATGACTTCGTTCCACTATTTTTCTCTCCTACAGTTTTCTATTAAGAGAAACACTATATCTTCTAATACAGTTTTTTTCTTTCTTATCTTCCCCAACTGAAACTCTGTCTCCATTAAACACTGACTCCCTACTGACACTGACTCTCCATTCTCCCCTCCTCTCCACCTCTGGCAACCATCATTCTACTTTCTGTCTCTGTGAAATTGACTACCCACAGTTCAGTTCAGTCGCTCAGTCGTGTCTGACTCTTTGTGACCCCATGAGTGGCAGCACACCAGGCCTCCCTGTCCATCGCCATCTCCCGGAGTTCACTCAAACTCATGTCCATCGAGTTGGTGATGCCATCCAGCCATCTCATCCTCTGTCGTCCCCTTCTCCTCCTGCCCCCAATCCTTCCCAGCATCAGGGTCTTTTCCAATGAGTCAACTCTTCACATGAGGTGGCCAAAGTACTGGAGTTCCAGCTTTAGCATCATTCCTTCCAAAGAACACCCAGGACTGATCTCCTTTAGAATGGACTGGTTGGATCTCCTTGCAGTCCAAGGGACTCTCAAGAGTCTTCTCCAACACCACAGTTCAAAAGCATCAATTCTTCAGCGCTCAGCTTTCTTCACAGTCCAACTCTCACATGTATACATGACTACTGGAAAAACCATAGCCTTGACTAAACGGACCTTTGTTGGCAAACCTAGGTAACTTATATAAGTGAAATCATGCAATTTTTGTCCCTTTGTCACCAGCTTATTTTACTTAGCATACTATTCTTATTGTTCTTTCATATGACAACATATATCTGGTTTATTTTCTTTTTAAAGCTGAAAAGTATTTCACTGTATGTATATACCATGTGCATGCTATTTATCCATTTATCCTTTGTTAAGCACCTGGGTTTCTTCTACATTTTGGCTGTTGTGAATAGTGTTGCTATGAGCATAGGTATATGAATATCTCTTCAAATCTCTGCTTTCAATTTTTTAAAGGGAGGCTGTACTGGAGGACTGAGATGGTTGGATAGCATCACCGACTCAATGGACATGAGTTTGAGCAAGCTCCGGGAGTTGGTGATGGACAGGGAAGCCTGGGCTGCTCTAGTCCATGGGGTTGCAGAGTCGGACACGACTGAGTGCCTGAACTGTACTGGGTCTTCATTGCTGGGAGGGCTTTTCTGTCATGGCAAACGGGGGCTACCCTTCAGTTGCAGTGAATGGGCTTCTCTCTGCGGTGGCTTCTCTTGCTGCTGAGCATGGGCTGTAAATCTTGTGGGCTCAGTTGTCGAGGCTCCCAGGCTCTAGAGCATGGGCTCAGTAGTTGTGGTGCATGGGATCGGTAGCTCCAAGGCTTGGGGGATCTTCCCAGATTAGGAGCTGAACCCATGTCTCCTCCACTGGCAGATGGATTCTTTACCACTGAGCCACTAGAGAAGCCCTCAGCCTTGCAGTTTTTTGGGGTGTATATCCAGAAAAGAATTGCTGGATCATATGGTAATTCTGTGTTTAATTTGAGGAGAAACCACAGTTTTGTTTTCCACAGTGTCTGCACCATATTACATTCCCACCAGCAAGTAACAAGGGTTTCAAATACTTCCCGTCTTTGCCAACACAAGTTATTTTCTGCTTTACTTGTTTGCTTCATTGTTGCTGGTTTTTTTTTTGTTATTTGTTTTGACATCTTTTTTCTTTTTATTTATTTATTTTTTAATTTATTTTTTTTATTGAAGGATAATTGCTTTACAACTTCACTGTTCTTTGATGACAGTCATCCTAGTGGGTGTGAAGTGGTATTCCAATTTTGGTTTTAATATGTATTTTTCTAGTGGCTAGTCATGTTAAGTATGTGACTACTTGGAATAATATATTCATATTTAATGAAAGTATCAACACTTTCAGGGTGTCCTAGTAAGGAGAATGAACTGTTCTTTCATTGTAGCAAATGGATGCATTTAAAATTATCTGAAGAAAGACATTGCAACTACTAAGATTGTTGGCATGCTAAAGGATTGATTAACTCATTAGGAAAATTAATTTCACAACTGACGTATTTTTGCACGTATGTATGTCTCAAATTTTTTAATCTATATCTTGTATGAAATCTAACATTGGATTTTGTATAAAATCTAATTAATTAAGGTATTTTAAAATATGTGTGTGTGTGCTCAGTTGTGTCTGACTCTCTGCAACCCTATGTACTGTAGTCTGACAGATTCCTCTGTCCATGGGATTTTCCAGACAAAAATACTGAAGTGGGTTGCCATTTTCTCCTCCAGGGGATCCTCCCAACCCAGGGATCGAACCTGTGAATCCTGTGTCTCTTGCATTTGCAGGTAGATTCTTTACCAGTGAGCCACCTGGAAGCATATCAAAATATACTTTAAATTAATTCTCTGCATATGTGTTCTTTGAATGCCAGTGATGATGCTACTAGAATTCACTGAGACCCAAAGATTCATGTCAGCATAGCTGCAATTCTATGAAAAAGTTATATTAAACAATGCAGATAATTAAAGATAAATTGTTCACTTGTGCAACCAAAATTCATGAGATGGTCATCAACCTCATACTGCTATTTATATTATATGGCCCTAAATTACATGTCTGTATTAAGACTCTTAGATTGAGAATATGTCAAGAAAATGTATGAAGCTGAATCATAATTTCTATAAAATTAGACAACAGTCACCACTAACTTACAGAGAAAATTGGTGTGAGTTAGTACAAGGAGTTCCTTCCTCCAGGTTCTTTATTTCCACCTGTTGGAAAACAATCATGAAATAAATTGTGTTATAAAAGCCATCTTAGATAGAAAATTATAATAATAAATACACAAATGAGTATTTCTACAGTGTAATCAGGATCCTCTTTAATGTGCAGCCCTGTGCAGTGCACAACCTGTGTAACTGTGCCAAAATAACTCTTTTCTTTGGACATTCATAAGACAAAACTCTTGCAGTCACCCATGATTTCTGTCTTTTATTCATGTCTTAACTATAATCTACTGTCAAATTCCACTGGTTGTTACATCAAAAACTATCCAGGATCCAACCACATCTCAACAGCTCTCTAGATGCCATCCTGTTTGAGGCTGTCATGTGGATCAGGAGTATGCGAACTATAGCCAGGACAATGGGAGGGACAAATCCGGCCATGCCCATTTGTTTACATATTTTCCTTGACTGCTTTCACAGTACAATCACAGAGTTGAGTAGTTTCCATGGAGACCATACGGTCTTCAGAGCCAAAAACATGTACTAGCTAGCTCTTTAAGGAAAAGGTTTACTTACCCCTGACCCAGGTCCTTGCAACATCCTCAGAAATTTGTCTCCTTGCTTCCACCCCTGCTCCTTATCATTTCTTCACTGAGCATCTGGCATCATCCTCTGCAAGCTTTTCACTGCCCGTCTCACTCAGGGTAAATAGCGAGGCCCTTGTTCAGCCAGCCAGGCCCTGCCTGATCGTTGCCAGCACTCTCCCTCCACTGACTGCCTTTAAGTTCTCCCACCATCTCTACTGCTCTCCCGGAGAAGGCAATGGCACCCCACTCCGGTACTCTTGCCTGGAAAATCCCATGGACGGAGGAGCCTGGTGGGCTGCAGTCCATGGGGTCGTGAAAAGTCGGACACAACTGAACGACTTTACTGTCACTTTTCTTTTTCATGAATAGGAGAAGGAAATGGCACCCCACTCCAGTGTTCTTGCCTGGAGAATCCCAGGGACGGGGGAGCCTGGTGGGCTGCCATCTATGGGGTCGCACAGAGTCGGACACGACTAAAGTGACTTAGCAGCTTAGCAGCAGCTACTGCTCTCCCCCTTGCCAACTCTGCTTCTGATGACAGTTCTTGGAAATGTGACATGCATGCTTCTTCTTCACTTGCTATGTCACCTATCCAGGAACACTCCTCTCCCAGGTATCTGCATGGTCCTGTCTGTACCAAAGTCACCTTTGCAGAGAGGCCTTTCCTGACCACCTTCCCTAAAGTAGCCTCTCCCTCCACCCTCTCCATCTCTCTGTTTCGCTTCTCCCTGTACGTATCACCAATTATTTTATATTAATCTGGCTTATTCTCTGTTCCCTGCTACTAGAAGTAAGAGATGGCTATATGGATGCTGTCTCTATGTTCGTTCTTTACTGGTCAATTTTTCATATGAACAGCTTAATCTAGTCTTCTGCTTGAATTCCTTCTTCATCTGATTGGCTGGCCTGACTTTTTCTAATCCGCACTTTTGTTACATTTTCTTGACTAAGGAAGATGCCATGTGAGCACAGGCTTTGCCTCTACCAGGCTTTGCCTCATTCTCCCAAGTCACGTGACTCTGGTGCCTTTACTCTGCGACAGAGGGAAGGAAACAGAGAGAGAGAGACAGCCTCAGCTGTTAACTTTCCTGGTTTTACCTTTGTCTTCCCAACCCCAGGAAGGGATGCTGAGGAGGCAAAATTTTTTTGGTACCTGTTAATAGCATCCATATGACGGGAACATTTCCCTTAGGTTGTTCTACTTATTGCCCAAGCAGTTAATAATATCAATCCTCTGCTCTCCCAGCACAAATGCACCAATGTGTTAAACTGCAGTTTAATTTTTTTCTTTTTCTTTCTCGAGTGGCTGTCAAGGTGGTAGAGTAGACGATTCTATATTGTATTAATAATTTCTAGACCTTCTCAACTGGCAGCATACTTCCTCTTTTCTTCTCTTTCTGTAGCTGCAGATTATTAGTAAGATTTTTTTAGATTAAAGAAAAATTAGCTCTCTTTACCCTAACCCTTCTGAAAGCTATGATTTGTTGCTACATGAACATGTAACAAGCCTAGCAGAGTAGATTTTTGGAAACTTCTATTTCACTATTTTGGTGTCCACCAAGACCTTCTTTAGTTTGATTTCTGATGGTGTCTTTCTATGGCTTCCCCCCATATTTATTGTTCAAATCATTTTGTTTCTTAAGAAGAGATATTTAAGATCTGGTTTATTTTGCCTTCAGAAAAAGCAATGTCACCCCACTCTAGTACTTTTGCCTGGAAAATTCCATGGATGGAGGAGCCTGGAAGGCTGCAATCCATGGGGTTGCTGAGGGTTGGACACGACTTTTCACTTTCATGCATTGGAGAAGGAAATGGCAACCCACTCCAGTGTTCTTGCCTGGAGAATCCCAGGGACGGGGGAGCCTAATGGGCTGCCACCTAAAGGGTCGCACAGAGTCAGACACGGCTGAAGGGACTTAGCAGTTACTCTGCCTTACTAAGTCCAATTTAGGGGGTCTTTTTAAATTTAATATTTGGAATATGTTTACTCCATTTTCACTGTTACATGTGATTTTCATATATTTGCACATAAATCTCCTTCATTATAAGCCCTTGAGGGCAAGAAATCTTGCCTTATGCACACTTACACCCCTTGTGTTGTACAGCACGTTGCTTTTGACATGATACTAATTACAAGATATGTGAGCAAATGAATGGTTCAAATGTTCATGTTTTGAATATATTTAAAATACATCTGTGATAGGACAAGATATTATAATTTACCATGTGTTTTGTTCTATAGAAAAGAACAGTATTATCCACACTTTGTTAAATATTTTCCTCAAGTTCAGTTCAGTTCAGTTGCTCAGTTGTGTCCAACTCTTTGGGACCCCATGAATTGCAGCATGCCAGGCCTCCTTGTCCATCACCAACTCCCGGAGTTTACTCAAACTCAGGTCCATCGAGTCGGAGACGCCATCCAGCCATCTCATCCTCTGTCGTCCCCTTCTCCTCCTGCCCCCAATCCCTCCCAGCATCAGGGTCTTTTCCAATGAGTCAACTCTTCGCATGAGGTGGCCAAAGTATTGGAGTTTCAGCTTTAACATCATTCCTTCCAAAGAACACCCAGGACTGATCTTTAGAATAGACTGGTTGGATCTCCTTACAGCCAAGGGACTCCCAAGAGTCTTTTCCGACACCACAGTTCAAAAGCATCAATTCTTCGGCGCTCAGCCTTCTTCACAGTCTAACTCTTACATCCATACATGACTGCTGGAAAAACCTAGACGGACCTTTGTTGGCAAAGTAATGTCTCTGCTTTTGAATATGCTATCTAGGTTGGTCATAACTTTCCTTCCAAGGAGTAAGCGTCTTTTAATTTCATGGCTCCAGTCATCATCTGCAGTGATTTTGGAGCCCCCCAAAATAAAGTCTGACACTGTTTCCACTGTTTCCCCATCTATTTCCCATGAAGGGATGGGACCAGATGCCATGATCTTTGTTTTCTGAATGTTGAGCTTTAAGCCAACTTTTTCACTCTCCTCTTTCATTTTCATCAAGAAACTTTTTAGTTCCTCTTCACTTTCTGTCATAAGGGTGGTGTCATCTGCATATCTGAGGTTATTGATATTTCTCCCGGCAATCTTGATTCCAGCTTGTGCTTCTTCCAGCCCAGCATTTCTCATGATGTACTCTGCATAGAAGTTAAATAAGCAGGGTGACAATATACAGCCTTGACGTACTCCTTTTCCTATTTGGAACCAGTCTGTTGTTCCATGTCCAGTTCTAACTGTTCTTTTCTGACCTGCATATAGGTTTTTCAAGAGGCAGGTCAGGTGGTCTGGTATTCCCATCTCTTTCAGAATTTTCCACAGTTTATTGTGATCCACATAGTCCAAGGCTTTGGCATAGTCAATAAAGCAGAAATATATGTTTTTCTGGAACTCTCTTGCTTTTTCCATGATCCAGCGGATGTTGGCAATTTGATCTCTGGTTCCTCTGCCTTTTTACAACCAGCTTGAACATCTGGAAATTCACAGTTCACGTATTGGTGAAGCCTGGCTTGGAGAATTTTGAGCATTACTTTACTAGCGTGTGAGATGAGTGCAGTTGTGTGGTAGTTTGAGCACTCTTTGACATTGCCTTTCTTTGGGATTGGAATGAAAACTGACCTTTTCCAGTCCTGTGGCCACTGCTGAGTTTTCCAAATTTGCTGGCATACTGAGTGCAGCACTTTCACAGCATCATCTTTCAGGATTTGAAACAGCTCAACTGGAATTCCATCACGTCCACTAGCTTTGTTCGTAGTGATGCTTTCTAAGGCCCACTTGACTTCACATTCCAGGATGTCTGGCTCTAGGTGAGTGATCACACCATTATGATTACCTGGGTCATGAAGCTCTTTTTTTGTACAGTTCTTCTGTGTATTCTTGCCACCTCTTCTTCATATCTTCTGCTTCTGTTAGGTCCAGACCATTTCTGTCCTTTATTGAGCCCTTTTTTGTATGAAATGTTCCCTTGGGATCTCTAATTTTCTTGAAGAGATCTCTAGTCTTTCCCATTCTGTTGTTTCCCCCTATTTCTTTGCATTGATCACTGAGGAAGGCTTTCTTATCTCTTCTTGCTATTCTTTGGAACTCTGCATTCAGATGCTTATATCTTTCCTTTTCTCCTCTGCTTTTCACTTCTCTTCTTTCCACAGCTATTTGTAAGGCCTCCCCAGACAGCCATTTTGCTTTTTTGCATTTCTTTTCCATGGGGATGGTCTTGATCCCTGTCTTCTGTACAGTGTAACGAACCTCTGTCCATAGTTCATCAGGCACTCTATCTATCAGATCTAGTCCCTTAAATCTATTTCTCACTTCCACTGTATAATCATAAGGGATTTGATTTAGGTCATACCTGAATGGTCTAGTGGTTTTCCCTACTTTCTTCAATTTAAGTCTGAATTTGGCAATAAGGAGTTCATGATCTGAGCCACAGTCAGCTCCTGGTCTTGTTTTTGCTGACTGTGTAGAGCTTCTCCATCTTTGGCTGCAAAGAATATAATCAATTTGATTTCGGTGTTGACCATCTGGTGATGTCCATGTGTAGAGTCTTCTCTTAGTGTTGTTGGAAGAGGGTGTTTGATATGACCAGTGTGTTCTCTTGGCAAAACTCTATTAGCCTTTGCCCTGCTTCATTCCATATTCCAAGACCAAATTTGCCTGTTACTCCAGGTGTTTCTTGACTTCCTACTTTTGCATTCCAGTCCTCTATAATGAAAAGGACATCTTTTCTGGGTGTTAGTTCTAAAAGGTCTTGTAGGTCTTCATAAAACCGTTCAACTTCAGCTTCTTCAGTGTTACTGGTTGGGGCACAGACTTGGATTACTGTGATATTGAATGGTTTGCCTTGGAGACGAACAGAGATCATCCTGCGGTTTTTGAGATTGCATCCAAGTACTGCGTTTTAGACTCTTTTGTTGACCATGATGGCTACTCCATTTCTTCTGAGGGACTCCTACCCGCAGTAGTAGGTATAATGGTTATTATATCTACTACTCCATTTCACTCCATTTTAGTTCTCTGATTCCTAGAATGTCAATGCTCACTCTTGCCATCTCCTGTTTGACCACTTCCAATTTGCCTTGATTCATGGACCTGACATTCCAGGTTCCTATGCAATATTGCTCTTTACAGCATCAGACCTTCTATCACCAGTTACATCCACAGCTGGGTATTGTTTTTGATTTGGCTCCATCCCTTCATTCTTTCTGGAGTTATTTCTCCACTGATCTCCAGTAGTATACTGGGCACCTACCAACCTGGGGAGTTCCTCTTTCAGTATCCTATCATTTTGCCTTTTCATATTGTTCATGGGATTCTCAAGGCAAGAATACTGAAGCGGTTTGCTATTCCCTTCTCCAGTGGACTACATTCTGCCAAACCTCTCCTCCCGTCTTGGGTGGCCCCACAGGGCATGACTTAGTTTCATGGAGTCAGACCAGGCTGTTCTCTGTGTGATTAGATTGACTAGTTTTCTGTGATTATGGTTTCAGTGTGTCTGCCCTCTGATGCCCTCTTGCAACACTTACCATCTTATTTTCCTAACACTGCTTAAATATAGCTTTGAAATAAATGAGAAAACAAAGTAAAAGCTACACTTCATCTCTATAGGTTGAGTACTATTTCCAGCAAAACATACTTCAGTTCTTCTGCTAGAGTAAAAATCAACTACCAGCAAGGTTGTCTACCATTTTAATTCCCCAAAGTTCAAATAATATTCAGCAGAACTGTGAGAATAGATCATTCTATTTTTCTATTTATAGGAAAAATACAAATGATATTAGACTAATATTTTGAGAGGAGGTATTCATTTGATCTATGAATTTGAATAGGTTGTAAGCCAAAGAAAATTTTTGTGTGCTTAATGATATTTTGCAACTGTTATAAAGTTGTTGTATAAGATGTGAGATGTATGACCACATAACACAACATGTGGAAATTAGTGTGAGCAATTTTGAAAGAATATCATGGTCCTAATTTGTGCTGCCAGAGCATCCTTTGTCTGTGCTGACACGTAGAGCGTATAGCAGTTAGCACCCTGCATTGTGACACAGGACTAGTAGAACCAAAAGTTCGGGAGAATCTCTGTATTTTGTGGATTTCCCAATCCTGAGACTGAGTGAGAGCAGAGCTGTGATTAGACTGAGCGAAGAGGCAAGAGATGAAATGTAAGTGAGCAAAGTGAATGCAAGAATTGTGCGAATCACATCCCAGAGCGGTCAGAGCCGTCAGAAGTCAGGACCAGTGGACTCAGGAGGAAGGGGACCCAGAGCGACCCGGGCAGGGTGTCAGGATAAAGCGGAGTGAAGAGTGTTACACATCAGGGAACCCCTGCACCAGGGAAGGGCATTTGTCCAGGTTGTAAAGGGGCAAAACACTGAATGTTAATTCACCAGCTGACATTCTAAAATCAGAAACTTCCTATAGAAGCCCTGTAATGGCCACTCAAAGACCTCATGAAGACAATGAGACTGGAAATGACGGCCCCCTTTCCTCTCAGGGGCTCCCACTTCTCTGCTTCCAGGCTGCTCTGTGAACATGGCAGTGCCTCCCACCCCAAGGCTATCCCAGCTTTTCAATGAAGTCCACCCTGCACACCCGGGCACACCACCCCCAGCTTTGTGACACCCCTGGTCTCTCCCAACTAAATCTACATTTCCTCTTTTCCAAAGCACTTTTCACCGTGGGTGGTAGAGCTGCAGAGAAAACAATATGAATATGCAGCTTTGAAGCGAATCTTATGTCAAAGTTGGAGCCTTTATAGGAAAAGAAAGGCACCTTGAAATCTGGAACAGGGGCATTTAGGCCCAAGTTTCTGCTCAGATATGACAGTTGTGAATGACAGGGACTGCCAAGGAAGACACTCAGGAACACATCACTGCAGTCTTCTCACAGGACCCAACAGAGCTGCTCAAGCTGCTGCCACCTGACATTCACACCGTCCCTGTGCTAAATCACCCACGGCTTTACTCCAGCATGGATCATATTCAGGCTTTCACCTATATCTAATTTAGATGATTAGATTTGGGACTTTTGAGGTGATGATATTTAGAAGAGATTTTTGGCTTGAGTTGATGCTATAATGAGGGCTTCCCAGTGGTAAAGAAATTGCCAGCCAATTCAAGAGACTTAAGGGAAGCAGGTTGGATCTCTGGGTCTGGAAAATCCCCTGGAGGAGGAAATGGCAACTGACTCGAGTATTCTTGCCTGGAGAATTCCATGGACAGAGGAGCCTGGTGGGCTATGGTCCATAGGGTCACAAAGAGTTGGACATGACTGAAATGACTGAGCACGCACACACAATGCTGAGAAATTGATGGGTTTGGGAATGGCATAAATGTACTTTTCATGAGGGAGGGATATGAATCTTTAGGGGCCAGAAGGCAGAGGCTGAATAGTGGGCACTCAAAGATGAATGTCAGGTACTAATCCCTGAAATCTGTAGATATTATCTTATGAGGAAAAGAGGTCTTTGCAGATGTGATTAAGTTAAGGATCTCAATGTGGGGAGATTATCTTGTATTATTTGGGTAGTCTCTAAATCCAATTATACAGTCCAGATAAGAGAAAGGCAGAGAGAGATAACACTCAGAAAAAGAGGAGAAAATGTGCTCACAGAGACAGGGACTGGAATGATGCAGACACAGTTCAAGGAACACTTACAGCCACCCTGTCCTCTTAAGAAATTAAATAGATTATAGCAAAGGCAGAAAAAGAATCTGCCTGCAATGCAGGAGACTCTGGTTTGATTCCTAGGTCGGGAAGATCCGCTGGAGAGGGGAACGGCTACCCACTCCAGTATTCTGACCTGGAGAATTCCATGGACTATATAGTCCATGGGGTTGCAAAGAGCAGGACTTCGCTGAGTGACTTTCCCTTTCCCTTTCACTTCATCCCTGATGGTTCAGCAGTAAAGAATTCACCTGCAATGCAGGAGACTCAGGAGGCTTGATCCCTGGTTTGGGAAGATCCCCTGGAGGAGGGCACAGCAACCCACTCCAGTATTCTTGACTAGGAAATCCCACGGACAGAGGAGCCTGGTGGCTACAGTCAGTAGGGCCGCAAAAGAATCAGACACAACTTAGTGACTAAGCAACAACAATGAAGGAAGAATGCTTCATTCTTAACTGTCGCAATTGTAGCTGCCATTGCAGATGTAATCTTTTACAGCTATAAGTCAACACAGTTTACGAGCTACTGAATGTATTATTTTTATTCTGTTAGTAGGGAAAATCAAAAGAAATTAGCCCTTTCCTGCCAATGACAGAAGTATATATTCACTCACCCAGGGCTATGTTAATTCTTCTGCTTGCTATCAAACTATAGTCTTCCGGGACCTTAGTCCTTCGTAGGCCACATGTCACAATCCATGTAATGCTGAGCACTTATATTGATGACACACTGCAAATTGGATGTGTAAAAAACAAAGCAACTAATTCCATTGAAATGTCAGTAAAATGCTACAGGATAAAAGATAAATCCAATGAAGAATCAGGAACCTGATACATGACATAATATTTAGTGGTCCAGGAGTCTTGGCCATGATGGGACTATTCCTCTAAGTTAAAGGATTAACTGTTAAACCTCATATCGTCTATCACCAGGATAGAAGCATTGTATTTGATGTACAGCTCTAAATTTTAGAGGTAGAAAATTTATTTTGGGAGTAGAGTTAGTTCACATTAAATTTTTTCACTTTAAAATTGCTTCCTACAAAAGATAAAAAAGATCTGATGATACCTAATTGTGGGAAGGATATAAAATATAAATCTTAGATATCACTGGTGAGAGTACAAGTCAATAGGCAACTTGGAAAGCTGTTTACCACTATTTTGTAAAGTTGAAATTCACATATCCTTTGCCTTGGCATTTCCTCTCTTAATAAGGTGTCATGCACACCTGGAAATGTGTAGAAAATGTATTTAGTATTATTCATAAAAACAAAGCAAATAAATTATATGTTAATCAATTCGTTGTGTCATATATAAATTATATAAGTCAAATGAGTGAATTACAGCATTGTGTACTATGGATAAATCTTAGCAAGATAATGTTCAATGAAAAAGCATGTTTCCAGAGATGACATACAGTGTTATAAAGTTTAAAAAAATATGCAACATACTTGTTAGGAATACATACAGATGTGATAAGCTTATTAAAATCACCCAACAAGATTCAGGAGAGTTTTTGACATGGTCTGAGGGAAGCAGGAGGATAAAATGGAGAAGAACTACATTTAAATTATTTTGAGCAAGTATTAGGTCTCTAAATTTGACTTACAACATTTAGGAAACAAGATAGATGAAAGTAATATATTCCACAGAGGAAATATTACCCAAGTTTGTTGACAATAATTTTTCTCTTCTTTGCCTGTGAAAGATGAAAAGAACATTTATGCATTTATCTCCTGAACTTTCATTTAAATAATTATTCCTAAAAAAAAAAAATTAAAAAAATCCTACTGGGACAAATTTTCTTTTCAGTTCATGTAGCCACAAAATTAATATTCTATCCTTGATGTCACAGACTTTCTTGTGAATACTTTTATTTTTTCTCTTCATGTATTATTCAAGGTTGGGATATAGATCACTCTCCAATAAGTAGGTTGCAGAGAACCAATTTGCCAAAAAAACATAAAGATTTTGTTTTCCCCATACCAAATAAAAGTTTTGAAGAACTGCATATAATTTTAAAGGAACAAAAATTGAACATACAAAATAAACAACAAAAGCACTCCATCAAAACATGCTGTTTTGAAATAGCAGTCAGACCATATTCACTTTAAAGAAGTAGAAATATCAACATCGGTTAAAAAATAGTCTGTTGATGTTTGGATCATGTTTCTAACATTCATGATTTTATAAAGCCTTTGAGAATTTGGCTTCTATTTGCAGCAAGACTGTGTGTCAAGTATAATGCTCCTCTTAGACCTGTAGGAATGCCAACAAAAGGATGAAATCCCTTCACTTGTTGTACTTTATTCTCTTGTCACCGTTAAAGCAATATTTATTTTCCTCCTCTCTGCTTCTTCCAGGCCTATAGTAAATCAAAAAAGTAAACTCTCAGGTTCATTGTGTAAGGGGCTTACTTCTAGGCCTCTACAGTTGCCACAGTAACTAATTAGAAATTTGCATCTCTAAGAGAATTATTTAATGCTAATGTGTAAGCCCTTTTATTCTCTGGAGCCTGGCCTTTTGCTAGGAAGCTCCTGGTAGATGTTGGGCCTCGAGGTCATAATGTACAAGCTCTGAATGTAGGTGGCCCTGGTTTCTCCTTTTTATCTGGATGATTCATACCCAGTGAAGAAAATGTCTTGCCAGGTCTTTGTTGAATGGTAGGCATCTGAAAGGCTATGCTTGATTCATTTAGGCGCCATTTGTTTTAACCTGTAACTTCTTCCCCATTGCTCATTAGCTAACTCTTGTGTAATTGAGTCATGCATGTTAAACTAGTAGAGTTGAGTTATGCCAACCAACTCACAGACAGGAGTTGGTCTCATTAGACTTGTGAAGCTGAGGAGGAAAACGTTGCTAATATGCAAAATTTGGACAATGTGTCCTAGAGATACAAAGATGAACATTATCGCTAATGAACTGTTTGTTTTCATAGGTTTATGCTTAAAGAAAAAAAGAGAGATGCCCTCCTGTGGTGTAAAGACAAAAACAAAAGAGAAGGGGCTGGGGACTGGGGGAACTTGTGCTGAATCTGAGAAGGTGCTGACTGCATGCATTTCGGCTGCCATCCTGTGCTGCCTGTACATGTGGGAGATAGGATAGGGGCATAAAGGTGGAAGAATGGGTTCAGTCCTTCCCAATCCCCAACCATCTACTCCTTCCAAAGTGGAGGAGCCGTCAAAAAAAAAAAAAAAAAAAAAACACAAACTAACTAACACCCTAGAACCATAACCAAGACTGCAATCAAGATTCAGTGCACTTATATTCATATTCAGTGCAGCATTATTTGCAATGGGCAAAAGGTGGAGCAATTCAAGTTTCCATTGATGAATGAAGGACTAACCAAAATGTGGTATAAATATAAAATGGAATCTTATCCAGCCTTAAAATGAAAGGAAATTCTGACACATGCTACAACACAGATGAACCTGGAAGAAACTGTGCTAAGAAAAATAGAAGTGAAGTTGCTCAGTCGTGTCTGACTCTTTGCTACCCCATGGACTGTAGCCCACCAGGCTCCTCCATCTATGGAATTTTCCAGGCAAGAGTACTGGAGTGGGTTGCCATTTCCTTCTCCAGGGGATTTTCCTGACCCAAGGATCGAACCCAGGTCTCCTGCATTGCAGACAGAAAAACAAGCCAATCATAAAAGGACAAATACTACATGATTCCACTTATATGAGGTATCTAAATGCAACAGTATATTAAAAAGCAGAGACATTACTTTGCCAACAAAGATCTGTCTAGTCAAAGCTATGGTTTTTCCAGTAGTTACGTATGGATGTGAGAGTTGCACTAAAGAAAGCTTGAGCCCCAAAGAATTGATGCTTTTGAACTGTGGTGTTGGAGAAGACACTTGAGAGTCACTTGGACTGCAAGGAGATCCAACCAGCAGTCCATCCTAAAGGAAATCAGTCCTGAGTATTCATTAGAAGGACTGAAGCTGAAGCTGAAACTCCAATACTTTGGCCGCCTGATGTGAAGAACTGACTCATTGGTAAAGACCTTGAATGCTGGGAAAGATTGAAGGCGGGAGGAAAAGGGGACAACAGAGGATGAGATGGTTGGATGGCATCACTGACTCAATGGACATGAGTTTGAGTAACCTCTGGGATTTGGTGATGGACAGGGAAGTCTGGTGTGCTGCAGTCCATGCGGTTGCAAAGAGTTGGACATGACTGAGCAACTGAAATGAACTGAACTGAACTGAAATGAAATAGACTGAATGTGTCTCTTCCCCACAAAAATTCATATGTGGAGACCTAATTCCCAACGTGATGATATTTGGGAATAAGGTCTTTGGGAATTGATTAAGTCATGAAGGTAGAACCCTCATGAAAAGGATTCAGTTCAGTTCAGTTGCTCAGTCATGTCCGACTCTTTGCACCCCATGAATCCCAGTACACCAGGCCTCCCTGTCCATCACCAACTCCCAGGTTTCACTCAAACTCACGTCCATCGAGTCGGTGATGTCATCCAGCCATCTCATCCTCTGTCGTCCCCTTCTCCTCCTGCCCCCAATCCCTCCCAGCATCAGGGTCTTTTCCAATGAGTCAACCCTTCCCATGAGGTGGCCAAAGTATTGGAGTTTCAGCTTCAACATCATTCCTTCCAAAGAAATCCCAGGACTGATCTCCTTTAGAATGGACTGGTTGGATCTCCTTGCAGTCCAAGGGACTCTCAAGAGTCTTCTCCAACACCACAGCTCAAAAGCATCAATTCTTCAGCGCTCAGCTTTCTTCACAGTCCAACTCTCACATCCATACATGACCACTGGAAAAACCATAGCCTTGACTAGACAGACCTTTGTTGGCATGTCTCTGCTTTTGAATATGCTATCTAGCTAGGTCATAACTTTCCTTAAAGGATTAGTACTCTTATAAAAGAAACTGCAGAGACCCTTTCCACCATGTGAAGACTGGTCACACAACAACATGAATATACTTAACAGCATTGAACTGTACACTTAAAAATGCTTAAGATGCTAAACATCTTGTTATCTGTTTACCCGATTTTTTAAAAAGGAGGCTATTCAATGGAAAGGTGTATAGACCTCCTTTGGAAGGGAATATAAGAAAGAATGTTTACTCTTATGTCTTCAAAGGATAAGTAGACCTGGTTTGCTTAATGTGAAAGAAGGCAGAGCAAGGTCAGAAACGTAGTGGTTTCCCCAGCTGATGAACGGAAGGAACACTGAGCTAATGGAGGCACCAACTGCGTGTCTCTGCTGTCTCAGTTCTGGTCCCAATGTCTGTACATCTGGGGAAATGAATGTGTTAAATACAATCTTGCATGTGTTCTGGAGCAGAAGGGACTCATCCTCTATTTAATGATTGTATCTTAAAATGTTTCTCTTTTTTAAAAAATATAAGCAAAAAATACTACCATTTGAGTGATTTTTCTGCATGTCTGTTTCTAGCTTGCTTCTTTTTCTCAGGCTCATGAATGCCTATTCTCAAATAATCTGTAAATTTTAAATGTAAAATGGTGTTCCCTCAATTTTGCTGTCCACAAGGCATTGCCTGATAGATGTAAAGACTCCTTAGTTCCAATTTGCCTTGAAGTTAGGAGCTACAGTTAGCTTCCTAAATTTTGACCATGGTTAGTTTTTTCAGCTGTAGGGACTAGCATGGTGACTAGCACATTGATAGTATGCTTTAAAATTCAATAAACTCTATTTTAGCCACTATGAATATACATATATATATACATATATCCAGAGCTATATTTAACTGAATTCTTGCCAGGAGTCTGTATTCAAATTAATTTCTGTAAAACACTAGTAATTTTACCACTTAATTTTTGCATCTATTTCTAACCCACTCAAAATTTAACCAATAACTAACTCATCAAACTTATCAGGACATTTTCTGGAAGCATGCAATAATTCCCTGGAAAACACCAAGATATATCACATATATCTCTGAAATACGCATTTTATTTAAGAAAATATGTATTTTTTTTCTTATGCTGTGAAAGATAAATAATTGTGAAATATTTGTGAAAACTGCTTTTCAGATGTGGCTTTCCATACTGGAAAAGTCTTAATTTCACAGCTGACCATAAGGTTCCATTAGCATATCTATCATGGGCTAAGAAATGGAAAGTTATTCATTCCCTCAGGGATTGATCAGTTTCTCTTGGTTCAAATTCATTTCATGAACACCTTTATGTTGACAGCCCTCAGGTAGGTAAAGGAAGTACATAGATGTAACTGTTGATTACAAATGATAGAGAAAATTTGGTATGTCAAAATCAAAACTTTGTAAGATTATATTATATATATTTATTTATAATACATTTTTAAAATATATAAAAAATGTTTGTAACATTATTATGGGCTTCCCTGGCAACACAGACAGTAAAGAATCTGCCTGCAATGCAGGAGACCTGGGTTGGGAAGATTCCCTAAAAAAGGGAATGGCAATTCAACTCCAGTATTCTTGCCTGGAGAATCCCATGGACAGAGGAACCTGAGAGACTACAGTCCATTGGGTCGCAGCATCAGACATGACTGAGCGAGTAACACTTTCACTTCTTACTCTCATAGCGTTACTATATACAATTTATAATCTTTTATTTGATAACTTATAAAATGTAATTATGTCACTGCAAGTAAAGTCAATGGAAACATCCTAAAACCTTTTCTAAGAATATCATTCACTCATACATTCACTCATTCATTCTCCATCTTTACCCTTTAGACCTCTCACATGACTCTCCTGATGTCCCCACTCAGATTATCTTTCCTTCACATAAACATAGGGAACACTTTTCCTCTTAGAGCATTAGCCATGTTCTGTTTCTTCTTCCTTTTCTGTACGTATCTTATTCCTATTGCATCATCCACAGAACTTGATACATAACTTTCAAATAGAAGATACTTGGCAACTACTTACCAGGTTGTGTTTGTGTGGAGGTCTGAAACGCTTTACTGTTTGCCGTGCTTAAGAACTAGGCTAAAGTAATAATAGCTAAGCTGAAAAGTTAACACATCTATAATTGTTTTTATGGACAACTACTTAAATATTTTGTTTCCAAAAAATAAAGTCATTCAAACACTGTTCAGGAATTGAATATTCAGGAATATTGACCAAATCATCCAGAATTCAAAGGAATAAGTGTTTACGAAGTGAATTTGATAAAAAAGAGGAAAGTTTCAGCTTGGGATATGTCTACTAACACAGCAAACACAACAAAACCTGAAAAGCACAACAAAACAAAGCAAAACAAAGCTTTGCTAAGCATGGATTTGTAAAAACTGAAAAAAAAAAAAAAGACTATCTTCTATATTGCTACAGCAAATTTCTGAACAAAAATAATTATCTGTTTTGTCAATGATTGTAGGAAACAGGGATTCTTACTATACATTATTGGTGGAAATGTAAATGGTACAAAATTTAAGCCAGGAAATTTGCTTTTATATATCAAAATTACAAGTGCACATGCCCTTGAACCCAACACTCATATTTCTAAGAATTTATCCTGCAGATATATTCATCCCCATGCAAAATGACATATACACAAAGCTCCTCATTGCCTTGTTGTTGCTAATAGTAAAAGCTGAAAATAATTTAAATGCTTATCAGCAGGGAATTAATTAAATTATCTTACATATATACACCGGAAGATCATGAAGCTGTTAAAAGAATTAAATATCGATAATATTAGTTATTCATATGAATGATCTCCAAGACTGATTGGTAACAAAAAAACAGAACACCAACTGAAGAATGGTGAACACTGTACATTTATAATTCATAGAAAAAGAAAGAAATGATAATATATGAATTTTTTGAACACAAAATATTTCTGAGAAGAAGCTCATTCATTGGTTACCTCTGGAGAGAAATGAGTGTTCAGGAAATAGGGGAAAGAGGAAAACATTTACTCTATTAAGCAAGCCATTTATAGAGGTGGAATTCACATAACACAGAATTAACCACAGCAGCATGTAAAATTCAGTGGCCTCTGTAGGTTCACAAGTTGTGTAGCCACTCCCATCTAGCTCCAGAACATTCCCACTGCTCCAAAGTAGAGCCCCTCCAGTTCAGTTCAGTTCAGTTCAGTTGCTCAGTTGTGTCTGACTCTTTGAGACCCCATGAATCGCAGACACCAGGCCTCCCTGTCCATCACCAACTCCTGGAGTTCACTCAAACTCACGTCCATCAAGTCGGTGATGCCATCCAGCCATCTCATCCTCTGTTGTCCCCTTCTCCTCCTGCCCCCAACCCCTCCCAGCATCTGGGTCTTTTCACATGCGTCAGCTCTTCACATGAGGTGGCCAAAGTACTAGAGTGTCAGCTTCAGCATCAGTCCTTCCAACGAACACCCAGGACTGAACTCCTTTAGGATGGACTGGTTGGATCTCCTTGAAATTCAAGGGACTCACAAGAGTCTTCTCCAACACCACACTTTAAAAGCATCAATTCTTCGGCGCTCAGCTTTCTTCACAGTCCAACTCACATCCATACACGACTACTGGAAAAACCATAGCCTTGACTAGATGGACCTTAGTCAGCAAAGTAATGTCTCTGCTTTTGAATATGCTATCTAGGTTGGTCATAACTTTCCTTCCAAGGAGTAAGCATCTTTTAATTTTATGGCTGCAATCACCATCTGCAGTGATTTTGGAGCCCCCCAAAATAAAGTCTAACACTGTTTCCCCATCTATTTGCCATGAAGTGATGGGACCAGATGCCATGATCTTCGTTTTCTGAATGTTGAGCTTTAAGCCAACTTTTTCACTCTCCTCTTTCACTTTCATCAAGAGGCTTTTAGTTCCTCTTCACTCTGCCATAAGGGTGGTGTCATCTGCATATCTGAGGTTATTCATATTTCTCCTGGCAATCTTGATTCCAGCTTGTGCTTCTTCCAGCCCAGCGTTTCTCATGATGTACTCTGCATAGAAGTTAAATAAGCAGGGTGACAATATACAGCCTTGACGTACTCCTTTTCCTATTTGAAACTAGTCTTTTGTTCCATGTCCAGTTCACCTGTTAGTAAAACCCCTGGCTGCTGCTAAGTCTGCTGCTAAGTCACTTCAGTCATGTCCGACTCTGTGCAATCCTATAGATGGAAGCCAACCAGGCTCCCCCATCCCTGGGATTCTCCAGGCAAGAGTACTGGAGTGGTTTGCCATTTCCTTCTCCAACCTGTTAGTAAAACCCCTTAACTGTTAAGCAGCAGTTCCCCATAACCACCTCCTCCAACTCCTGGCACTCAGCCATCTTCCTTCTGTCTCTATGGATGTATCTCTTCTGGATATTTCATATCGATGAATCATTCACCATGTGACCTTTTGTGTCTGGCTTCTTTCACTTCTTTCTCCTTTCATCGTGTTTTCAAGGTTACTTTTTAAAAATTACACGTTTGAAATGAAAACTTTTTTGAGTTATTACATCTTCAAAAACTATAAAATGGAACATAAAACTATTTTCTTGCTGAACACCACAGAAACTGAAGTGAAGGAGATCTCCTTCACTTCAGAGATAAAAGATTTCTTATCTCTATATAAGAAATGGGTTTTCAGAACAAGACTTATGAAGAGAAAGAAAAATACCCTATCCCCATGCAATATCTCATAATTCTTTTTCAATCTGAGCCCTTTCTAATCATCATAAAAATATATTGAGGGGGGATATTATTTGGCAAATTCATCTTTGCCTTGAGTCACGTTTGTTATTAATTTGTGGATATTTGTCTAGAGAAATTCACTCCTGTTACTTTTTTATAAACCTCAGCAGCTAGTGACTCTGCCCATAAACCAAGGCCCCAGTCTTCCTTGCTAGCACTGTTAGCTCTTGGTTCTACCACCTTACATACAATATAGTAGATGGATAAAATATCACCGGATTCCAACTAGCAAACCTTAGAGGACCCAGATAAAGGAACTTCTGTCCTAGATAAGGATATGTGGAAGTCTGGGAAAATAATGCTGAAAAAATTGTTAACTTTCACTCCAACTCCTGTCATTTAAGTGGGGATTCCAGAATAATTTTTGCATTCTAATTGCAGACTTTTTAATATCTAGAAGGTTGGAGTGGGAACATACTTTAGAAATCATCCAGGCCGACCTTTTAGTTATTCAGGAATTTGCTCTAACAGTGACAATTGGTTATTGAGCAGATCTTTGTATTCTTCCTGTGAGAGGGAGCTTACAACCCAAACATTATTGCACTAGACTGATATCATTCTAGCCTGGAGTAAACAGTTCATGCCAGTTTTCCTGGGACCTTTCTGGTATTAGCATGTCTTTAGAAACCCCACAATCCAGGGCAAAGCTGGATGGCTGATAACTGTATTGCAGCCAAGAGCAACAAAGAGGAAATGACATTGTGGAAGAGCTAGGCTGTGAAGGATGGATTGGGTTTCCAAATTCCGAGAGGGATGAGAGAAAAAAGGCATTTAATTCTGCATTTCTTTAACCCGATCAACATAAACTCTGATAATCTCTAGTGCCTTAATGTATATTCCCATCCTAGTTTTAAATCCCTAGTTGGACCCTTAGTTGTCAGGAAACAAGCAGTCACTGACATCTGTTAGCAGGATTGCAGGGAGACCAAAGTTGTCTTCTAGGAGTATTTATCTGGGGTGATGTGTGTGATCATTAGGAGAAGACTTGAAGTCAAGAAAAACCAGTGAGGAGGCCATTGCAACAAGAAAAACGAGTAGGAGATGGATGCTGTTGGGCTGAGGAGTAGGATAGGGAGAAATTGCAGACCACTGAAGGCAGTGGTTCTCAAACTTGAATGAATATGAGAATCACTCACAGAGGATTAAAAAAAAAAAAAACTAATGCCTGGATCCTCTTCCCTGACAATAAGATTTTATCAATTTATGGGGGCCCAGATAAGGGTATTATTTTTTAAAAAGATTCTACTGTGTAGCAAGGGTTGGAAGGTTGGAAACCATTATTTTAAGGCTTTCAAGGTGGCTTATTAGGCTTTTATGGGATTTTTTCTTCTTGAAAGACTCAAATACACAATTTACTGTAGACACCTTAATCCTGCAGGAATATCCATGGTTTCAGAGAAAGTGAGGGGGGATTCGAGTTGGTTCCAGAAGAGTAGATGATTGAAAGTACAGTAGTATCTGGTGCCATCTCCCTCCAGAGTGATTTAGTTATTTGTACACAAAATAAGCAAGCCATTTGACAGGCACCATCTTATTGAATGTCTTCCTGTTATCCATCCCATTAGGTACGACTTTATTTCCATTTTCAAGTGACAAAACTGAGGCTTGAAGAGAGTGAGGGGTGAAGGTAACAGCCTGAGTCAAATCTCCTTCACTTGGCCTCCAACCATCACCGGCTGCTCATTCCAGAAGCCTGGGGCAGTTCACAGAGGAAAGAAAGGTCCACCTTTTGACCTTTCAAAATACGTGAGCCAGTTAGCAGGACTGAGTTCCACCCCCACCCCATTCCTTCAAGCTTCTGCCAAGAAGTCTCAGACGTGTACAACACAAACATGAGTGAATTTCCATTTATTTTTGTAAAAAAAAAAAAGCAAAACGCAGCCTTTTTCTACATGATACGTCTACTACATGTGAGATCAGTGATATCAGAGGGATAAATATTTCAAATTCTAAAAATTCTACAATAGGAATCTTAAATCTGATATAGAAAATTTTGGGGGGCATTTCTCCCTTATAATATACAACAATCCACACTTGTTAATATTTACATTTTTACTTTAAACAAATTATTATTTTAGGGTTACACTGTTTCTGCTGCAAGAAAGTTCTGCACCTGAAGGTATTTTAAATTGCTGGAGAAGCCCAGGTGAGCTATTAAGATAAAAGATATGCACTTAATTAGAAAAATACACTGCTAAGTTGTAATCATGACTTTAGAATCCAGAATGTCCCAAAATATTGAACTTCTCTTTGTTGTCCTTAATAAAAAACTGGGAAGAAATTTCCGAAGGTGATTCTGGTTTTCCAGATTATAGTATTCAATTTTGCTTTGACCATTTCCTATTGAGTCACAAAGTTCTTAAAACCAGATTCCAGGTTCTAAGATTCTGTTAATCAGTACCGTGACCGCTGAGGAGACTACTGCCGAACTCTGAGATCAGCCTCATCTTCTCTGAAGCTACATCAGGTAATCATCTGTGTACTGCTTTTCAAAAGCAAAGATTTCCAGTTTGATTCTTCCTGCTTTACTCTTCCTTCTTCTCTGATGACTTCTTTTTTGGAGGCTTCAGAAGCCCTAGTGAACCCATGGGATTGCAAAGCAAATGTAAAAATAAATAAATAAATAGCCATAAGACAAAAGGAAACTTCAGTGCCACCCACTTTGTGAGTATAAGAGAAACTATACTGCTCCCCCTTATAAATAAGGGGTTTGCAATGTGCTGTTCTTTCTTCTGTAGGGGAGGAGGGTGCTTATTGACGCTGCATCTGTTTTGTCAGAGCGTCGGCTAATGGAGAAAGTTAATTGTGTTGGTTGTAAGGCCACCTGTCACACACATGCCTCATTTCCATACTAATGGTCCAGCAGTGGCAGGCAGTGAGCTCTCTGCAGTAACAGCTACTGCCTCTTTGGAAACGTGGGCCAAATATGCCTATGCAGCAACTGTAGACCTCGTTTGCGGATGCCTCTAGTATTGTGTGGACTAGGGCTTATATTAACCCCCTACTGGCGGCTCCAAACTGGATCGGCAGTAAAAGTGGGGATACTGAAAATGGTTCTGTAGGGTGAGGATTGAATCCATGGTGAACCTGCTGCGGGAGGCAGTTTGGGACTTAAGAGTTTTAGAAAATAACCTGTGTAGCCTACGAATCCCACATGGTTGG
Organism: Ovis aries; assembly: GCF_016772045.2. Taxonomy (NCBI): domain Eukaryota; kingdom Metazoa; phylum Chordata; class Mammalia; order Artiodactyla; family Bovidae; genus Ovis; species Ovis aries. The sequence continues at coordinate 62,729,806 of NC_056061.1, forward strand.
GAGAGAGGGCGAGAGGGAGAGAGGGAGAGAGGGAGAGAGGGAGAGAGGGGAGAGAGGGAGAGAGGGAGAGAGGGGGGGGAGAGAGAGAGAGGGAGAGAGAGAGAGAGAGAGAGAGAGAGAGAGAGAGAGAGAATTCTCAGTATTCAACTTCTCCTTTAAGAGCACCCTCTGTATGATTTCACTGTAGTATTTAGTATTCTTTTCTAAGAGCATTTTCACCACCTTCCTTTGCCTCTTTGAATCATTTTCTATCCCTAGGAAAACCTGTGGGTACTACCCTCATTTCCAAGGTAAAGGTCAGTTTTAGAGCTCTGGTTAAAAAAGAAATATTCCAGTTCAGTTGCCTAAAAATTATGGAAAACAGCCAGGACTCTGTAAAGGATTGGACTCTGGGCAGTACTTCATCCAGGAGTACTTTTTAAAAAGCGTTTGAATCTCAGGCAGAGTTGAGGAATCAATGCCCTGGAGAAGAGGCTGATGAATATTTTAGTGGGGAGCTATTAGATGCAATTTGAGAGAGGTGGTTATCCCCTCAACAAGGTAAGCCAATAAAATTGAGAGCCATTTCTTCCCAGCTCCTAATCCCGAGGATGCAGGAAATTATCAGGTTCAGTTTCTTTGGGATCCTTCTGTATATGGGTTTCTGTGACCTTACACAGCTCTCATAAAGGGATTTGGGGCTAAATGCCAAATGCTGTGGCACCGACTGCTCTTAGAGAGATGGGGAACACATGGGCCAGGCTGCTTATATTTTTTAATAGCCAATTTTAGATGAATTGATGATTATTTTAGACTCAGTAATGTCTATTCTTGTATCAACATACATTTTAGAATGGATGTCACAGTTATTTGGAGGCGGCCCAAAGTCAGGAAGGTAATGGTTCTGGCCACATAGTAAGTGGAATGTCCTAAGCTGTGACATTCTTTCTGGTATACCTCCAATCGGAGTTGCTCAGTTAGATGGGAAGGGGAGGAGGTGCTGTCTTCCAAGAGGGCTCTGGAAGAAGTCCAGGAGGCTGAGCCCCAGAGGCTGCAGAGATTCAGGTATGTCCCTGCCCCAAATGGTAAAGGATACACAAAACACTGCTGGGAAATGTTCTGACTGACCTCTGTTAGTTCTCGATTTGCCAGTGTGGCAAATCGAGCAGTAAAGAAGGATGTCTGGTCACAGAGGGCATCCATCAAAAGTCCCATAAAAAATCTTAACGTGGAGCCACCATAAAATTTCAGGTTTGCAATGCCAGCCAGCCCCTTCATGGATACGACGTAGCAGCTGAACAATAACAACGTCAGGTAGGCCAGAGATGCTGCCCAGAAGTCCCTTTCAGGTTCTGAGTTGAACCTTCTCCTGTTCCCCACCATAACTGTTTTGAGATTTTATTACCTTCCTGCAAGTCCCCATTCAGAAAACAACTTCATTTTGCATTTCACAGAGAAAATATGGCACTAAAGAAAAACTCTCAACTTTGACCCCAAACTCACCAACAAGCTTATATTCTTATTCTAACCCCTCCTCCTCTCTCCTCTTCGCTTCGCTTCTGCTTTCCTCTCCTCTCCACCTCTGTCTCTCTCCACAACTTGTACTCATGTACACATTAAGTACACATGAGCGTGCACCTCAGGAAAGATCACCCTGAGGATGGGAAAACATAAGTTGGTTAAATCACGGTCTCTCAAAAACTGACAGAAAAGACATGTATATTAGCAACGATAATTGACAAGTGCCATGCGGGGGGGGGCACTCCACAGAAAGACAGAGGCAGTGGAACTCCCCTCAACAAAGCCGAGGGGTCCCGAGGAGAGGTGAGCCTGCTGTCCGCCAACCCAGCCTCTCCGGAACAAGAGACGATCACACCTCACAGGGTTTCCGTCTAAGCAGTTCCTGCTTTATTGCCCCCAAACTCTTGGTATATATAGGCAAGCAGGGGGTTTTTGCAGGGACTTTCTATAGTTGCACCAATCACATTAATGGTCAAATCGTAATATGCCATAGTTGCACCAATCACGTTAAAGGTCAAGTCGTCATGCTCTTCATTGTAACAGGAGTCTACCGGTGATCACGCGCTGTCCACCTGCACGAAAATCGAGAGCCAATCAAAAGTTTTGACAAACAACTTAGGCCACGCCCTCATCTCCTCAGCTAGGCGCCATCTTAGCTCTAAACCGCAAAGCTAGCCCTTCTTTTTTTAAGGTTTCCCATTTAGGGCCCCACAGTGCCACGTCCAACATTCTAGGAACACAGGAGAGAGATGTATAATTGAACTGAGGGTCAGGGAAGGCAGGGTTAAGTTTTCAAGAGTATGAGGTGGACAAAAAGGAGAGAAGACAATTTCGAGCGAACGAAATAGCACGGATGAAAGGATTTACCCTGTCCCACAATCTGAATGCACTTTTGTTTGGTTGATAGAGAGGAAGCCCTATGCAGGACAGTAGAGGTTGGAGCAAGGTCCTCAAGAGACAGCCTTGAGGGGCCACATGTAATAAACCAAGGAGCTGAATTTCACTTTGTAAGCTACACAGAGCCATTGAAGAATTTTAAGTAGTGAAATGAAGTGTTAGCCGCGTGAAGGGTAGGGAGGGAACAAAGCTGTAGTCAGGGAATGAGTCATTGAAGTGTCCAGGTGAGAAGCTTTATAAAGATCAGCTATGGGGAGAAGAGGAGTAATGTACAATATATAGTACACAGTAATGGACTCACCAAGTGGACTCACCCAGTGACTAGATGCTGGAGGGAGAAGGTGGAAGAGGATAAGGTGACTCTACTGCCTTGGACAGCTGGGTGAATAGTGTTAACATTGTTGAGACTACAGGAGGCAGAACAAATCTTAGAGGAAGATGCTCAGTTTCCTTTGGCTTATGTTGTGCTCGAAGTACATGTACATGAATCTGTTCAGTAAGATTTATTCAGCAAAACTGTTGTTCAATAAAAATGGTAAGATCTTCTGCTGTAAGAGCAGAGTGGCCTGGACTAAGTCGCTGGAAAAGTGATGACTGAAATCAGTGAGGACGGAATCACTAAAGTTCAACCTGTGGCCTGAGGTACCCTGAGGGCTAAGGACAGCTCTCGCGGACTCTGCTTCACTAAGTAAGGGATAAATGAAGTGATCACAATAGAGAATCAGAAGGAGCAGCTAGACAGATTCTGGGAAAAATCAGGTAAAAGGAATTTTCTGGATGCTAACGGGAAATAGAATTTTAAGAGGCAGAGAGTAGCCAACAGTGTCAAATGCTACAAAGCATATAAGTGAAATGAAAACTGGAAGGTGACGTCTGTGTGGTCAACTTGTGAGACAATGGTGTCTTCTGCCAGTGCCATGTGGGCAGGGTCGTTTGCAGAGATTGAATGGCAGGGAATGAGAGATGAGATCGGGAAAACACAAGCCTGATTTCTCAAAGTCTAGCACAGTGCCTGGCCCCTAGTTGTTGCTCAATAAACACTGGTTAAATTAATTGCTTTCTAAGTTCCTTCTAAAAGATAGCCCAACCTTCCTTAGCCAAAGAAATTTTCTTTTCACAGCCGGACACCAGTGGTGCTACCAAACTACAGAGTTGCTGTAGCATGTCCCCTGTTTTCCAGGCAATATATGGAGATTTATTCAATCTCCTAGAATATCTTTCTCCTCCATTAAAAATCTTACCCACCCTCTAAGGCATGACTCAAATGTTCCCCCACCCCCCTTTTTATTCTGATTCCTTGAACTCATAGGCATTTTATTTGTCATTCTCTTGTTTCCCATTTATTCTTTGTCCTGAATTTCAGTTTCCTTTTTTGAGTGTGTGGTTTGTTTCCTCTTTTGGAATCGTCTTTAAGCACAGGAATTTAACTTCTAAAAATTAACTTATTTTTGCTGCACTGGGTCTTCACTGCTTTGCACAGGCTTTCTCTAGTTATGGCGAGGGGGAGCTACTCTTTGTTGCAGTACCTGGGCTTCTGGTTGCAGTTGTTCAGTTCCTATGTTGTGTTCAACTCTTTGAGACCCCCATGGACTGCAGCACACTAGGCTTCCCTGTCCTTCACTCTCTCCCAGAGCCTGCTCAAACTCTTGTCCATTGAGTCAGTGATGCCATCCAACCATCTCCTCTGTCATCCCCTTCTCCTCCTGCCTATCAGTCTTTCCCAGCATCAGAGTCTTTTCCATTCTTCATTGCAGTTGGTTTCTCTTTGCAGAGCGCAGGCTCTAGGCTCGCAGCTTCAGTAGTTGCAGCACACAGGCTTACTTGCTCCTCCGCATTTGGGATCTTCCTGGGCCAGGGTTCAAACCCAGGTCCTCTGCATTGGTAGGCAAATTTCCATCCACTGTACCACCAAGGAAGTCTAGGAATTTAACTCCATTGAATAGAGTTTTCAATATCAAAAACAGGAACAGAAGTAGGATTAAATATTTCTTTATTGCAGATTGACAGACTTAATGGCTTGCTTGCAATCCTTAAAGTAAGCAGCAAGTGTTATGTCACTTACTATGTTGTGCTGGGATAAGCTTTTATGCTCTCTTGGGCTCATATTCTCAGCAGTCGGATGGGATAATTATACAGCCTTGCTTACATCGTGGCTTGTTGAAATTCACATGAGTCACCTTTACTTCAATGCTTTGTCAACTGGGAGATACTGCTTTATTGACCAGAAATGTATATTCTCACAAGCAACTTGTGCCTCCTTCACAAGGGAGAGTTTATTTAAACTGCCTTGAGGAAGCTCAACATCCTACAGAAAATCTAAAAGAATAAAAGGTTGGTAACCTCAGCTTTAAAAATGACTCTCTTCAGGAACATTCTTCTAAATTTATGGGGAATCACTGCCTTTTAATATCAAGAGGCTTCCTCTTCTTTACAATAGTTTCAAAAAGAGCACCTGACTTATTTAGCATAATGTCCTCAAGGCCCATCCGTGTTGGGGTGAAATGGCAAAATTTCCTTTTCTCATGGCTGAATAACATTGCATTGTGTCTGTGTGTGTGTCTCTGTGAATGTGTGTGTATCTTCTTTATCCATTCATCCCTTGACAGACGCTTAGGTTGTTTCCGTATCTTGTCATTAACATTAACTTGCTGAGAGCCTAGATCTTAATTATTCCCACCACAAAAAAGAAATGACAACTATGTGACATGACAGAGGTGTTAACATTACAATGGTAATCATAGTGCAATATACAAAAGTACAGACCAATATGTTGTAGACCTTAAATTTATACAATGTCATATGCCAAAAATATTTCAATTAAAAAAGAGAGAGACTGCACCTGGAAGGTTTGTCCCAATCTTTCAACAAAAACCTTCCCTGGATTGCAATGGTACGGATTTTTTGTATAAATGTTACATTAAATTCCTTGTGTGAGGGAGTGAGACTATTGTGCAAATATGTAAGAGAGATTAAGAAAAGAGGATTAGTTGTTGAAAGAAAGGAAAATAAAATGCAAATGGTAATACTTTATGACATTGTTATGCTGTTGCCATTGTAAGAATTATACATTTTTCCTGCTGTAATACTGTTTTAGGGATAGTTTATTTAGTGAGTAGACATTTAGCACATATATAATCAACACAGACACAGATATCTTAATGCCCTCATTTTTTTCTTCTTAATTTTCCTTTGTCATATAGCGTATTTTTTCTTATTTCATGAGAGAAAAAAATCAAAATGAAAACCTAGGAAAACCCAGGTTATTAGTGTTTTCTTTAAGTCAACACTCCTCTCCGACTGCCCCCAATAAATACTTTAAATAATACTTAACACCTTTAAATAAAATGGTGGTAACTGGTCACATGGGCTTCCCTGGTGGCTCAGTGGTAAAGAATCCACCTGCCAATGTAAGAGATGTGGGTTTGATCCCTGGGTTGGAAAGTCCCCCTGGAGAAGGAAATGGCAACCCACGTCAGTCTTCTTGCCTGGAAAATCCCATGGACAGAGGGCCTGGTGGACTACGGTCCATGGGGTGCCAGAGAACTGGACATGGCTGAAGCAACTAAATACTTAGTGAGTTGGTTGGGCTAGTTCTGATTATGAGCAAATATCATACCGAGTTAATCACCTCAAAAATATTGTTATTTTTATTTATTTTATCAAAGTATAGTTGATTCAAAATGTTTTGTTAGTTTCAGGTATATAGCAAAGTGATTCAGTTACACATACATATATAATATATATATATAGGTATATGTATATATATTCTTTTTTTGTATTCTCTTCCATTATAGGTTATTACAAGATAATGAATATAGTTCCCTGTGCTTATAAGTAGGTCCTTGTTGTTCATCTATTTTATATATAGTAGTATGCATCTCAAACTAATCTATCCCTCTCCCTCCATCATCTTTGGTAACCATGTTTGTCTTCTATGTCTGTGAGTCTATTTCTGTTTTGTAAATAAGCTCACTTGTATCATTTTTTTTAATATTCTGCATAAAAGTGATATCATATAATATTTATCCTTCTCCATCTGACTTATTTCGAGTAGTGTGATAATCTCCAGGTCCATCCTTATTGCTGCACATGGCCTTATTTCATTCTTTTTAGTGACTGAATAATATTCCATTATATATATGGGCCACATCTTCTTTATCCAGCCTTCTGTGGGTGGAAATTTAGGGTCTTTCATATCTTGGCTACTGTAAATAGTGCTGCTATTTACATTGGGGTGCATGTGTCTTTTGAAATTAGAGTTTCTGTTTTTCCCAGATATATGCCCAGAGGTTGGGATTGCTGGATTATATGGTAACTTTAGTATTAGTGTTTTAAGGAACCTCCATACTATTTTCCATAGTGGCTGTACCAAACTACATTCCCACCAACGGTGTAGGAGGGTTTCAAATATTTTTAAAAATAAAGTACTAGAAGACCACTAGAGTTATGTAAAAAAGGACACATTTACAAGACTACTCATTGTAGCATTGTTACAACCAAAGATTGGACAGGAACTAAATGTCCAGTGGGGCTTTCCAGGTGGTGCTAGTGGTAAAGAATCCACCTGCAAATGCAGAAGACATAAGAGACATTGGTTTGATTCCTGAGTCAGGAAGATCCCCTGGAGCAAGGGCATGGCAATCCATTCCAGTATTCTTGCCTGGAGAATCCCATGGACAGAAAAGCATGGTGGGTTACAGTCCTTAGGGTAGCAAAGAGTCAGACATGACTGAAACGACTTAGGGCACACACACAAATGTCCAATGATAGGGGACTTGTTGTACTGATAGTATGCTGCATCTATTTATTGGAGTACTGGACACCATTTGCAGTGACCTATCTGCACCACTCTGGAAAGCTCAACAGGATATTTTGTTACATGTCTAAAGTAAGAAAGAGAAAAGTGTATAGAGTATGCCATCATCTGTATCTAAGAAAAGAATACATACACATGTACACATTTTACATATTTATAGATTATCTCTGGCAGATAAGAAAATCTAACATGTTTGCCTCTAGGGAGGAAACTAGATGTCTGAGGATAGTTTGGTGGGGAGATTAATTTTTCACTCCATATCTTTAAAAAAAAACTTTTAAATTTTTACCATAAGCATGCATAATCTGTTCCAAAAACAGTAAACAATTTAAAAGGAATTAATGGTAGGATTGATGTTGGGGGTAGGAGGAGATAGTTGTGCATAGTGAAGTTCAACATGTGGAGGATACTGGTCTAATTCTTCTATATTGTTATCATTACGATGTTGTTATTCTGTTCCTTCTGATCTCTTGCTGTTGCCTCACATTGGCCTCATCCACCCAACAGTCAGAGGACAAGGGTGCTCACTGAACCAGTCAGCAAAGTCCAGCTCCCAGGACACAGAGTAGGGCCGAGCAGGATCTGGAGATATTTGGCATGGGAAACTTCATTGATTTTCCCTCTGGCAATAAGATCTAAGCCTGAGTTCATCTGTAGACAGCTTGATCAAAGAAATTGTTCCTTTGTTCCCCACTCTCCTGGGAAGATCAGTAGATCTTAGTATATAACATGTAAGTTGTCATACAAAATTTCTGGTATTTTAAATAAGTGATTTTCATTGCAAATATAGCTGTCATTTGGAGTAGGTAAAGGAATGTGTTTTATGCTCCCATGCTCTCTCTTTCATTTAAATTAATGTGAGAAGTTCAGAGAAGACAAGAGCCAGGATATAATGGCATGTAAGTCCATATGGTCATATGCACCAGAGCCTTGGATAGAGTGATAGCTCAATGCGTGTCTCCTCATCCAATGACTGGCAGAATAAACAGCCGAAAGCCTCCTGTGGGAATGTGATGAATAAGATTGATAGTTGCAGGGACTATCTTAAAAGAATTAAGGGGTATATCTCTCCTATACCAAAATTGAAAGTCTTTGCCAGAGATTCACATCTATTTGCCACACACCCTAAGCTAATTCATTCTCATATTAGGGAGTGAGTCCACACAGCGTGAGAGTCCAGAGGCTAAGTGAGTCATAGAGCAGTTGCCTGGTTTATCTACCTCAGTTCTTATTCTATTCCTATAGAATGTCAGCACAAATTGAAAATGACAGAGCAGCTTTTCTGAAATTGATTATCCCTTCTAAAAAGCATTTGCATTTTTTAATACTTATTTTTGGCCTTGGTTTTCATGCAGTTTTGTTTATACCACTAGAAATTGGGCTGCCTGACTTTTTGTTCCTTTTATTGCTCCAATCTGATGCCCAAAGGAATGAAGTAAGAATCGTTAAGCAAATGGCAGAAAGCAATCCATATTCCCAAATAAAAGGTCATACAATAAGGAAAGATGAATGTGAAATACAAAAAGCCACTCATTGCTTTGGCTCGAAAGTCTTCAAATTGTCATCCATCTATGAAAAAAAACCTTGAAATCAGAATGAGGGCTGTGTTTGAATGCAATGGCATTTTTCATTGAGCCATGGACTATGATTTAATTGATTCATGGCCATTTTTCAAAACTTATACTAAAAAAAAACAAAAGAATAGAGAAAATCAGCATTTGAGGCTAAGCTTTCCTTTTCTGGAGAAGGAAACAGCAACCCACTCCAGTATTCATGCCTGGACCGAGGAGCCTGGTGGGCTACAATCCATGGGGATGCAAAGAGTTGGACATGCCTGAGCGACTTCTGTGTTTTGTGTTTCCTTTTCTGCAGACCATCAAAGATTCCTCAGATGAGGAAAGCTCAGGCTTCTATCCTAAAACATGCTCAGTGAAGCTGGAATCAGTGCCCAAAGCAGCAATTTTCTGAGTAAACAATGGGGTATGTCCTGGGAACAGAAATAAATGTGTCTTTAGGTGTGGCCGCAGAGCCAGGACCTTGCAGAGACTTCCAGACAGGGGACTCACTGCTTTCCACGCTAAGTTTTAAAGACAACTTTCACAGACATTCTTGGTGTGGATTTTCCCCCAAGCCTGGCAGTCAGTCTAAGTGAATGAGGCTTCCCAGTGCGCTGTTTATAGTACACGATTAGTGTCAGATCAGAATGGAATAAATATGTACAGCAATGCTTTTTTCAGAGGCAGCTGTCACTGAATGTGTTGATACAAAATATTTGCTTTCTGTTACATACATATTGGACTCTTTAAAATGCCTTGAGTGGAAAAACTGCCCAACGCACCTCAAATACTAACTCTGCCCTGGAAATCACACATGGAAAACACTCAGATATGGCAGCTGCCCGTGTGAAGCATCCTCTGAAGCAGAAGGTTGAAGGCAACAGTAAGATCGATTGCAGCCTTTATGTGATTTCCCCCAGTAATTTTTATAATTTTTGGTTGGTAGTGATGATTTGATGGAAAAACAAGAAATCTTCCTTCCCAAGTTACAATTTTAGGAAGCATTTTCCTCTTTCTACCTTACAAAAATATGTATTTTTTTTTCCTGATTAAGAAATATGGTCAGACTTCCCTGGTGGATCAGTGGTGAAGAATTTGCCTGCAGATGCTGGGGACATGGATTTGATCCCTGACCCGGCAAGTTCCATATGCCATGGGGCAGCTAAGCCCACTAGCCGCAACTAGAGAGCCAGCATGTGTGGAGCCCATGGTCCTCAACAAGAGAAGCTGCTGCAATGAGAAGCATCCACACCACAACTAGAGCATAGCCTTCACTCACCACAACTAGAGAAGCCTGCAACCAAGACTCAGTACAGTCAAAAATAAATTAGTTAATTAATTTTAAAAATAAATACGGACATTGTTTTCAAAGTTTGAAAATATATTTTGATGTTTTTCATTTTTTTAGTTCTTTGGAAAAGAAAATTAGAATTCTTGATATTAATATTTTATTATTAAAAAATGAATACCTGTTTCCTCCTCCCTGTACTCTGCACACAGCACACAGGCAGGGGCTACAGATGGTATTGGTTTGGGTATGTGTATGAAGCTAATGTCTATTAAGGGCTGACTTCTGTCTGCTCTTCATTACAGTGAACTGTTGGCTTATGCAGAATGGAAAACCATAAAAAATTAACTCCCAATAAGCAGAGCCTATAATTATAAACAAGCACATTCCTTCTGCAAGCTTAGACAGTCTAGGTAAGGGAAATACTATTCAATGCCCAGGGAAAGTGGTAGTCTCTAATGACACTCTTGCTATGGCCTCCTAAAAAATTTCCTGAACTCTCTCTCTCTTTTTTTTTCTTTCTTCTACAACCTGATCCTAGAGAAACTGTAGCCTGAATGGAAGAACCTGTCACAAGGTTAAGACTAGACTTATGCAGAGAAGGGAGAAAAATTGCTGTCATCTGTTTTTTTTTTTTTTCCTATTCTGATATTTCTAAGGAAAGACTTAGATGTTAGCTGACAAAATCAGGAAGAAACAGGGCACAGGGACCTAAAAACCATTGAGCTATGATTATAACTTCATAACAGCCCCTCTAGTTAGAAAGAAGAGATAGAGATAAGGGAAGTACTGTTCCATCACAGTTGATTACACAGAACAAGACATAAATGTCTTATATTATTCTGACAAGGTGTTTCAGTACAGGCAATGTGTGAACAAAGTTAATTAGCATTTGGTCAATTTATACTACTCTGTATATTGCTCTGATAGTGTTGAAAAAGATTAAAAATTGGTCTGGACATCATTTCAATCTTACCTCTTAGTCACTCATACCAGAACATACAGAAGACCTAAAAAGTCTCCGCTAACACTTACTGGTAGGCTTTGGAATTGCAGAAAGAGTGGCTTAAAGGAGATCCTGGAAAATGATACATAAATTCTAATCCACTCCTATGAGCAGAGTTACTGTAAGCCCTTCTTACCCTTTGGGTTTCTAGAGTAGGCAGGATTAGCTGAGCAGTTCTTTTATTGTTACTAAGGACACTAGAACTAAGTTACTAGTTGTTTTCAATAGTTTTTAGTATTTAGTCTGTGGGACAACTGTATTAGATATTAAGACAAACACCCAATCAACTTCAACTCTCATTCTATGATGGGCAGACAACATACTACGACAGCACAAAGTGTTCTTTATTGTGAGAGAGGTATTTATGAACTGATTCTTTAATTCAGTGAACAAATGCTAACTGAATGCCTGTTTGCGCCTTGCATTGCTCCAGGAGCTGAGGAATGAACAATGTCCCCTTGTATATAATAAGGCCTGGTAAAGGAGAATCTTAAAAAAGTTGTTGCTGCTGCTGTTGCTAAGTCACTTCAGTCATGTCCAACTCTGTGTGACCCCATAGACAGCAGCCCACCAGGCTCCCCCGTCCCTGGGATTCTCCAGGCAAGAACACTGGAGTGGGTTGCCATTTCCTTCTCCAACGTATGAAAGTGAAAAGTGAAAGGGAAGTCGCTCAGTCATGTCCGACTCTTCCCATGGACTGCAGCCTACCAGGCTCCTCCAATCATGGGATTTTCCAGGCAAGAGTACTGGAGTGGGGTTCCATCGCCTTCTCTGAAAAAAAGTTGTTAAGAGAATTTAAAATAGATGCTCTAGAGCTTTCAGTTTATTTTGTTTAAATGAGACAAAGCACACTCATTAGTAATCCCCATTTCTCCTTCCCTTTGCCCCAGGCACCCACCATTCCACACTTCAATTCTATGAATGTGTCTATTTTCGATACCCCATACAAGTGGATCATGATTTGTCTTTCTGTGAATGACTTACTTCACTTAGCCTAGTGTCCTCTAGGCTCATCTGTGTTGTTACATACTGCAAAACTTCCTTCTTTTTAAGTTTCCATTTTGTATGTACCACATTTTATTTATCCATTCATCTGTTGATGGACATTTAACTTGTTTCCACATCTTGACTGTTGTGAATGAACATAAGAGTGTTAATATTTCTTTGCGATCTTGACTCCCATTCTTTTGGGTAAATGCTGGATAGTATGATAGTTCTTTTTTCAATTTTTTTAGGACATTCCATACTGGTCTGCATAGCACAGAAAAACCACTTGACAAATTCAACACCTTTTCATGATAATAAATAAATAAGCATAGAAGAAAATTACCTCAATGTAATAATGGCCATATTTGAAAAGCTAACATCATACTTACTGGCGAAAAACTGAATGCTTTTCTTCTAAGATCAGGAAAAGGCAAGGAGGTTTATGCTCACCATTTTTATTTAACATAGTACTGGAAGTTATAGCCAGAGCAACTAGGCAAGAAAAAGAAACAAAAGACATCTAGATTGGAAAGGAAGAACTATCTGAAAAAGGAATTCGGAAAACAATCTCATTTAAAATAGCACCAAAAAGAGTGAAATACTTAATCAACTTAACTAAGGAGGTGGTTACCTAATTTTAATTTACAGCATCAGGAAGTCTGACAGGCAAAGGTAAAATGTAAGCTAATGTTTGAAGGATGAACAGGACTTAGATCTTTGGATAAGAATAGAGAGAAGATCATATGCAAAGGTCCCAGAGCATGGATAGTTGAGGAACTGAAGAAAGTTGAGCAAATGAAACAGAGAGCAAGAGTTAGCAAACTTTTCCTGTGAAAGACCAGATAATATTTTGGGTCTGCGGATGAAGAGGCAATGTCCTACCTTCTTCAAGCAACTGTTCTTGCTTTTGCTTGTTTGTTTTATATTTATATAAAATATAAACATAAAAACCCTTTTTAGCCAACAAGCTATACAAAAACAATCAGTGGGATGGATTTGTCCTGTAGTTGCCCAGCACAGAGTGAAAGAACTCTTAAGAATCTGGGCTTAGGGTAGATGTGGGAAAATAAGTGATGCAAATTGCAAATAGCTTTTTAAAACTAAGCTAAAGCATTTAGACTCTCTCCTGAGGACAGTGGGAGATGATTAAAAAGACCTACAGGAGAGGTGATACTATATCTGGACTTTGGAAGGTAATCCAGGGAATGTACTGTGTTGGACAGGTCAGGAGATCAGTTGTTAGACTATTGCAGAGGTCCAGGCATGGTAATGGCTTGAACTGGAGAACCAGCAGTTAGTTTATGAAACAGAAAAGATAGGAAATGAAGCATAATTTATAAGACTTAAGGCCTGTGAAGAACTGACTCATTGGAAAAGACCCTGATTCTGGGAAAGATTGAAGGCAGGAGGACAAGGGGACTACAGAGGATGAGATGGTTGGATGGCACCACTGAGTCAATGGACATGCGTTTGGGTGGACTCCAGGAGTTGGTGATGGATAGGGAGGCCAGGCGTGCTGCAGTCCATGGGGTCACAAAGAGTTGGACACAACTGAGTGACTGAACTGAACTGAAGGCCTGAGTGCTCAGTCATGTCTGACTCCTTGCAACTCCATGGACTGTAACTCTCTAGGCTCCTCTGTCCATGGAATTTTTCCAGACAAGAATACTGGAATGGGTTGTCATTTCCTCCTCTAGGGGATTTTCCCAATCCAGGGATCAAACCCATGTCTCCTGTATTATAGGCAGTGATTGATCAAATGTATGAGCTAAAATGAAAGAAAACTGACTTGTTTCTGATTGAGTAAATTATATTGATGCTTATTGAGCTGGGAGACTCAGCAAGAGAAAGCATATCAGAGAAGGCGAAATGGTATTAGTTTTCACTTTTTAGTGTATTAAGTTTAAGGCTCCTATGAAATGTCCAGGAAAAGATGTCTTGTAATAATAGTAGTTATGTTGGGGTTGCAAAGAGTTGGACATGCCTGGGCAACTGAACAACAGCAGCAGCATAGCAGCAAGTAGTTACTGAGGGCTTATCAAGCGCCAAGCACTGTTCTAAGTCCATACTTGAATAAACTTGTTCCTTCCTCTCAACAAATCTAGAGGTAGGTTATCTCCATTTTATAAATGAGAAACTGAAACGCAAAGTAACTTGCTTAAGTTGGAAAATTGTATGTGTAACTGAGGAAGTATTTGTTTGGGAGTTATTAGCATAAAGACTTTGCTTAAGGCTTTGAGAATTAATGAAAATACTCAGGGGCAGTGTAGCAAGTCAGAAGAGATGAGATGTCCTGGGCCTAAATCTTGAGAGACACCAACATTTAGGAGAAGGAAGAGAAAGTGGAACTCCCAAAGCCTAAGACTGAACAGCTGGAGGGTTAGGAAGGAGCGTTGCAGAAGCTGTGAGAAGAGGACACCGTGAAGAGGGAGAGCCCAATAAAGTCAAAGGCTACTAAACAGACAAGTTACAAATAGATGGCAAAGTTTGCTTTGGCATTAGCAATGTGTGGTTTATTCATTGCCCTGGCAAAATAATGTTTCAGTGGAGGTGTTAGGGTTAGCATGCTATAGAATGTTAAGAAAGAAGCTAAGACAGGAAGGGCAGCTAATTAGGGGAAATTCAATGGGGCGGAGAACTAGAGGTGCTATTGGGGTGACTGATCAAGAAATGGGTCAGGAGAGTGTGGACCGAGAGTGGATTTACTGAATTATTAATTCAAAGCCTGAGATATTCTGGGAGATTATAGGGATGTGTGCTGCATCCGTGGAAGTGTGGGCATGAAGTTTGTGAGTGGAGGAGTGAGTCACTAGAACTTAGGAGAGCAAAATACTGAGAACTTGGAGTTTTAGATGAGTTTTCTTCATTAACAGAGAAGTAGAGAAGAAAGTTTTAAACTAGTGCTAAAGTCTTTAGTAAAAAGGGGAGGAAGAAGAGATGTTTGCAGTAGGATGGATAAAGAAGAGTTATACAGACAACTCCTTCAAGCAAGTGTTTTCATATCAAGATGGAAGATTCATGGTTTAAATGGGCAGTGCTGAGTAGGAAGGGTGGAAGACCTCCTGTCATCCTTGTACCATAACAAATGGGGAGAAAAATGCAGCTTCTCCTTAAGAAGGTAGCAGGAGAAGCTCTATTCCCTGAGTGAGCCAGCGTTCTTTTTAAAGCAAAAGGGTAGAGTGGGCATTCAGTGAAGAATTTGAGGACAAATATGGATTTGTTACCCTGGGAACAAGAGGACATTCTACAGGGCAGAATGGAAGATTTGGGGAGAGAAGAGTAGAGAAGGAAGTTGATTCAGGAGAAAGGAAGGGACTAGATTGAAGAAGGGATTGGCACCTGAGGAGCTTAGATCTTGGGCATTGATCAAGGAAAACAGAAATGTATGTGAAGTATGGCTAATTTGGCTGGGTAGAAAATCTTAAAAGAATTAGTCCTGGCAGCCTTCTGATGAAAGTCTTGGACTTAGAAGTGGAGGGTCATCTATGCCTCTTGGCCTTGGTTGATTACACACCCAACAGGCTCCTTGTGTCTTGGCTGGATAGAAGAAGTCAGTGATGCGTAGGACTGAAGCTTAGCTCAGGGATGGAGTACTGTCCTTGAATTGTTGGTGGGGCCCTACAAGGCTACTTAACAACATATGCCCAGTGTGCCAGGGTAGCACATCTAATTCAATCAGGGTGTCAGCAACAAAGTGTCTGCATCCTCAAATATATCTCTTTCTCATAGCAATAAATTATGATTTAGAGCACACTGAGAAGAAAGACACTGAAATTGGAAGTTACTGGAGAAAGTATGACCACTAGGCCCTTCAACCTTAAATCTGCAATTTGATTGTATCTGAAGGACAAGTCATTTTCACAGCTGTCAATTTTCCTATACCATCAAATCCATGGGAGTTTCAAAGTCCTGTTGTTGATGATCTAGGCAGTCTTGGGCAGGGACTGGTTGGCCAGCTTGGCTAAACCTTTAGCCAGAAATCTTACAGAGGCTTCTTTGGAAGGACCCCCCTTCCCTAGCCTCCTTGATCTACAGGCACTTGGCCTGGGTGTGTCCTCAGAGCAGGAAACACAATTGTGATGCTTTTCTAGTGCATCTCTCAAGCTCTCTTTTGTATCCTTTTGGGGGCCTCCTTGAAGGCACACAAACATCTGCATTCCCTACACTATGGAAGCAACACAATGCTTTAAAGCCTCTCAGAAAACCTACAGGACAGTTAATATGATTTAAGCCTATATTTAAATTTTATGAGACTCATTTTCAAGGCTAATAACCCAGTTTACTGTGCACAATATCAAATGCAAATTTTATTACTGACTTGGTAAAAACCAAGACGATCATCATTAGCATATCTCCCCGCATCACCCTTTTTAGCCAAAAGGTGTACCAGGAGTAACAGTGGGGTTTTTTTATATGTGTTGTAAATTACAGTTATTATCTCATTAGATAAACACATTTAAAATCAGGTTATCATTCACTTATATATCAGAAAGTTGTTTGTTCAATTGCAGCTAGTCTCATATTCTAACATATGGTGCATGAAATTCTTAGACTAATAAAATTTCAAGGTACAGGGAGCTGGTGTCTTGGAAAAAACTGTTTCTGCTCCACGAATGGCTCGATATAATCTGTAATTGCTCTGAAACAATTATGCAGCAGGCTGTTTTGTACTTAATAGTATTTACATCCTTGGTTTTATTAGCAACAAAATGTGAGTGGAACTTGTGAAAGAGAAATTAATTTTTGCACTAAAAGATGTAAACTTTTAAATGAAGGCTCTCGCAGATTGAGGAAACTAAAAACACGGAGATTGGTTGGTTCTCGATTTCTTCACTTTCTTTTTATTATTACACCTCCTATTTCTCATTAACCTATCAAAACATTTAGACAATTATAAAAAACAGAACAAACTCCCACAAGATACAGGTTTCTGGCTTCAAATTATTTATTTTTTTGAAGATGTGCAGTGTTCTAGGGCTTATAATGTGCTGTAATGTCCTACTGTCAAAACTGAATTGACACTGGAAGACTTACTTTGTATTTCTTTTTCTAAGAAGAAAAGCATAGGTTAAATGTAGATATTCTCTTATGTGAACTCAACACTCATCTCAAAACAAGCAAAAAAGACCAATATTCTCTGAATCTGTAGAGTTCTTATCATGGACAATGCCTGGAGTAATTTTTTTTTGTTGTTAAATCATTCCCATGAAGTTCATGTGGGTCTTAAAACTGTCTTGGCAGTGCAGTGTCTTAGAAAGAGCTCATTCACTTATTTTTTTTGTAATTTATTTATTTTTAACTGGAGGATAATATTCTACAATATTATGTTGGTTTCTACCATATATCAACATAAATTAGGCATAGGTATACATAGGTCCCCTCCCTCTTGAATCTCCCTCCTACCTCCAACCCCACCCCACCCCTTTCGGCTGTCACAGAGCACTGGGTTTGAGCTCCTTGCACATTCACTTATAAAACAAGAACACCCAAACCAAACTTACTGAGTTTTTGTGAGAATTCAATTGGCTACCGTTAACAGCACTGCACAAATGTCAGTCATCTCAAGTTTTTTTGAAGTCTTGTTCAGGCTTATAAGAAGCACAATACTTCAGAGTTCCTATTTTACATGATCTTTCCACATAGAGCTTTATCTTTGTCACATGATCCATTTCTGGACATTTACTAATGCGTCACAAGGTTCTATATTGAATCTTCCATCTGTATTACATGTTGGTCCAATAGTATGTATATTCTTGAACATGTTAACATTCATACTGAGCAGAAAATGAAATTAATAATCTTGCTTTTTTCTTGTGTATAATGCATGTTCATTCTAGAAAAGTTAGGAAACAGATAAACAGAGAAAAAATCACTCACAATTCTTAATGTTGATTTTTATATACTTGATATATTTTGATACATTTTCTTTCTTAATTTATGAACATATAACACAATATATATGCTCATGTTTGACATAATTAAAATCACACCTTATTTAGTAATATAGCTTGACTTTTCCACTCATTATAACATGAACATTTTGATATGGTATCTGAGTGGGTTGAAAAAATGTTTTAATAACCGTGTACAGTGAACAAAGTACCAAAACTTTCCTCACATTTTAATATTATGTTGGGATTAATATAGTTATAATTAATTAGAGTTTTTCAGTATTAAAGTATTATGATGCAAATATTCGCATCAGAGGATATGTTTCAAGATAGCTACTTTAATAATACAATTATTTTGTATGCATATTGAAACAAATATGTCACATTTGAAAGCAGAACTTCCCTCCATTCCTCTCCCATAGGGTCTTGGCCTCTGCAGCTCCTCTGTTACTCCTGACCTGAGGCTAGACCACTTCTACCCAGGAAGTTGTTCTTTTGACAACAACGCAAACGTATCTGACGGTCTAATTTAAAGGGTGATGAATTAATAGGCTCACCAACTGAGCCTGTAATACTGATCACATCCACCCTGGCTGTCTATGGGACAACAGATGTTCCTGCCAAACCACTTGAATATCCTTAACACGCTTTGTAATTGTGAAAAGACCAGAGGCTCTTGGTTTCCATTTTCTCACTGTTACATACAACCTGTTCTACTAGGACTTGAATTTTTCAACTTGAAAGAGCACTGAAACTAATTAATAATAAGACACTGGGATAGACATATTCTATGGCCTGATAATATGCAGTTAAAACTCAAAATATTTCATGGTTTATCTGCATTTTAATGTAAAAGCAGAAAACTTTGCACATGACATTATACAAACCTATATATCACTCCTTTTAAATTAGGAAGAGTTAAATTTCTTTTTTCTAATTGTGATGTCAGCCATTATTTTTAAAAGAGCTAAGTGGCAAGTGAAATCAATGTTTAGGGGCACCAAAGATCTCCAGAATCAACTGAAGACTTATTTCTAGACATCTACTCCTATCCTAGGTGTTTATTTCTTGTCTTTTAGAAGAGCTTGTGCTTTGATTTTTAAAAACATACCCATTTACTCCTAATTCAGATCTTCCCAGTGCTTTTGTTTTTCTCAGGTGTGACTGCAGTATCCTTGAATGGCCTACTGGCTTTTTCTAAGCTGTTTTTTTTCAGTCGCCAAGTAGTGTCCAGCTCATCGCAACCCCATGGACTGCAGCACGACAGGCTTCCCTGTCCCTCTTCCTGAGCTATCAGCCGATCTATTGCTATTTATACTTTGCCACATATGTATATATATGAAGACAACCATCAATGAGTTACTGACTTGGTAAACTTTAACAGGGCAATTTCCAAGGGTAGTTTTTCTTTTACTAATTAATAGAACTTAACCTAATTAATATTATCCAGTTAAAGCTTTCACAAAGATCCAAATAGAATCAAAAATTTTTTTTAATCAATCCTTTTTTATCAATTTTCTAGTATCAGATGGTACTCATTAGTAAGCCCCCAATCAAATGACTTCACCGTTTTTGTGCAGAAAGAGCTTTTAATTTTAACAGAGTAATTCTCTGTGGCGGGTGGGGCAGGGGGAGTAGGAAAGCACTATTTTTTTTTTTTCTTTTAATCTGCTGATTTCTGTGGTGTAACACTTCCTCCATCGCTAATTTCAAGTTACTGAATTGACTTGGGAAGACTCGAGATGCTTTTGCAAGCCAGATCATGCCAGCTCCAGAATACCTCTCCCTGCATTAGGAGTTGTACATTGTCTGAACCAACAAAAATGAAATAAATGAAACAAAACACATCTATTTTTGGTTCATTAATATCCACTTCATCACTCAGACCCAAAATAAACTTGTGTTTAATTTAACAGTCTCATATCTACTTGAAAACTTTTATAGAAAGCAGTTCATCTGAAAGGGCTTTCTTATATAACTAAGAAATTTCAAGATATTACAATTTCATTGTTGTTGTTTTCATTTGGCAGCTAAGCTGTGTCCCATTCTTTTGTGACATCACAGAACCCGCCAGGCTCCTCTGTTTTTGGAATTTCCCAGGCAAGAATACTGGAGTGGGTTGCCATTTCCTTCTCTAAGGGATCTTCCCGACCCAGGGATTGAAGCGATATCTCCTGCTTTGGCAGGAGGATTCTTTATACCATTGAGCCATCTGGGAAGCTCATGCTTTCATTAGTTAAAAAAAGTATTTGACATTCCCCTTGTGATTCTTCTGTAACCCATGGGTTATTTATAAATACATTATTTAAATAAATTCTTTACATTTAGTTATGGTTTTCTTGTTTAATTCTACTGTGGGCAGAAAACACACTTTGTATGATTTCAACCTTTCTAAATTTGTTGAGACTTGTCTTATGGATCAGAATATGGTCTATCTTGGGGAATGTTCCATGTGCACTTGAAAAGAAGGTATATCTTGTAGTGGTTGAAAGTAATGATCTAAAGACAGGGAATTCTGGTTGATAGATGTTCAAATCTTCTGTACTCTAACTGGTTTTATTTAAACTGTTTAAGCAATTACTGAGAAAGGTTTAAATCTGCACCATAATTTAGATTTGCCTAGTTCTTTCAGCTTCTTTGGTTTTTGCTTTTTAAAGTTCTTTTTATATATGTATATAAAATGCTTACTCCTTTAGGATTAGTGTCTTCTTGATGATCTAGCCTCTTAACACTGTGAAATATCCCTTCTTATCTCTGCTATTATTCCTTGCTTTAAAGTCTACTTTGATAGTAATATAGTCACTCCAGATTTTTAATGATTAGTGTTTGCATAGTATATCTTTTTCTACTCCCTCATTTTTAATCTATCTTTGTCTTTATGTTTAAATTGTGTCTTTTGAAATCATCACATAATTGGGCTTTGCTTTCTTTTTTTAAAATTTTAATAAGAAAGGAATTTTATAAAAAATCACCAAAGGAAACATGAATCAGAAGGCACTATAAAGTTTAAGAACTGATGTTGATGCATGGTTATTACTCAAGGTCCACAGTTTACATTGGAGTCACTCTTGATCTTGTACATTCTGTGGGTTTTGACAAATGTATCATACAGGGTAGTTTCATGGCCCTAAATATCCTGAACTTTGATTTTTGAGCTGGTCTGATTAGATAAAATAGAACAAGTGTCTCAGGTCAGTGGAACAGTATGGTTAACCTACCCTGAAGTTGGAGGGAATTGACAAAGAGGTGCTTGGGGTGCTGACCCCACTGAGCAGGGAGAAGAGGTGGCCGGAATGATCACAGGACCCAGAAATGCTGGAGGCCAGTAGGAGAAATTTAGCCTTTTCCCCCGAGAGCAGCAGGGAGTTAATGAAGGATTTTAACGTGGAAATGCCTGACTGGAAAGACCTGGCCTTTCTGATGTCCAGCTAATATCCAAGGTGAATAGAGAGCTTTCTCCTTGGGCTGACTAGAAATCCATCTTCCTGCACAACGACAGCTTTGGAAATCCCATAGATAACCATAGCTTCTCTCAGTCTTGCCTCACAAGTTCTGCTCTGTGCAGGCTCAGCTTTTACCCAAACAAGACCAAGAGGACCCATACATAGATTTTGAAGCTCCTTTCTGCACATCTCTCCTTCAGACACACTGCCTTACAAGCCATAGCTGCCTCACCAGGCTCAAATTTCCCTCCCTGTTTCTCTAGCAGCGAAAGTACAGTTCTCTGATTGGCAATTTTTAAAGGACCTCCAGGTGGGAAGCTGGGGGAAATGTAGAACTCGCTTCAGGAGTTTTCTTTCTTTCCTGGATAACAACCCTGGAGGGTGGGAATTAGTGGGTTATACACTTAACCTCAGGTGGCTAGACGGTAACTGTTAACACTGTATCAATGAAAGAGGTGATGTTGTTGTTCAGTTGCTCCATTGCTGTGACTCCATGGAGCATGCTGCCCAGAGTTTGCTCAGATTCATGTTCCTTGAACCAGTAATGCTATCTAACCAGTCAAATTGTTATGCAGCAGGTTATCTGCTAATTAACTAAGAAATCTTTGATAGAAAGATGTTTCATTATTTTATGCGTCACTAAGAAAGACCAAAATAAGAAAGGCTGCCAATTAAATTACCTAGAAATGCTTTCCTGTTACCGGGGACTTTCTACACGATAAGATGTCTGTGTCAACAGTGGTATCACTGATGCCACATTCTTTAAAAAAGTACTCCTCAGAATTTTAGTCACTGATACCCACTGATGCTGATTTTAAAAAACAAAATTTAACAGAGTTAATCAATAGAAAGTTCTCCAACAACAATCAAGTGGACATTAACAGTAGCTCAGTTCATTAATATCTATGAGGTACATGAATTTACTAAACTGGCAATTAACAGCTCTGGCCAAACTTGAGCCATGCAGCTAACCATACAACCACTTCACAAATGTGAATCGCAAATGGAAAATACACATGGTTCTAACACAGTTCCTAATGTCAGTGATATTAAAATATATTTTTAAAATGTGCACCTTAGAAGTAAAAAAAAGTACACTGCAACAATGACTTTACAGCCCTGTAATATATTCCACAAAATGTTTGTGCTAAAACAACGGATGAATTTTTCTGTATATGATGTTGAGATATTTTGTTTCTCAGCTCTCATCTGTGTGTCAGGCAACCTTTTGGTTCTCTGCCCCCAACAGTGCTCCATCTACACTGTAGAAGGCAGAGGTAATGTCCTATATGTATGTACACGCCTTTTGGCATGAAAGAAGAGTTACTCCTTAACATGTTATCATATGCCTCTCTTCGCTAGTTTGGAGTACAAATGAAGCTGCATTCTTTCATTTTTGTGTTCATTTTTTTTTTTCAGTGATTCACTCAAGCAGAAAGACTTCCTCTTGAGACCTCCCCACTCCTTGAATTATCCAATAGCACTGAAGGTCAGTTCCTTAAGACAGGTCCCCTGCTTCTAAATACCAGGTAGAGGGTGAAAAGGAAGCACATTAAAAGCCTGTGCTGGTCTCATACCTTCCCCTCACTGAGGCATTACTTCAGGGACCAGATCCCTGGAAGGCTGCAGTGCCCCCCAACTCTGGGGCTTCCTGGTCCTGCTCCTCCAGACCACACCGATTTCGGAAGCAAACCATTGTGAGGAAGTGACTCAAAGGTCAGCCTCCAGCTCCAGCTACACACAGTGCCCAGCACATTGATTTGGTTCCTGGTGTATGGGGCTTCCCAAAGGGTACTAGTGGTAGAGAACCTGCTCACCAACGCAGGAGACGTAAGAGATGCAGGTTTGATGCCTGGGTTGAGAAAATCCCCTGGAAGAGGGCATGGCAATCCACTCCAGTATTCTCACCTGGAGAATCCCATGGACAGAGGAGCCTGGTGGACAGAGGAGCTCATGAGGTCCCAAAGAGTCAGATATGACTGAACCAACTTAGCACTTAGCATGTTGGGCTTAGTTTGAGTCCTGACTTCCCCTTTCAACATGTTAATTCTGTTTCATGGACTGTTTTTTTGTTTTTTGTTTTTTTTTCTCCTGACCCATGGACCTCAGCTGGGACCATCCTAACCTCTCAGTTTGATTTAATCATGTTGATTCTAGAAAGAGGAATCGCCAATATCTCAGTCTCTCCCCCGCAACCCCATACCCCTGCAAAGACTCCTGCCTCCTACACAATTTTATCTGTTTTGCCAACACCAACTGTGTTACAACAAGTGATATTGTAAGAGATGGTCTTCATCGATCACAAAGTGTCCTTTTCATTCTTAGGATAATTGGTACCAACTCATCCTAAAATATGTAATTTCAAGGCATTTAAATCTGAATGATCCTTCAAAATTCTGGGGTAACTTGCTATGCCCACTTTCTTGACACCATTCCTAGCAAGGTTTCTCACTGAAAATATTAAGTTCTCTTTCACCAGGTTGGCGTGCACACACACAGACACACACACACACATGCAGGCTATCCTTGTCCATCCCCATGTGCCATACATATTAGAGAAGATGACACTTCTTGGTTAACTGTAAACTTTACCAAGCATCTTCCCCTGACTGCAGCAGCTTCAACAACTTTCTTGTTTTTACTTAATGTTTTATTTGGCTTATACTAATAAGTACTATATGTATGCTGCTAGTAGCCCAAAATGGAGGCCAAACTTTTTTAACAAATAACTTTTCAAATTTATCTTCAAATTTAAGGATCAAACTAAGTGTACAGTATATACACCCAAATGTCTTTGAAAAGTAGATTTTTTTTTCTATTTTCAAAGTATAAGACAATTAAGTGCTATAAAAATTCATCTTGGTATATCCATACCATGGAATATTACTTGGCAATAAAAAGAAATGAGCTATCAAATCATGAAAAGACGTGGAAGAAACTTTAATGCATATTACATTACTCAGTGAAAGAAGCCAGAATGAAAAGTCTATGTATCATATGATACCAACTATATGACATTCTAGAAAAGGCAAAGCTGCAGAGACAATAAAAAGATCAGTGGTAGGCAGAAGTTGGAGATAGAAGGAAGAAGAACAAGAGGTATACAAGTGATATTCAAGGCAATGAAAATATTCTATATGATGCTGTAAGAGTGGACATACGCACATAGACATTTGTCAAAGCCCACAAAACTGTGAAACACAAGGAATGAATCCTAGTGTAACCTATGAATTTTAGTTAATAATAATGTAAAAATGTTGGTTCATCAATTTAACAAATGTTCCATACTAACACAAGATACTACTAATAAGGGGAAATGTAGGGAAAAGTGAGGGAGTACATGAAAACTCTATACTTTCTGTTCAGTTTTTCTGGAAACAATGCTGCTCTTAAAGTCTATTAACGTTTTTAAAAATCAGCTGAACTTAAAAATTTATCTTTAGAGTTCTGAACAAAAACTTATTTCTAATACTATAATTCATATGGAGAAAAAAGAATTAAAATGATCATTTGACTTACTAAAACACAAACTAAGTTACCCACAAAAATATACTATTTATTCTAAGAACTATCTGCTGGAATCAGCTACTTTTTGGTCCCACCATGCCTACATTTTAATCATTTCACCTTGTTCTGAATAAACATGAAGCTTGATAGTCATGATTCTTGAATAATCCCATGGCTTAAGCTGGTCCTAGATTCTAAGAGAAACAACTAGTGACTTGAAAGAGGTGTTATTCTTTTACAATAAAGCAGAAACTGGTTGCATAATGTTAAAGCAGAGATAGTCCTACAGGAATTAGCCTGTGCCATTTGATTTTTATGGATGTTATTGTCTAATGAAAGTTAATGATTAAACACATTTGGTCCTATTGTCTTTGGTTGTTACCTCATTCATCACAAATTTTATTGCAAAAAAAGAAAGGCATTTCTCTCTTAACATTTTGCGAGATGCTACGTCAGAATTTGTCTCTAATTCATTTGGAATTAAATCTTGTACATTTTAACAGATTTCTAAAATTTTTTCATTAATTCATAGAAATCTATGAATTCACAGTATTCAAATTGCTTTATACTAAATGAAAGGAATCACAGCAAAAGTAACTGAGAAATCACTAGGAAGCTACTATGCGTTCACTGTGCCATGTGAATCAAACTGGAAAAGAAAACCAATATCATAATTGATGAAATTCAAATTAGAATTTTCTGTTTTTGTGCTGTCACCATAGAGCAAATAGCTAATTCAGCTTTGAGCCTACTCCTTTAACAGGGAAGTGATTGCACCTGCTAGTACAAAATTATGAATAAAAATAATTCGCCAAATGGGATTTCATTTTAAAAATGCAGATCCTATTTGAAGAGCTTCACAAAGGAATACTGCCTCTGACAAGTGGAGAAAAATCTACCCTTCAAAGCTAATTGTGGCATGAAAGTATGTATGAAAGAAAGAAAAATGGCATATAGCTATTAAAACTAGTTTTGTAATGCAGACACACTTTTTCTTGGAAACAGTAACAACAGCCTCGGGGGTATGGGGGAGGGGCGGGGGCAGGGAGGGTGTGTGGAATGAGCAAGAGGAGATTCTTCCAGATGAATGAACAAATGAATGAATGCATTAAAAAAAAAAAAAAGTCCAAACCCAAACTTGTTTAAGGTGACTAATTAAGACCCCCTCTTAGAAAAGCTGTTGCTAGGTAAACAAAACTGTTTAAAACATGTTCATCATTAGTGTCCCCTGACAGAAGGATGAGGTGGCAGACTTGGTGACAGAAGGGAGAAGAAGAGTGGCATATGGCCCCCAGTTCTGTCCCCTGCTGACAAGCTGCCTCCCTGCAAGCCCCTTTTGCTCTGTATTCCGTGCACGCAGCAGATTGCTATGCCCCAACTTTCCCATCTGTACCCCAGACTCGTGTCCCAACAGTGTGGCTGCCGAGCAGATTTCAGTGGTGCGCCCTGGGGGGAGAGGATGTGGAAATGGAGGGTGTGGGGGCAAGAGCAAGGGTTTACACGGGATCTGGGGGAGGACGGGAAGAGAGATTAACAACCAATCATCGCCACACTCTCCATAATGTATTGTCTCTACAGCATTACATGGTATATTTCCAGTGGGGATTAGCCCATCCATCACAGCCCTTTATTGGCCCCCTTTTTTGTTGTTGTATAAAGCCCAAACACTATCGTAAAATTCTAAACTGCTTAATTGCTGTGCTGTAAAAATTTGCATATCAGAGATATGTCATTCCATCATTAAAGGGCACTAGGTATTTGTTACAAGGTCCCAACAGTTATGCCAGTGCACCCCTGAAGAAAGGTCATTATTGGTACTATGCAAAACTTGCTGCTGAATTCAAATCAGCAGCAATTAGGGCTTTGGATACTGTTGGATTCATATTTTGATTTCTTCTGGTTCAAGGCTCGGGGCACCCTGACCCACTTCCTACATGATCAGAATGTTTAAGCAACATTTTCTACCAGCGTGGGCCCTGGGTTCTTATAAATTTTTCACTTTCACCATCTGAGATGCATTGGGGCAGTAAACTAATTTTTACATCCAAGATCTTGTCTGAGACCAGACTTTAAATTGAATCATCTAGGTCACTTGCAGAACCAAATTTCCCCCTTACCTTTACAATGAAAGATGGGTGAAATGTTTGTAAAACTTGAGCAGGATGAACCAGGATGCTCAGTAAGCATGTAGAATCTCAGCGGTAGGTAGAGATTGCATAATGGAGAAGAACCCTTGAAGTGGTGGTCCACCCCTTCAGGTCCCCACTCGGGGAAGGGGTGCCAGTGAGTGGTAGCCGCAGGAGGGTCAATGACACCCTGCTCTTTCTCAGAGGCTTTGATCCCTGCCGAGCTTCCCTGTAGGTGGAGGAGAATGATTTACTGAGCCCACTCGACAGGGCTCCCTTCAATTAAAAGCAGCCACTCCTGACTTACCTGTGCCTGCATCCCTCCACATCTGGGTCAGAATAAGAACTAATGGGTAACTAATCCAACTGAGGTTACAACGGAGACCCTGAAACCATCAGAGCTTCTGCTCGAATTCAGCCAGGACACTCAAACAAATGCTGCATTTATTCCCAGCTTGGCACCTTTCTGAAACCCAGTAATCACAGTGAATGTTTTAAAACACCTGCACACAGATCAGCAGAAGCAGGGTTAGTGTGCAGGCAGCATGGGGGTGGGGGGCTATTCTTTGCCTCCATCTTCGGGGTGTTGAAAATCATCAAAGGTAAACAAACAACTGATAAATACTCATACAGTGGTTATCTTGATTATATATGATTTTTACTTTCTCCTTTATAATTTTCAAGTTTTCCCTCAAAGATTTGTACAAGGTGAATATATTAATTTTATAATCAAGAAAAACTGTTGTCTTTGTAAAAACTACAGAGGCACTTGTAGCATTTATCATGGTACTCAGGATGGGTGTTAGTGAAGACTCAGAGCTTTTGTAGCAAGCTTTTTCTGGGGGCGCTTCTAACTAGCAATAAGCACAACACATTTCAGGGTATGTTATTTTTAAACATAGGCCACTGTGAGACTGCATGAATTGCAAGAACTAAGGTTTTCACCAAGGATGAGTGGCAGGAGGAAGTGAGGATGGTTGGAGAAGACAGTTAAAGAATACATGTAATATTAATGAATGAATGGATCAGGGAAATGTGATATATATGTGTATGTGTGTGTGTGTGTGTGTGTGTGTGTAGCGTGTGTGTTAGTTGCTCAGTCATGTCCCACCCTTTGTGACCTCATGAACGTGGCCTGCCAGACTCCTCTTTCCATGGGATTTTCCCAGGCAAGAATACTGGAGTAGGTTGCCACTCCCTTCTACAGGGGATGTTCCCAACCCAAGGATTAAACTCATGTCTCCTGCATTGCAGGTGGATTCTTTACCATCTGAGCCACAGGGAAGCCCATATATAACCTTAAAAATGACAGAAATTTTCATTTGCACCAACATGAATGAACCTGGAGAGTATTATACTAAGTGAAATAAGCCAGAGAGAGAAAAGTATTGCCTGATCTTACTTATATGTAGATTCTAAATAGAAAAACAACAACAAAAAACACCAAAAAGTGAAACTCATCGAAAAAGAATGTAGAATGAAGTTGCCACGGGCTTGGAGGTGGAGAAAAACAGGTAGAGGTTAGTAAACAGATACAATCCTGTAGTTTTAAGATGAATACAGTCCAAGGACCTAAAATGTAACATGGTGACTCTAGCTGATAACACTGTATTGTATGGCTGAAATGTGATGAGAGAGTAGAACTTAAATGTTCTCACAAGCAGACACACAAAAAGAAATGTGTGAGGTGGTAGATGTGTTAGCTAACATTTATGGGAATGGGAGATTTTTTCACAATATATAACATATCAAAATATCACATTGTACACTTTAAATATCTCATAATTTTAATATTCAATTATACCTCAAAGAAGCTGAAAAGAGAAAATTGCAGTTGAAAAATAGATATAACAGGGTATCTTGTCAAAGGCAATAACAGTGATAATAATAATAGCTAATACTTTATATAGGCCTAGTTCGAAGAAGTTTACATGTATTAAGTCACTTAACACTGGTAACAACCCTATGAAGTATACCATTGTTATTCCCGTTTTACAGATGAAGAAGCTCATATACAGAGAAGCTAATTAACTTGCCCAGTCTCACACAGCTAAAGGCTCTAAAATGGCAAATCCGAATTTCTAATCCAGACCTCTTTTCTAATCCGTGTATCACTCAACTGGTAGGTCACTCCAACTGCACATTCCAAGGGTATTTAATATTCAATATGTTCAAATTGAAATCACCATCAACCTCCATGCTGTATAATCTACTTTTTGTTTCCTATTCAGGGAATGACATTGACAGGTCTGTCATTTAGGTCACAAACCTCAGGTTCTTTCTTGGCTCATCTTTCTCCAGCCTCCATACTCTTGCCAATGGTATCCTCATAACATCTTTTCCAAGTTTCCCGTGTCTGTACCACTTTTCCTGTTGTAGACTTAAGTCATCACCTCAAAATCACCCAGATTATTGTAAATGTCCTGTGTATTGCTTTGCCCATCTCCCGTCTTGACTCCTTCCAATCCTATTACCAGTTTTCTAGAACATCAATCCTTTCATACCACACTCTTCTCTTAATTTTGATTGACTTCTTACAATAAAATAAAAGTCTGTGTAGTTCTCTAACTTTATTTCCACTGTTACCATATGCTATAATATTCCATACACTTTGCTTCTTTATAGGCTCTTTCTCTTGTCTAGAATGTACTACTGTCTTCTGGAAGAGTTCTATTCATTTTCTAAAATGCATCCCCACTCTCGGGCTTTCTCAGACACCACCCTTTTGATCCAAGGCAAATTAATATCCTTCCTCCATGTTCCTGCCCTCTAATGTCCATCTAATTCATGTCTGCTATTCCCTCTTTACCCCATGTACATCTAAATTATACTCAGGTTGGCATCCAAGAAGACAGAGTTGTATCAAATGTGTCAGGGAGCTAAGTTATGACCCAGGAGAATTAGTCCCAAGAGAAGGGAATAAGCTTGTGAGCCCTGCAGGAAGAGAGGCCAACAGTGTCCAGCCAAAGATTCTGAGGAAGTAAAGGATTTCCTAGGAAGTTTAGTCAAGATACATTGGACAAACCTTCAAAGAGAAGATTGTAGAAAACTGAAAAGAGATTGAACTGGTAACAACCAGGGATGTGAAGTAGTGCATGACTGCTCCCATCATTGGGATAACTATCATTGTGGAGGGGTGAGTAGTCTATGCCAGCTGGGGGGATCATCAACAGTCCTACCCATTAAGTGTCTTGCTTGACAACTACAAAGAGACTGTGAAATGTTAGAGTAACTACTTTTGACTATTGCTTAAAAAATGTTCATTTGAATTTTTTTTCCCCATTCTTTTTGAGAAGACCTCCTTGGGACTTCTTAGGTAGTGCAGTGGTGAAAAGCCCTCCTGCCAATGCAGGAGACATGGGTTGAGAAGATCCCCTTGAGGAGGAAATGGCAACCTACTTCAGTATTCTTTCCTGGAAAATTCCATGGACTGAAGAGCTTGGTATAGATCTTGGGGTCGCAAAGAGTCGGACATGACTGAGCGCATGTGCACTTGTAATTTAGGGATTTGTTGCCAGCCTATTGCATTCTGTAGTAGAAATGTTAACCCAGTATTCTGACAAGGACTTACACCAAGAGGAGTGTCACCCTCTATGCAAAGCCCTTCTGTAACATGATCCTCCCTGATGCTGCAGTCACAGTGTGACTTGAGGTGACTAGAGTTCTGTGTCTCCTGATTTCTCTCTAATTAGCCTGATACAGTGACTTTGAATTCCACAAACCTATACTCTATCCTGGAATTAGAAATAGCCTCTAAAAACTCTCATGCCAAAATTAAAATGCTATAGGAGAGGGCTAACAAATTGGCATTTAAGAACATGCTAAACATGAATTCCTCAGCTCTGCTTTACAAATGATTACTTAACATCCCCCAAGTGCCAGGGACCATGATAGTTGCCAAGGATACAAAGATGTGGTCCCGGTTCCAGAAACTGAAGAAGCTTCAAGCCTAAGAAGAAAGAGTTTAGCATGGGTTAAGCAGTAAACTGGAGATCTGCACACAGTATGAAAAAAGGTGATTTCAGCTCAAACTTCTATGAGAGGATCTCCCAAAGATTGCATCTGAGCTAAACGTGTCTGAGTAATCTGAGAGGAGGTCCCTGCAGGAAGTGTGTGTGTGTGTGTGTGTGTGTGTGTGTGTGTGTGTGTGTGTGTGGCGTGGGTGGGGAGGAGGGGGTGCCGGGGAGTGGGGTTTAGAAAACAAAGATCAGTAGAATGTACTGTCTGTGGAAACCTGTGAGAGGGCTGGGGACTGAGGGAGAAAACTAATAATTAGTCTACTTGTTGAAAGTGACTAATAACGTCACTTCTAATTGGAATGTGGGGGAAAAAGTACAGTTATCTTATTTAGATGACATGGAAAGGTCATTGAAACCATTTTTTCGGAATAGTATTAGTTGCTGGCATGACTTCTAACCCACTAAGGTGATCCTTTCTGGCAGATGGAATATAACCAGTGGTCATTACAGTTCATGTTGAGTATAGTTGGCTAGAAATAGTGAAGTTTTTCATTTTTACCTTGGGCATCATAGGTCTTCTACAAGATAGTATTCACAATTTTCCCTGTTACTTTTTCCTATCTTGATGAAGCATTTGCAAATTTTGCACTTTGGCAGAATAGAAGAATTGACTTCTCAATTTACATAGCTGACTTTATGCATATTCTTAAACTTTTCTATGAGATATTCAACAAAGGCCCCTTCCAATCTCTCCTGTGTTACAATTAAGATCACAAATATTTGGTGTTTAAATGGCCTCAGAGTAGAAGTTTTCTACCAGGCAGGGTTATTGGTTGCAAGCAACAGAAACTGACTGTGGCCATGTTAAAGAGAAAAGCAATTAAATGATAGGATATCATTGGCTTACCAAATAATGGGAAGCTGGAGACAAATATAAGACTTAAAAGTGGGCAAGAACTGAGGCATCTCTGGAGAAAGAGCAGAAAACATACCATCTGCCCTTTATTGGAAATACTCAGTCTTGTCAGGACACTAGCAGCTTCCCTGTTGCTGCACACTGCCTCTAACACCTCTGAACATGATCCAGTTTCTCTGAAGGGATCCCAATGATTCCTTCCATGTTCACAGATTCCTCCAGATTTAGAGTACCCAGTGGCTAACTTGAAGCGCAGGCCCATTTACAGATCTCCTGGGAAATTGTAAGGGAGGCCTTTGCTCGCTCTTTCCACCTGGTTTCCCTCAGGCTCAGTGGGTAGAGAATGTGCCTGCAATGGAGGAGACCCAGGTTCAATCTCTGGGCCAGGACGATTCCCTGGAGAAGGAAACAGCAACCCACTCCAATATTCTTGCTTGGAGAATACCATGGATAGAGGAGCCTGGTAGATTACAGTCCATAGGGTCTCAAGAGTCAGACATGACTGAGTGACTAAACCCCCTAAACCACCATCAGTGAGGAGTAAAATGTGGTATCTCACCAGTATAGTACATGATTATGGGGATTCCTCCCAAACAGAAAGGCCTTTGGATACAGGCTGCTTGCTGTAAACACATCCATGAACAATGCCATGGATAAAGACCAGTTAAGGCCTTACAGTGACTCTCAGAGCTCAGGGCTAAGTGTCTTTCCAGCAATAGCTTCAGGAATGGTTCTGATACAAAGTCAGATGGAGGAATTCTCAAGTAGTGTTGCTTGTATCTCCGTGGATGTGGGCATCTGGGTGCAGGGCAGTTTAAGTAACTGCCTTCATGGTGTACTAAAAATCGCTTTCCATTAAATAAGAGCTTAGTTACTAAGTTAAGCGCACAGCTCTACCCTTGTTTCATTAGAAAGAGATCTTTTCCAAGAGGCTAATTGGATTCAAGTCAAATAAATCTGGTGAGGTCACTGCACCAGCCTCCCAGTCAAGCTGCAAGACACCTATTGAGCTGGAGGGTCCACAGGCCAGGTTCCAGATGAAATCCTAATACATATATCTTTTACAAAATGAAGATCACAATGTGTTTAATTTCATATTCTGCTATTTTTCTAAACATTAAATTAGATTACTTCCAGATAATTGGCTATTTTTAAAAATGTGATTTTTAGTAGCCAGGTGAGAGTAGCAAGTGATATAATTCAACGTACAGTAACTGGGGCAACATGGTGTCATGGAACAAAGGTGGGTCATAGACCTGGGAAAGCTGAGGACTGATGTATGGCTCCCTTTATGAGCTGTGTGACTTTAGGTAAGACATACATTTTCTCTAAGTCTCAATATTCTTATCTTTAATGTAGAAAAAATAATGGTCTCTGTATTACAAAGTTGTAGTACAAATTAAATGAGATAATGCATGTAAAGTGCTTTGCATAAACCTGGCACAAAGTTAATGGCTCCTTAAATAACAGTTATTATTAATAATTGCAATACTGATGCTGTGCAACAGTGTTACTTTATTTCCTTGCAATATTGATGCTGTGCAAGAGTTCCACTTCATTTCTTCTACATGTGTGCATTACAAAAAGACTTGTATTTGAGTCTAAAGTGGACCGAAAGGTCCGAACAAAATTTAAAGTGACTTTCTGAGTCACATTTTGCATTAGACCATAACTCATAAAAGAACTTGCTGTATAAACCTGGTCAAATATCTTGGGCCAAGCTATATAACAAAATTATTAGGACACAAATACAACATTCAAAAACCAAGATCAAGGTATCTGGTTCCATCACTTCATGGCAAATAGAAGGGGAAAAAGTAGAAGCAATGACAGGTTTTATTTTCTTGGGCTCCAAAATCACTGTGGATGGTGACTGCAGCCGTGAAATTGAAAGATGCTTGCTCCTTTGAAGGAAACCTATAACAAAACTAGACAGCATATTAAAAAGCAAAGATATCACTTTGCCAACAAAGGTCCATTTAGTCAAAACTTTGGTTTTTCCAGTAGTCATGTGCAGATGTGAGAATCGGACCTTAAAGGGGGCTGAGTGCCGAAGAACTGATGCTTTAGAATTGTGTTGCTGGGGAAGATTCTTGAGAGTCCTTTGGACTGCAAGAAGATCAAACCAGTCAATTCTAAAGGAAATCAACCATGAATATTCATTGGAAGGATGATGCTGAAGCTGAAGCTCCAATACTTTGGCCACCTGATGTGAAGAACTGACTCATTTGAAAAGGCCTTGATGCTGGGAAAGACTGAAGGCAAAAGGAGAATAAGGTGGCAGAGAATGAGATAGTTAGCATCACTGACTCAGCGGGCATGAATCTGAGCAAACACCAGGAAAAGATGAAGGACAGGGAAGCCCGGCATACTGCAGTTCATGGAGTCACAAAAAGTCAGACACGACTTAGTGACTGAACGAACAACAAAAATAACAAATAAATTAGATATTTTTTACATCTCCACGATGTCAGAGTTAGAAGTGACCAAACTTTATTTGACTACATGATGAATCACTGACACTGCAGGCATTTGAGGCATAAATTTTATAAAGATGCTTGTTTTATGGGTTTTATTAATGCATTTTTTTTCATTTTTGGCAAAATCCTGTATATTAGACCATGGATTGGCAAATTTTTGTCTATAAAGGGCCAGATAGTAAATGTTTTAAACTTTGTGGCACAATGGGTTCTCTGTTGCAGCCATTCAGTGGTGCCACTGAAGAGCTGAAAGAGTCAATAGACGAGAGTAAATAAATGGGCATGGCTGTGTTCCAATTGACTTTATCTATAAAAAGAGGTGGTAGACCAAACTTGGTCTTTTTGCCAACCTTTCTACTAAATACAAAGCCCTTGACTTTGTGGAGCCTGCAGCCCATAGAAGAGGGAGGTATCATGTGAAGCAAAAGATATTAGGTTTTATGTCAGAAGTATGTATATTATTGAAAAGGCATGTCAACAGCCCAGCTTGTGAAATAAGATTGATATGGGCTAAGAGATCCTGAAACTCACAGCTTGTCTTCTTGGGTAGAGGGTTCAATCATTCACCATTCATCAGAATCGCCAGGACTGTTTTACTTTACTTTATGGCACTGGTGTTAAACCTGAAGGATGTTAGACTGAAAAATTTGCTTTATTTTAAATACAATAATGCTTGACCATGTTTCTGGGATGTTGGTATCTCTTCAGGAGATTTGTATCACAATCTATATTCATTATGCTGTCATTATCTCAATAATTTCTTTTCATGGGTAAGCATTTTTTTCCAAAAGGATTGCTTATTAAATTAAGATGAAATGGCAATTAATCTAGAGTATTATCAAAGACAGGAACATGCATTTGTCTGAATCTCTTTATAAACATCAATGGTCTGTTAATGTACTAATATTTAGGAGGGCAACATGATAAAAGGCTTCCTTTCCTCTGTTAGCTCATTTTGTATTAACATATTCCTGTCACCAGTTAGGCAATTAACAGAGACTAAAGGAACACTAATTGTAGGCTTCTCTGCCAGTGTGCTGGGTCAACTTTTATTCCTAGGAGCTCGCTTAATCAATTTGTAATAATTATAAGTGGTAGAAGTGGAAGAGTTTCTTTGAAAAACAAACCTAGTGACATTGCTATAGAGACTGAGATTAGAGAAAGTTGTTTTCTTTATGATGTTGTAAAGCAAGCACTGTGGGGAGATGGAGGGACAGGTCAACAAAATTTTCAGAAAGAACAATGCTGAGAATGTAAGAGGTATCCAGTTCTTCCCAGATGATGATTCTGGAGAAAACAGCTGCAATACAGCTAATCAGTTGATGAATTTATATATAAATTGCTGCCTTCCAATCACATACAGTGAAGTTCCTATGAGTTGGTTAAATTAGCATACTTGTCTTGGCCCTTTCCACCCAGTTCAGGAAAGTTGTGTATACTTTCTTGGCTTATTTTGTATTCAGTTCAGTTCAGTTCAGTCGCTCAGTCGTGTCCGACTCTTTGCTACTCCATGAATCGCAGCACATCAGGCCTCCCTGTCCATCACCAACTCCCAGAGTTCACTCAGACTCACGTCCATTGAGTCGGTGATGCCATCCAGCCATCTCATCCTCTGTCGTCCCCTTCTCCTCCTGCCCCCAATCCCTCCCAGCATCAGAGTCTTCCTATGAGTCAACTCTTCGCATGAGGTGACCAAAGTACTGGAGTTTCAGCTTTAGCATCATTCCTTCCAAAGAAATCCCAGGGCTGATCTCCTTCAGAATGGACTGGTTGGTATTGGTTGCCCCATTTCAGTGAGTGAATAATTTTGAAAATATTCTGTTTGACTAAAAGCAAACTGGAATGGAGTCCATGATGTAAAATGTGGGAGAAGAGAGTTGAGGACTTCCTGAAACCTTTGGTGCAGACAAGACAATGGAAAGAATTTAGAGCAAGTCAAGTGTCAGAAAGAGTGAATAACTGGGACATGATCACAGCACCAAGGTGCAGAAAAAAGTTCTGCGACTGTCCTATTAACATACCAGATTTGATTTGACTCCATTATATTTCATCAAATAGTTTAGAAAGCCCCCAGCATAAAATATCATCATAATTGTAATCATATATTTGGAGATTTAACGTGCACACCATAATGTACCATTAGTTACACAAATAACTAATAATTTGCTAATGACAATATTATGTTAAGTCAGTTTAGGGGCAATTAAAGTGAATGATATTTACATATGCCTAATGAATCACAGTCGATGGCAGATTAAGAGATTCTAATGAATATTCATCCAGACATTCGCAACCAGCTTCACAGTTTATAAACTGAATTATGGTTGATTTGCCCTTTTAAAAATGAATATGTGAGTATCTTCTGCATGGTGAGAATGAACAA
Source organism: Ovis aries (assembly GCF_016772045.2). Taxonomy (NCBI): domain Eukaryota; kingdom Metazoa; phylum Chordata; class Mammalia; order Artiodactyla; family Bovidae; genus Ovis; species Ovis aries. The sequence continues at coordinate 62,766,561 of NC_056061.1, forward strand.
TTGGGCCTGACTGTAAAATTTTTTTAAAGCAATGTACTGGTCAGAACACAAAACATTTTTATGCACTCTCATACCCTCGGCTTCACTGTTCTTTTTTATATCGCAGATCAGTGTTGATGAACTATCTCCATTTTCATTCTAATCCATGACATGAAATATAGAAATTGTTTACTATAAGATTAAATGGAATTCAAGTTTTATGCAGCCCCACTGAGGAAATAACTACAGGTAGTTTTTGCCATTGAAAAGTGAAAACAAACTATTTTTTCATGCTCTAACCATCCTCATGCAACTCAGAAGGCTGCTTTTGTAGCTATATTTTGTCATGATAAAATTGGGGTAGATTTACTATCCTTTCAACTTGGTCATTTTAGAAACTCATAAAACAAACAAACAAAAGCACTTTACTTTGGCCCTGTGAATATAGGTCAAGATGAACAAGGTTATGGCTTGAACATTCACTTTCTCCTAAAAACTACAGCATTTTCTGCTTTTATCAGCTGTTCCTTATAAATATTGTGAGTTCTTATCCCAGTTGCAAAGATGAAGGCCAAACTCTTTGTCTTCCTCAAGATCCTATCATAGGTCCCTGAAAGAACAGATATATCTACAGCTCCTGTTTCTGTTTAACCTTAAATTAGACAAGATGGTCTGTCTGTTTCAGATTATAAAGGTGTTCATTATTACTGGCAATTTTTTTTTCTACCTGGGGAGTTAGAGGCCAGAACCAAAGCTGTCTTGGTCTGGGAGAGTGTAGTAAGACACAATGAACAATGATGTACTTGATGTCTGGTCCATATAAGATGTCAAACCTGCATTAAAAGAGCTAGTGAGAGAAACCTTCAAAAACAAACAAGTGTTTTAAAAGGCACAGTGATAAACTGTGAAGTGGGAATTTAAACTTCGAAGTGGGAATGTTTTCACATGAACTGTAATCATTTCATTACATATTAATAAAACTTAAAAGCTAATTAATTTGATGCTTGTCAGAGATAATGATGTTCTACTTTTCAAAAACAATGTCAATAGAGTGTATTACTGATAGGGTAAGGAAAGGACTCCATTCTCTCCCTCTCTCCATGTCCCTGGGTGTTCATTTTTTTCACGTACAGTTTGGCACTTTCAAAAGTTTTATAAGTATACCCTCAGTCTTATAAATCTTAATCTGTAAATCTTACAAGTATTTTACAAGGAAAATCATCAATGTGACATTTATATTTTTAGACTTTTGTATAAGGAAGAAGGAATCGGTGTCTTAGAAATAGCCTGTTGTTGTCTCACTGGGCAGAGTACAAAGCACCCAGAAGCCCTCTACCAACATCTTTCACTGGCCTCCACATAGGGTCTAGATGATGGCCATTTAAACCAGATTAAACACTACATAACCCGAAAGAATAACTCATTGACAAGTGTGCATGATACTATGGATTGGTATGTCTGATTGAACCAGTCTCACCCTTCACTGGTCTCAGTCCAGGTTTGAAGGAATGGCTCAGAGGACTGATATGTATAGTGGGAGAGTTCAGATACTAGGCTGTTGTTCTGGAAAGCATGGGCTTCCCAGGGGACTCAGTGGTAAAGAACCCACCTGTCAATGCAGGAGACATAGGAGACATGGGTTGGGGAAATCCCCTGGAAAAGGAAATGGCAACCCACTCCAGTATTCTTGCCTGGTAAATCCCATGGATAGAGGAACCTTGTAGGGCTACAGTCCATGAGGTCACAAAAGAGTTGGACATGAGCATGCACGCAAGCATCCAGCAGAAGACTCTGGGCAGCCTGGCAACTGAGCACCCCCAGTGAATCCTCAAAACCAGTGAAGGTACTCTAGGAACCCAAGGGGTTGGTGAGGAGACTGAGCAGTCCCAGAGTTAGTCCACCTTCTGCTCATGGCAGGATTACTTTTCTGCCACCACTTTATATATATTGGGGCTGAACAGAGGTCTCATTCTGCAAACTGTGGTGTTACTTCAAGGTAAGTGAAAAATGCAAACACCACCAATAACAAAAGTGGCAGAAGTGTGAAAATGACTTGTATAAAGAACACTAAGAAAAGAAAGACTGAATATAAGGAAAACCTCTAGGTTTATTCTACCTGGACGAAGTAGGTAAAAGTAAAATATACATACCTTCTTCTCTATGACTGTAAGGAGTCTCTAGTCATCTTGAAAAAAAAAATAGAGTCTTCCTTCTTAATTTTTCCCAGATGCTCTCCTTCAGGGAAGGACATGGACCTTTCATTTGTGGCGATTATTACCAATCCTGCCCACCCACCCACCCACCCCCTCCTCCCCCTACCACACACACACACAGAGATTCATAGCTTTAAGCCATTCTTCCTCTTTGTCGCATCCTTCCTTCTTACTTTTCATTGACCTACTGGATGCTGTGGGCTGAGATGTCAAATCTTATCTTAGGATTTGAGAAGCAAGTTGTTCACATCAACTTCCTAAACAAGTTTTATTTTTATCGTATGCCATTTTCATATAGCTCAGCAAGGCAGTATTTAGTGAGCTCAACTTTGCTTCCTGATGGGGCAAGTTTTCCTGAAGGTCTTATTTTAAAATGAGGGGATGGTATGAGTAAGTCAAAAACTGAAAACAGCTATGGGTCATGCAAAACCATGGTCCACTTGAGCAAACCTGGAACACATTTATGAATTTGGGCAAAGTTATGTTCAAAATTACAGAGTCACTGGCATTTTGAACAGACATAAATAGATATGGGTTTTTTTCTGTGTTATTGAAAAAGCGTGGCTATTTGAACTTCAGTACAATCACAGGCTGAGTTCTGTGTAATAATCATTTGCTCTATATTCTTTAAAGGTAGGATTTCTTCACAAACTATTGTATATGTATATCCTGTATATTTGAGTCAGCTGACCTGCTGTTATATTTGGGTATTTTCACACTTAGATGCTTTAAAGGACTTAGTTCATTCTTTGGGTGAGGAAGACAAGCCAAAGAAAAGAGTTTTTCAAATCACCAAGCAAGTTAGTCCAGTTTCAAATTCTTGCCTCACAGATGGCATGGGGTCTTACCCTTGTTTAGAAATTCTACACAAATTCGTATAAGATGCTCACCATTTTGGAGTGTAGTCACCAAGTGGCCAAACAGAATCCATCTGCTCTACCTTCTCCAGAAAGCTTTATCAGGATATTGTTGAACACCTGTATTCCTCTCATGATCTGGCCCAGCCTTACTGCACAGCCTGGGCTGCTGTGTCCATAGACTGATGGAATGAGTCCCTTAGGAGTCTACACACCACATTCTGAGCTGACACATACTGTGAATCTAGAGAAAGGGTGATTGGAGCCACTCATTCCCAGTGGACCAAAGGTCAAGGTGAGTGGGTTTCCAGGCTTCAGCAGCTATAAAAATGCAAATGAAGTTCCCAGAAATGGAGTGATCGTTTCACTCTCATATTCAAAAACTTGGTAATGATGCCAATTCTCCCCAAATCAATCTACAGACTTAAAGGAATCCCAATCAAATTCCCAGTTGGATCTTTTAAAGGTACAAACAAATCAGTATTAAAATTGATATGGAAAAACACAGAAGCCAAAATAGCTCAAACAATTTTGAAAATATTTTATTGTACATTAGTTTAAAAAAATGAAATGAAAACTCTCAATGGAGTTCTATTTCTCACTATCAAATCTGTACACTCTCTGTGCACGTGGGAGCCCCTCCATAATCTGCTTGCCTTCTTTTTCATGTTTCTAGGTAGGTTTCCTCGCTGTCTTCTGTGACAGTTCAGCTGTGACACTCTCCCCCACCCCCGCCCGCTCACCCCATACATCCTACATTCTTTTCTGAACAGACATTATTGATCTTTTATAAAAGGTCAGCCACCAGTGACCACCCTTGGGGGTGCAAGAGCTTCTGGGCTATAAAAACCCCTCTCTTCTCTCCTCCTCACCCTTCTCTTCCCTCCTCCTCACCCTTCTCTTCCCTCCTCCTCTTCTTTTCATTCAAATCAAGTCCCGCCCCTTTGCCACACCTGCTCCAGCCATTCTTACAACCACCAGACTCATTCTCTTGTCATCCGCAGCAATAAACTAACCACACCACAACTGTTCGGGCAGTTACAAAATAAGAAATTATAGGAAGAGATTAGGGAACAAAAGCAAGTAGATATGATTAAAATAAAAAAAAAAAAAAAGAAAGAAAGAAACCAGGAAAAAGTCCGAGGAATAAAGATTGATGGTGGTTTAGTCACTAAGTCGTGTTCACGTCTTGCAACTCCAAGAACTATAGCCCGCCAGGCCCTTCTGTCCATGGGGTTTTCCAGGCAAGTATACTGGATCAGGGTGCCATTTCCTTCTCCAAGGGATCTTCCTGACCCAGGGATAGAATTCACGTCTCCTATACTGTAGGCAGATAGTTTACTGAGTGAGCCCCACCAGGGAAGCTCTGGGAATAAAGATTAGTGAAGTCATTCAGTCATGTCCAACTCTTTGCGACCCCATGGACTGTAGCCTACCAGGCTCCTCAGTCCATGGAATTTTCCAGGCAAGAGTATTGGAGTGGATTGCCATTTCCTTCTCCAGGGGATCTTCCCAACCCAGGGGTTGAACCCAGGTCTCCCACATTGCAGGCAGACACTTTACCGTCTGAGCCACGAGGGAATAAAGATTATCACTACTATAATTAGAAAAAAATGAAAAGAACTCTAGATGAACAAAGAGAATTGATGAATTAAAAGATATGTTGGGATGTTCACTCAGAACACAGAACCAATGAAAAAACTTGAGATACGGAAGACTAGATTCAGGCATCAGCATGGATACAAGAGTTCCAAAGTATAGAATTGAGGACATGGAAAATAATTAGCATAGCTGAGAATTTTCCAGAATTGAAAAACAAATCCTCAGCTTGAAAGCACATATGAACAAATCCCCATTTTCTAAAACACAATTTGTATGTACAAATTCCTACTATAAAGTAGGGATATATTCATGATAACACATGCCCAGCCATAGTCCCAGATGAAAAGCAGAGGGAAACAATTCAGCACTTGCCTGGGCTCTCACCCTCCCTCTCACACTCGCTCAAACACACTCAGAGTATGCAGAGAGTTACCTCTGGGTAACCTAGTGCCTTTTCCTTCTGCCCCATCTCCCAAAACAGCGGGAATACTACACAGCAGTAAGACACCTGAGCTAGGCATGTCCCACCTTAGATGTGCCTCTGGCTGCACCACTCTTATTGGTATGTAATGTACATTGTTTCATGGAAACTGTAACAGAGGTTGGCAAAAACTATCTTTCCAATTCAATTCCTATTCTTTCCACCTCTCCTAATTCATTTTCAATTCTAGGTTATCAAAGGAAAAGGTCAGAAAAAGACCGTATACCTTTGGTTACCTATATCATAGACACCTGCAGCCAGAAGGGCACTTCTTTTCCTGCACTCTCTGCAGACCACATGTTTTGGGATGATATTTATACCAAGCATCCCTTCATTCCATCAAGCTGCAACATTTAAATCTCTTGTTCTGCACTTTACTGGCTGAAGGCTGTAAATGTTTTATGAGCCGCTGAGCTTGCAGCATTACTATTTTATTAGAAGGCTGAATATCTTTTCTTCAGAGTTGGGTGACTAGTGAAGTCTTTCTCTTTAAACACTTAATGCTTAACTTCATGCTTGTTATGAAGTGAAAATTTGTAGCATGTTGTAAGTAATTGTTCAAAATGGTTTGTCCCGTTTGAAAGCAAGCATGGAGAGGACTAGGACTTTTTTGTTTTCTCTTGGATTGACCTATGAATGAAATAATTGAGGGAGGGAAAGAGGTTTTTTGATTCTCTAATAACTTTTGATTCAATAAAGTCTTTCTGGATTCAGTCTGTGATTGTCGAGATGTATGTTCAAACTTTAGCACCGGTCCAAAGAATCAGTGATGAATTTCTGCAGGTGCACAGCAGAATAAAGCAGGTGACAAAGAGAATCAGGTTACCTGGGTGATCCTTGAAGAGCCATGAGAAAGTTCTGAACACTGTTTTCTCATCTGTCCTGTCTCTGACATTTCTTACTCTGCTTTCCTCTTAAACAGAGAAGCAAATAAGTTTAGGAAGTAAAATGGGGAGAAATTGCCTCTTCTAGAAAGCTGGGTGCTCACAATCCTCAGGATTGAGCTAATGTTTATGAAAGTTCTTGGAAAGTCCTAAAGTACTCTTTTGCTCTGAGATTCAGATATCTTTTCCTGTGGCTCACCAGAGAGACTTCCTACTGGAGTAGCTCTAGTATTTCAGAGGTAGATAAGATATGATTATGATAGCAGAATCATTAGAAATATGTCCAGACCAAAAGGGCATCTTCTGAAGGGCAGAAAACACATGTCTTTCTCTTGTTTGTGGTAAGGGCTATTTTTGAGTCTCTTGTTAATGAGGTCATCCTTGGCCCCTTTGCTATGGACCTTCAGATATTGTCATGCCTCTGAAGTGACACTATTAAAAAGGAAAAAAAAAAACCTAACTATACAACAGATGGGCAAGTGGCCATTACAGACCTGCTGTGTCTGTACAGCCTTCCACAGCCATAGACTGACTTACTCCTGTGGTGATTCCCAGGCTCACAGTGGTCAGTGAAGCACTTAGGCAGGATGTGGAAGGTTCTAAGGGGCAGCAGTAATACTCCAGCCTTCATTCTTAGGTCTGAATGTGAGAGGGAATGACATAGGCATCTCAAAAGCCTAGGAAGACAGCCAGAATCTAGAAAATTCAGACTTCAGCTGCTTTACTAGGATGAACTGCCCTTGTTTGCTATTGTAGTGAGCTGAGCACTACTATCCTAGAAGTTTGTAATTTAGACAATTATTACTAAAGTGTACTGTAGAAAGTAAGTGTACTTTGTAGAAAGTAAGGGTTCAAGAAATATTTGCTGATTTATTGTTTGCTCCATAAAGCTATCTTTTAAGAGAGACAAAAATAAAATATAATATGCCCTCTGTGCTAAGTTATTTCAGTTGTGTCCAACTCTTTGAACCCTATGGACTGTAGCCCACCAGGCTCCTCTGTCCATGAGTTTCTCCAGGCAAGAATACTGGAGTGGATTGCCATGCACTCCTCCAGGGGATCTTCCTGACCCAGGGATCAAACCTGTGTTTCCTGTATCCTGAGTGTCCTACATTGGCAGGCAGGTTCTTTACCACTAATGCCACCTGGGAAGCCCTATGCCCTAAACAATGTAAAAATAGTGAGTAGAAATGGTCCTTCCTCTTTTTTGTTTCTAAAGTAAAACGTCTAGAACTTTCTCTCTGTAGTAGTTAGATACTTGCAGAATAAAACAAAAGCAAAAAAAATAAATCCTTGTAGATCTTTTGCTCTGAGGGTATTTGATACAGGGATGTGAACTTGGTTAAACTGGGGGAGATGAAGCCCTACAAGCAATCCAGAACTCAGTAATAGCAGCAAACTGCTTCTACTTTTGAGGAAGTTTGGTTGCAGAAAGCAATGAGTCAGGCCTCTTTGACAGGAGTTAGGACACTTTTGAGAACTCCTGGCCAGAGCTGGGACCACTGAAGGAGGAGCTGTGCAAAGGGAACTGGAGGATCATAGCAGCACAGCTTCAGCTGGAGACAACTCAGAAGTAATCTGCCAAAATTTTAGAGACGAGCTAACACCTATCCTACTTAAACTTTTCCAGAAAATTGCAGAGGAAGGTAAACTTCCAAACTTATTCTATGAGGCCACCATCACCCTAATACCAAAACCTGACAAAGATGCCACAAAAAAAGAAAAATACAGGCCAATATCACTGATGAACATAGATGCAAAATCCTTAGCAAAATTCTAGCAATCAGAATCCAACAACACATTAAAAAGATCATACACCATGACCAAGTGGGCTTTATCCCAGGGATGCAAGGATTCTTCAATATCCACAAATAAATCAGTGTAATATACCACATTAACAAATTGAAAAATAAAAGCCATATGATTATCTCAATAGATGCAGAGAAAGCCTTTGACAAAATTCAACATCCATCTATGATAAAAACTCTCCAGAAAGCATGAATAAAAGGAAAAAACCTCAACATAATAAAAGCTATATATGACAAACCCACAGCAAACATTATCCTCAATGGTGAAAAATTGAAAGCATTTCCCCTAAAGTCAGGAACAAGACAAGGGTGCCCACTTTCACCACTACTATTCAACATAGTTTTGGAAGTTTTTGCCACAGCAATCAGAGCAGAAAAAATGAATAAAAGAAATCCAAATTGGGAAAGAAGAAATAAAACTCTCACTGTTGGCAGGTGTCATGATCCTCTACATAGAAAACCCTAAAGACTCCATCAGAAAATTACTAGAGCTTATCAGTAAATATAGTAAAGTTGCAGGATATAAAATCAACACACAGAAATCCCTCGCATTCCTATACACTAATAATGAGAAAATAGAGAAATTAAGGAAACAATTCCATTCACCATTGCAATGAAAAGAATAAAATATTTAGGAATATATCTACCTAAAGAATCAAAAGACCTATATATAGAAAACTATAAAACACTAATGAAAGAAACCAAAGAGGACTCCAATGGAGAAATATACCATGTTCATGGATCAGAAGAATCAATATAGTGAAAATGAGTATACTACCCAAAGCAATCTATAGATTCAATGCAATCCCTATCAAGCTACCAACGGTATTTTCACAGAGCTCAAACAAATAATTTCACAATTTGTATGGAAATACAAAAAACCTCAAATAGCCAAAGCAATCTTGAGAAAGAAGAATGGAACTGGAGGAATCAACTTGCCTGACTTCAGGCTCTACTACAAAGCCACAGTCATCAAGACAGTACGGTACTGGCACAAAGACAGAAATATTGATCAGTGGAACAAAATATAAATCCCAGAGATAAATCCACGCACCTATGGACACGTTATCTTTGACAAAGGAGGCAAGAATATATAATGGAGAAAAGTCAATCTCTTTAACAAGTTGTGCTGGGAAAACTGGTCAACCACTTGTAAAAGAATAAAACTAGAACACTTTCTAGCACCATACACAAAAATAAACTCAAAATGGACTAAAGATCTAAATGTATGACCAGAAACTATGAAACCCCTAGAGGAAAACATAGGCAAAACACTCTCTGACATAAATCACAGCAGGATCCTCTATGACCGAGCTCCCAGAATATTGGAAATAAACACAAAAATAAACAAATGGGACCTAATTAAAATTAAAAGCTTCTGCACAACAAAAGAAACTATAAGCAAGGTGAAAAGACAACCTTCAGAATGGGAGAAAACAATAGCAAATGAAGCAACTGATACAGAATTAATCTCAAAAATATACAAGCAACTCCTGCAGCTCAATTCCAGAAAAATAAATGACCCAATCAAAAAATGGGCCAAGGAACTAAATAGACATTTCTCCAAAGAAGACATGCAGATGGCTAACAAACATGTGAAAAGATGGTCAACATCACTCATCATCAGAGAAATGCAAATCAAAACCACAATGAGGTACCATTTCACACCAGTCAGAATGGCTGCTATCCAAAAGTCTGCAAGCAATAAATGCTGGAGAGGGTGTGAAGAAAAGGGAACCCTCTTACACTGTTGGTGGGAATGCAAACTAGTTCAGCCACTATGGAGAACAGTGTGGAGATTCCTTAAAAAACTGGAAATAGAACTGCCTATGACCCAGCAATCCCACTGCTGGGCATACACACTGAGGAAACCAGAATAGAAAGAGACACGTGTACCCCCAATGTTCATCGCAGCACTGTTTATAATAGCCAGGACATGGAAGCAACCTAGATGTCTATCAGCAGATGAATGGATAAGAAAGCAGTGGTACATATACACAATGGAGTATTACTCAGCCATTAAAAAGAATACATTTGAATCAGTTCTAATGAGGTGGATGAAACTAGAGCCTATTATACAGAGTGAAGTAAGCCAGAAAGGAAAACACCAATACAGTATACTAATGCATATATATGAAATTTAGAAAGATGGTAATGGTAACCCTGTATGTGAGACAGCAAAAGAGACACAGATGTATAGAACAGTCTTACGGACTCTCTTGGAGAGGGCGAGGGTGGGATGATTTGGGAGAATGGCATTGAAGCATGTATAATATCATATGTGAAACTAATCACCAGTCCAGGTTCGATGCATGATACAGGATGCTCAGGGCTGGTGCACTGGGATGACCCAGAGGGGTGGTATGGGGAGGGAGGTGGGAGGAGGGGTTCAGGATGGGGAACACATGTACACCCGTGGTGGATTCATGTTGATGTATGGCAAAACCAATACAATACTGTAAAGTAATTAGCCTCCAATTAAAAAAAAATAAATTCATATTAAAAAAAAAGAAGTAACCTGGTTTCTTGCCAAGCCTTTAAGTCTTCCACCAGTGACTCTCATTGGCCAAGCAGTTTGGGATCAAGTGGCAAGGCAGTCTGGGAAATGTAGTCCTCTCTGACCCAGGGCTGGGGATAGGTGGGTAGGGGGACAGGGAAAATAGAGCTGAGGGCAAATCTGTAGCTGGCTGCACTGTACTGTAAAAAGAGGTGACTGTTTTCCCAATAGTAAATGGAGTTTTATCCCCATAGCGTTTAAATTAATTTAAATGAACTTACAGATTATATATCTTTGTGCTTTTTATTTTCCCCTTATGGTTAATTAGTGATCTGAGAACAGGTTTGCTGATTAAGATTAAATAATTAACCAGAATTTGGTTATAAAGGACAGTCAGTTTTAACATCATCTGGCTAGCTGGAGAAAAATAATAACTAGATTCTGCCTTTCTTAGGAACATATATTTAGAGGTAATCTGGAAACTCTCTTTGAAATGTATTCCTTAACCAAAGTCTCTACATGGTCCAACTTCTTCTTCATGGAAATGGAGCTTTGGTTTCTCACCTACTGCAGGACTGAGCTATCTCTCCTTCTCCCAGGGTGTGACATCTGTTCTACATGTTCTTAGCTTTCCTTTTCAGAAACTGAATTCTGAGAATTGGATGGGAAAAGCTGATGCAGCAGCTAATCATCCATTGGAAAGTAAGTTTTGAGTTGAGGTAATATATTCCTATTTTTGTTATGGCCAAAGCCTTACACCAGCTCGGAAAATTCTTCCTAACTGATGGTATAGCTGATCTACAGTTTACACTTGAGTCCAGATCAGAGGCCAGGAGATGTAGGAGAGAAGACAAAGAAACACAGATTTTACTGCCCTGACCCAGAGATAGAGAAGGTCTGAAGCATATTTTTGAAATATGCTCCTTAATGTCTTTATTTGTACTACTCAGGCCAGAGTAGAAGCCTCCACTGGATGTCCAGAGATCCCCCAACACATCTGCCTTGGGCTCCCACTCCAGCAGCCCAAACCATCCTTAAAATTGACTTACCTTCCCTCCTTTCCAAAAAACAATAACCATCAAAACAAATTTAATGCTCTTTCCTTTACTGTGGTTCATAATAATATTCAATATTCATTTTACATTTTTTTACACCAAGCACTGTTCTAAATACTTAATATGCATAAACTCATCTAATCCATGCAATAATTCTACTTGGTAAATTCCATAACAATGTCCATTTTACAGAGGAGGAAACTGAGACATGGAGAAGTTAGGCAGCTCAGGACTCCACAGATTCTAAAAACTCAACAATGACTACAATTGATATCTTAGTGACTATACCACAGCGAATAGCTAAGAGTAAAGCAATCAGATTAAAAAATTCAAACTTACATATGAATAATTGATAGTTATTAATCCTTCTGGAGAAGTTTGCAGTTTTAAAAGATGTCCATAAACCAAAGGAATCTGGACCAAAGATAAATCATTCCCAATCCAAATTGCAACTTTAGCTGCAAGCTCAGGCCTTTGGTCGTAGCTGAGTTTGAGTCCCAACTCTGCCATCTACTAGGTGTTGATCTAAGCTAGCTTTCTTTTTTTTTTTTTTTTTAAGAAATTGTATTTGTTTGTTTTTGGCTGTACTGGGTCTTCTCTAGCTGTGTGTGGACTTGCTCTAGTTATAGTGAGCAGGGGTTGCTCCCTAGTTGCAGCGTGTGGACTTCTCATTGCAGTGGCTTGTCTTGTGGCAGAGCACAGACTCAAGGTCCACGGGCTTCAGTATTTGTGGCACACGGGCTTAGTTGCTCCGTGGCATGTGGGATCTTCCCAGACCAGTGGTGGAACCCATGTCCCCACCCTGCATTGACAGGCAGATTCTCAACCAATGAACGGGCAGTGAAGTCCTAAGAAGCTTTTTAAGTTACATAGACTTGAGTTTCTTACCCCTGCAAAATGGGATAAAACTACTTTCTGGGCTATATTCAATGAAATCATGACTGTAAAGCACTTAGCAAGCAAGCCAGTACATAAGTACTCAATACATGGGGCCATTATTACTATGAACTTCCTTGCTGGGGACATATAAACAAGAATAATAAAATAGTCTGTGAATACTAGAGGGGAAGTTTAAAGTGAAAAGGATAGTATGGTGAGTGAAATTCAAATTATACCCCACAGAGTCCTAGACATCTACAGGTATGCTTCCAGAGCTCAAGGGCAGAGTGTGCAGAAGGCAAAATGACACCACCACTATTCTGCCACCCCTGCTTTCATTTTGACCTGGACAGCCCTACTTTTGTGTGAGAGGGGTGTGTGTGTGTGTGTGTGTGTGTGTGTGTGTGTGTGTGACCACATTGCAGTCAATAAAGGATTTTATCTGAAGTCACCATTGAGACTGGGACTCCTAAAAGGAGTTTTCTAATCTTTTCTCTGGAAGCCTTTAGGTAAGTAATTCCCTCACTGTTTCCGACTTTACTTTCCGCTTGCATAATATGAAAGAACTTGTCCAGCATCTCTCCTAGGTAAAAGCTTGGTCAGTTTTTGGACCTGTGGGGAAACTACCCCCAAGTAGACTATTCTGAGGAAGCATCTTCCCACAGAAATGCCTCCAGGAAGTCAAGCACCTTTGCTGGTTTGTTGATTCACTTCTTTACTTGCATCATTTTTTGCCTTTTTCCACATCAGAACTCAGAGACCCCTTAGAAGTTTCCAGGCTGTCCACAGTAGCTCTCATGGCAATGCAGCAGCCCAGATGGGCTCTGTGATCTAGGATCTAGAGTGGTTCTACACACTGGTCAACTCTACTGCGAGTATCAATATTTTTAGCCGGAGAACAGCTTTCTTTAATCAGAATTGCCTCACAAGTGTCCTCAGCAAACTAGCTGTTGAGTTCATTAACACCCATCAGCTCAGTGTCTAATTCTTTCAATGTGGTGAAAACACAATCAAAATTTAGCATCCTATTCATTAAGTGCATAGTTCAAAGGTGTTAAGTATCTTAATATGGTTGTACAGTATAACTCTACAAACTTTTCATCACACAAAACTGAAACTTTATACTCTTTAAACAACTTCTTGTTTCCCCCTCTCCCAAGCTTCTGACTACCTTTCTACTTTCTATTTCTATGAGTTTAATTACCTTTGATACCTCTTAGCAGTGAAATCAGACCTTATTTTTCTTTTCGTGACTGGCTTCTGACCCCAGACTTCACCTACTGTATATTAATGCATACATATGGAATTTAGAAAGATAGTACCAAAAATTCTACATTCAGGGTAGCAAAGGAGACACAGACGTAAAGAACAGACTTTTGGACTCAGTGGGAGAAGGCGAGGGTGGGATGATTTGAGAGAATAGCATTGAAACATATACATTACCATATGTAAAACAGATGACTAGTGCGAGTTTGATGCATGAAGTAAGGCACCCAAAGCCAGTGCTCTGGGACAACATAGAGGAATAGGGTGGGGAGGGATGTGGGAGGGGTTCAGGATACGGGGGCACATGTTTACCTATGGCTGATTCATGTTGATGTATGGCAAAAATCATCACAATATTGTAAAGTAAAGATCCAATTAAAATAAATAAATTAATTTTCTTAAAAAGGCTGAATGATATTCCATTGTATGTATCACAGCCATCCCTTGTATCTGTGGGGGATTAGTTTCAGGACCAGTCATGAATACCAAAATCTGAGGATATTCAAACCCCAAAGAAGTCCCTCCTCAGCCTTAGGTTCTGCATCTGGGGATTCAATAGCAATCAACCTTCGATTTTAAACACAGTGCACGAGCTGCCAGTTGGATGAATCCACAGATGCAGAACCTGCAAATATGGAGAGCAGACTGTGCTACATTTTGTTTATCCTTTCATCCATCCATGGACATTTGGGTTGCTTCCACCTCTTGGCTCATACTACAATGAACACGGGAGTATAAATCTCTCTGTGAGATCTTGCTTTGAATTATTTTGGAAACATACCAGAAGTGAGATTGTGGGATCACATGGTAATTCAGTTGGATCTATTTTCAGTGCTCCGCTGTCACAGGCTCCCTATAAAACTCACAAGTCACACTGGAGAACTTTCACGCTGCTCAGAACTTCCTGGTTTTGTTGCATTCGATTCAAACAGGAAACAGCAGCTCCAAAAAGAAGCAGGAGTTACTTCAAGTCTGGGAAGCATGCCTGCTCTTTCGAAGTTCCCAGCATGCTACACATGATATGTGAATTAATAAAAATGACACACTTTAGCATGTTCCTTTGGCACAAACATCTGAGGCATTCTAGAGTTGGCCCTCACAACTAGAAACCATAAGAATGTTCAGAATGCACTGTAAAAAGTGCCAACTCCCACTCCATTCATCTGTAAACTAAACAATTAGTACAAAATTCACTGCAGTCTCACGTCCCTTAAAGTGAGGTTGAACAGCTGAAATCATTGAGGATGTTTCACTGATTTGGAAAATATTCAAACATAGCTTCTATATTTGAAAATCAAGCAGAGTATTATATGAAATGAATTTTTTTTGAATTTTTTATTCACAACTCCCAATAACTGAACCACGAGGTACCATGGTGACAGAAATGAAGGTAGATGGATGGGAGTTATGGAAAGACAATGGGTCCCCTATCCTTGATGTTAATTAGTTGGCCCTGGCCATATATTCCATCTGTTCATAAACTGTGACCTCAACATACGTGCTACATAAAGATAAAAAAGAACAAAATATGCACTGAACATTTATTATTGACTCGAGATTATTTTTCAAATTGGTTTAGAAAGCTGATATTTAGAAAATATTTCCTTTTCCACCTTTTGAAAATTAACTGAAGATACAGATTTATTATTAAGGAGAGAATATTTCTGTTTCTTAGCCATTTTCTTCCCTTCCTTAACCATCAGGTATACTTACAGGATAAACCATCATGGACAATTTCCAGTCAGTCATTGGCCAGTCAGATGTAAGGATCACTGTCCTGCTCCAGGTACCACTGATGGTTTAGATGTGAAGAAGGGCCCAGGATGCAAACTTCTTCAAATGCTAGTAGTGTTTCTTGTAATTGTCAAAAGAGTTGACTAATCAAAACACCTGAATTGAGGTAGACTGCTGTATAGGGTATATGTTTTAAGAATGACCTAGTTAACATTATAAAGTCATGGTCTTGAAATTCGAGAGACTTTTAAATATGAGAAAGTTCCAGTGTAGGTAAGTATTTAATCCCAAAGGAAGAGACGACTCAGAAGTTTGGGAATATGAGCTTCAAGAGTTTTCATATAGAGAAACTAGCCAAGTGAGAGAATTGGAAACACAACATATACATCACTAGAAAACAAAGCAAATAAGTAACAGCAAAATCAAAACTGTAAAATTTCCAAAGGGGGAAAAAGTCCATAAGGATGTTTTTGCCATTCCTAATTGCAAACCCTAAATATCAAACTTCTATGAGTCATGGGAAAAAGAGAGAGAAAGTGAAATCTCTGACCTCTTTTCATAGTGAAAACAGACCTGAGTGGTTATCACACATCCAATGAGAAGGGTGCCTATGGTGGGTTTGGGGCTTTCTGCTTCCTGTGAACCTAGAGGTTAGGACTAATTTAACAAATGGACAGTTGTACAACTAAATGGCATTTGTGTGGGTTGGCTCCACGTTGGGGCGAGTTGGGAGCAGGGAGGAGAGAGAACTAAAATGAGAAATCTTTCAAGGCATAGAGGAGCAGGAGAATGCCTGGGCCAGAGTTGCAGATCCCTACTAAAGGGAAACTATAGGAGATTTGTTATACCAGCATCTCAGGGCACTACTTAAAATTTTTTCTTGTTTATTTTTAAAAAATCCTTGTTACTCATCCATTTTATGAATCTGTTAGTTTGTATCTGTTACTCCTATACTCCTAATTTGTCCTCCTCACCCTCTTTGTTAACCAGAAATTTGTTTTCTATGTCTGTGAGCCTGTTTCTGTTTCACATATAGATTCATTTATATTTGGTGACTCAGATGGTAAAGATCCACCTGCAAAGCAGGAGACTTGTGTTCGATCTGTAGGTCAGGAAAATCCCGTGGAGAAGGAAATAAAACCCACTCCAGTATTCTTCCCTGGAGAATTCCATGAACAGAGGAGCGTGACAGGCTATAGTCCATAGGGTAACGATGAGTCGGACACGACTAACACACTTCATTTGTATTATCTTTTAGATTCTATATATAAGTGATTTCATATAGTATTTGTCTTTGTTCAATTTATTTCACTAAGCATAATATTCTCTAGTTCCATCCAATTCTGCAAATGGCAGAATTTCATTCTTTCAGGAATCAGTCAATCCAGTAGTCATGTATGGATGTAGAGCTGGACTGTAAAGAAAGCTGAGCACCAAATAATTGATGGTTTTGAACTGTGGTGTTGAAGAAGACTCTTGAGAGTGCCTTGGACTGCAAGGAGATCAAACCAGTCAATCCTAAAGGAAATCAGTCCTGAATATTCATTCAGCTGAAGCTGAAACTCCAATACTTTGGCCACCTGATGCGAAGAGCTGACTCATTCATTGGAAAGGACCCTGATGCTGGGAAAGATTGAAGGCAGGAGAAGAACAGGGGATAAGATGGTTGGATGGCATCACTGACGTGATGGACATGAGTTTGCGTAAGCTCCAGGAGTTGGTGACGGACAGGGAAGCCTGGCATACTGCAGTCCATGGGGTCTCAGGGAGTCAGACATGACTGAGAGATTGAACTGAACTGATAAAAGAATAAGGCCTTCAGAAATTTCCTCTCCCAGCTCCATCTTGAATTAGAATAATCATGTGTTCATAATAGGCATCTATGGAATCACTGGCCATAGGATTTCCCCAGGATGCTAAACAAAACCACATTTTGGGTTTCAGCATCATCATCTGGGTAGGAAATGACCACTGTCCAAGCACAGAAATGAAAGAGGAAGTGTAACATGGGAAGGAGACAGTTTAGGGAAAGAAAACAGTGACTTGGCCATTTTCTAAGTCTTAAACAGAGTCTTAAACTCTGAACCTGTGTCTACTGAGTTTTACTGTTGACAACTTCTCTGAAAAGAAACGTAGATATGTCTGTTTTTCTGTCTACTATGTTCTCAACTTTGCATGCATGCTAAGTCACTTCATTTGTGTCCAACTCTTTGCGACCCTATGGACCTTAGCCTGCCAGGCTCCTCTGTCCATGGGATTTTCCAGGCAAGAATACTGGAGTGGGTTGCCATGTCCTCCTACAGGGGATCTTCCTGACCCAGGGATCAAACCCATGTCTCTTATAGTTCCTGTGTTGGCAGGCAGATTCTTTACCATTAGTGCCAGGGGGGGAGCCCTCTCAACCAAAATTATTAAAATCTGTTGAACTAGCAACATATTCAATGGGTGAGAGGAAAAGATATAGAGGTTTTAAAAAACACATTTTCCATGTTATATATCACCATGCCTACCTCCAAATGTTCTATTTGAATTCCCAGACGATTCTCTAGCTAAAATGCATTAGCATCACCCAGATGCAGACAAAAATTTTATCTCCTCATATTTTCCTTACAGCATTTATTTGAGTCCCAAACCAAATAATCCTGTCTATATATCATGAGAAAAATACAAAGAAGTTTATTTGGGGGGAAAATGTCTCATTAATCATAAAAATCTAGTACTTCTGAAATGAGTAGTATTTTAAAACACGAAACCAGAAGGTTATGTTAGATCAGAGCACACATATGTCAGCAGAAGAAACTGATTTCCACACAGTGTCTGGAAGGCAGTAGAAGTAGAATGAAGATTTCCTTCCATTGTTACGGTGCTTCTCAGTGGCTCAGATGGTAATGAATCTGCCTGCAATGTGGGAGACCTGGGTTCAATCCCTGGGTTGGGAAGCTCCCCAGGAGGAGAGAATGGCAACCCATTGCAGTATTCTTGTCTGGAGAATTCCATGGACAGATAAGCCTAGAAGGCTATATAGTCCATGGGGTTGCAGACAGTCAGACACGACTGAGCGACTTTCACTCACTGCATTGTTACCACGGCTTGTGGCTGACTGTCTCACTGATGCCGATCTCCTTAATGATGGTCTCCCTCAGAAAAAAAACTGCCTCTTGTCTGCTGCTCACTTGGTTCCTGTAATGCTGATATTCTGATCAGCTGACTGGGATTCACCTGATGCAGACATTTGTTATTACCTCCCTTATCATCTTCATCAAAGCAGCAGTGGCTGTGAGCCTATGAAAGCAGCCACTTAGCCGTGATGTCAGACCTTAGTATACACATACACTCTTCTCAAAAATCTGCACATGGAGTTGATAGCAGCTTTATTCGTAATTGCCAAAACTGGGAAACAGACAAGACATCCTTCAATAGCATGTGTGCGTGCCAATTCGCTTCAGTCATGTCCGACTCTTTGTGACTCCACGGACTGTAGCCCTACAGGCTTCTGTGTCCATGGGATTTTCCAGGCAAGAATATTGGAGTGGGTTGCATGCCCTCCTCCAGGGGATCTTCCCAATCCAGGGATGGAACCCATTTCTCTTATGTCTCCCCTGCACTGGCAGGCAGATTCTTAACCACTAACGCCACCTGGGGAGCCCATCCTTCAGTAGACAAATGGCTAAATGAACTGTGATGCATCCAGATATTGGAATATTATTCAGCACTAAAAAGAAATGAGCTATGAAGCCATGAAAAGACATGGAACAACCTTAAATTCATATCACTGAGAGAAAGAAGCCAATATGAAAAGGCTACATACTGTATAATCCCAGCTACATGACATTCTGGAAAAGGCATAATTATGGGGATAGTAAAAAGATTGGTGGTTGTCATGGAATGTAGACAGGGAGACATAAACAGGCGAACACAGGAATTTTTAGGACAATGGAAATATTCTGTATATTATTAATATCATAATAATGGACACATATCTTTATATGTTTGTCTACATCATTGCAATGTATAGCATCAAGAGTGAACCCTAGGGTAGACTATGAACTTTGGGTGATCATGATGTAACATACAGAATGAACTCTGTTTGTCTCCAAGGCAAACCACTCACTATCACAGTAATCCACGTCTATGACCCAACCACTAATGCTGAAGAAGCTGAAGTTGAATGGTTCTCTGAAGACCTACAAGACCTTCTAGAACTAACACCAAAAAAAAAAAAAAAAAAAAGTCCTTTTCATCATAGGGGACTGGAACACATAAGTAGGAAGTCAAGAGATACTTAGAGTAACAGGCAAGTTTGACTTTGGAGTACAAAATGAAGCAGGACAGAGGCTAACAGAGTTTTGCCAAAAGAACACACTGGTCATAGCAAACACCTGCTTCCAACAACACAAGAGACGACTACACACATTGACATCACCAGATGGTCGACACTGGAATCAGATTGATTATATTTTTGCAGCCAAAGATGGAGAAGCTCTGTATATCAGTAAAAACAAGACTGGGAGCTGATTGTGGCTCTGATCGTGAACTCCTTATTGCAAAATTCAGACCTAAATTGAAGAAATAGGGATAACCACTAGGCCTTTCAGGTAGGACCTAAATCAAATCCCTTATGATTATACAGTGGAAGTGACAGAGAGATTCAAGGGATTAGACCTGATAGAGTGCCTGAAGAACTATGGATGGAGGTTTGTGACATTGGACTGGAGGTGGTGGTCAAACCATCCCCAAGAAGAAAAAATGCAAAAAGGCAAAATGATTGTTTGAGGAGGCCTTACAAATAGCTGAGAAAAGAGGAGAAACTAAAGGCAAAGGAGAAAAGGAAAGATATACCCATCTGAATGCAGTTTCAAAGAATAGCAAGGAGAGATAAAGTCTTCCTAAGTGGTCAATGCAAAGAAATAGAGGAAAACAATAGAATGGGAAAGACTAGAGATCTCTTCAAGAAAATTAGAGATACCAAGGGAATACGTCATGCAAAGATGGGCTCAATAAAGGACAGAAACGGCATGGACGTAACAGAAGCAGAAGATATTAAGAAGAGGTGGCAAGAATACACAGAAGAACTATACAAAAGAGATCTTCATGACCTAGATAACCACCATGATGGTGTGATCTCTTATTTAGAGCCAGACATCCCGGAGTGCATCAGTTATAGAAACCCCATATGGGGAATGTTGATCGTGGTGGAAGCTATGCATGCATGTGTGGGGAGGGGGCATGAGGAAAGTTTCTGGATCCTCCTCTCAATTTTGCTGTGAAACTAAAATTGCTCTGAAACACTAAAGTCTAAAAAAATACATATATGCATACACATGTGACCTAAACCTATGTGCTGTATAATGTTCACTGCCTTCCCTTGATTTATAGAATAAAACCCCAGTCTTGACTAGGGTGGAGTATAAAAAATAAGTCCATATAGGACAGACTCTTTAGCATGGCATTGAAACCCAAAGGCCCTGCATGCCCCCTTTCTCTCCTTCTTCGTGTCCCTTCCAGCCTTTCTTCCCATATTCTACCCCTTCTCCTTTCTGACTCCACATCATGCCTAGTGCTCTGCTTTAGAAATAAACTTTATCGCCAGTACCAAAGCACTCCACACCTCTGTCTGTTTCCTCTACCTGCAGTTCCCTCCACACCTATCAAATTTCCATCCCACCTGTGCCACCATCAAAACTGGACAAGGCCCATCTCAAGCATCTCCCAGTTCTTCAGCTCCCCAGGCCAGAAGCAATGTCTTTCTCCTCTGGGCATTTTATGTATTCCTGTTATTATACCACTTGTAGAAGATTGTCTCCACATTTGGATATTTCAGTCCCACCTATTCCTGTCCCCCTCACCTCCCCCAGGTAGGTATTCACCTACTGAGCACACATGCCAAGATGCTTCAGTCATGTCTCTTTGTGACCCTATGGACTGTAGCCTGTCAGGCTCCTCTGTCCATGGGATTTTCCAGGCAAGAATACTGGAGTGGGTTGCCATTTCCTTCTCCAGGGGATCTTCCTGACCCAGGGATCAAACCCATGTCTCTTACATCTCTTGCATTGGCATTGGCAGGCAGGTTCTTTACCACTAGCGCCACCTGGTAAGCCCCCTACTGAGCACAGAAGGTGCTCAGTAAACACTGGCAAGTGAATTGAACTGAATATGCGGGCTATAGGGGTAAAAAATACTGCTATTAACAACAAATTCTGGTATAACATTTTTCTTGTTCTACATTCAAGCTTTTTTTCCTGCTGATCCTTGAGAGAATAATTAATGAAAATGTATACAAGTTCCATCTGAATGAACAGAAGTGCACTGTTCATCAGTCAGTCAGTTTAGTCGCTCAGTCGTGTCCGACTCTTTGCGACTCCATGGACTGCAGAACGCCAGGCCTCCATGTCCATCACCAACTCCTGGAGTTCACTCAAACTCATGTCCATTGAGTCAGTGATGCCATCCAACCATCTCATCCTTTGTTGTCCCCTTCTCCTCCTGCCCTCAATCTTTCCCAGCGTTAGGGTCTTTGCAAATGAGTCAGTTCTTCCCATCAGGTGGTCAAAGTATTGGAGTTTTAGCTTCAACATCAGTCCTTCCAATGAATATTCAGGACTGATTTCCATTAGGATGGACTGGATCTCCTTGCAGTTCAAGGGACTCTCATGAGTCTTCTCCAACACCACAGTTCAAAAGCATCAATTCTTCAACCCTCAGCTTTCTTTATAGTCCAACTCTCACATCCATACATGACTACTGGAAAAAACCATAGCCTTGACTAGACAGACCTTTGTTGGCAAAGTAATATCTCTGCTTTTTAATATGCTGTCTAGGTTGTCATAACTTTTCTTTCAAGGAAT
Source organism: Ovis aries (assembly GCF_016772045.2). Taxonomy (NCBI): domain Eukaryota; kingdom Metazoa; phylum Chordata; class Mammalia; order Artiodactyla; family Bovidae; genus Ovis; species Ovis aries. The sequence continues at coordinate 62,788,661 of NC_056061.1, forward strand.
AAGCTTCTTTTAATTTCATGGCTGCAGTCACCATCTGCAGTGATTTTGGAGCCCAAGAAAATAAAGTCTGACACTGTATCCACTGTTTCCCCATCTATTTGCCATGAACTGATGGGACCGGATGCCATGATCTTAGTTTTCTGAATGTTGAGTCTTAAGCCAACTTTTTCACTTTCCTCTTTCACTTTCATCAAGAGGCTTTTTAGTTCTTCTTCGCTTTCTGCCATGAGGGTGGTGTCATCTGCATATCTGAGGTTATTCATATTTCTCCCGGCAATCTTGATTCCAGCTTGTGCTTCTTCCAGCCCAGCGTTTCTCATGATGTACTCTGCATAGAAGTTAAATAAGCAGGGTGACAGTATACAGCCTTGACGTGCCCCTTTCCCTACTTGTTCGTGTGTAAGCATAAAACACGCTGGCACTTTTGCCATTACATTTGCCTTTGTACTGGACTGCTGTCATTGAAGAGCTGGAGATTTGTCCACCAGATGGCTTCTCACATGACCTTCCAAGCCCAAGTATTTATTTTGCTAACAGGTAAACAGGCCATAAAGAGTGCAGCCAGTTGGAACAGAACTTGGTTTCTTAACGAACCTCCTCCAGGGCAGGAATTCTGTCTTTTTATTGCAATGTTTAATTCAGAACCTGATACACAGAGTTTCAACATATTTTCTTTATACTCTTTCATGCTGTCTTCACTCAGTAATAAGGTTCTATTTATTTCTTTCCTTTCTTCCTTCCTTTGGCGTATCTGTATTGGCTTCTTGTTAGTGTTGTTGCAAACACTGGAATGTGAGATGACACACACAGTTATAGGGCAGAACAGTGCAGTTCCTATAGCTGACAAGCCTGCCTTCTGTTTCGTTAGCAGATACTGCCCTCTAATGGAGTCTGGGCAGATCTTAAAACTTTACTCTTGTTTTGCCGCAAAAATGCACCAAGTATTCCAGCAGGCAGTGAATAAACAAAGGTAAGTGGGAAAGAAATCCTCCCAATATTAATACTCTCATTAGCTCAACTTTAAAAGCTCTTCACCACCATTCTCCATACTGTTAGTGTATTCAAACATTTTGCAAATATTCTTAAAATTCAAAAATCTTAACATTGACTTCCTTTATTATTTTTCTTACTATATACAGATTATTATCATATCCTGACTGAAAGATGGTCCTGAAACTTTAGATTTTTCACTTAGTTTTAATTTTCACCTAAAGATCTTTGAGAGTGGTTGTTGTTTGTTTTGTTAGCAAGTTGTGTGGGATCATTCCCTGGCTCTGCCACCATGAATTAGATGGTTGAAGTTCAGGACAATTCATTTCAACTTTCAACTTTAGTCCCTTTGTCCAGATATGGCTTTTCACCAAAGACAATGTAAAGATCAAATGAAATATTACATATGAATGTACTCAGAAAACTCTAAGATGTTACACTTATGTGAACTATAATGATTGTTTCTGGATAAAAAGACATACTTAATAAGAGATACTAGGTGTTATAATATCAAGTGAAATAAAATTGCATTTAAACAACTTGACTTAAAAATCATGAAATATTTAGTTACGTGAATGTAGAAAATATCGTTTCCTTCCCTGTAACCTCTGAAAATAACATAGACGATGACTCTCATTTCCCTGAGAAATTTTGTTACAGTCTTAGCAAAGGGCAGGAGATGTGATTCAAAACCTAGGGAGCCCTACTAACCCTGTAATTCTATTAAAAAAAAAAGCCTGGCCTCATTGTGCAGTTTGGGGGATCTTAGTTCCCCAACTAAGGATTGAGCCCAAGCCCTCAGCAGTGAAAGTCCAGAGTCCTAACCGCTGGACTTCCAGGGAATTCCCTGTAACTCTATTTTTCAAAGTAGAGGAATAATGTTCAATCTGATAATAAAGTCCGTAAATACATTTTGTATCTTTAAAATAAAATACTAAAACTACCACTAATTGTGCTTCTATTAGAACCATATAAAAGGCACTTCATACTTTATATCACATTATGGCCTTGAAATAATCTTGCTTTATCATTTTATCTTACAGGGAAGGACCCTGAGCCTCCAAAAAGTTAAGATTCTTATCCAGGGTCAGATGACTAGTAAATAATGGTGAGGATTCAAACTACAGTGGTTTTGGCTTAAGAGTTTGTGTTAGTTGACTCTTGTCTAACATATGCTCTACGGGAAAAACTTGCGAAAGCAAAGTGAAATGTGAAGGGGAATTAATCACTTGACTTCTCAGGAATTATCCTACTCATCTCTGTTTCACTCTGATAATATAGACTTAGCCAAGAATTGACTTTTAAATTTTGAAAATCACCAGTCTTGTGAGTGTTATCTAATAAAATTAAATACTCTTATTAAGTAAACTGGAAAAAAAGCTCTAAGTATAATTTTTTAAATTATTTAACATTGATTTGATAAGATGTTAATGTCAAAAATACACAAAGAGGATGATTTGGGAGAATGACATTCTAACATGTATACTATCATGTGAATTGAATCGCCAGTCTATGTCTGACGCAGGATGCAGCATGCTTGGGGCTGGTGCATGGGGATGACCCAGAAAGATGTTATGGGGAGGGAGGTGGGAGGGGGGTTCATGTTTGGGAATGCATGTAAGAATTAAAGATTTTAAAATTTAAAAAATAAAAAACTAAAAAATAAAAAAAATTAAAAAAAATAAAAATAAAAAATAAAATAAATAAAAGGAATACAAGGAAAAAAAAAATACACAAAGAACTCATGCAACTCAGCATCAAAAACAAAACAAAACAACAACCCAATCAAAAAATGGGCAGAAGACCTAAATAGACATTTCTCCAAAGAAGTCATACAGATGGCCAATAGACACATAAAAAGATGCTCAGTATCACTAATCATCAGGGAAATACAAATCAAAATCACAATGAAATGTTACCTAACAACGGTCAGAATGGCTGTCATCAAAAAAGACAAGAAATAACAAGTGTTAGTGAGGACAAAGAGAAAAGACAACCCTCCTATGCTGTTGGTGGGAATGTAAATTGGTGCAGCCACTATAGAAAACAGTATGGAGGTTCCTGAAAAAACTGAAAACAGAGCTACCTCGTGTGTGTGCATGCCAAGACACTTAAGTCGTGTTCTATTCTTTGCGACCCTATGGACAGTCTCCTGCTAGGCTCCTCTCTCCATGGGATTCTCCTGGCAAGAATACTGGAGTGGGTTGCCATGCCCTCCTCCAGGGGATCTTCCTGATCCAGGGATTGAGCCTGCATCTTTTAAGTCTCTTGCATTGGTAGGAAGGTTCTTTACCACTAGCACCACCTGGGATGCCCTAGAACTACCATACAATTCAGCAATTTCATTTCTGGGTATTTTTCCAAAGACAACAAAAACACTAGTACAAAAAGATACATGCACCCCTATATTCATTGAAGTCAAGATATGGACACAATCTAAGTGTTCATCAATAGATGAATGGGTCAGAAGATGTGGTGTACATATATGTATATATATATATACACCATGGAATATTGCTCAGTCATATAAAATCGTGCCTTTGGTGACAAAATGGATGGACCTAGAGGGTATTATGCTAAGTGAAATAAGTCAGAGAAAAGCAAATACTGTTGGATTTCACTTGTATGTAGAATCTAAAATACAAAACAAAAGAAAAAATATAAGAAAACAGAATAGACTTGTAGATATAGAGAACAAACAGGAGGTTACCAGAGGGGAGAGGAGTTGGGGGATGAAATAGGTAAAGGAAATTAAGAGGTAGAAACTTTCAGTTATTAAAAAAGAAAAAAGAGTCACAGGGATAAAAGGTACAGTTTGGGGAATATAGTCAATTAGATTATCTTTGTATAGTCAATTGGAGTATCTTTGTGTGATGACAGATGGTATCTAGATGTATTGTGGTAATTCTTTTGTAACATATAGAAATATCAAGTCACTATGTTGTACACCTGGAAATAACATCGTGATGCAGGTCAGTTATCAAGTGAAGTGAAAGTCATTCAGTCGTGTCCAACTCTTTGCCACCCCACGGACTATACAGTCCATAAAATTCTCCAGGCCAGAATACTGGAGTGGGTAGCCTTTCCCTTCTCCCAGGGATCTTCCCAACCCAGGGATCAAACCCAGGTCTCCTATATTGCAAGCAGATTCTTTACCAGCTGAGCCACAGAGGAAGCTCTTTCCCTTGGATAAGGGCTTCCCTTTCCTAAGAGTGGGTCAGTTACACCTCAATTAAAAAATATGTACAAGCAGAGACAATTTATCAAAATGCTAATGGCACTTATCTCTAGAGGGAGCAGATTATGGGTAACTGTTTAAAAAAATTTGTAAACCTGATTATACATTTTTGCTTTCAATGCATTTGAGTGACATGAAATTCCTTACCTCCTAAGTGTGCTGTCAACTATTAGGAACAATTATTTAAAGAGAAATGAATGCAGTGAAGATGGAATTTTACTTAAGGAAATTTAAGTCCTAGGGCACTTTTTCATATCACTTAGTACAATTGTGAGTGAATGCTCTGAGTTTCCTGAAAAGGGAATGTAAACTAACCTCAATAGAAAAGTGGTATGATATAATAAAATAACATCTAAACATTAAACGATATATATGATGTGTTAGAAACCTCAAAGGTAAAGAATCCGCCTGCAATGCAGGAGACGCAGGTTCAATCCCTGGGTCAGGAAGAACCCCCGCAGAAGGAAATGCCAACCCACTACAGTCTTCTTGCCTGGAAAATCCCAATCCATGGAGTCTCAAAAGAGTCAGACAGGACTGGGCGACTCAATAACAAATTAGAGACCTCGTGTGGCTTATTTTGCCTTACCAAAACCCTCTAATGTAGAAAGTTTTACCTCTACTTTATAGATACCTACTCCAGGTGATTCACCTAAATCAGGGTACTTGGCTCGTCAATGGCAGAACCTGGACACGCCCAGGTTACAACACTGCGCATCAGACAATGGATCTGGAGCTTTAGCCAGTCCTGAAACCCACCCTGCCCTTCTTACCCCAGTTCTGGACTGACCTGCAGCCAACATTCCCTCTCAATTATCTTTGAGGATGGAGTTCCAAGCCATAGTCTCTAGCTTAGAATAGTGCCTATAAGTACCATGAAATTGTGTGATTTTTTAATAAAGTTTATTGAAATGAGTAGCAGACTGGTGTGAGACCTGAGGAGGGTTACTGGACTATAAAGATCCAGAATAATTTAAAAGTATCTTTTTAAAAGTCTCCTCTCCTCCCTCTCCCCACTTCCTCCTCCTTTTTTCTCTCTCCCAGTATGGATATCTATATCCGTCTTTCTATCTATAAAAATGGGTATGTATCTATATCCATCTATTTGTGTCTGTCTATCTGTCTATCTGTCTAGAGAGGTTTATTCTTTGGCGTTAAGCTCTTCATCTAAAGACAACCAGGAGCACACCTACAGGAAGGAGGAGACTAAGAAATTAGGTTCACTTTGCTTGCTACTGCAAGGGAGAATGCACACCAGAGAACATGCGGAGCATCTCTGAGAGAGAGAGTTGGGTAGTTCTAAGGAGGTGTCTGGAAAGAGGGTGATGTTCTGGGTTGGAGGTTGTCAAGGAGGGTGTCATTTCAGCAGTCTCAGTGATCTGAGCTCAGGAGTCAGGCGGACAAAGCAGACATGGGGGCGTCTGCTTTGAGAGCAGCCAGCGCTCAGAGGAGGTCAGGGATCAAACTTTTGCAGCTGTGTGGAGACCCTGCAGAGAAACACCACGTACTTGCTCTTATCCATGACGCAGTGAAAGACTGTTTATATTCTGTAAGAAGCATCATTGGATGATTCCCACAGAGCTATTTTCTTTTCTCATTAGGTGAATACAGCATGTGTGTGTGTGTAATTCCACATAATAGTAGGTGCCATGTATAAGATCTTTGGAGAAGACGATGGCAACCCACTCCAGTACTCTTGCCTGGAAAATTCCATGGACGGAGGAGCCTGGTAGGCTGCAGTTCATGAGGTCGCTAGGAGTTGGACATGACTTCACTTCCACTTTTCCCTTTCATGCATTGGAGAAGGAAATGGCAACCCACTCCAGTATTCTTGCCTGGAGAATCCCAGGGACGGGGGAGCCTGCTAGGCTGCCGTCTATGGGGTCGCACAGAGTCAGACACGACTGAAGCGACTTAGCAGTGGCATAAGGTCTTTATGTTTGCTAGGTTAGGCAGTTTATTTACATTAACTCTAAACCACAAAGCAATTCTCTCAGGAAGATAAGATTGTTTTTGTTCTACAGATATGAAAAGGCAAAGTTCAAGAACACATAGTTAGCAAGTACTGTGGGCCAGACTACATCAGGCTGCCCAAAACCCACTCGTCCCTTTAGTCTGGCCTCTCTATCAGCCTATCTCCTTGGCCCAGGCTCTGTTCATCAAATCCCCTTGAAATTATTAAGCTATGTTACTGTTCCCTCCTTCTCTCTCCCTCTCTTTCTCTCTCCTAGACTTATAAAGAGATGTCTTGCCTGGGGACTGTGCTCTAACATTTTTTTTAAAGATGAAAAGAAATAGTCTTTTAAAAGTTATAAATCGCTTCTGCCTGAGTTAAATTTACTTCTAGGGCAGACTCTTTCTCTTTTTGTCCCCTGAAAAGGCCTCTCAACACACACACACACGAAGTCAATTCATATCCATTGAGGGTGGGGGTGGGGTCAATTGAAATGATCACTAGCCTGAAGGCAGATGCCTTTTGAAGTTGGTTTTCTCTGCTAGCATGATTCCACCCAACATCTCTGTGCCAATTGCCTGTCAGCCTGAGTTCTAAGCACCTTACATGCATTTCTCACATGATCTTCAAATGTATCCTGTGGGATGAAAATTATTATTAATCTAATTTCACAGATGAAGAAAGAGAGAAAACCATGGTTAAGTGACTTGTTCAAGGTCACTTTGTAGTAAAGGGGAGAACAGAAGATTCAAATTTAAGATCTGGATGCTGAGCTATATATGTGTATATAGATATATATCTGTGAAATAAAATTCACATTTTAGTGCAGAGCAAGAAGTATTTCAGTATAAAAATTTCTTCTCTGCTCCTCTCCCTGCACTGTGCATTATGTATCTGCATTTGTCATCAACCAGACTTCCACCATCAGCAGGAATACCTGCTCAGCCATCAAGAACAGCATTCTCCAGCATCAAAAAGACAACTCCTTAAAAGATCTTCATCTTGTACAGGATCACATGACCCACCACAATGATGCTTAGATCTGAATTATATAAACTGTCACTAATCCATCATTTGAGGTACAACCCTCTTCTCAAATAGCTTGTATAATTGGGCCTTGACTTCAAGTGGGTAAAACAGTTCCCAGAACTTTCTAAGATGCTCAGATTATAAACCTTGGATTTGGCTTATAAAAATTTCCATTTCTTTCTTAGACTGATTAATTTCTCATGGACATATATTTTGGCAGAACTTTGCCTCTGCACAGGGTCAACCATAGATGAGCAGGGCTGATGGTGGGATGCTGACTGGAGGGTTAAGTGGATGGAGCAAGCTGGACTCTGAGAGGCACGCTCTCCAGGCCCAGAGGGAGCTGACAGGGAGGCTGTTCTGAAAGGGGTTCTGAGGACAAAGCAGAGCTGGTTGGGCTCCAAGAGAGATCTGCAGCTGGTGGTAATGCTGCAGGGGAGAGAGTAGGGCATGAGAGGATGATCACATCCCAAGTCTCAGGTAAGCCCCTGGGATGGCTGCCAAGCTCGGGTTCTTGGCTTCTGGCAGGAAAAAATTCAAGAACAAGCCATGGTAAAGGGGAAAAGGTTTATTCAGGGAGATACACATTTCATAGAGTGTGGGCAATCTCAGAAGGCAAGAGGCTCTAGGGTATGGAGTTGTCAGTTTTTATAGAGATGGGTAATTTCATAAGCTAATGAGTGGGAGGGGTATTCTGAATATTTTGGCAAGGGGCGGGGATTTCTAGGAGTTGGGCCACAGCCCACTTTTTGACCTTTTGTGGTGAGCTTTGAAACTGTCATGGGGCCTGTGGGGTGTCACTTAGCATATGCTAATATATTACAATGAGCATGTATCTTGGGCCTCATGGATTCTAACCAGTTTATACCATGTCCTCAAAGTCTGTCATTCTTTTAAATGTTGTGCCCTGCTCCCTTCCTCAGCAATACTGAGTGCTACGTTCTATGAGGTTCCCCTTCAGAGATCCCTAAATTTGTAGTAAAATCAGGTTCTAAAACAACGCTGGTTTCTGCTGTGATGTGGACCATGAAGGGCTACGAGTATCCCACATTCAGACTGTGAACACAGGCTGTGAGGCCAGCACACATGGGTTTCATTTTGTTAAAAAAAAATAAAAGCTTGAAGAAGACGATGAAGGTGGAAGAGGAGAAAGAAGAGGAGGAGGAAATGAAATAAGAGCAAACAGTATTTATTAAAATACTGTTTCTCTGTTAAGGCTGAACATATGCCACCCTATGACCTAGCCATTCTATTCTTAGATGTTTACCCAACAGAAATGGACTGTGATCACCTGGAGCCTGGAGTATTTACAGCAGTGCTATGTGTAATAGCCCCACATTCAGATGGTAAAGAATTTGCCTGTTCAGGAGACCCGGATTCAATCCCTGGGTCAGGAAGTTGCCCCAGAGTAGGGAATGGCTACCCATTGGAGCTTCCCAGGTGGCACTAGTGGTCAAGAACCCATCTGCCAATGCAGGAGACATAAGAGATGTGAGCTCAATCCCTAGGTCAGGAAGAAGTAAGTGGGAACCCACTCCAGTATTCCTGCCTGGCGAATTCCATGGACAGAAGAGGCAGATGGGCTATAGTTGCTACAGTCCTTGGGGTCACGAAGAGTCGGACACAACTGAAATGACTTAGCATGCATGCACACTGGAAATGATTCGATGCGTACCACCCGTAGATGGGAGAAGGAAATCAGGAGTATTCATCAAACAAAAAGAATAAACAATTTCCAACTACATGCAACAGCATGGCTGACTATCATGTACATACTGTGGCTAAAAGAATGAAGACATAAGAGTGTGCAGGTTGTATGATGTTATTCATATAAAGGTCAAGACCAATCTGTGCTCGGAGAGGTAAGCATGATGCTGATCCTTGTTGGGAGGGGATGGAGGAGGGCAGGAAGGGAGTTTCTAGGTATGAGTAACTCTTTGTTGCTTGATCAGTTGAAAATGTGTTGCACAGTATACTTAGATATAGTCTCTTTTACGCATGTACATCACATTTCAGTACAATATTTTTAATTAGAAAAAGATATCTGATCCGTCACCTAAAGATCAGAATGCCTAGGCAGGGTCATGGCCCTGTCACTCGTGCTCAGACTGGGAGGCTGGGTACTTGAATGAAGCCTGTTCCTTCTCAGGATAACCTCATAACAGACTGGGAAAGGGAGACTGACTATGTGACATATGCCAAGTCCTGTAGGGTAGCTAGGTCAGGGATGGTGTGGTGTGGGGATGGCAGAGAGACAGGGAGAGGAAATTCTGTGGGCAACTGTGGTGCCAAGAGCGTGTAGCTTAAAACTAACATAAGTTTAACCTAGAAGGGACATTGTTAATAATGGTGTATCACCATCTGATTTTGAACTTGGAGAACAGAAGCAACAGTTTATGGAAATAAATCTGCTAGAGGCTTTATATTTACTACCCAAAGTTCTTGGGTAGCTTCCTCATTGAGTGAAGATCCTTCAATTATTTATTTGGCCTATGAAAGTGACCTGGGAGTGACTCATCATTCCAAATTCTCTGGGTTTGGCTGGTGATAAGAGGGATTCAGAAATGTGAATAATTTTAACATCATTTTCTGGAACAACACACTTCCCAGTAAGGTGAGTAGGTTTTTCCTGAGTCGTTGACATAGCACAGTGGCTTATAATGTTTCTTGCTGTTGTAGCTCCAGGCTCCTGGAAGAAGAGGGTCACTATTGTTAGCTCTGACCATAATTCTTTTCCATTATGTCAGGTAGGGTGATGTGGTGATGGCTTTTCCAATCAGACACTGAATAGAGCTGCAAATCATTGTCTTCCACAGCTTCTCTAAGTATCAGCTGTAAAAAGCCCTCAACACAAAATCAGAATCTATGGGGGTGACTCATGACCCTGATCACTGTCTAGCCTCTGGAACAATTTGAAGTACCGGTTCCTTTGCACATAAAACAAAGAAAGATGATAGATGTATACCATGAAGTTTCTGAGAAGAGTGATTTCATACGTAATGTATTTTGAATTTAGTGTAGAGGTTGTCTACCTGCTCATAAAAGGAGAAAGATTGGATTGATAACACATTTCCTCTTGATGTTGGATTTATACATGACTTGTTAGCTTTGTATTCATAGTTTTGGATTAAACCCTCACTTAAGATACAATTATGAGCTTAAGGTGTCAAGAAGGCCACCACCCAGAATGAGCTGAGACTTGAAAAGGATATAAAACTCAATATTAGGAAAATATGAAAGGAAATTAGAAGGTGGGTTGTAAGTTTTATCTGAGCAAGAAAAACAAGAGAAGTGATCTGCCCAGTGCCTGGGGCAGGTGTGGGATCTAATGTTCATAGATTTTAGAGAAAAAGCAGAAGGGCCCCCATTCAGTGTTTCCTTCAGTGAAGGCTGTTCAGAGAGAGAAGGAGGGGCCAACGGAAGCCCAAGATTGTGGGAATTTATGAAAGAGATGAAGCTGACCAAATGGAATCCATCAAAGGCAGTTAGGATTCTGGGGCTCAGGCAAATGAGGGTGAAAACAGAGAGGAGTTTTCTTAGGTGCCTAAAATGATCTCTGAGCAGTCAGAGATACCATGGGAGGTAACCAAAAAAGAAAAGAAGAGACTGCTCCTGTGGTCCAGTGGTTAATAATCCCCCTGACAATTGCAGGGGACAAGGATTGGATCCCAGGTCTGGGAACATGCTGCAGGGCAGCTAAGTCCCTACACCACAACTATTCAGACCAAGCTCTAGAATCCATGCTTCGAAACAAGAGAAGCCCACTGTACCACAACTAGAGAGTAGCCCTCATTCACCACATCTAGAGAAAGACTGCACAGAGCGATGAAGACCCAGAATAGCCAAAAAATAAATAAAATTTGAAAAAAACCCATAGTAAATGACAAAATAAAAAGAAAGAAAGAAAAGAGGAGCACATATCATATTGACTTGATCTCTGCAAACTATAAACCAATTAGTACCAGATAAAATCCTTGGGCAATGCATTAAAAGGATGGTCTGTGATGTAATGACATGGTAATCCCTGGGAGACATGGTGATTTCCGGAAACAACATCTGGTTCATTAGAACAAGTCCATCTGGACAGTGCTCATTTCTTTAATTGATGGTTCACAGAGGAATAGGAACACTGAATACAGATCTTGGCATGGCGCTGACCAACGGTCCCAGAACATCTTTGCAGACATCAGGGGAAATGTGTCTATGTTGATGGCTTCATAGTCTTTTGTACTGATTTAGCTCTAAAATGATAGTTGGTTCATCCGGGATGGAAGTCTCTAGTGGTCAGATACTCTTGCTTGTTCCACAGTTATACAACCATCTGAAGAGGGTTTGTATCTTTGGCCACCTGATGCGAAGAACTGACTCGCTAGAAAAGACCCTGATGCTGGGCAAGATTAAAGGCAGGAGGAGAAGGGGATGACAGAGGATGAGATGGTTGGATGACATCACTGATTCAATGAGCATGAGTTTGAGCAAGCTTCAGGAGATGGTGATGGACAGGGAAGCCTGGCATGCTGCAGCCCATGGGGTCAGGAAGAGTCAGACATGACTGAGCGACTGAACTGAACTGAAGAGGATTTATATGATGCCTGGATAACATCTGTGACTGTTGATGAAAAGCTGACATTTATAGTAGGAAGGAGGGTATATATATATATATATATGGAGAGAGAGAGAGAGAGAATATGGACTAGTCTGATGGAATTAGAATCCTAAAATTTTTTTGATGGACTTGGGTGATGGATCTAATCTAACTTATCTAAGCCTCAATTTTATTACCTATAAAATGTGGACACTAATATTCCCTTTGCCATAGGGCTGCTGAGGAGATTCAATTAAGATAATGGTTTAAAAGTCAATGGATTTGGCCTTGTGCTTAGCACACAGTTAATGCACATCTATTGTTTTCTTTGATACTATGAATAATAAAGTTATAGGCAATATGTAAAAAATATATATATGTAATGGAGTTAGATCCAAAAAATAATTTCATCTCCACAGAACCAGGAAGGTATACATTAACAGAAATTCATCCAACAAATACATAAGTCTTTGGATTGAACTTAAGCCCAGTTTGAGCCCAGAGTGTACATAACTGTCACTAAAATCTTATATGTGACTTAGATTGCCTCAGTGGAACTTTAGTGTCTAGAACAAGGCAAAGGGTTGTTCCTTTTGCCCACTGAAGCTCCCTTCGTGCCAGAGGTGCTGAGTTTGGGGTTGGACCATACATTTTCAGAGGTTCTCAGCCTTGCTAGTAAACTAGAATCACCCAGAGGGCACTGAAGACTCCCAAGTATCTGAGCCCCAATCCGGAACAATTTAATTAGAATCCTGGGCTGGTGTTGAGAATCACTGCTCTAAATTAAATACTGATTATCAACAACTTTTTCTTTATAGGTCTACCCAAGACAGTGATGGGACAGTGAAACTCAGCCATCTGAAGTGACTAAACAGAATGATGTGCTCAAAAAAAAAAAAAAATAGAGAGGTGTTGCAGGCACCTCCCTGGTGGTTCAGTGGCTAAGACTTCATCCTCCCAATGCAGGATGACCAATCCCTGGTCACCGAGCTAGATCCCACATGCCACAACTAAGCATTCACATGTACAACTGAAGATCCTGCATGCCACAGCTAAAGACCCAGATGCCACAACTAAGACCGAGCACAGACAAATAAATATTAGGGGGAAGAAATGGACTTATAAAAAAATTAAAAATTTTAAAAAAGAGATGTTGCAAATGAACTTATTTAACAAAAAAGAAACAGAGTCACTGATGTGAGAAATAAACTTACGGTTACCAGGGGGAACAGAGGAGGGGATAAATTGGGAGACTGAGATTGACATATCACACTACTATATATAAAATAGATAACTAATACGGACCTACTGTATAGCACAGGGAATTCTACTCAACACTCTGTGGTGACCTATATGGGAAAAGAATCTAAAAACAAGTGCATATATGTATGTGTACAACTGATTTGCTTTGCTGTACATCAGAGACTAACACAATATTGTAGATCAAGTATACTCCAATAAAATTTTTTAAAAATTTAAAAAAACAAAAAAGAGAGATGTAACAGATAAAACTTTCAAACAACTGAAGGGCTGTGATGTATTGAATAGAAGGATAAGATTTTTTGTTTTCTCATCTCCGGGGGCAGGATTTATATTGTTGTATGAGTTGTAGGGGAATACATATTTATTTAATCTAAGAATAATATCTCAAATAATTAAATTTGCTAGAAAACTAAATGAATTTCTGTGGGAAATTAACAAATTCTCATGATGGCTGGTGTTGAATGTTTTCTTAACTACCTTCCAGGGATGTCATAGAAGGAAGTTGTATATGTAGAAGGAGCCTTTATATTTGAATTAATTAATGCATTAATTATTTTATTAAAAATTCTTATCTGTTTTGATTATGAAACTGAACAAATTTCACTAAGTAGTCAGGGGTTAGACATTGGTATTTTAAAAACGCTCCCTAGGTGCCTGGCTACCTTCCCCAAATGTTCTGTCTCCTGATTCCACTTTCCATTAAAGACTCCAGTGATAAGAGTTTTGTGCTATTAGATAGGAGTTTGTGGAAAATGAACCAGTACCCTTCAATGCCTTTTTATACAGTTCATGGGGTTTTCACAACAAGAATACTGGAGTGGTTTGCCATTCTCTCCTCCAGTGAATCAAGTTTCATCAGAGCTCTCCATTATGACCCATTCATCTTGGGTGGCCCTGCATGGCATGGATCATAGCTTCATAGAGTTTTGCAAACCTCTTTGCCATGACAAGGTTGTGATCCATGAAGAGTCCCTTGGACAGCAAGGAGATCAAACCAGTCAGTTCTAAAGGAAATCAACCCTGAACACTCATTGAAAGGACTGATCCTGAAGCTGAGGCTCCAGTACTTTGGCTACCTGATGCTAACAGCCTACTCACTGGAAAAGACCCTGGTGCTGGCAAAGATTGAAGGCAGAAGAAGAGGGTGACAGAGGATGAGGTGGTTGAATGGCATCACCCATTCAATGGACATGAACTTGGGAAAACTCTTAGAGATGGTGAGGGACAGGGAGGCCTTGCATGCTGCAGTCCATGGGGTTGCAAAGAGTCAGACATGACTTGGTGATTAAAGAATAATAATCCCTCATTGGCAGTGTACCCAGGAGAGACTTTAGATGTAGTTAAGGTAACCAAGCCTCAGAGATTATTCAGACAGCAGGGATAGAGTGAAGTGCTGAATTACCTCCTGGGTAATTTTCTATTGCTTTTTGTACTATTCTAATCTCTGACAGGTAGATTGAATCCTGATAAAGGTACTTTATAGTTGATGGTATTCACTACATCACAGAAGATTTTTGATCTTCAGCCAATTCTCCATTTATTTGCAAACAATCAATACAATTTTACTGAATTCCAGTAAAATAAAGGATTTGGATAGTCCCTTGGAAGTTATGACAATAGAGGATTAAGTTTGTCCCCCAGGGCTCAAAGTCCTGGAACACCATCTGTTTAGTCCACTTCTATCTGTTCCTATTTTTAATGCGATGTTCTTTTTGAATATGAATAATATTTCTGTAAGTCTGCATTGCTGTAGGTAAATGATTATTAGTTCTTCAAAAGGGTGGAAAAGCACCTTGGCAAAGAAGGGAAGTTTATTTCATCCAGGTTATTCATTAGTGATCAGAGAACAAGAGCTATCATATTAATTCTCTGAAATTCCGAACCATCTCTTTGTTTCATCGCCAAAGACTGAGAGAGAAAAGGGCCTTTCCTTTTAACCCTAATCTCAGTCTCAAGACAATTTGTTTTTAAATTTCAAGAAAAGGCTTTTCAGTCATTAATTGACCTAATAAATGGGGGAACTCTGTCTCAACTTGATTACTCAACATCTTTATTTATTCATGTGTTTTATTGCATCCAACACAGCCTTCAAAAGAATTGACTGGTTTGGCCGATCTGGTAGGCCATCAAAGGATATTAAGATGTATCTTCATGGTTTGAGTTAGATTATCTTGAAGCAAAATTCAAAAGGGGTCAGGGTCGAAATCCCAGACCAAGGGCATTTGGAGTTACTGGCTGATTCCTATAATATTAACAATTACAAAATTATCTTATACTCCCATTCATTCACGTGATTCACTTTATGCTATGGGAATGCTATAGTTTTGTGACTTTTGCTATTAATTTCCTTTCCACTTTTCTTCACTCATTTCTCAGTTGCTAACATAACTCTGATTTTCTTTAGGGCAGCTGTGTGCTCTGGAATATACATTGGCCATAAAAGGAGGTATTTGATAGAGTTTTAGTCAATGAGAAGAAAGCCTAACCTGCTAGATGTTTCATATTGAATTTGGATCTCTTATTGAAAGAGAATGGCTTCCCTAATGGCTCAATGGTAAGAATTCACGTGCTAATGCAAGGGATGCGGGTTTGACCCACGGGTTTGCAGATCCCCTGGAGGAGGAAATGGCAGCCCACTCCAGTATCTTGCCTGGAATCCAACGGACAGAAGAGCCTGGTGAGCTACAGTCCATTGGGTCTCAAAAGAGTCGGACACAACCGACCAATGAAAAACAACTCTAAATAAAGTTACATTCACTAAGATTAAGCTACTCAGTTCATCTTCGCCTATACTCTTCCTATGGGTGCCCTAGGGCAATCTTTATAAGACTCCAGAAAAGACATGGTTAGGTTAGAAAAACAGAAGTGTATTCATTGAAAGAGGAAGAAATGAGGAGAAGTAGTATATGAACATTTCTCTATAGAGTTTATAAACTCAGAGATGTGTGAAACATAGAAACACTTTTTATAATCTTTTAGGAGGAGAGAATCAATTACAGAGTCAACACTTTTAAGTTCGAAAAGGATAATCATCCTGTCCCTTTGTTTAACAGATAAGGAAATTGACTCAAATAAGGAAAAGAAACACAGCTAGTTGAAAGTATAGCCAAGTGTGGATCTGGATATTTGGAAATTCCAATTGAATTGGAATTCACAGGCACCATTCAGTGTGCTTTCACACACACACACACACACACACACACACACGCCCAAAGTAACACATTTGTGACACACAGAAAAAAACAAAAACAAAAAAACATGGTTCCTAAGTTAGAAATTGTTGGTGTTTTAGAGGAAGTATATAAAATTAAAGCATGATATTAATGCTGAAAAAATTTTTTTATTTTGTTTTTTGTTCTAGGAGATTTTGCAGGTTAAAGACACACACAGTTTTTTAGCTCATGCTGGTTTTCACTGAGCATAGATGACTAGCTTTCCAAATGCTAGTAATGCTTTCAGGACTGAATTGGAGCTCAGAGATGTAAACAGTTATGGGCTGTTCACACCAGGTGGCAAGGCCAGCCCAGGAGAGAGCAATCAGGGTTGCAGGACTCCTCAGAGTCCTGGGGGTCTTCCTGGTAACTGTTACTTAGGATCTCAGACAACTAATTTCCACAACAAAAGGAGGTAACAGAGGTAGAAGACTGAGGGATGAAACATAAAAAAAGAATGGGTGCCAAAGCTCTAGAGAGTCAGCAAGACAATGTAGTTATTTACTTTCTTCTGGGCAAAAAGAAAATCAAGTCAATCGACATTCAGGCTCAGGTCCAGCTTCTGAATGCACCACCCTGTCCTCAGTTCTGGTCTTCCCTGTTTGTAATAGAAATACATCATTTCCAAGTTAATATCTGCACTACTCCCTCTGGTGGACAGAAACTGAACTTCTTTATAGTGTTGGAACAGAGGTCTGAATCCAACCAGCTGCCAACCATCTGGTTAAAGCCCCAGATTCTTGAAAAAGTGAAAGTGTTAGTCTCTCAGTGTCCAACTCTTTGTGACCCCATGGACTGTATCCCGCCAGGCTCCTCTGTCCATGGGATTTCCCAGGCAAGAATACTGGAGTGGGTTGCCATTTCCTTCTCCAGGGCATCTTCCCCTCCCGGGGATCGAACCTGAGTCTCCTGCATTGAAGGCAGAGTCTTTACCGTCTGAGTCACCAGATTCTTGAGAACTGCCTTTTTTTCCTGCGACTGGGAACGTTAATGTCTACCATGATTCTAAAACCAGTCCAGCCTAATTTACGTACTGCTGCCACTGAGTCTTCAGTCGTGTCTGACTGTGCGACCCCATAGACGGCAGCCCACCAGGCTCCCCCGTCCCTGGGATTCTCCAGGCAAGAGCACTAAGTGATCATAAAAAGCACGAAGGCAGTGATTTCCAAATGTTCTTTTGTGGTAGCTAAACATGTTATTCAAACAAGCTCTTGAATAAGCTGCTTAGCATGAAGCTGGGGCTCATGTCAGTTCCATGGCAGCCCCCACAGCACCCCCACAGAACCACAGCACTCCGAGAAGGCCAAGTCTCAAAAAACACAACTCTGAGATATGGCGTTTGAAGAAAACCTGCTGCTAAGTCACTTCAGTCGTGTCCGACTCTGCGACCCCATAGACGGAGGCTCCCCTGTCCCTGGGACTCTCCAGGCAAGAACACTGGAGTGGGTTGCCATTTCCTTCTCCAATGCATGAAAGTGAAAAGTGAAAGGGAAGTCGCTCAGTCGTGTCTGACCCTCAGCATGGACTGCAGCCTACCAGGCTCCTCCATCCATGGGATTTTCCAGGCAAGAGTACTGGAGTGGGGTGCCACTGCCTTCTCCGTTGAAGAAAACCTCTTTTTGAGGAAGAAAAATGATACCTTCATTTCATTTTGGAAGGGAAGAGTGCTTTATGTTTTGGAAATCAATTCATAAAAAAAGTAGCTTTAAACAGAAAAAGTGATTTGCAAATTATTCACCCCCTTGAAGAAAACATAGGAATTGATTTCCAAAACAAGCACTCCTCCCTTCCAAAAAGAAATAAAGGTATCATTTTTCTTACTTCCTCAAAAAGAGTGAGTGAGTGAGTGAAAGTTGCTTAGTCATGTCAGACTCTTTGTGACCCCATGGACTATACAGTCCATGGAATTCTCCAGGTCAGAATACTGGAGTGGGTAGCCTTTCCCTTCTCCAGGGGATCTTCCCAACCCAGGATCGAACCTAGGTCTCCCACATTAGCTTTGTCAAATCTGCACCTCAGATAGCCGTAGTATGTCTGTACCAAATAAATAGGAACATTTAGGAATGTGTAGAAATGAAAGGATATATACTTATCCAAATTGAGTGGTCTTTGAGGCTGTCTTCTGTTTATCTGCCAGGTGCTCACTTGTGACTTATTTGGTAATGTAGACCCTTTGCAGATTAAAAATTAACTTTCTTGTTTCCTAATAGAAGTCTATCTCTTGGAGAAGACCCACAATGAGTAAAAATCCAAGGAAAATATTTGTAAATTTACATTGAGAAATAAGACAGTCATGCAGAGAATTCTCTTCTGTGTCAGACCTACCCAATGTCTTAGCCTATCAGTCCAAAACCAACAGAAATAGATCTGAAATCTGGAGAATCAGGTTTATTGAACTATTAAGGTAGGCTGCATCCCAGAGGAACTGTGAAGCATCTCATTCAGTAAAGAAAAAGATGAGTTATTATAGGATTTGAGAAAGGGTGGAATTAAAGTGAAAATTAAATGCAGTGCTTTGACAGGCTCAAAGCAAGCTAGAGCTGTGGATAAAGGGTCAACATAAATCTGGATCATCATATTGACTTAGGACAGTATTTCTTTGGAAACCAGAGTTAAGATAGATGTGAAATGTTGTGTCCAGATACTCTGTATCTGAAGTTCAACATCTGGATTAGAAATTGAGGCTGCTTCACTGGATCAAAGTGACTGAAATCTTCCAGGTAAAATGGAATGTCTCATCCCTACCGATATAATTTCACACAGCAAATTTGATATCCATGACACTAGGGAAAAATATTTCTCAGTGAGTAAGAAAGCAGTAGTCATTCAAGGAGGAAGATTGGCTGATGCTTTCTAGCTGTGGTATGTCCTTGGGAGAAATAGTGCTTCCCATAAACTTTACAGCTGGCTTTCTCATGTCTGTTATTCTAACTTGATGAAAGGCTGGCCATGTGTCTAGTTTCTCAGTCCAAGAGAATCTATACTTTTCTCAATGGGCTGGCAAAAGTCTCTCCAAGTAGGCTGGGTGAGCAAGTGGGCTACCAGACACTCCAGGTAAGAAAACAAAACAAACCAGGACTTCCCTGGTGGCCCACCACTCAAGACTCTGCGTTCCCAGGGCAGGACTCTGGGTTCTACACCTGATCGGGGAACTAAGATCCTTCATGCTGCATGGTGTGGCAAAAACCCAACTAAAAGACAAACACTCCAGGTAAGGTAAGGATACTCCCTTACATTAACATAAAGGAAAATAAATAGGCTACCAGAGCAAGGTCACTGTCCCTCCAACACTTGAGAACATCAGGCTGAGATAGGTCATCACACTCCACTCAGATTGGCCTCCGTCCCTTACCCCTTTCCTTTTCTCCGTGGCTCCTAGGTTCTTCCTTTGTAGTGAGGTAAGTGGTGCCAAAAGCACTTATTTGACACAGTCCTCCTTTAGATGTGTTAATATTTTTAGTCAAAGTTTTCTTCTTTCTGTTATAGCTCATCTTCATAGTTTAAGAGGAGGATGAGGACCCTATCTTATTTCTGAATTATTGGAGAAGGCACCTCACAGTTTGTCCTTGACGGGGATTCAGGACATGTTGCCCCCAAGTATGGTACCTTGGCGTGTTGAGCATCTTAAACGAAAGGGGTTTGAGAAAACAGCAGAAGCAGGAAGATTGTTATTCTGACCTCTTCCCACTCACTTTTTATTTCCTGAAAAAAGGGGCTAAATCTCCCATGAAAGCACCCTTTCTGTATCTGGAGAAAGGGGACATTCTTATCACCAGAGAAGAAGAGTGTAGGATGGAGAAAGGTGTATAAACAAAGCTTGTTACCTCACCATTTACTTACTCCAGAGCAAACGTGTTTGTCTTCTCAGTTCTTCACCAATGTATTGTTTCTTTGTCTAAAAGGTATAAGAGCTTTGTCTGATCACTTCTTTGAGTCTTCATTCTCTTGTGAAAGCTCCCAGTTTTACATGTAAAAATTTCATCAAATGTGTATTTTTTTTTCTTCTATTAATCCATCTTTGTCAGTTTAACTTTCACACTCAGCCAGGAACTCTAAGAGGGTTTAGGAAAACTTTTCTCCCCCACGCCCTAAAATGCAGCTAAAACTGTCTTTCGTAACGTGAGTAAAAATGTATCAAATAATCCTAGTCAAAAGAATATAATGTTTGTTAAAGTATAATTTGGCCTCACTGAGCCAACATAAAATACTGAAAATAACTTCTAAAAAAAACTAATATTTACTTAGTTATATGGTAGTTTGTTTATTGTGACTTGACTCTTTGCCAAACTGAGAGGGGAAAAAAAAAGTTATTTCAGCCCTGTAGCTTTCTTTTTTAAAAATAGATGCTTAGACACACAGTCTTTTTAAAACTTGTTCAGAAAAGTTAATAAATGACTTTTGATTAATTTTCAAATCAAAGGTTTTCTTAATGTGACTTCGACATAATTTTCCGAATTTTCCAAATGAGGCATATCTGAAATCCCCAGGGTCATTTCTGCCCGTGGAAAAGCTGGATAAGCCTGGACTTCCCAAGTGATGTCACAGTGAGACTTGAACTTTGATCATCAGGAATTTCAAGACTAAGCCAACATTTCAAGAGATGGGCTAAGAAAACAAATGTGAGAAAATCTCTGTGAGAGATTCAGTTGAAATGATAGTCTTGTTTTCATTAAGTACCTATAACATCATATTCAAAATAAACTCATAAAATATCTTGCTATACAATGTCCAAATATCTTAAAGGGTACATGTCAAAAACTATCTAGCAAGATATTCACACTACAATTTTTTTAACTTTGAATTTTTTATTTTGTATTAGGATATAGCAAACTATTAATGTTGTGGTAGTTTCAGATGAACAGTGAAGGGACTCAGCCATACATATACATGTATCCATTCTCCCCCAAACTCCCCTCCCATCCAGGCTGGCACAGAACATTGAGAAGAGTTCCATGTGCTACACAATAGGTCCTTATTGTTATCCATTTTGAATACAGCAGTGTGCACATGACCTTCCCAACCTCCCTAACTATCCCTCCTCCTTGGCAACTGTAAGTTCATTTTCTAAGTCTGTGAGTCTTTTTCTGTTTTGTAAGTTTACTTGTATCATTTCTTTTTAGTTTCCACATATATACACTACAATAAGTGATGAAAACAAGTTACAAAACAATGTAGACACTACACTCTTATTTGTTGAAAGAAAAATTAAAGGAAAGAAAAAGAAAAGAAATTACCTGTGAATGGTTGTGTGTGTGTGCAAAAAAAATGAATCAAAAATATCTGGTTATCTGGAAGGCAACCTATCAAACTGCTAAATGTAGTTACCTCCTGCAATAGAGAGAGAGAAGAAAACTTTATGACCTTTGATATCCTCTGTATTTGTTATGATTTGCATTACTATATTTGTAATTTAAGTTAGAAAAGGATCTCTGATTCTGAAATATCATGTCTCTCTTGACTCATAACTTCTTCAGGGTTTGCATATGGTTAACATTTAGCAGGAACATGGAGGTAAATTGTACTTCCCTGGTGGCTCAGCTGGTAAAGAATCTGCCTGCAATGTGGGAGACCTGGGTTCAATCCCTGGGTTGGGAAGATCCCCTGGAGAAGGGAACAGCTACCCACTCTAGTATTCTAGCCTGGAGAATTCCATGGGTCACAGAGAGTCAACATGACTGAACAACTTTCACTGTCTCAATGGTGGTAAATTGCTTTTCATTTCAATATCAGCAGGCTAGTAAAGCTCTTTCTTATACAGTAATATATAAAGGAATTGTACTGAACGTTACAATATTAGCATTATGTAATATATGATATGTGATAGACAATATATAATAATGAATACTGGATTCTCTGAAATTGTTAAAGTATAATCGATTCATGAATGTATTCATTCATTCATTAAATGTTTAAGTACTGCCCCCCACCACCCCCCCCCCCCCCCCCCCCCCCGCCGCCATGAGGCTCTGAGCTAAATGTCAGGGCAGCAAACATGAAAAAGTCATGGTCCTTATTCCTGAAGAGCTTGTGCTCCCTTGGCATGGACCAGCACACAGAAAATAATTGATAAACCATGCAAAGTGGTTTGTACAATAGAAATAATTGTATCAAAGGGATGTAGGACACTGTGAATGAAGTACAGGAGGGCCTTTCAGGAGCTCACTCCAGTCTGCACTTGAAGGACAAAAACTTCTCCAGGCAGAGAACATGGGTAAACACACACCAGGTAGATTAAATAGTATGAGTGAAAGAATAGAGACATCAAAATTTTTAGCCCAGAATGAGACAGATAAGTCTCTTGAGGGTATCGGATTAGCTTACATTGATTTTACTTCCTCTGGAAGATACTTCCAGATGGACTAACTTGGTCCCCTGGTAACCATGCTTACATTATATGAAACCTCCCCATCCAGCCACATTAAATTAAAATGGGTGTATTCTTTTATAACAATAACCTTTTAAATATATACATGTATGATCTTTATAGACTTGAGTGTAGGCAAAAATTAAAAATAACCAAAGTATTGTTGTGTAAGTCAATGCATCTAGTTGATGGGCCAGCAATGCTTGTTGAATAATAAAATGACATGTATGTTTATAAATTAATGTGCATTTATTTCATAACATATATTTTCTTTTCTTCTATTTTATTCAAATGAATAATTATGTTGTTATGATTCACAGATTTTCACAAAATCTGCATTCTTTCAACAGTAATGTAGGATGTTTCTTAAGTCATTATCATTCTTAGTTTTTATTAGTTTCAGTTTGGATCATCTTGGATCAGATGATACTGAGAATGAACAATGAAATTTACATATGATTCTTTAAACTTTAAAAAAATTGAGCTATAACTGACATGATGTTTACTCATTTTAATGGAGCTACCTGTAATAAATCACAGAATCTATTATAAACTACTGTGATTTCATGTCACTGTCACTTAGGCAACTTTTATCATCTCTTGTGGCAATATCCATATAGTACTCAAGTTTTTCTTCTTTTGAAGTTTCAGTGTTGCAACATTATTAAAAATGAAGATAGCAATACTATATTGCTTAATTTATTCAAACCTCTCTTGATTCAACACAATATCTGAAGCTAAAATATGTTCAAAATAATCTCTAAGAAAATGGTATAGAGATTATTGGTACTTGAGTCTTCTTTATAGATACACATTCTCTTTTCCTTTTTTCTTTATTTTGTTGTTTATTTTATATAGTTTCAATCAAAAAAATTTTTTTCTCCAAATTAAAAAAATACATACTATTAATTTTTAAAAAGTGAACCAAAATACCTGTTTGAGTTCCTTTTAAGCTTTTGCCAACATAATTAGTAGCAAATAACAGTTCACATCAAATAACCAACAACAAGACTAACTTGTTCTTTGTCAAAGATTGATTTCCCTTTGAAATCTTCAGTTATTTTGCTTTCTTTTTCTAGGGTCCTTCAGTTATTTTGCTTAAATGAAATAGAATTGCTGTAGCAACATTTAACATTCTCCTTGTGTATCTTAGTGAAGTAGTAAGGTTATATTTGGTGGACAGACCCAGAAAATACCTAATACAATCATCATTTGTTCCATGGGATGTCTTTAGTCCTGAGCTTTTGACACAGTGGAGAACTTGTTTCAAGTGCACTGTGTGGTACAAAGAATGAACACGACTTTGGGCTAAAATTTCAGTTTATGCACTTGTTGTTCAAATCAACTATGTTGATTCTATTATCATAGATCTGCCTAGATAGTCTTTCAGATCAATGCCTAACACTGAAAACTGTGAGTTTTGTTTTTTTTAAACAACAGCGACAACAACAACAACAAAAAACACGTTAATTTATTTAACTTTGGATTTGGAGTCCAAAACCAGTACTGCCTACTCAGAGAGCAAGGAAGGGCTATGAAACTCTGTGTAGACAGAGGCAAAAAATTGTGTTTTCAAGTATCTTCACTTAAATCAAACCCACATATTTTCTGACATATATAAAAAAATTAAATCTTCTTTAATTTCAATTTTGCCGGGGGAGTAGTTCAAAAATTTGTGTAATAAAAATCAGCTTTCAACACAACTTTTATTTCTGATACAATGTAGCTGAAACTAGTATTCAGTTCAGTTCAGTTCATTTCAGTTGCTCAGTTGTGTCCGACTCTTTGCAACCTGGTGAATTGCAGCACGCCAGGCCTCCCTGTCCATCACTAACTCCCGGAGTTCACTCAAACTCATGTCCATTGAGTCGGTGATGCCATCCAGCCATCTCATCCTCTGTTGTCCCTTTTTCCTCCTGCCCTCAATCCCTCCCAGCATCAGAGTCTTTTCCAATGAGTCAACTCTTCGCTTGAGGTATTAGGTTTTAATTTGGGGGATGATTAATTTTTCTTCTTTTATCATACACACAAAATTTTTAAATCTTATTGTGAATTTTTTTATTTTTCATTCAGCTTACATGTTCAGCCACCATAGTATAAAATTTCTAAATAATTTCTAATAAACCTAGAAATTTGCCGTTCAGTTCAGTTCAGTCACTCATTCGTGTCCAACTCTTTGCGACCCCATGGATTGCAGCACGCCAGGCTTCCCTGTCCATCACCAACTTCCAGGGCTTTCTTTCTGTAAATGTTGGACTGTTTATGCTATGAAAATCTTGGGATAAATAGAGAATACATGATATTATTCTTTTAAACATATCATGTCAATATCCTATGTCAGTGTTACTTTCTTTGCTAAATAATTTTTGCTGTTTAAACTTTCAAATAGTCTTGTTCCTGACTTCAGGGAAAATGCTTTCAAATTTTCACCATTGAGGATAATGTTTGCTGTGGGTTTATGGCTTTTATTATGCTGAGGTATGTTCCTTCTATTCCTGCTTTCTGGAGGGCTTTTATCATAAATGGAAGTTGAATTTTGTCAAAGGCTTTCTCTGCATCTATTGAGATAATCATATGGTTTTTATCCTTCAATTTGTTAATGTGGTGTATCACATTGATTGATTTGTAGATATTAAAGAATCTTTGCTTCCCTGGGATAAAGCCCACTTGATCATGATGCATGATCTTTATAATATGTTGTTGGATTCTATTTGCTAGAATTTTGTTAAGGATTTTTGTGTCTGTGTTTGTCAGTGATATTGGCCTGTAGTTTTTTTTGTGTGTGACATCTTTGTCTGGTTTTGGTATTAGGGTGATGGTGGCCTCATAGAATGAGTTTGGCGATTTACCTTCCTCTGCAATTTTCTGGAAGAGTCTGAGTAGGATAGGTGTTAGCTCTTCTCTAAATTTTTGGTATAATTCAGCTGTGAAGCCATTTGGTCTGGAAGATTTCTGATTACAGTTTCGATTTCCTTGCTTATGATGAGTCGGTTAAGATTTTCTATTTCTTCCTGGTTCAGTTTTGGAAAGTCATACTTTTCTAAGAATTTGTCCATTTCTTTCAAGTTGTCCATTTTATTGGCATATAGTTGCTGATAGTAGTCTCTTATGATCCTTTGTATTTCTGTGTTGTTTGTTATGATTTCTCCATTTTCATTTCTAATTTTATTGATTTGATTTTTCTCCCTTTTTGTTTCTTGATGTCTGGCTAATGGTTTGTCTATTTTATTTATCTTCTCAAAGAATCAGCTTTTAGCTTTGTTGATTTTTGCTATGGTCTCCTTTGTTTCTTTTTCATTTCTGCTTTTCTACTTCTGCCCTAATTTTTATGATTTCTTTCCTTCTACTAACCCTGGGGTTCTTTATTTCTTCCTTTTCTAGTTGCTTTAGGTGTAGAGTTAGGTTATTTATTTGATTTTTCTCTTGTTTCTTAAGATAAGCTGGTATTGCTATGAACCTTCCCTGTAGCACTGCTTTTACTGAGTCCCATAGGTTTTGGGTTGTTGTGTTTTCACTTCCATTCGTTTCTATGCATATTTTGATTTCTTCTGTGATTTTTTTTTTTTTGTTATTTAGAAACGTGTTGTTTAGCCTCCATATGTTTGTATTTTTAATAGTTTTTTTCCTGTAGTTGACATCTAATCTTACCACATTGTGATCAGAAAAGATGCTTGGAATGATTTCAATTTTTTTGAATTTACCAAAGCTAGATTTATGGCTCAGGATGTGATCTATCCTGGAGAAGGTCCGTGTGCACTTGAGAAAAAGATAAAATTCATTGTTTTGGGCTTTTAGTAACTGCACATTTTGTTTTGTATGTGTTTGTACATGTATGCACAATTGTTGTTTTGTGTTCTTTTGAGATACCAATTGTTTTTAGCAACAAATACCTTTATTTGACTTCTCTTGTGGCTTAGGTGGTAAAGAATACACCTGGAATGTGGGAGACCCAGGTTCAATCCCTGGGTTGGGAAGAACTCCTTGAGAAGAGAATGGCAATTCATCCAGTATTCATGCCTGGGAAATTCCATGGACAGAGGAGCCTGGTGGGCTATAGTCCATGGGGTTGCAAAGAACTGGACATGACTGAGCAACTAACACTTTGATTTTGGTCTTTGTTTTGAAGCTAATCTTGAAGACTTGTTGTGAGGCATTTGACAACAAAAACAGAATGCTTTACCTTTGAAATGAGAATATAAAAACCAGCTGTCACAGTTTCTTTTTCCAATTGAATAAATCTTGATATGAAATAAAGTATTAGATTTTCTGTGACATAAAGGCAATGGAAAATTTGCATCTGAATATGTTCTGCAAGAACATTCCCACGCTGTCAGAAAGCCACATGGGCCATTTTCCAAGATCATAATCTAGTAAACGGTAAAGTCCCAGAGATTTCATCTTTCTCATCAAATTGGCTGATTCATGAATGCAATTTTTTCATCTTTTAAAGGGAAATACAGTTGCATTTGATGTTTCTGGATTGTGGTGCTAATATGAAGGATCATCTTTGTAAATCTTCATTTAATAAGGAATATTCATATTCTTCAATATGGATTCTTGGATATTCTTCAGTTAGAGAAGTTTCATCTTATGATGTATTTAAATTCAAGTTCTGAATTTGGAACAAAATACTTGTTCAATTTTTTGATCAGTAATTAAAACTTCAATAAGTACAGAAATTGTAATATCCAATTTATAAGTTTTATGTGGATTATGTTCAAAACATATGTGATCAATTTAAATGTGAGCTTTAAAGTTTTAAGAAAACAGTTTCTTCTCAGAAGATTTTCTATTTCTAATTTGAGATTACTGTTCCTATTTTCTATTTTGAGTGTATATTTTTTATATCTTTTATGATTTTGACTTGTAGTCATCTTGAGGAAACTAAAGAATTAAAAGTTTAAACATAATTTTTACATATTTTCATCCAGACTTGCAACAAAATATATTTAACAATTAATTAAATGTAGAATACTTTAGAAGTGTTCTTATAAAACCTATATAGCATGTTTTCCCCCAAAAGTTCTTTTTCTTCTAAAGTATTCTAAATCATCTATGAAACATAAAAAGCAAAATACAAACTGTACTTAATCTGGTGTCATAATTTTAATCAAAAGTAAGTCAAAATAAATTTAGCTATCTGTAACTTTAATGAAATTTTATTGTTTTATAAAAATAAAACTATTTGCAATTCAACCATTCAATGTCCCAAATAGTTGCTAATAAAGAGTCTGTACTATGCTTAACCCATGTCAGAAATCTACATATATACAAACTGAAAAGTAATCTGAATTGCTCAAACATTGTAAAATATTTCTCAGTTGCCATGTGCAACTACTTGGCTAAAAGCAAGACTGCCTCTGGAACCACATGAAGCAAAATCAGAAAATAAATCAGAGAATAGACATTCAACACTACTATGAAGCAATATTTCATTGTGGATAAATCTATTTTATTTATGGTACCTAGGGAGGATTTTACTAGTCCTTTTTCTTTCCTGTGTTCAAGAGCTCCTCAAATCTTCTCTGCACTCAAAAGCAGTGTTAACCTCATACATCAACACCAGCACAGTCCACACACACAGCCTCACATCTTTCAGATGTGGGTGCCTTGTACGCAAGATCCTATCAGACACATATGGAAGTGTTTCTCTGAGGTTTTAGGGTTACAGCTTGTGTCACACCAGGAACTGCAAGTAGATCCCAACGATAAAAACACCTGTATGTTCTCTGGTGCCTCAGTCGGTAAAGATTCCACCTGTAATGCAGGAGACCTGGGTTCGATCCCTGGGTTGGGAAGAGCCCCTAGAGAAGGGAATGGCAACCCACTCCACTATTCTTGCCTGGAAAATTCCATGGACAGAGTAGCCTGGTGGGCTACAGTCCATGGGGTCACAAAGAGTCAGACACGACTGAGTGACTACCTTTAACTTTTATATGTTCTCTAGAAAGGTGTTTTGTTTTTTTTTTTTCCCCCAAGGTTTTGTGATCTGCAGAGTCCTCTAAACCTTGGAGCCCAGATCAGAGGTCTGTTTTGCCTGAGTCTAAGGGAAATACTGGCTGTGACAGTTGAGTTCTCCTCAAGAATTTGGAATTTAGAACTAAAGCTTGTTGGGAGCTGAGCCATGGTAATAAGCAGAGGGATGGAACTTCCCTCCATGGAAGTTCCTGGATCTTCCAGAGGCTGGGGAGTTTACTTCTCCCTTGGATTCCATGTGATTCATTAGTACCTTTTTAACAAATGCTGTCTTTGTGTAGACTAGCTTGTTTATTACATGTAATGGAAGGAATATAATAATGCATTGGTCTACTTTGGGGAAGGAAGAGATGAAGCTGGGATGTTGGTTACCATTTACCAGATGGTAAAATGACTCCAACATTGCCATACAAGAGAAAAGGAAACACAGCACAGAAAACATGCTGGGTTTTTTCTTCCATAAGTGGCTTCGAGGATGGGCTGGGTAACCATTAGGAACTATAAACTGTCTCCTTTCATTGTACTGTCTGGCTTTGTCAGCTTCTGGCTTTCTGAAATTAGAGGATGTCAGATGAGGAGGAAGGAGATTCCAGATATCCAAAACTGGTTCAAGTTTGTCTTGTTTTAGAGAGGTGGAGACTGTCATACATGATTCTTTTTTACCTGTATCATTGCATCTACAAGGGCATTGATAAATTAACATAGGCAACACTGTTCAGTCTGCTTAATATTCATACCTGAGGCTGGAGAAGTTTCACTGTCTTCTAGAGTTCCATACATTCCTACATATAGTCTCCAATACATTACAAGCCATTTTAATTTGTTTATAAAGGCTAATTCCTCTTGTCTTTTGTTCAATTTGCTGATGTAGATAATAAAGTACTTAAAAAGCAAACTATGTTTTGATTATGAGTATAATGATAAGTATTATGAGTATAATTTCTTTCCTTGTGGCTCAGATGGTAAAGAATCTGCCTGCAATGCAGGAGACCTGGGTTTGATCCCTTGGTTGGGAAGATCCCCTGGAGGAGGGCATGGCCACCCATTCCAGTATTCTTGCCTAGAGAATTCCCATGGACAGAGGAGCCTGGCAGGCTACAGTCCATGGGGTCACAAAGAGTCAGACATGAAGGAGCAACTAAGCACAGCACAGCATAATGATTATATTTATTAGAAATAATGTGCAATGAACACTAATTATAGGTCCTTTCATTGAAGCCATATATTCCATTAGGAGGTATTTTATTTTACTACATTTAGTTATTACATGCATTTTTGAAATGTATATTGCAAAAAAATTTGTGAACTCTGAAGCATTAGCAATATTAAAATTACATGCTTTTAAGCCATAAGGGTAGTTATGTTTTAAAATGGCTTATCAATTAAAAAGATCAATAGCCTTCATATACACAAAAAATAACTAGTTAGAATGTGTTAGTTGATCAATCGTGTTCGACTCTTTGCGACCTCGTGGATTGTAGCCCGCCAGGCTCCTGTGTCCCGGAAATTCTCCAGGTAAGAATATTGGAATTGGTTGTCATTCCCTTCTCTTGGGGATCTTCCTGACCTGGTGATCAAACTCAGGTCTCCTGAATTGCGGGCAGATTCTTTATGGTCTGAGCCACCAAGGAAGCCTAGTTAGAAAGTATCATGAAAGGAAAAAAAATTTACTATAGCAATAAAAATGTCTAGAAATTAACAAGAAATGTTCTAAATCTACAGAAAGAAAAATATAAACATTCCCAGAAGATGCAAAAGTGGAGATGAACAAACAGAAAAACATTTTGGTTAGGGTATTTCTGTTGTAATTAGACATTAGTTCTCCCTAAGACAATTTAGGACTTTAATGAAATTCCAATGAACAAGATTCCCACCTCCCCGCTACCCTGGAGCTAGGCAAGTTAATACTAAACTTCATATGGAAAAATAGACATAATAGAAAAACACTATTTCTAAATAGAAAAACACTATTTTCTAAATAGAAAAACACTATTTTCTAAATAGAAAAGAAATAAGGCATGGGGGTGAGGGGAGTGGAGGAGTTGACAGACTTGCCCTACCAGATACTAAAACTTATGATAAGGTTTTTAGTTTGCGAACAGCATAGTACTGGGACAGGAATAGGTGGAATAAAACAGAAAGTCCAGAAGCAAACATAACATATATGGCAATCTAGAATATGATAAGGGTGGTATCTCAAATCTCTGGGGACACAGAAGAACTGTTTAGTAAAGTTACTGTGGTACCTGGATAGACAAACAGAGAAAAGGTAAGATTGCATCCATTTCTCACACAAGAATAAGTTCCAAATGGAGTAAAGATCTAAATGTAAAAAACAAAAAAGTAAATACAAAAATACTAGAAGAAAACAAGAATGAATTGCTCTAAAATTTGAGTGTGGGTAGAAGATTTGTAGCTGTAACTCAAAATCCAAAGGCAAGGGAAGGATTGTTTGATAAACTGACTAACAAAATTTTTCTTAAAAGTGAAAACTCTAAGCAGAGTTAAAAGAGAAATAACAAATTGCAAGAAAATACTTGAGATATTTATCACAAATAAAGAGTTCATATGCTGGATATAGTATAAAGAACTTTTAACATTGAGGAAAGAAACCCTGAAAATCCTATTTTTAATTGGGCAAAAGATATTAAGAAGAGGTAGCAAGAATATACAGAAATGAGTGAAGTTGCTCAGTCGTGTCCAACTCTCTACAAGCCCGTGGACTGTAGTCTACCAGGCTTCTCTGTCCATGGGATTCTCCAGGCAAGAATACTGGAGTGGGTTGCCATTTCCTCCTCCAGGGGATCTTCCTAACCCAGAGATCAAACCCAGGTCTCCCACATCGCAGGCAGATGCTTTAACCTCTGAGCCACCAGGGAAGCCCAAATACACAGAAGAACTATACAAAGAAGATCTTCACAACGCAGATAATCATTATAGCATGATCACTCACCTAGAGCCAGACATCCTCAAATGCAAAGTCAAGTGGGCCTTAGGAAGCATCACTATGAACAAAGCTAGTGGAGGTGATGGAATTCCAGTTGAGCTATTTCAAATCCTGAAAGATGATGCTGTGAAAGTGCTGCACTCAACATGCCAGCAAATTTGGAAAATTCAGCAGTGGCCACAGGACTGGAAAAGGTCAGTTTTCATTCCAATCCCAAAGAAAGGCAATGCCAAAGAATGCTCAAACTACCGCACAATTGCACTCATCTCACACGCTAGTAAAGTAATGCTCAAAATTCTACAAGCCAGGCTTCAACAGTATGTGAACCATGAATTTTCAGATGTTCAAGCTGGATTTAGAAAAGGCAGAGGAACCAGAGATCAAATTGCTAACATCCGCTGGATCATCAAAAAAGCAAGAGAGTTCCAGAAAAACATTATTAAAAACATTATTTCTGCTTCATTGACTATGTCAAAGCCTTTGACTGTGTGGATCACAATAAACTGTGGAAAATTCTGAAAGAGATGGGAATACCAGATCACCTGGCCTGCATCCTGAGAAATCTTATGCAGATCAGAAACCAACAGTTAGACCTGGACATGGAACAACAGACTGGTTCCAAATCAAGAAAGGAGTATGTCAAGGCTGTACATTGTCACCCTGCTTATTTAACTTATATGCGAATTACATAATGAGAAACGTTAGGCTGGATGAAGCACAGCTGGAATCAAGACTGCTGGGAGAAATATCAGTAACCTCAGATATGCAGATGACACCACCCTTATGGCAGAAAGCGAAGAAGAACTAAAGAGCCTCTTAATGAAAGTGAAAGAGGAGAGTGAAAAAGTTGGCTAAAGACTCAACATTCAGAAAAGTAAGATCATGGCATCCGGTCCCATCACTTCATGGCAAATAGATGGGGAAACAGTGGATACAGTGACAGACTTTATTTTGGGGGGCTCCAAAATCCCTGCAGATGGTGACTGCAGCCATGAAATTAAAAGATGCTTGCTCCTTGGAAGGAAAATTATGACAACCTAGACAGCGTATTAAAAAGCAGAGATATTACTTTGCCAACAAAGGTCCGTCTAGTCAAAGCTGTAGTTTTTCCAGTATTCATGTATGGATGTGAGAGTTGGACTATAAAGAAAGCCAGGCACTGAAAAATTGATGCTTTTGGACTGTGGTGTTGGAGAAGACTCTTGAAAGTCCCTCGGACTGCAAAGAGATCCAACCAGTCCATCCTAAAGGAAATCAGTCTTGAATACTCATTGGAAGAACTGATGCTGAAGCTGAAACTCTAATACTTTGGCCACCTGATCCGATGAACTGACTTTTTTGAAAAGACCCTGATGCTGGGAGGGATTGGGGGCAGGAGGAGAAGGGGACTACAGAGGATGAGATGATTGGATGGAATCACTGGCTCAATGGATATGAGTTTGAGTAAGCTCTGGGAGTTGGTGATGGACAGGGAAGCCTGGCATGTTCCAGTCCATGGAGTCACAAAGAGTTGCACACGACTGAGTGACTGAACTGAACTGGGCAAAAAATATGAACTATTCCCAGAAATTACATAACTGTGCCCCATAAACATATGAAAAGATGCACAGTTCTACTCATAGGAAATTAAAATTGAAACCAAGGAGAGATACCATTTTTCACCACCAGACTGGCTTTCTAAAGCTTGGCAATGGACTCTATTGACAAAACTATAAGGAAATATCTACTCTCATATATTGATGGAAGAGATGCAAAATGGTTCACTCCTATTAAGGAAATTTCAGAAAAAAACACTGTAATCCTACTTCTAGGGAGTTTTCCTGAACACAAATCTTTAAAGTATGAAAATGAACAGGTACAAATTTCTTGACTGCAGCCTTATTTGTAATAGCAAAATACTGGGAACTACCTGAATGCCTAGGGGTACTTCATACAATGGAGTGCTATAGCACTGTAGAAATTTTCTTTTTTTTTCTATTTACTCCAGGAGATGCAGAGTTAAAAAAAAAATCTAATTGCAATAGTATCTCTAATATTCTATCTTTTGTGTAAGCATGAAGAAATAAAAGTGAAAGTCTTGGTCAGTCAGTCACCTCTGACTCTGCGATCCCATAGACTGTAGCCTCTGCCCACAGAATTCTCAAAGGCAAGAATACTGGAGTGGGTTTCCACTCCCTTCTCGAAGGAACCACCCCAACCCAGGGATCAAACCTGGGTCTTCTGTATTGCAGGCAGACTCTTTACCATCTGTGCCGCCAGGAAAGCCCCTATAGAAGAAATAAGGACACATATAAATCTGTTTATTTGGGGGAGAAGAAACACAGGCAGGAAAACTCAGAAAACAATGAAATATTGGCTACCTAGAATGGATGAAGGGGAACCAAGAGGAAGTATCAGGAAAGGAAGTGAGACTTCTCTGAGTATATACCTTTTGAAAATGGATCACATGATTGCATTGCTGTGGGGGCAGTTGTTTCAGATTACTTTAAAACATAATAACTTTGATTATATACTCTAGGGGAAAAATAAAGAACTGCAAATATATCATGCATTTTTAGTCTATTTGATATACATAGTGATTTGAACATCAGTTCAGTTCAGTTCATTTGCCCTCTTAGCACAGTAGGCAGCGCACCAGTCTCATAATCTGAAGGTCCTGAATTTGAACCTCAGAGAGGGTAGATCCTCCACTTTGGGCTTCCCTGGTGACTCAGCTGGTAAAGAATCCACCTGCAATGTGGGAGACCTGGGTTCGATCCCTGGGTTGAGAAGATCCACTGGAGAAGGAAATGGCTACCCACTCCAGTATTCTGGCCTGGAGAATTCCATGGACTGTATAGTACATGGGGTCACAAGGAGTCGGACATGACTGAGCGAATTTCACTTTCACTTCATTTTTTCAGTTCAGTTCAGTTGCTCAGTCATGTCAGACTCTTTGCAACCCTATGGACTGCAGCACATCAGGCTGTCTATCACCAACTCCCAGTACTTGCTCAAACTCATGTTCATTGATTTGGTGATGCCATCCAACAATCTCATCTTCTGTCGTCCCCTTATCTTCCTGCCTTCAGTCTTTCCCAGCTTCAGGGTCTTTTCCAATGAGTCAGTTCTTCACCTCAGGTGGCCAAAGTATTGGAGTTTCAGCTTCATCATCAGTTCTTCCAATGAATATTCAGGACTGATTTTCTTTAGGATTGACTGGTTTGATATCCTTGCAGTCCATAAAGAAAGCTGAGGGCCTAAGAATTTATGTTTTTGAACTGTGGAATTGGAGAAGACTCTTGAGAGTCCCTTGTACTGCAAGGAGATTTGGGCATAACAATTCTGAAACTATTTCATGTGTAGTGTAAGACTGGGAAGATAAGTCAGTGCTTTGATGTTATTGGAAGTCAATATTCTCTTTCTGAAAGAAGTGAGAAAAAAAGTTAAGATGGGGGAAGGCAATGAAGAACCTTTGGAGTGGGACTGAGTTTGAAGGTACCAGTACAACATCAGAATTTCTATTACATATATAGATAGCCACTGTGTGTGTGAACACTTGTACATGTGTATTTCCCTACTTATTTTCTCTAGAAGGGTAGATATAGAGACACTTCAGTAGCAATGAGTGTATTTAATTCTTCAATTTTTGTTTCTAAATACTCTTCCCCACTATAGGAAAACAGAGGTCCTTAGAGAATTGGCATATTCTACTATTGGGGAAGAGAAGGTACAGGATGAGTCTGGAAACTAGAAAACAAGAGAATGTTTCAAAAATAATTACAGGAACATATGAAAACACATAGAGGAGCTAGCTTAAAGGGGCACCAAATTGCCTAATCTGGGACAGTTTTAGCATTAGCATTAATAATGACAGAAATGGATTGTAATGTATGGAGTTGGAATCTATAGATCCATAATATTAATAGCCAGATAGGTAAGAAGGAAAATGAAAAGGGGTAGTGAGAAACATTTCTTATAGAAGAAAAGAGCACCCTAAATGTGGAGAGAATGGGTGGATGTAGAAAATTATTATTTTGCAACCATCACAGCAAAGACAATTAGGGCAAGAATCATAGAGTTTAAGAAGAAAAGTACAATGAAGAGCAAGATATTTGGAGGAGCTGAAGAATCTCCTCACAGATTACTTACTGTTGCAAGAGAGAAAATAGAAAATACAGTGATGTTATTAATTAGATGATCAAAATGGATTGCAGTTTAATTAGATGATCAAAATTAACACTATGAATGAGGAGCAGAACATATTATACCTGGGTTATCTGAGAAAGACATATTATCATATATGTGGTTTCCCAGCTAGGGATGCATAACCTGAATCTAATTATGAGGAAATATCAGCAAACCCAAAGGAAGAAATATTCTATAAAATTATTAATTAGCCTTTGTGGTGGAAAGTGGTGTTTCCCTGGTGGCTCAGATAGTAAAGAATTCACCTGTGAAAGAGGAGGCCTGGGTTCAGTTCCAGGGTTGGGAAGATCCCC
Organism: Ovis aries; assembly: GCF_016772045.2. Lineage (NCBI taxonomy): Eukaryota > Metazoa > Chordata > Mammalia > Artiodactyla > Bovidae > Ovis > Ovis aries. The sequence continues at coordinate 62,824,700 of NC_056061.1, forward strand.
TGAAGGAGGGCATGGCAACCCACTCCAGTATTCTTGCCTGGAGAATCCCCATGGATAAGAGAGCCTGGTGGGGTTGCAAAGAGTTGGACATGACTGAGCGATTAAGACAGTGGAAGGTGAAAATGTGAGTCACTCAGGTTGTGTCTGACTCTTTGCAACCTGATGGACTGTAGCCCACCAGACTCCTCTGTCCATGGAATTCTCTAGGCAAGAATACTGGAGTGGGTAGCCATTTCTTTCTCCAGGGGATCTATCTTCCCAACCTAGGGATCGAACCTAGGTCTTCTGCATTGCAGGCAGATTCTTTACTATTTGAGCCACCAGGGAAGGCACAGATTAGATAAAACTACTACGTCAGTGTTAAGTGTTTTGAATTCAATGACTGTATTATGATTATATAAGGAAAAGTCCTCTTTTTAAGGAAATATTTAGGGGAAAAAAGGTAAAAGGAAGTATATAAGTATAACCTCTTGAATGGTTTAGAAAAGATAAAAAATACAGACACATACAAATAGAATAATAAAACAAATATGATGAAAGTGTTAAGAAATTGGAAATCTGGGTGAAACATGTGGACATTTCATGTATTAAAATTTTTTTTAACCATACCACATGGCATATGGGATCTTGGTTCTCCAATCAAGGATCAAACGCAAACCTGCATTGGAAGTGTCTTACCCACCTGACCTCCAGGGAAGTTTCCTCATGTATTAGCCTTACAATTTTTCTTTAAGTTTGAAATTATCACAATTAAAATGTTTTCTTAAGTATATAATTACAGATTTTATTAACTCAGACTGTTATTTGTTCAATTAGTTTGAATTAGCAAGAAATGGCTCTAATTTGTTAAGTAACACCCCACGGGCCTGTGAAAAATTCTTCTACTGGTGCCCACATGGTCCCTATGGGTGAATCACAAGCCAGACATATCTGTTGTGCGATCCTACTGGGACTTCTACATTCTGTAAATTTGAAGGAGCATGTTTGGGAAGAAAAGCAGAAGTTTCCTACTTAGGTCTAGAAAAAAACACAGCTCATGCACTTTATATTTCAGAGCTAATCAAGTGGAAGTGTCAATGGGGAAATCCAGGTCAACTATAATTCCCATCATGACTAAGTGGGATAAAGTGGCATAAAGATTCAGAAAACAGTGACCCAGAGCTGACCTCAGGAAGAAATCACACTCAGATCAGATCCCTCATTTCCAGGATTCTTTGTAGTATTCACCCAGCAGTTCATAAAGCTTACCATTTACTATAAACACAAGCAAAGATCACTATATATGTTTCATTCTCTAAGATAACTATGCAGTATAGTACCAAGCTAATTCTCAGGACTATATATGTTGTTTACACATTCTTAAGAAAGATAAGCTCAGATAGAGAAACAATTCATCAAGTATAAAGGGAATATGTATGATCATCTTAAATGTGAGTGTCAGACACTAAAAATCTAATATCATCATTACTTTCCTTGGATTTTTTTTTAGCTCTAGAAAAGCTTAGTATATTCTTAGCTTAAAACATATTCTGTTCTTACACTTAGCACAAGCATGGTATATTCTTCAAAAGTTATTATTATTAACCAAGAAATACAAACAACACTGATTTCCTTCAAACTTATTTAATCCTTTTGGTCAAAAAGGAAGGCATGCTTTCATATGAAAGATAGATAAATCTTGGAAGTTGGCTGGCATTCTTCTCAGAGCATCCCTGATGTTTTTCTTTTTTTAATTGGAGAATAATTGCTTTACAATAATGTGTTGGTCTCTACCATACATCAACATGAGTCAGCCACAGGTATATGTATGTTCCCCCCTTCTTGAACCTCCTTCCCATCTCCCACCCCATCCCATCCCACTAAGTTGTCACGGAGCACTAGTACATGAGTATTTGAGGTAAGAAAAGAAGTAGCTACATGGGAAGTCCATTCACTGCAATAATAATGAATACAAATTTCAATTCTGATTTTGCTGACTGTATGATTCTGAGCAAATAATTTATCTCTTTGAGCCTCCATTTCTTCATAAAGTACAGCTTCTGAGAAGAGTAAGCAGAACAGTGAGGAATCTGGACACTGTGTTACCTAGAAAATGATTAAAAGAACTGGGATACCACTACACACATTAGGGTGACCAAAATCCAAAACACTGACAGCACCAAGCACTGATGAAGATGTGGAGCAACACAAATTCTCACCCATTGCTGATAAGAGTGCAAAATGGTGCTGATACCTTGGAAAAGTTCATCAGTTTTCTCACAAAACTAACACACTTTTACCAGACAACGCAGACATCATGTTCCTTGATATTTACCCTAAGGAGCTGAACACTTAGGTCCACAAAAAGTCTTCCCATGGATGTTTATAGCAGCTTTATTCACATCGCCAAAACTTGGAACCAACCAAGATGTCCTTTTGAGGGTGAATGGATAAATAAACTATGGCACATCCAGATGATGGGGTATTATTCAGTGCTAAAAAAAGAAAAAAAAAAAAAAAAAACAGATGAGCTACTAAACCCTGAAAGGACATGGAGGAACCTTAAATGCATATCACTAAGTAAAAAAAGGGCTTCCCTTGTGGCTCAGCTGGTAAAGAATCTGCCTGCAATGTGGGCGACCTGGGTTCAATTCTTGGGTTGGGAAGATCCTCTGCAGAAGGGAAAGGCTACCCACTCCAGTATTCTGGCCTGGAGAATTCCATGGACTGTATGGTCTATGGGTTCACAAAAAGTTGGACACGACTAAGCAACTTTCACTCACTCAAGTAAAGAAAGAGTCAATCTAAAAAAGCTATATACTGCATGATTCTCAACTGTATGACATTTTGGAAAATGCAAAATTATGGAGACAGTAAAAGAATCAGTGGTTGCCAAGGACTGAGAATGGAGGTTTGTGGAAGAGGTGAATAGACAGAGAGAATTTTTAGAGTAGTGAAAAAAGTCAGCATGGTATTATAGTATCCATTGTCTAGATAGTATCATTAGACATTTGGCCAAACCCATAAGGTAAACTAGGGACCTTGGATGATTATGATGTGTCAGTATAGGTTCATCAATTATGAGAAATGTACCATCCTTGTGAGAGATGTGAATAGTGGAGATAGGGTATACGTGTGTGGGCAGGGGATACATGGACTGTCTTTATAGCTTCCTCTCTATTGAGTTGTAAACCTAAAATGGATCCAAAAAATAAAGTCTTTAAAAAAGAAGAGAGAATTGGGGAGATATTAAACCAGACTTAAGGGGTAGTAGTAATAGCTGCCTTCCATTGTGATGAAGGAAGAGAGTGATATATGGCTTATGTGGCTTGCTGGGTAGAAGTCCATAGGTGGAAATGCCTGGGAAGCAAATAGTAGATAAAGTCTTAAAATACTAAAGAATTTCTTACCAACTTAGCAGTGCAAAGGAACTGTTTAAGGGGTCATTAACGAGGCCAAAGGAGACCCTGGATGCTGAGAAACAGCAAAGTCCAACACCATGCAAGTGACTGGACCTCTTGGCAGCCAGACTCCTGATTCTAGCTAATGTAATTTTTCACTTAGTTTCATCTAAGATTGCATTAGCCTTTTTAGGAAATTAACGCAAGCCCTTGACTCATGTTAAGCTTGAGAACAATGAAAATCCACAGATCTTTTTCACCAGAATGCCTGCCAAGTCAGACTTCCTCAAACCTGTACATGCACAGCAAGTTCTTTATTTTCCTGGGTGATGTAAATAGGGAAAGGCTTAGTATAGGTAATTGTCAACACATGAAAATTAGGCAGCTGAATAGGCAAATTACATAGCATGTATCAGTGAGGAACCAACTAAATTACGTTTGTTAAGCTGGTCAAACATTTTAATTTCTCAGAGGGGCTCACCTGACTTTCACACTCTTTGGGGGAGTCTTATAAAAGTGTTTCTATACTGGTTCATAATCTAGGATCCCCCCAGAGCTATTTTATTGAGAGCCCCATTTTTCTTTTTCTACATAGTGAGAATTGTTTCTTTTTTAAATATAATTTTACTTATATATATTTATTTATTTTTGGCTGTGCTTGGTCTTTGTTGCTGCCCACAGACTTTCTCTAACTGCAATGAGTGGGGGCTACTTTCTAGCTACAGTGTCCAGGCATCTCATTGTGCCGGCTTCTCTGTTGCAGGGTACAGGCTCTAGAGGGCCATGGGCTTGAGTAGTTGCAGCACATGGACTCAGTAGCTGAGGCTCTCAGACTCTAGAGCAAAGACTCAATTGTTGTGGCTCATGGTCTTAGTTGTTCCACGTCACATGGGGTCTTCCCAAACCAGGCATGGAACCTATGTCTCCTGCATTGACAGGTAGATTCTTTGTCACTGAGCCACCAGGGAAGCCTGTCTCTATTGTTTTATCCAAGTTAAGGAAACTTCAGTTACTTGACAACTAAGTGAGTTTGAACTGCTGAGCATGGGTCAGTCTCATTAGATTAGCAAATATTTATTGAGGGTCTGTCTACCATATGCTTTGGTTGGTACAGTGGGGAATAGCAAAGGAGGAAAAGACATTACTTTTGCTCTCAAATAACAGGTAGTCTACTTGGGAATACATACATATATACATACATGGAAGCAGTCTATGGTAAGAGTCAAATGAGTGGAGGTGATAACATTTATCAGAATTGAGACTATATCATTGCTTGAGCTGATTAGGGAAGTTTTTATAGACATAAGAACTTAAAGGATGTTCAGATAATGATCTGGTCTCATTTTGGTCTCTCTTTTCCTTTCTCTTTCTGTTTCACCAAGCATGGATTTATTATAAGAATAAAGGAGTCTTAAGAACTTCAAGAAGAGAAAGACAGCCAGGCCTCCAGAAGCAACCTTGAAAAGTTTTGGAAACCCCCAAGTCTTCCTCTTCCATATCTATCTCTGTTTTTCTGGTCACCTGTTTTACGCTTTCTCCTGTTACTTTGGTCCATGGAGAGGCAATCCCACAGCTCCAGAATTTACAGGTCATATTTTCAGCCACCTGCAGAGAGAGAATCCCAACTTAAAATGCCTTAGGAGGTGGTGGTGGTGAAGCTTGTTAGATCAGGATAAATAATTTAAAAGATGGCATTTAGAAACTATTGACAAAAAGGCAAAGAATTTAAGGTTCTCAGCTCACCACTAAATCTTTTCCCAAACATTTCTGAAAGACTCCTTCATATCTCCCTGATTTCTCAGTCTCTTTTGTAACCAGGTTTTGAGACATTTTTATGTGGAACACATGAGGTAAAGTATCCATCATTTAATTACATTTGCATCTATTAGTAGATAATCAAGAATTGATTATATTACTTCTTTGCTAAAGGGCTGTGTCTTAAATCAGGATAGAGCATGATAGAGTAAGATGCTAGCATCTTCCACATCCTCTCAAATGAGCAGATGGATGAGTTAGTGTGTTTAGTCTGCATTTCTGCTTATTAAAAAATGGAGAACATTTCCTACAGATTGTTTTTGGGAGCAGGACAGTTTCTCGGGAAAAAGCCTAAGAAATGAACCAGAATATTTCTTTTGTGATGTATAAAAGTGTTTGGAATTGGTTTGTACAAGTCAGTATCTAATCAAATTCCAAACTGTGTTTCATGGTTGAGACTTGATCATAAGGCAGCTGATCAGCTTCCTTCCTTCCCACTCTACCTTATTATGTCATGGGTTTACTGAGTCACTAAAGGTCTTTTAGATGGTATTGACTTAATAAAATGTGTTTCAGGAGTACTGTAGCCAGAGTGATGACTTTATTGAAAGAAATATAATACTAAAGTCTGGCAGAGTATATAGAGAAAGATTGCTGTATTCTGGGCAAGAGATGATTGTGGTCTGAATTAGTCACAACAGGGAATGGAGGGAGGAATTCATCTTAGATCCAATCCAAAGGATACTTCCAAATTTTGAAGAACATCTCACCGATTACCAAAGATCTGTTGTAATTTTAAAAGTGAGAGTAACATTTAATAAGCTTTTATTCAAATGTCTAGGCAGTATCATTAAGTGGTGATCCCTCTCTGAAGAAGTGTTCAAGAAAGAGCTAGATGACCAGTCACTGGGGATGAAATAGTCTTAGGGCAAGAATCTCTTCCTCCTTCTTATCCTCAGCAGGTAATTGTTCAACCAGCATTTGAAGAGTAAGGGTGAGAGGAAACACACAGCTCTTTGAGAGGCCCATTTGGGGGCTCAGTTCAGTTCAGTCACTCAGTCATGTCCAACTCTTTGTGACCTCATGGACTGCAGCACACCGGGCTTCCCTGTCCATCACCAACTCCCAGAGTTTACTCAAACTCATGTCCATTGAGTCAGTGATGTCATTCAACCATCTTATCCTCTGTCATCCCCTTCTCCTCCCGCCTTCAATCTTTCTGAGCATCAGGGTCTTTTCAAATGAGTCAGTTCTTCCCATCAGGTGGCCAAAGTATTGGAGTTTCAGTTTCAGCATCAGTCCTTCGAATGAATATTCAGGACTGATTTTCTGTAGGATGGACTGGTTGGATTGTCTTGCAGTCCAAGGGACTCTCAAGAGTCTTCTCCAACACCACAGTTCAAATGCATCAGTTCTTCCACACTCAGCTTTCTTTATAGCCCAGCTCTCACATTCATACATGACTACTGGAAAAACAATAGCTTTGACTAGATGGACATTTCTTGGTAAGGTAATGTTTCTGCTTTATAGTATGTTGTCTAGGTTGGTCATAGCTTTTCTTCCAAGGAGCAAGCATCTTTTATTTTCATGGCTGCAATCACCATCTGCAGTGATTTTGGAGCCCAAGAAAATAAAGTCTGTCACTGTATCCACTGTTTCCCCATCTATTTGTCATGAACTGATGGGACTGGATGCCATGCTCTTAGCTTTATGAATGTTGAGTTTTAAGCCAACTTTTTCACTCTTGTCTTTTACTTTCATCAAGAGGCTCTTTAGTTTCTTTTCACTTTTTGCCATAAGGGCGGTGTCATCTGCATATCTGAGGTTATTGATATTTCTCCCAGAAATCTTGATTCCAGCTTGTGCTTCCTCCAGCCCAGCATTTCTCATGATGTACTCTGCATATAAGTTAAATAAGCAGAGTGACAATATATAGCTTTGACATAATCCTTTCCTGATTTTAAACCAATCTGTTGTTCATGTCCAGTCCTAATTGTTGCTTCTTGACCTGCATACAGATTTCCCAGAAGGCAGGTCAGGTGTTTTAATCTCTTGAAGAATTTTCCACAGTTTGTTGTGATCCACACAGTCAAAGACTTTGGCTTACTCATGAAAGCAGAAGTAGATGTTTCTTTGGAACTCTCTTGCTTTTTTGGTGATCCAACAGATGTTGGCAATTTGATCTCTGGTTCCTCTGCCTTTTCTAAATCCAGCTTGAACATCTGGAAGTTCACAGTTCTCATACTGTTGAAGCCTGGCTTGTAGAATTTTGACCATTACTTTGCTAGCGTGTGAGATAAGGGTAATTGTGCGGTAGTTTGAACATTCTTTGACATTGCCTTTCTTTGGGATTAGAATGCAAACTGGAGCCACTGTCAGTACCTGCTCCTCAACAGGACTGCGAGAAGAAAAACACTCGCAGAAAATGATTCAGCAGACACAGCACGGTCTGACACAGCGCCGCTATGATGGATCCTCAACCTCTCCATTTTAGGGCTGAGCATCTGTAATTATTAGAATGCGTCTCCTGGCAATTAGCCCCAAGTCAACACAGTTGGCCTTGGTTCTACTGCCTAGGACTACATAGACGAAAGTTCATTCCTCAGCATCTTCTCTTCTCGGGGTCAAAGCTTCCTTAAACTGCTTCTCATTTCCCATCTTCATTCCTCTTTTCTAGCCATGCTTCCAATTGTCACTGCCTTTTTTGGAGCTTGTACCCAGAACTGCACACCCTTTATGATGGGTTGTCTAACCTGAGCAGGGTAGAGAGGCTGTGGTTTCTATTGTTCCAGGTACTGTATTTCATTAACACAGCAAAAAATGACAGTTGAGGTTATAGTAGCTCCTTAAACTCTTCACTCACTTTGAATCAACAAAATTCCCAAAGGTATTCTTCGCATATGCTACTGTTTGAACATTGTATAACGTCTTCCCAGGTGGCTCAGTGGCAAAGAATCTGCCTACAATGCAGGAGACCAGAGTTCAGTCCCTGGGTTGGGAAGATTCCCTGGAGAAGGAAATGGCAACCCACTCCAGTATTCTTGCCTGGAGAATCCCATGGACAGAGGAGCCTGGCAGGCTACAGTCCATAGGCTGCAAAGAGTTGAACACAACTTAGCGACTAAACCACCACTGTTTAAATGTATATACCTGTGAAGCTCACTTTGGAATCTAAGTATAAAACTTGATATTGACCATATTGCCTGTTTACTTGTTGGAGTTTAGCCACTGTTCTAATCCATCAAGTTCTTTTTGAACCTGAAATCTCACACCTGGGGTTTTAGTCATTCTTTTCAATCTTAAACCATGCAAAACTTTAATTAAAAAGCCAGCTCAGTCCATATTAATTGAAAAAGAAATATAGATAGGATAGGGCTGTGGATGCAAACCCTGGAGATCTCTGTCCAGGATGGCATGCTTTCATGTGTCATTTCCTCGGATATGGTCCCTTACTAGTTAAAACGCCTTTATTCTAGCCCCCAATTTTCCTTCTCATCTCCAGAGATGTTAGAGATCATTAATATTCTCAGCCAGCAGCCTTCCACTGGTTTATCCAAATAAGGACTCTATGGATAGATGAGGTGAGTCCAACATGGCTTGTTTGTGGTGAGTTGATGCTGATTCCTCATCTCTCTGGAACAAGCTCCCCAGATTGTGGTCCAGAGGCTTCACCTTCCTCTCCATTGAAAAATCAAGATCACATATGCCAAACTTCACTCTTTTGGAACCCGTGACTTCACCATCACAGATTAGCACAGCAAAGTAACCTTTATTCTGGCAACTTCTCTTAGATAGTTTGTTTTTCCAGACCAAGAGAAAAACTCACTTAAGGCACTGGGTTTCAAGAGTCTTTCACCAGAGTTTGATCCAATATTGCAGGTCTGCAGATTATTCTCATCAATGAAGACAATGGGACATCGAGTAGGAGCAGAACAATGTGCTTTTTCTCCCTGCCTCCTACTGACATTACACCATTTGTAATAGCCCCGCAGCAAATCTTTGCCTTCCTTGTTCTGCTTCCTGCTTTGAGCAAAACTCAGATCTCCCCACTGTGCACTTGAGCACTTTCAGCAAGTCTTATGTCCTACTACACATTAGGCATTCTAGACATTGGATAGAAGCTCATGTGCACATTTCTTCTTAATTATGCACTTTCCCACTTATTTTGTGTGTCTTTCTCAGATCTGAGAGATCTGAATTCTGAGTCAGGACTTTGCTTAAAGCCTGTACCTGCTCAGATTAGTTGGGTGATTAAGGCCAGCTGCCTTAATCTCTCTGAGGCTAAGTGGATATAATCACTCATTACTTCACGGAGGTAATCTCACATCTTACGCAGTCATGAGTAAATAAGATGACATATATGTTAACTGTCTTGAGTGACATCTGATACATGGTGGGTATTCAGGAAATGTTCATTCTTTTCCTCTCTGCCTTTCCCTCTTCAGTCCACCAACCACTTCTCACTTGCTTTTAATGATTCATTCAGGATAAAAGTTCCTCTTATAGCTTCTTCTCATTGTTGTTGTTGTTGCCTTGGGGAGACTCCGTATCCAGCAAGGTAAGACTTGACCGAGCTTCTGCCTTCAGTGTGGATGAATCCAGCTGTCAGTGAAGTAGAAATCCCCCATGATTGCCACATCTTGCCTCTCTGCTGCTTTTGCAATCTGGGTCATTTCCTCCATCTGGTCAGGTGTTAACTCTAAAAAATGTTTAGAAAATGCTGAAAACATATTCAGCTCTTGGCTTTTCGTTCTTCTTGTGTTTAGCTTTCTGTTCCTTTTACGTCACGGGGATATTTTTTCTCATTCCACCTAACTCAATTCTGAGGAGCTTGGAAGGAAAACTTTAATGGAAGAGCCAAAACAGAGCTCCTTGAACAATGCCCAGAATGTTGAGGGACAAATTTGAGCTTGGTCATCTTGAGTCGGAACCCTGGTCATCACCAGCCTTCCTCTGTTTTCAGGCTCGGGGTGAAGCTGAAATTTTGTGCTCCCTCAAGTGCTTCTTTGACTTCCCGTATTTCCTCCAGTCAAAAATATCCACACTTTGGGGTTTGAATAAGGATAACCATTTACATTAAACATTCATCCCTCATTTTATACTTTCTCTTCACTTATTTCTGGTTCCCTTTCCCCCTACCGCTATGTCTTGTTCAAGGGGGACCTGGTCTAGACCACACAGTCCACCTCTCCGGTTCTGCCTGGAGCTAAACCTCTCTGTTGGGCAAAAATATACTTCTCAGCCTCTGGACCAAGTGTTCATCAGCCAGGTGACACGGAAGGAAACAAGAAACGAAGGAAGGGGGTACATGCTTCCATTGCTGGGGGATTTCTTCAGTCTGAAGGGACAGCTTTTGAAATCAGGCTGCTCTAAACTTCACCTACTGACCCAAGTTCATTTCTCTGGACTTTTCTTGTATGTCAGGCCTAACCCACAGCTGGCCTTTTAATATCCATTATATATATATATATACATACATACTGTGCTGTGTTAGTCACACAGTTGTGTCTGACTCATGATCCTATGGACTGTAGCCCACCAGGATCCTCTGTCTGTGGAATTATTCAGGCAAGAATACTGGAGTGGGTTGACATTCCCTTTTCCATGGGATCTTCTTAATCCAAGGATCGAACCTCAGTCTCCTGCATTGTGGATGGCTTCTTGACCATCTAAACATATGTGTACAAATATATATGTGTGTGTGTATGTGTATATATATGTACATGTATGTATTGATTACTCCAGGAGGACTTATGCACATGTTGCAAGTTTAAGTGACAATCAAAAGTGGCCCTTAAAAGAGCTGAAGTTTTTAATGCACTTTTTTTGTTTTTAAATTCTTTATCAAACATCTTAAAGACAAAAACTCACACCCACCCTTACTTTGACTATACCAAAGCCTTTGACTGTGTGGATCACAACAAACTGTGGAAAATTCTGAGAGAGATGGGAATACAAGATCACCTGACCTGTCTCCTGAGAAATCTGTATGCAGGTCAAGAAGCAACAGTTAGAACTGGACATGGAGCAACAGACTGGTTCCAAATAGGAAAAGGAGTGTGTCAAAGCTGCATATTGTCACCCTGCTTATTTAACTTATATGCAGAATACATCATGAGAAATGCTGGGCTGGATGAAGCACAAGCTGGAATCAAGACTGCTGGGAGAAATATCAATAACCTCTGATATGCAGATAACACCACCCTTATAGCAGAAAGTAAAGAGAAACTAAAGAGCCTCTTGATGAACGTGAAAGAGGAGAGTAAAAAAGTTGGCTTAAAGCTCAACATTCAGAAAACGAAGATCATGGCATCTGGTCCCATCAGTTCATGGCAAATAGATGGGGAAACAGTGGAAACAGTGTCAGACTTTATTTTGGGGGGCTCCAAAATCACTGCAAATGGTGACTGCAGCCATGAGATTAAAAGACACTTGCTCCTTGGAAGAAAATCTATGACCAACCTAGATAATATACTAAAAAGCAGAGACATTGCTTTGCCAACAAAGGTTCGTCTAGTCAAAGCTATGGTTTTCCCAGTAGTCATGTATGGATGTGAGAGTTGGACCATAAAGAAATCTGAGTGTGGAAGAATTGATGCTTTTGAACTGTGGTGTTGGAGAAGACTCTTGAGAGTCCCTTGGACTGCAAGGAGATCCACCCAGTCCATCCAAAGGAATTCAGTCTTGAATATTCATTGGAAGGACTGATGCTGAAGCTAAAACTCCAATACTTTGGCACCTGATGCAAAAAACTGACTCATTTGAAAAGACCCTGATGCTAGGAAAGATTGAAGGTGGGAGGAGAGAGGACAACAGAGGATGAGATGATTGGATGGCATTACTGACTTGATGGACATGAGTTTGAGTAAGCTCTGGGAGTTGGTGATGGACAGGGAAGCCTGGTGTGCTTCAGTCCATGAGGTCGCAAAGAGTCAGACACAACTGAGTGACTGAACTGAACTGAACCCCTACTCAGTTTACAGCTTTAAGCAAACTTCCAAAAATTTATTTTGGTTATTGGCCTGTATTTCTTGGATGATATTGCAATTCCAAGAAAACATAAGGTGGACTCCAATTTGATAAAGGATTCAGGTGTAAGTTCCCAAATTTATCAGTGTAAATGTGATGGTCTATAAATCCTTTGTTCCCTAAATACCAGGATCTGTTCTATTTTAAAAATCTTAATTCCATTCCTGTTCAAGTATCCATTTCAGAGATCAAAATATCTCCCCATTGTCACTTCACTCACTCTTCAATCTCTCCTCTTGAGTCAATTTAAAGCTGTTTTCCCATAACAATCAGGTGCCAAAGCTCATGAGCTGTTTAGGAGCATCAACAGTGGTATAACAGAAATGATGCTTGGTTTTATTTGGCAGATCAAGCCTTGAGACAGATCTTTCCTTTCTGGGGACCTGAATGTCTACAAAACAAGGAAATATTTATATACTCAGATTTTGAAAAGTAGAGGGAGGTGAGTTGCAACAGTGAATGGTCAAAGGTCAAAGCTGGCTGGGATGTTTTGTTCCAAGGCTATATCAGTTGAACTTAGGTGGAAGCACATGGAGGTTTGGAGGAAATGGGCATGGAACTCCCCACTGTCCCATGCCAAGTGGTGACCAGAACAGATGCGAGCAGCGTGATAAGCTCAGCATCTCACAGCAGTGGAAATGTGGAAACTCCAGCATCTCACTGGAATGGAAAGGTCAGGAGAGAACATGTCAACATCTCTGTGTGGGTGAATATACATCTGAGAAATTCCACTCCAAGAAATATGAAGGCAAAGGGGAATGCCTTGGAATCCAAGGGGAGTTGTTGGATTGGAGCCTTGACTCTGACGGAGTTTGGGCTCTGAGACTCCCTGAGCCCAAGTAAAGCTGTCTCTTGTTAGTTTCTGCTTTCTGGTTTATTCTTTCTGTTTGGTCTCAGAAAGTTGGAAAACAGTACTGCTAGTGACCGGCTTACAAAAAAATGTCCTTTGGCAATGAAAAACACATGAAACAGTTTTCCCTTCTGGTTGTCTTAGGATACTTAGAAAAACTTCGGGAAGGTCATTTTGAGCTGACTAGTTGTTGGTCATTATTTACTCCTCATTTAGTTTGGATGTTGCTCATGAATCACTAATATTTATTGAATATTCTCTTTGGACCAGACGCATGGAAAGTTGATGATTCAGCAATGGGTACCCAAGGGCCAATCAACTAGGGATTTATGGGACCAAGGACTCAGGGAAGAAAAGATTAAGAGAAGTATTGATAGTATTAACATGAATCTTAATATCGGCACAGGATATTAAGGAGGGCTGGGCAGGGGAGGGGAGGAATAGAAAGTTTCTTAACTTAGCAGCTTTCGTGTTCTCTATTTTCCAGAAGGCTTTTCATTTCTAAGTGCTATATTGGCCCCTTTGAAAGAAAACTTCTGCCACCCGCAAGCATGATGTAATACATCCCAATTTTCCAATATCAACCATGGAGTAAAAATTAAAAGATGCTTACTCCTTGGAAGAAAAGTTATGACCAACCTAGACAGCATATTCAAAAGCAGAGACATTACTTTGTGAACAAAGGTCTGTCTAGTCAAGGCTATGGTTTTTCTAGTAGTCATGTATGGATGTGAGAGTTGGACTGTAAAGAAAGCTGAGTGCCGAAGAATTGATGCTTTTGAACTGTGGTGTTGGAGAAGACTCTTGAGAGTCCCTTGGACTGCAAGGAGATCCAACCAGACTATTCTAAAGGAGATCAGTCCTGGGATTTCTTCGGAAGGAATGATGTTAAAGCTGAAACTCCAATACTTGGGCCACCTCATGTGAAGAGTTGACTCATTGGAAAAGACTTTGATGCTGGGAGGGATTGGGGGCAGGAGGAGAAGGGGATGACAGAGGATGAGATGCCTGAATGACATCACCGACTCAATGGACATGAGTTTGAGTGAACTCCAGGAGTTGTTGATGGACAGGGAGGCCTGGCGTGCTGCAATTCATGGGGTCACAAAGAGTCCAACACCCCTGAGTGACTGAACTGAACTGAACTGAAGAATCCTTACTCCATGTACGGCAGGAGAAGGACAAGATGGTTGAATGACATCATCGACACAATGCACATGAGTCTCAGCAAGCTCCAGGAGGTGGTGAAGGCTAGGGAAGCCTGATGTGCTACAGTCCATGAGGTCACAAAGTGTCAGATGTGACTGAGGAACTGAACAACAACAAAGAATCTTATGTCAAAAGAGGCAACCGGACCTTGTAGCTCTAACATGTTCCTTCTTCTTCTTGACAAGTTTCTTTTAATCCTTGCTAGCTGCTACCATGATAGCCTCTGGCAGCCCTTCTCCCCCCTTTACATTCTTGGCCAGGGCCTCATGCCTTCATTCTCTCAGAAGAAGCAGTGAGAGACTGAAATATTCTGAATATTGGTAACGTGGTTGACAAGATGCACCTACCATCTAGGCCCCCTGGACCTCTTCCTGTTCTATCTTTGGCTTGTTCCCATGAGCTAGTCCTCATCTCAGCACCCAGATCCCATGTGCCCTACTCTTCTCCCTAAGGGAGCAGGTCCCATAAAGAGATACAAGTTCAACATTTTTGTACGAGACCATCAAAGATTAGTGACTAAACTCAAGTTTGGGAGCTCAAGAGTCTGAATTTGTGCCCTTGCTAATACCACCACTTATTAGCTGAGTTCCACAGGTTTTCAAATAGCAAGTAATGATAACAACTGGGTAGTTATGAGGATTAATACAGGTAGGGTCCTTGAAATAGAACTGGCATGGATTTAAAGCTTAATAATTTTTAGCTTTAAACTACACATTAATCATCATGTTCATTAATCCACAAAACTCTATTCAGCAACATCAAAGTCATTTCCACGTAATTTGTTTTGTAAGAAATTTCCTGACCTGTTAAATCTTTTATAGGTAGGTTGTGCTTAAGTCAGAATTTTTCTTTAGCATTGAGTGGTCATTGGCCTTGTTACAACAAATGTGGTATGAACTTAAAACTGCTTAGAAAATAAAATGTATTTTTAAAAAGGAAAAAAAAAACCCCACAGATGAATGATTGAAGCAGAAATCTCTTCCTGTTTTCAAATTCACTCAGATAATTGTCTCAATTTTCATTTCATATTGATGGTTGCATCCTGTCTAATTAATACAAGTTTAAAGAGAGAAAGTCCTATGATGGAAAGAAGCATTATTTTTGTTGTTGTTTTGTTTTAATTGCTCAGTTGCGTCCAACTCTTTTGCAATACCATGGACTATAGCCCCTCAGGCTTCTCTGTCCATGGGATTTTCCAGGCAAGAATGTTGGAGTGGGTTGCCATTTCCTTCTCCAGAGGATCTTCCTGACTTGGGGATCAGACTGGGTCTCCTGCACTGGCAGGCAGATTCTTATCCCACTGAGTCATCAGGGAAGCCCAAGAAGTATCATTAACCTTAGTGTAATTCCAGCCTTCTCCCCTTTTCTAACCTCCAAAGAGGGTCACTCACCCTAGCACCATTTCCCCTCCGGTGGAGATGGGGACTTTCTGACTGGAAAACATGATAGATGGAGATACAGAGGGAGAATATAAAGCGGACAGGGGAGGCTAGCCAATGGGGCTGAGGATGGAGAGAAGGTTTAACACATCATGGAGAGAGGCCGTGTAAGTGGGAGGAATGTTCAGAGGAAATACTTTTCCTTGGTTGTAAAAGTAGTTGTGGATGTGTGTTTGGATCCCTTTCACAGCTGTGTGTTTTTTTAAGCACTCAAGTCAGGGATTAATGTAGTTATTCAAAATTTTCTTTCGGCCATCAGACTAAATTTCAGCAAGACATCAGCAGTCTATGAAAACATAAAGTGGACTTTAACCTGATGAAGGATTGGGATTTTTTTTAAATTAATTTTTATTAGAGTGTAGTTGCTTTGCAACGTTGTGTTAGCTTCTGCTGTACAGCAAAGTCAATCAACTGGACTTTGCTTAGAAATCCAACTGTGATGGTCTATAGATCTCTGTTCCCCAAATATCGAGGCCTCTTCTATTTTACAATTTGAATTCCATGCCTGTTGGAATGCTTCTCCAAACAAGCAAAAGCGCCTCTTCATTTCCATTCCTTCTTCGGCCTTCCTCTTCCAGCTCAGCTTCTGCACTCTCACTGGCTGTTTTACTGAGAAATAAATATGATGGCATTATCTGCCTTCCTCAACTCCTCAATGATTTCCTCTCCTCAGTTCACTTCAGTCACTCACTCAGTCGTGTCCGACTCTTTGTGACCCAGGCCTCCCTGTCCATCACCAACTCCCAGAGTCCACCCAAACCCATGTCCATTGACTCCGTGATGCCATCCAACCATCTCATCCTCTGTCATCCCCTTCTCCTCCTGCCCTCAATCTTTCCCAGCATCAGGGTCTTTTCCAATGAGTCACCTCTTCCCATCAGGTGGCCAAAGTATTGGAGTTTCAGCTTTAACATCAGTCCTTCTAAAGAACACCCAGGACTAATCTTCTGTAGGATGGACTGGTTGGATCTCCTTGCAGTCCAAGGGACTCTCAAGAGTCTTCTCCAACACCACAGTTCAAAAGCATCAATTCTTTGGTGCTCAGCTTTCCTTATAGTCCAACTTTCACATTCATACATGACTACTGGAAAAGCCATAACCTTGACTAGGCAGACCTTTGTTCACAAAGTAATGTCTCTGCTTTTAATACGCTGTCTAGGTTGGTCATAACTTTCCTTCTAAGGAATAAGCATCTTTTAATTTCATGGCTGCAGTCACCATTTGCAGTGATTTTGGAGCCCAAGAAAATAAAGTCAGCCACTGTTTCCACTGTTCCCCCATCTATTTGCCATGAACTGATGGGACCAGATGCCATAATCTTCGTTTTCTGAATGTTGAGCTTTAAGCCAACTTTTTACTCTCCTCTTTCACTTTCATCAAGAGGCTCTTTAGTTCCTCTTCACTTTCTGCCATAAGGGTGGTGTTATCTGCATATCTGAGGTTATTGATATTTCTCCCAGCAGTCTTGATTCCAGCTTGTGCTTCATCCAGCCCAGCATTTCTCATGATGTATTCTGCATATAAGTTAAATAAGCAGGGTGACAATATACAGCCTTGATGGACTCCTTTTCCTATTTGGAACCAGTCTGTTGTTCCATGTCCAGTTCTAATCATTGCTTCCTGACCTGCATACAGATTTCTCAAGAGGCAGGTCAGGTGATCTTGTATTCCCATCTCTCTCAGAATTTTCCACAGTTTATTGTAATCCACACAATCAAAGGCTTTGGCATAGTCAATAAAGCAGAAATAGATGTTTTTCTGGAACTCTCTTGCTTTTTTGATGATCCAGTGGATGTTGGCAATCTGATCTCTGGTTCCTCTGCCTTTTCTAAGATCAGCTTGAACATCTGGAAATTCATGTTTTATGTATTGCTGAAGCCTGGCTTGGAGAATTTTGAGCATTACTTTACTAGCATGTGAGATGAGTGCAATGGTGTGGTACTTTGAGCATTCTTTGGCATTGCCTTTCTTTGGGATTGGAATGAAAACTGACCTTTTCCAGTCCTGTGGCCACTGCTGGGTTTTCTAAATTTGCTGGCATGTTGAGTGCAGCACTTTCACAGCATCATCTTTCAGGACTTGAAACAGCTCAACTGGAATTCCATCACCTCCACTAGCTTTGTTCATAGTGATGCTTCTTAACTCCCACTTGGCTTCACATTCGAGGATGTCTGACTCTAGGAGAGTGATCACACCATCATGATTAACTGGGTCATGAAGATCTTTTTTGTATAGTTCTTCTGTGTATTCTTGCCGCCTCTACTTAACATCTTCTGCTTCTGTCAGGTCCATACCATTTCTGTCCTTTACTGAGCCCATCTTTGCATGAAATGTTCCACAGTGTTAAATTCAAACTTCTCCAGTGCTCCTGATCTCCTACACCAACCACCCTGAACTCCCAATACTGCCTGAGCCCTAGGAGCTCCCCAGCAGTGCCCCAAACAGGCCAGGCAGCCCAGGCCCAGAGTCTTCCAGGCTTCTGCTACTGCTTGAAACTGGCTACTGATCCCTCCCAGAGAATTTCTACAAGGACACCTCCCTAGCTGACCACCCACTGTCCATCTCTAGTCCAAAGAGGAAACAATACTTCCCCTTGTGGTTTCCTTTTCTCTCTGCAAATTCTGGATTTTGCTGTAAACATTAGCTTTTATCTGATGTCTCCACTCTGTTTCCAGAGAACAAGTCTGCAGTTCACAGTACGTGAACTCATCTCATTGGGGACTCAGCGATGGAGTACGGAATAAACAAATGAATCCAAGCATCAACATTGTGCTGTGTGGTGCATTTAAAGTAAACCTGGAGCATCTGATCACCATTTCTCATTGCTTTGGACCAAGACAAAAGGAGTCAACAGAGACTTATTTTCTTTTTCATATGAATTATTTTGTCCACATTTTTTTTGTGTGTGGCTTAAACAACATAAATTGATTTTCTAACCATTCTGAAGGCTAGAAATTGACAAAATCAAGTTGTTTTCAGGGCTGGTTTCTTCTGAGGCCTCTCTCTTTGACTTGTAGACATTCATCTTCTAGTGTCTTCACGTGGTCTTACTTCTGTTCATGTCTGTGTCCTCATCTCTTCTTAAAAGAATGCCAATCACATTGGATTAAGGTCCATGTGAGTGGCTTCATTTTAACTTAATCACCTTTGAAACACCTTTTCTCCAAATATAGCCACATAAAGGTGCTGGCAATTAGAACTTCAACATATTATTTTGGTAGAAGGGAACGCAATTCTGTTCCCAAAAAATCGTTAATGAAAATTAAAATAAGACCATATAAAGCTATTAATTAATGTAAAACTCAACATCTAGGAGAAATATGCCCTTCAAAAAATTTAAAAAAAATTACAAATGATTGGTAACAGAATGATAATTTTAAGTTACAATTTTGAAAGAAAGCATACTTTAATGTGATTGTATTATTACTCTTTATTTGATATATTTTATCTACTTTGATAATATATAATCTTACATTTGATGATCATTGAATGTCATGAAGCCATGGGCCCATCAGGAGAGCCTCCAAATTGATCTTGGCCTAGAAATTGGAATTGATGTTGAAGCTGAAACTCCAATACTTTGGCCACCTGATGCAAAGAGCTGACTCATTGGAAAAGACCCTGATGCTGGGAAAGATTGAGGGCAGGAGGAGAAGGGGATGACAGAGGATGAGATGGTTGGATGGCATCACTGACTCAATGGACATGAGTTTGGGTGGACTCTGGGAGTTGGTGATGGATGCGGAGGCCTGGCGTGGTACAATTCATGGGGTCGCAAAGAATCAGACACGACTGAGCAACTGAACTGAACTGAACCTGGAAATCACAAGAATATTTTTCTATTTTTACAAGAACTTAGGAGTGCCTCCTACACAGTAGACATTCTCAATATTGAGCTGAACTGATGCCTGGAAGACAATATGATGTGGCAGAGAGAGGAAAGGAGACATGTCCACCTGGAAGAACCTCAACTCTTGCTGAATGTAATTATCTGTCTTCCCCATCACTCTCCTGGGGCTGCTGAGTACAGCTGGAGAAGGGTCACTAACCCAATAGTCTGGTCCTGTTATCTCTCAGGCCTTCAGCACTCCTGAATTTCCCTAAAAAGATGCTTTCCAATTCTTCACTTTCTTCAAATCTCCTACCATTCTCCTTCCCTAAGAGGAAAACAGAAGTTGTTAGATGCAAACCCTAGTAATGAATTACCACTACACCTTTGAATTTTTTGGAAGGATGCTTTCAGTGGCAAAGATTAGCAGACTCAACTAGTTTCATCAATAAGGTAATTTTATCAACTCACACATCAATAAGGGCTTATTGCTGGGCTTTGACTTTGGTTTGTCAAGTTCAATGATATCATCAGGTCTCAGCCTTCCTCCCACCTCACTTCTCAGCCAGCCTCAGCGTATCAACAGGTTAGGTCCCAGTTCCAGGAATTACATCCAGAGACAATAATGTTTGGGGAAGAAAAATTGTTACCAGAAATATTTCCAAGCCCCACAGCAAACTTCCCTTCATATCTGCTTGACCAGCACTAGATCACAGGTTCATCCCTAAATCAACTCCAGGCAACAGGAATGATATTTCCATGTTTGGCTTCTTATAATTATACTTAACATTAAACTGAGAATTAGATTCCCTTTCTCCCCCCTCCCCTAATATTTTATTTCTTCATTTTGGCTGCATCAGTTCTTAGTTATGGCATACAGGGTCTTCAATCTTTATTGTGACATGCAGTATCTAGTTCCCTGCCCAGGGATCAAACCCAGGCCCCCTGAATTGAGAATGCAGAGTCTCAGTTACTGGACCTCCAAGGAAGTCCCTTAGGTTCCCTTTCTTAGGTTGATAGCTGAACAAAATTGAAGGGTAAGCCAAGCCCCAAATCCATCCCTCCTTCAACATCAGAAACTGTTCATTTAGATACTGCTCCTTCTCTACACATAATATAAACCTTGATAACACGTGTTGAATAAACCAATGAATCATGGCTCCTTGCCTTGGCCCTGTCACTAACCAACTGTGTAGTTTTCAAATACTGATTGGACTTCTCAGAGCCTCAGTTTCCTCTTCTAAAGGAAGAGGAATCCTTCCTAAAGGAGGGATTTAGCACAGCTTACGAAGAAATATTGCTGGTTCTATCCCCATGACTTCTTAGTGAATGAGAAAGGTAGCCACACCTGATAAGTCCCTAGCCTGTCCAGGGAACAGCTGTGACTCTGGAACATTGTAGAAATTGTCAGCAATGATTGCTACTGATGCTGAGAGAGCCCAAGCCCAGCTGTGGCTCAGTAGCCAGGAGTCTGCCTTCCTATGAGCAAGTTCTGGTTTCAGCTCATCTTACATTTGAGGATCATTGAATACCATGAAGCCAAGGATGCACCAAGAGAGCCTCTGAATTCATCTTGGCCAACCTGGAAATCAAATTGCCAACATCCATTGGATCATCGAAAAGCAAGAGTTCCAGAAAAACATCTGCTTCTGCTTTATTGACTATGCCAAAGCCTTGGACTGTGTGGATCACAACAAACTGTGGATAATTCTTAAAGAGATGGGAATGCCAGACCACCTGGCCTGCCTCCTGAGAAATCTGTATGCAGGTCAAGAAGCAACAGTTAGGACTGGACATGGAACAACAGACTGGTTCCAAATAGGAAAAGGAGTATGTCAAGGCTGTATATTGTCACCCTGCTTATTTAAATTATATGCAGAATACATCATGCAAATGCTGGGCTGGGTGAAGCACAAGCTGGAATCAAGATTGCCAGGAGAAATATCAATAACCTCTGATATGCAGGTGACACCACCCTTATGGCAGAAAGCAAAGAAGAACTAAAGAGCCTCTTAATGAAAGTGGAAGAGGAGAGTAAAAAGTTGGCTTAAAGCTCAACATTCAGAAAACTAACATCATGGTATCTGGTCCCATCAGTTCATGGCAAATAGATGGGGAAACAGTGACAAACTTTATTTTCTTGGACTCTAAAATCCCTGCAGATGGTCGTTGCAGCCAGGAAATTAAAAGACGCTTGCTCCTTGGAAGAAAAGCTATGACTAACCTAGACAGCATATTAAAAAGCAGAGACATTACTTTGCCAACAAAGGTCCGTCTAGTCAAGGCTATGGTTTTCCAGTAGTCATGTATGGATGTGAGAGTTGGACTGTAAAGAAAGCTGAGCGCTAAAGAATTGATGCTTTTGAACTGTGGTGTTGAAGAAGACTCTTGAGAGTCCCTTGGACTGCAAGGAGATCCAACCTGTCCATCCTAAAGGAGATCAGTCCTGAGTGTTCATTGGAAGGACTAATGCTGAAGCTGAATCTCCAATACTTTGGCTACCTGATGCAAAGAACTGACTCATTAGAAAAGACTCTGATGCTGGGAAAGATTGAGGTCAGGAGGAGAAGGGGACGACGGGATGAGATGGTTGGATGGCATCACCGACTTGATGGATATGAGTTTGTATAAGCTCTGGGTGTTGGTGATGGACAGGGAAGCCTGGTGTGCTGCAGTCCATGGGGTCGCAAAGAGTTGGACAGGACTGAGTGACTGAACTGAACTGAACCTGGAAATCACAAGAATATTTTTCTATTTTTACAAGAACTTAGGAGTGGCTCCTAAGCAGGCAGACAGAGCTCTTGAATGTTGCTCTGGTAGCATCCCACCCTTCAAAAACCCTCTCAGGCCTTTCCTCCAGTTAGTTCGCTGCAGTTGGGAAGTTGATCTCCTTAAGCCATTGTTTTCAAAGCACTGAGAGCTCTGGACTTTCCCAGGAATTCCACTGGAATGTAAACGATCTTCAGATCTGATGCAGAAGCCAGCGGATTTCCTGAGCTGTCACAAAATCACACATGTTGGATCCTAAGGATTTGACATTTTCTAAAAAGTTTTTTTGAGATTCTTTTGCCTCCTTAAGTATAATAATTTTAGCTCTAAACCTAGAACATATCTGACATCAGTTAACCTTAATTATCTGAGATGAAAGGGCGAGTCAACTGAACAATAGTTCTGCAATAAAGATGTTATGCAATTTTACAAGCTCCTTGACTCCAGAAACTGTTAGAAATACAAGCTCATCAAACATCCACCTTCATATTGGCTCAGATGGAGAACTGCAATCCTGAGTCTATTTTTTGTTGACTACAAGTTCTTGTCTTTCCTTTGCCGAAGTGCCTCTGGAGGCAGGCATGGCTCTCTACAGAGTCCTTCGGACACAGAGGGCCACAGAAAGCCTGGTACAAACAGATGAATGCTGTGCTGTGTGTTGATGCTGACTGTATCTATAAGTTTTCTGGGTTGTTGTTTGTTTGTTTGTTTTTTTTTTTTCTGGCCTGTGTACCTTAGATTTTTCTGTGTCATGTCATATCACAGTTCAGAAAGCACACTGTCCTTCCCCATTTCCCAAACACACTGGATGGCCGGATGCCCGACAGCCCTGCAGTCCTGTGAAATGCTTTCTTTAGAGACAGGAAGATCTGGATCTGAATATGAGTTCTGTCCCCTTTTAGCCCTGTGACCTGGGGTAAGTTACCTAACTCCTCTGATGAGCTGTTTCCTTCTCTGTGAAGTGGGGATAATAATTCCCCCAGGTGGGCTGGCTGTGCAGATTAAATGAGGAAGCACATGCTGAACTTCCGAGCATAGTCTCTCACAAAGCCCTTGACATGACTGGTTCCCTTCTCTCTTCTCTTCAGCTGCTGCTTCCTGGAACCGCCGATGTGTCACGTGAGACCACCAAAAACAGTCCAAGAAATAATCAACATGTAAAAGCAATTTCGTCCTTGACCAGATATAAACTTACTAGAATAGTCCAGCCCAGTGAAGCCTTGTCTGGCTCCTGACACAGGATGGCAACTGGAACAAAAGCAATTCAATGAGAAGATGAGGGCACACAGAGAAACGTTGACCAAACTTCTTTCCTTTCTTGGTTTCCTTTTCGTTTGAACACTCTTGCAGCCCTCTGAGCCATCCAGCTGTCCTCTTCCTCTTTGAAAATCCTTCATATCCTTCGTTCTGTGTTAGTTGGCAGCTGGGATCTGCATGATTTGCAGGGCTCTCACAAGCATAAGGGGTGTCAGCCTCCAACTATGAGGGCCCTGGATTTCACACACTTCCTCTGATTATTTTTTGGTGTCTTTAGAAGTCTCTGTTGAGATGTAAATGAGGAATCTGAATAGTCTGGTCAAACTGGTAGACCAGGACGTTTTGGTGGGAACTCAAGCCTGATGAAACTTTTCTAGTAACTTGGGCCTCCCGTTTCCTAGGGGCAGGAATGAGCCAGGGGCTAATGGTGTGATGAGGAGCAGTGTCAGTCTTGTTCCTGTAATGATCGAAAAGGCTTTCCTTGGGTCTTGGTATTCTTTTCTCAAACACAGAGCTTAAGGAAATTGGAAAACTACTGGTAATATTCTAGTGCTTTTGCCTCTTGGAGTGAGCCCTATCCAGCAAGAACAAAGAGAAGCTCAGAGTCCAACCCCCACCTGCTCCAACCAGAAACACCTAGGAGTCTTGTTCAGAGCAGATATGGGCACCTTGGTGATCCAGAGGGGCCCCATGGCCAGAGTCATGCCCAAGGTCTCCAAACAGTTCTCATTCACTGAGAGGGAGTGAATGGCAAAAAGAAGAGTGATTCCAGAGAAGCCAAAGTCTGGGTCATTGGATATCATAGAAATTGCTCATCTGGGGTCTCCATCTTCTGTCACCCAATGGGCCTGTGCCTCCTGCCTTGACCTCTAGAGAAAAGAAAATCTCTCTCATTCTTTGGACCAAAGGAGTCTACATCAATGGTTCCCAGATTTTTGTTTTGTTTTGTTTTTAAGTGGTGGTGGTGGTAAATTGCTTTGGCATTGCCAAAATACAAGCACTAAGAAAACCCCCAAAACTCCAAATACATCTAGAGTCATTATTTATTAATAGAGACAATAATTTTTCTAAAAAAAAAAAAAAGATGTAAGGGCCAGAAGGGCATAAATCTCAGGATAAATGACAGTTTTAAAAAAGTAACAAATTCTTATTTAGGACAGCCTTTCTAAAATATCCTTATTTTTTAAATGTTTCTATGGATTGAGGAAGGGGCTTCCCCAGTGGCTTAGATGGTAAGGAGTCTCCCAGCAATGCAAAAGACCCCAGTTTGATCCTTGGGTTGGGAAGATCCCCTGGAGAAAGAAATGGCAACCCACTCCAGTATTCTTGCTTGAAGAATCCCATGGATAGAGGAGCCTGGAGAGCTATAGTCCATGGGGTTACAGAGAGTTGGACATGACTGATCAACTAACACACACACACACACACACACACACACACACACAACACACACACACATGGATTGAGGAAACTTCATCACAAATCAGAACAGCGAATCAGGAGCTCTGAGTTCAAATCCAGACTCTGATGTTCTTTAGGTCCTTTGGGAAAAGCATTTATTCTCTGCCCTCTGTTTTGCTATTTCCTAAATGAGGGGATTATGTTAGCTGATTTCTCATGGGCCTCTCAGGCTCTCACTGTCTCTGAGCTGCGCTTTCTCTGATTATAATGTGGAAGGCTGAGATCAGTTTCTATCACTTCTCAACCACTCATTTTATATAACATTTCATAATAAATGTTTCATCAGTTCCACCTGCAACTCAGCTAACAGCTCCCTCCCTAGGATCCATGAAGGCTTGTCATATCATACAAAACCCAGTAATTTTCCCACTAGTCCGGGAGTTTCCCAGGATTTTCTGCCAAAGATTATTTTGGCGTCTAACAATGCTTTGGAGCTTTCTGTCGTTAGTATTATTGTCAACAAAAAACATTTCTCAAGTTCACAAGGAAAATTACCAAATAAAGACAATAAAGACATGATTATTTACTGGGTAAAAGTCAGACCATATATGAAAGAACCACACTGTCCAAACAGCATCAATACATCAGGGAGTTGGGATGCAGATAAGGTGATTAAAACAGCAGCTTTGAGGGAGACATATTGTACTAGTAGCTAGCAGAGCAAAGGGCCAGCACCTCCCTTCTAATTGGTCCAGAAATAATCATTGACAGATTAAGATTACATAAGAAGGTGGAAAGGAAAGGAAAAGTATTAGTCAGTCAGTTGCGTCTGACTCTTCATGACCCCGTGGACTATAGCCTACCAGGCTTCTCTGTCCATCGAATTCTCCAGGCAAGAATACTGGAGTGGGTTGCCATTTCTGCCTGCAGGGGATCTTCCCAACCCAGGGACTGAACCTGGGTCTCCTGCATTGTTGGCAGATTCTTTACTGACTGAGCCACCAGGAAATCCATCTAAGAAGGTGGAGTATGGGAAGAAAGGAGAAGGGACATGCATTGGAGACGGAAATGGCAACCCACTCCAGTGTTCTTGCCTGGAGAATCCCAGGGATGGGGGAGCCTGGTGGGCTGCCGTCTCTGGGGTCACACAGAGTAGGACACAACTGAAACGACTTAGCAGCAACAGTAGTATACTATAAAAGAGGCTTCCCAGGTGGCTCAGTGGTAAGAATCTGCCTGCCAGTGCATAAGACATAGGTTTGATCCCTGGATCAGGAAGATTCCCTGGAAGAGGGAACAGCAACCCACTCCAGTATTCTTGCCTGGGAAATTCCAAAGGCAGAGGAGCCTAGGGGGCTACAGTCCAATTGGGTCAGCCATGATATAGCAACTAAACAAAATAGCAAGAATCCTCCAATACACGACTGCACCATAATACAAAAGGTGGCCCCCACAATAAAAAATTATCCAGCCCAAAAGGTCATTAGGGTTGAAGCTGAAAAACTTTGAATTAGAGAAAATTTGGGAGTAAGAATGAGAGGACATTTAGCACAGATGTTAAACATAAGGATGATGTTAACTTTGAGACCAAGAAGGAGAGAGAGGAGGTGCACGGCTTACTGACGTCTGGCAACACCATCCTTTCTGAGGCTTCAGAATCAGCATCAGGAAGCACGAATAACACAGATCCCAGCTGGGTTTGTTGCTATCCTGGGAGCAGAAGTGTGGCATGGAGGTGGGGCCCAGAGTCAGCCACTGCCCTTCCTCCTCTGCCTGGTGCCTGTGCCAAGCTGAAGGCTGCTCTGAAGGAGAAAGAATGAGAGCCAGTCTGAGGGGTGAAGGCACCAGGCACAGAGGCGAGGTAGGCAAAGCAGATTTGCTTCTTCAGGATGTACCGACTGAGGCCATGTGCTTTCCTGGCCTTGAGAAGCTGCGGATGTTAGAACAGGGCCACATAGCTGCTATCTGGGTTTAGCACATGGAATCCCTGACCTAAAGCGTTCTGGGTAGTTAAATAAACCCAGCGTAGTTAGGTAGGCCCAACAGATTTTTCTCCCAACCTCATCTCCTAGTCTCCACTGCCCTCCTCTTCACTCCAGCCAAGCCAGCCTCCTTCATTAATCAGGAACACTCTTGCCTCAGGGCCTTTGCACGAGCTGCTTGCTGCCCTTGCCTGGAGTTCTCCTCCCTACACCCACATAGCTAATACCTTCACATACTCCACGTCTCTGCTCAGATGCCAGCTTCTCCATAGGCTAACCACCCAACTCAAAATACAACCCATCCTGCCAAACACATTCCTCAAGCCCAGTCCCAGCAACACTCATCACTATTTCCAGTGCTATATATAATTGTCGGCTTCCTTTATTCAATATTTATCTCTCCCCATCGGAATGTATGCTTGAGAGTTAGAAATTTTAGTATGCCTTCTTCACTGATGAATCCCAGAATTCAGTAGAGTGCCTGGCATATACATGCCTTTACATACTCACTGTGCTTTAAACCTGTGTGCCATGGCTATTCATTCCATTGCTAGTATGCCTTATGAATTAATATTTTAAATAAACCTTATAGTTATATAATGAATAATACAAATTGAATTGAATTTTTCCATTAAAATGATAATTTTATTCAGTGTAAACATTTTAGATACACAAGTTTATTAAATCTACTTAGGCAAGCCATATAAAAAAAAAATTTTTTTAATGAACAGGGACCCTTTAAGAATGAAAGCAGGAGAGCCTCTATGTCCTGTTTTCCTCACTAATAGATAAACTCACAGGGCTATTCACAATGGTGCAGCATTCATAGAATCAACAAGCTTCCAAACAGGGTGGGACTATTTTGGTTTAAAGTCGTGCTCTGCACATAGCATAGGGTAATCATGAGACCAGTGAAGCAATCAGAGATATCTAATGGCTGGGAACAGAACGTTCTTTGAAATCAACTCTGACATGAGCAGACAGTCCCGCCTTCCTTCAAACCATCCTGAAGGGGAAGTATGTCGGCTTGGACAGTAATGAAACAGGGTGGGAATTCCCCCTTCCCTTTAGTCTACTTTACAGACAAACTTCGTGAGGGTGAAAGATGGGTCATTTCCATCCACAGATGCTTTAGCGTGAAGCCAACACTGCCTGAGAAGTAAATATTGGAGAATAAGTGAAACTAACTTGAGTTCCCTGCAAAACAGAATTTTTAGAAAAACAAGTGGCATTAAAAATTGCCAACCTTTAGACACTGCTGTTTCATAGCGTCACCGATAGATGGCAGCACGTGATCCATCTTTCTTCATCAATAACTGCATTCAAAGGTATTTTTCTCAGTAAAGGTCCACTTCTCCATCCTTCAGCTCCTCTGAAACTGTCCCTGTCATCAAGCAGCAATTTAGGTGTGCAACAAAATCATAGGGTTTTTTCCCCCTCTCTTTATCTAGATAGAGCTTACCAAATAAGTTGGTAACTAGTTATCTCGGGAAGAGTCGAAAGGCACAGGGAGCGATTTTTGTGATTTTCCTTTTTAGGAGAGCTTTAACGTGAATGAACACTAATATTTGAATGATTTATGCTGAGTTGACCACTGCAATTCCTTCCAGCCCCAAACATTTCTGATCTGTGACCCAAAAAGTTCCAAAGGGTGTTTCCAATAGAAAAAAAATTATTTTCCCTAGAAAATATTTGGCTTGGCTCATATTTTAAAAATAAACAACAACAAAAAAAAACCCCCAAATCAAACGATCCTTTGGGTAAATAAAAGTATTCAACAAAGAAAATCAAAACCTGGTAGACAGCCCACTAGAGTAGTACTTTAAAAAAAAAGAAAAAGAAAAACAGAGTTTTTTAAGCTACTAGTCACAATTAATCCATGTTTTGGAAATCACCTATGTAGGCCATAACAAGCATTGTAGAATACTTTATATTATGATTCAATATATTATTACAATACAATATAACATGCTACAATATATACAATACGGGCTTCCCAGATGGCTTAAGCGGTAAAGAATCCCCCTGAGTCAGGAGACTCAGGAGACACAGGTTTGATTCCTGGGTTAGGAAGATCCCCTGGAGAAGGAAATGGCAGCCCACTGCATTATTCTTGCCTGGAAAATTCCATGGACAGAGGACCTTGGCAGGCTATCGTCAATGGGGTTGCAAAGAGCTGGACATGACTGAGAGACTGAACGCACACATGCACAATACATCAGCGTGTATCCCTGCGTATAGGGTTCTAAGGTAAAACTCCTCTGTTGGCTCATGGCCAAAGAAAAGTTACAAAACTTGGCCATGGAGGGCTGTGTTTGCTTTAAACATGTGCATTTTCTATTGAAAAAAATTTACAAATAGAATTTGGGGTCAGTGTTACTGGCATAAAACAGCAAGCTAAATTGAGGGTCTCCCCAACCACTGGTTTACAAATATAGAGAATTAGGCCATTTATCATTATTGTTATCCATGTATTCACAATTTTCCATAACAATCCTATTATCAGGCATTTTGTCTTATTCTGCCATAAACATATTCATACTCATGAATTTATATGTCTGAAATTTCAGTTTAGAAAAACCTAGTCACTGATTTACTGATAGGCCAGGGGTCAAAACTTAAATGTCTAAAGGAGCTGGTCAGGTAAAATGAATAAAACAGGCCAGCAGAAGCAAAGGACTAAATTTGGATTTTATAGGAAATATGTGATTTTCTAAAGTTGAAAAGTAACATTTAAAAATGAAAGAAAAAAAAAGCTGGATCTGCTTTCAACTAAATTATATCCCTCATGAATTTATATGTTGAAACCCTAACTCTCAAAATGACTATATTTGGAGACAGGGTCCTAAGGAAGTAATTACGGTTAAGTGAAATCTAAGTCTAGGGCCCCAATCCAATAGGAAGAATGGCCTTATCAGAAGAGGAAGAGAGAAAAATATCCTATGCACACATTAAGGAAAAGCTATGTAAGCCCGTGGACTGTAAGGAGATCCAACCAGTCCATTCTAAAGGAGATCAGTCCTGGGTGTTCTTTGGCAGGAATGATACTAACGCTGAAACTCCAGTACTTTGGCCACCTCATCCGAAGAGCTGACTCATTGGAAAAGACTCTGATGCTGGGAGGGATTGGGGGCAGGAGGAGAAGCGGACGACAGAGGATGAGATGTCTGGATGGCATCACCGACCTGATGGACATGAATTTGGATAAACTCCGGGAGTTGGTGATGGACAGGGAGGCCTGTCGTGCTGTGATTCATGGGGTCGCAAAGAGTCGGACACGACAGAGCGACTGAACTGAACTGAACTGATGTAAGCCCATGGCAAAATGGTGGCTGTCTACCAGCCATGCAGAGAGCCCTCACCTGGAATTGTAACTGCCAGCACGTGGTTTTGGACTTCTAGCCTCCAAAACTGTGAGAAATGTGTTTCTGTTGTTGAAGCCAACCAGTTTGTGGTATTTTGTGACAGCAGCTAGAACATTCTAATACAAGGCCTAAGACCTAGATATGCCCAAGATTCTTCAGTTTGCAACCTCTGCCTCAGTTACACTTCAGCTTGAGTGATGTAAGCCTAACTGGGGTAAGTGTCTGAAGTCACTTTAAGGCATCAATCCTCACAATGGCTATGAAATCTCAATACAACTGTGACAGGATATTTGTTCATAAAACAAATATTTCAAGAGTATGTGATCAAAACTTGTTTGACGGTGAGTAAAGTAAGGAAAAGAAAAGCTACCTTGAGAACTTAGAGAAGAAATATGACCGTTTCCAGAAGAGGTGATCTTCATAGTTTCAGAATGAGTGCTCTCCTCAGCCCTATGCAGGCAGGCTGGAGAGGGATTGGCAGGCATCCGGCAGGACAGGGCCTGTCGGATCTGGCTTTCACTTTCTTCTTCCTTTCCTGTTCCAAGTCATCGGTCCTCACCCTGTCCCATTGCAATTCACACATTATTTGGTTTAATCCCATGGTTTTCAAGATTTCATTCATTTTTGGACAATTTTTTAATACTTAGAAAGTGTTCACTTTGTGTTATGCACACATCTAGGTTCTGAGATACATCTGTGAAGAAAACAGACGAAATTTCTTGTGTTCACAGCATTTCCATCCTAGTTGGGTGAGACAGATGATCAACAAAGTAAATAAAACATGTGATGTGCTAGAAGGCAGTAAGGTACCTTCTAGCAGGATCGTTTGAGAGTACTTAATTCTGCTCCGTGTGCATGCATGCTTAGTTGCTCAGTTGTGTCCGACTCTTTGGCCACCCCATCGACTGTAGCCCACCAGGCTCCTCTGTCCGTGGGATTCTCCAGGCAAAAATACTGGAGTGGGTTGTCATTCCCTTCTCCAGGGGATCTTCCCGACCCAGGGATTGAACCCTGGTCTCCTGAATTACAGGCAAATTCTTTACCATCTGAGCCACCAGGGAAGCCATTGCGAGTTTTAATTAATTTAATAAACTATGTGATTCAATCATCTTTATTCAACTTGTGAGCCTTTCTTTGAGAGCTTGCCTAGTTGTGACCCTTAAGGTTGTCATAGCCGTGGAATAATTTTCCACGTGACAAAAATGAAAAGTGCTTTAGCATCAAAAATAGAGCACAAAAGGGAGATGGAGGGGGGGTAGTTTAAATAGAGTGGTCAAGAAAAATCTGATTGAGAAGGCAACATTTGAGCAAAGACTTGAAGGGGTTTAAGGAGCAAGACAGGCAGATAGCCATCCTCAGGAAGATCAGTCCAGACGTGGGACCTGTATATACAAAGAGCCCCAGTTGTGAGCTTTTCTGGCAAGCTCCAGGGACAGCAAGGAGGCCTGCCAGAAGTCAAGGGAGAGAGAGCACAGAGACTGTCCCAAGAGGCCCTGTAGATCCCTATGAGAATTTTGGCTTTTTACTCTAAAATGATTATCTTCCCTGGTGGCTCAGTGATTAAGAATTGCCTGCTGATGCATGAAATGAGGGTTTGATCCCTGGGTCAGGAAGATTGCCTAGAGGAGGAAATGACAACTCCCTCCAGTATTTTTGCCTGGGAAATCCCATGGACAGAGGAGCCTACAATCCATGCTATAGCAAGAGAGTGGGACACAACTTAGTGACTCAACAGCAACAATTAAAATGATTGTCGCTGGGAAGTTTTGGACAGGAGAGTGGTTGGATTGACGTTTTAACATGATCAGTCTGGTTACTGTATACTAGAAAGGAGCAGGGTCAGGGAAGGGAGGTCATTGCAGGGCAGGAGACGATTGCAATGATCCAGGCAAAAGGTGATGGTGGCTCAGACCAAGATGGTGCCAGTAGTGGTGGTAAGACGTGATAAGCCTCTGGAAATGTTTTGGAAGCAGAGCTAACCAAGTTGGCTATCAGATTAGATGTGAGAACTGAGAAGGGAAGGAATCAGTGGTGAATCCAAGGATTTAAACCTTAACCACTGGAGGTAGAGATACCATTAACTATAGGAGGAGAAAATTGGGAAAAGTTAGTATCTTTTTACTGAAGAAGGAACTGAAACTTTAATAGGAAGTGAGTTGTTGGAGCCAAGAATCTACTCAAGTAAGGTCATGTTTCCAAGCTCACCTCTCTGTCTCTCAGCCCTCTGAGAAGCGTATTTAAGAAAGAAACAGAGAGGAGTATACAGGGAGAGGGGCTAGACAGGGCTCCCCACCATCCTAGGACTTCCCTGGTTGCTCAGACGGTAAAGCGTCTCCTACAATGCGGGAGACCTGGGTTCAATCCCTGGGTCTGGAAGATCTCCTGGAGAAGGAAACCCACTCCAGGATTCTTGCTTGGAAAATCCAGGCAAGGACAGAGGAACCTGGAAGAATACAATCCATGTGGTCGCAAAGAGCCGGACACGACTGAGCAACTTCACTCTCACTTTCACTTTCCCCACCATCCAAAAACAGAATGCTCCTATGAAAACTTTCATAAGCCAAAATGGCATAAAGTAAAGATGCAATTACCTTAGGACACATCATGCGATGGATGCACAAAATAAATTGAGATAAAGCACAAGTGCTCACTGACACAGTTCATAGCTACGGCAGCTTGATGCTGAGATGCCAAGGGTAGTGTCCAGGGAAGGTGCTTGGAAGTGCCACTCTCATTGCTTACAATGCTCACTGTCCCTACAACGGCTCACTGCAAAACAAACGCTGAATGCTATTCTCACTTTTCGTCCTTTTTCTTAAAAGCAAAACTCCTCGTTGAATTTCTTTTAGTTAGCAAAGGTGGGTACCATTATAGGTCTTTCATAAAAGCAATGTGGCATAAAATGCACTTCTGAAAAGTGGGGCATACCTGTATACAGAGAGCAGCTTGTTCTGATTGCCACGGGGAATCAAAGATTTCATAGAGGAACACTTACAGCATGGCCTCTAAGGGTGACCGGCTCTGGAGATGGGAGGAGATTCCAGAGAGAAAGTGGCATGCACAGAACTGAGACACAGAGAATGTAGGGAAAACTCAGAGTCACCAAGTCAGCATATCTGAGGGCTGGGTTACACCATTTCTACCTTTTTACTTTAGCTCAACATTTGGCTTAAATATCTTCGGACCTCAATTTCTCTTCCATACAGACCCGGAGCATTATACAGGGATCAAGAAAGAGTGAGGTTTTATTTTCCAGGTGAGAGGGAATCTTTCAAACAGATTTTGCTTCCTGTGCTTCTGGGCGCTGCTAGTCTGAAACCAGCAATTAGAGACAGGTAACTCCTCCTTCCTCAGCGATGGCAAGCAGATATCCCAGGTCAGATGCAGAAATTATTTGTAAACATGAAGGTTATCTGATACCCTGAACTCAGCACTTCTCGGTTTTTATAGTGCATGAGAATCATGTAAAACCAATTCTGATTCCATGAGTCTGAAATGGGGCCAGACTTGAGAGTCTGCACTTTTATCAAATTCCCCAGTGATGCTGATGCTGCTGTTCTGTGGACCATTTCTGAGGAACCAGACCCCAGCGATTTGTAAAGTGCCCCAAAGCCAAGATTACACGGGAAAGGCCTAGAAATGAGGGCCTTTGGAGTCTAGGCCTGGATGTTAAGTAAGTATCACCTATCAGACATTTAACTTCTTATTTTGAAGAAGGGAAAGGTTATCAAGTTCAGCTAGGAAATATTAAACTCAGGAAAACCAGAAGCGCATCTTCAGACGTTAAGAACTTGAGGAGAAAAAGACAAAATGAAGAGGAAGAAATTGCAGAATATTTGCCTCCCTCCTATCCCCAGAGCAAGAAAAGCCACAAATCCACAGGACGAGCAGGAAGAGCCTGTTGGGCTTTGATCACATGGAGCAGAGGGAAAGTCTGACACTGGCCTGG
This sequence comes from Ovis aries, assembly GCF_016772045.2. Lineage (NCBI taxonomy): Eukaryota > Metazoa > Chordata > Mammalia > Artiodactyla > Bovidae > Ovis > Ovis aries. The sequence continues at coordinate 62,858,914 of NC_056061.1, forward strand.
GCATGGGTGACCCCTGTGACCTTTGTGATGGGCGCCCCTCCCAAAGGAGGAATGCGGTAAAGGCAAGAACCACTTGAAAATGAAATGAGTGGTAATTAGAAGTGGAAAAGCTTGTTATCTAGGCAGTTGTTCTTTGCGAAAGTTCCCATGGGTATTTGGGACATGCTTGTGTAGCGAGGGTGAGAGCATAAGAGGAAGAATTTAATTACGTAAAATGATTTCAGAGCTTCTGCACGCGTGCCCGTGAGATTGTTGTCAGTGACAGCTCCAGGTACGCTGTCAGCAATGCTGAGGATGGAGGGACCCACGCTGCCTCCTTTGATCTCTTGTCTTCAGCTATCACTGCACGGAAGGAAATCGACAGCTCCATGGCTCCTGCCACCTGTTATTATGCAACTGTGGGCCATTAACCAAATTTCAGAGTCAGCGTCTCATCCACCTGGTGAGTGATTCTCAACACAGACCAGCAGTTACAGCCTGGGCTTGGGAGCCAGACTTCCAAGGTTGCAAGCATCACCCTTTGTAGCTGTGAGCCTTGGAAAGTTATTTACCCTTACTGTGCCTCAGTTTCCTCATCTCTGCAAATGAAGATATGAGTGGTACTTACCTCATGTCATTGTTTTGAGGATTAATTGAGTTAAGAGTTGCAAAGTGCTTAGACAGTGCTAACACAGTAAGTAGGATACAGGTATGAGGACTCTCAGACCCTCAGAGGTCTATGGACATCTTTTCCAAAGGACTGAAGTATTTTCCACATCTTCACCTTAACTCCAGGTTGTTATTATTAGTTCATCTTGGGTCATCTGGATAACCACCTCATAACCGAGGACTGGCTTGCTATTTCAATGCTCTCACAGGCACCTGAGTGCTGAATGGAGAAAACCTCTTAAGAGGTGCAGATTCTAGGCACCTCTCAGCTCACAGCAGAAACAGCAGACTGAGTTTCGAGACTTGGTTTGGGGCCAATGAGTTCCATTGTCCATGACAAGTTGATGGTGAGTCTAGATGACATCTTTGCACATACTTATTTACATAGTTGTGAACACAAAATTAAAACATTTTATTCCCATTTCTAGCAGTAATCAGTCTAAATGCCTGCTTCTTTTAGCCAAAAAATTGCTGCAGTCCAATCCTATCTTCAAGTGAATCAGATAGCTTTCTAGAATTACAGGAGTCCCACTTTTCCATGGTCTCTCTTTCTTTGGTTTGTTATTCTTGGTCAACCATGGTAGAAAATCTTAAATGAAAACTTTCAAAAATAAACAATTCACAAGTTTTAAACTGTACTGCATTCTGAGAAGTTGGGCTGAAATCTGGTGCCACTCCGCTCCCTCCTGTCTGAGACGTGAATCATCCTTTTGTCCGCCGTACCCCTCTCAAACATATTAATATTTCCATTTCTATTGATGCATTTCAGAGAAATAAATCCTGTATTAATGTGTAGGTTGGCCCATGAGATCTTGCTGCTAAATTGTGTCATTTATTATTGAGACATACTTTTACTTCCCAAAGAGACGTCCATTTTGTATTTCATGAAATGTGCACATGTTATAGATTATAATGACTTGCTCATTTAGCAAATAATAACTGAGAGCTTAGCATGGACCCAACCCAATGCTAAGTGACCAACCAAAAAAGCTATGGCCCCTGACATCATGGAGGTTACAATCTCATGAGAAGCAAGAGATAAATATATAAACATACAAACACAAGGGTATTCTATGAGGAAGAACTCTATGAGAACAGGGGCAGGAGCATAGCAACTTAATTGAGTAAGTAAGTTTAGAAAGGGGCTTCCCTCGTGGCTCAGATGGTAAAGAATCTGCCTGCAATGCAGGAGACCTGGTTTCATCCCTGGGTCAGGAAGATCCCCAGAAGAAGAGAACAGCTTACCTAATCCAGTATTCTTGCCTGGAGAATCCTGTAGACATAGGGGCCTGATGGGCTACAGTCCATGGGGTCCCAAAGAGTCAGACTCAACTGAGCATTTAATACTTGAGGGAGTGATATTCGAACTAAGACCTAAAGAATGCTTTAAAAAGTCAAATGAGGGATGGTAGATTTCTTGGCAGAATTGATAGTAAAAGTCTGTTAGTTAATTTTCCATTTGCCTAGTTTAATTTGCTGCCATTTAAAATAGTTAATGCCCCCTGGTTTTAGAAGTAGAAAAGAAAATTCTCTAGAAACAAATACAAAGTCATAGAGAAGGCTGCAAAGTGGAAAAGAACTTGGCACAGTAGAGAAGTAATTGAAGGCTCAGCAAGACTAGAGCACAGTGAGCGCTCTCCTTGAGGCTGGGGAGAAGCCAGAACCAGTATGAGTTTGGATTGTATTCTAAGGTCAATTGGAAGTTTTCGGAAGATTTAAACAATGGGGTGAAATACCACTTTGACCTTTGTATGAAGAAGGGATGACCAGGCAGGAGTGGAAAGAACAGCTCAAAAAGCCACTGCAGTGGTCCAAGCAGTGTCACCAGATGTCAACCTTTGCATAGAGAAATGACGATGGCTTGGACTTAGGGAGAGTGGTAAAGAAAAAGGAAGTTGATCTGAGATCTATTTTGAAGGTATAATCTGCAAAACTTTGTTTCTTATTGCTTTTTATAGAGGATAATTTTTAATTCTGGGTTTCTGACTTGAGCAACTGGGTGATGGAAGAAGAGGAGGGTTCCTTCTAAAGGACTTGGGACAAGAGAAAGATGGGAGAGGAGGTCAAAAAGGATGTCAAGACAACGTATAGGGGTGGGATGGAGTGGGAGGTTGGGGGGAAGGTTCAGGAGGGAGTGGACATATGTATCCCTATGGATGATTCATATTGATGTATGGGAGAAACCAACACAATATTATAAAGCAAGTATCCTTCAATGAAAAATAAATAAATTTTTTTTAAAAAGTGAAAGGTATTGTACAACCAATCACTCTATGGTACAACATTCCCGCAGAGAAGAACTCACACACCAAAAATTAGTGGTAAGTAAGAGACCGACTCATGGAAGACAGGATAGTGTCATTAAAAATAGAAGCTTCTGCTGGCAAAAACAGGAAGTAAGGCCATGAGATTTTCTGTAAAACTTACCTAGTTTAATTTGCTGCCATTTAAAATAGTTAATGCCCCCTGGTTTTAGAAGTAGAAAATTCTCTAGAAACAAATACAAAATCTTAAGGTCTACACAAGCCAGTTTTTTGGTGTCAACTTTCTTAGCATGAAGAGAAGAAAGAACCTTCACTAGAGATGTTCTATGACTTTTCAGAGGTCTTATTGATTCAGAAAATGACAGAGCCGGGATTGAAAACCTGGGGAACCTAAGATATGAATTCTTAAATGAATTAAGGTATTAACGATCAGAATAGTCCAAACTATCACTTTTCAGCTTCAATAATTCCACCTGGTTGTCTGTGCTCCCAGAATCACTGAAGAATTGTTCCATGCTTTACTTGAACTGTTTGGATGTGGTCAAGGGCTTTGAAACAAAGTTTTTAGAATTTAGACAGATTAATAAGATTATAATTACAGGTATTTCTTCAATAGTCTTTCCTGTCTGAAGATCCTGAAATGATTGAGAAAAACTTTCTACCATAACTGCTGTGCTATGCTTAGTCGCTCAGTCATGTCCAGCTCTGTGGCACCATGGACTATAGCCCACCAGGTTCCTTTGTCCACAGAATTCTCCAGGCAAGAATACTGGAGTGGGTTGCCATTCCCTTCTCCAGGGGATCTTCCCAATCCAGGGATCAAACCCAGGTCTCTTCTGTTGCAGGCAGATTCTTTATCATCTAAGCCACCATGGAAGACTTAGTATCAATTATATGTCACATGACTTTCTAGCTGAAGGTGCCTGCAGGTGAAAACAAAATAAGGCAGTGAGAAGTTGGCCTTAGACATATTGAAGCTCTATTTATGGGGATGTTGCTTAATGGTTCAGAGAATAGACTCAGAGCCAGATGATCTGGCTCAGAATTCAAGTTCCACTCCTATCGATACCAAATTTCTAGCTGTGAGATCTTAAACTAGGTACCCAACACTCTGAACCTCAATTTCCTCATCAGTCATATGAAGATGATCTATAATTTGCCTGGGTTAAATGAGATACTGTTTACAAAAGGCTTCCTCTGACGTGCTACTTCAGTGTTAGCACAAACATGCACACTGAGTAACTGGGCTAAAGGTGGTGTTTGAGTTTTTAGCTCTTCATGAATGAACCGCAGGAGGATGTGGTGACTTGATAAATGCAGTTGTCCTAAGAACAAATGTTTGTACCTAATTACATTAAAAATTCCCGGGTTGTGTTAAAACCTAAACATAAGGAATATGAAAAGACCTATCTTGCAAAGGAGCTGATGGTACTTAGATCCTTTTGATTCTAATTTATAACTTAGCTGATGGGTGACATCCACATTCATGGTGCTTATCCAATTTAAAGATTATTTCAGAAACCTGTATGAGCGATAGGTGATGGCTCATATTTTTAAATTAATTTAAAATTTATTAATTTAGTAAATTAATGTAATATGTAATTAATTTAATATTTTTCAGGTGCTTGTGCTTCCCACAAGCACCTGTGGGAAGAATTCAGAAAGCCAGAAATATGATTGCTTCTACCCAAGTAGCTTTTAGTCCAGTAAAAGACGCAAATATAATAGTCAGAAAATAAACCAAACTGGGTCGTAGCTGTGTTGAGTGTAACTAGATTTAAAGCTTTCTAATCCAGGCTGGCGTGCTGCGATCCATGTGGTCGCAAAGAGTCGGACACGACTGAGAGACTGAACTGAACTGAATCCAGGTTCCAAATTCAATGCTGGAGTTACAGCCTCAAGAATATGCCAGAAGTAAAGACTCTTCCTGTGGCCTGGGGCAGTATGTTACAGACCAGGGAGCAGGTTTCAATAGAAGAGGCTCCATAGGTATGGCAACAGTCGAGGGTCAACTTGGCCGATCTTAGAAAGAAGGATAAATAATAGGGGCATCTCTTTAGTGCACAGTCTGATTTTTAGGAACTCGTTTCATAAGAGATTAGACATATAGCAAAAACTTCTCATTTCACTCCCTGCTTAAATTATCTTAATGCTCTCCAGCACAAAACCAAAGTCCTTAGAAAGCATAAGGATTTTTCATGACCTGGCTCCTACCTTCAGAACCTTCAATCAACAGTGGCTTCAACCAGCGCTTCCCAAGTTGTACTGTATTCAACACCTTTCGATCACGAGGGCTTCTTATTAAAGGTACATTGTGGTTTAGGAAGTCTGGGGCAGGATCTGAGAAATTTTTTTCTAACAAGCTCCTAGGTGATGCTGATTCTGTTGGTATATAGCCTACAATAGGAATAGCAATACCTTCACAGAATGGCATTTTCCCTCCTTCACAAAAAAAGAGAAATGTGAAAGTATCAGTAGATTTGGTTCAGATCAACAAGGTCAGTGCTCTGGGACTGGCATGTAAGGAATATGACCCACAGGTCAAAATCTAGCCCACTGACTATTTTTGTGCATAAAGTTTTGTTAGAACACAGCCTTGCTCTCTCTCTCTCTTTTTTATTTTTTATTTTTTGCAAATTGCCTGTTGATGCTTTTGCATCAGAATGGCAGAGTTGTGATGAAGCAAATGTGGCCCTTACAACCTAAAACACTGACCCGTCATCTGGCCTTCTATGAAATAAGTGTGTTCCCTCCTGCCTGAGACATTATATTCTCTCTGGACCTTGGTCCAGCATCTCTCCCAAACTCAGTGAGAACTCTGCTGACAAGGAAGAAAGGCAGGAAGTAACCATGTTTGTAACATGGCTTCTCCCCCTCACATCTTACTGTCCTGTCCTCTAATGTTCAACCCATCCTTCCGCCAGGGAACATGATTGACAGTTCCTCAAAGGCATCAAGCTTCAGTGCGACTTCAGAAAATGCCCAGGATGTTTTTAGGACAGTTAGAAGACCACTGGCATTGAATATTTGCCCAAAACAATGTTAAAAGGCTTACAGGCTGGACAGGTTGTTAACGGATTGATGAGGAGGATGACCTCAGGTTCCCAACTAAAGTTTGGACTTAAAAGTCAGTGAGGGACCTTGAAGGATTTTAAAGCATGGGATCAGGTTATTGTTTTATAAAATCTTTATATGTTTTACATTGCTTTCTATCTTTATATGCTTTGTACTGTTTATACAATTCTGATAACATATGTAAAATGCCCCATTGTATTCGTCTGCTCAGGCTGACATAACAGAATACCATAGAGTGGGTGCCTTAAACAACAGAAATGTATTTTCTCACAATTCTAGAGACCAGAAGTCCAAGACCCACTTATTGGAAAATTCAGTTCCAGAGGAGGTCTTCTTTCCTGGTTTGTAAATAGAGCCACATTCTCACTGTGTGCTCACATGATCTCTTATCTGTGCTTAAACAGAGTGAGGGGAATCTCTGATACTTCTTCCTCTTCTTTTTAGATTAGAATTCTACCTTTATGACCTTCAGTTCAGTTCAGTTGCTCAGTCGTGTCCGACTCTTTGTGACCCCATGAGTCACAGCACGCCAGGCCTCCCTGTCCATCATCAACTCCCGGAGTTCACTCAAATTCACGTCCATCGAGTCAGTGATGCCATCCAGCCATCTCATCCTCTGTCATCCCCTTCTCCTCCTGCCCCCAATCCCTCCCAGCATCAGAGTCTTTTCCAATGAGTCAACTCTTTGCATGAGGTGGCCAAAGTACTGGAGCTTCAGCTTTAGCATCATTCCTTCCAAAGAACACCTTCAGTTCAGTTCAGTTCAGTTGCTCAGTCATGTCTGACTCTTTGCGACCCCATGAATCGCAGCACGCCAGGCCTCCCTATCCATCACCATCTCCCGGAGTTAACCTTAGTTAACCTTAATTATCTTCCTTAAACCCCCATTTCCGAATGCAGTTACCATGGGGGTTAGGGCTTCAGTACATGAATTTTGGGGAGATACAATTCAGTCCCCAACAGCCGATGGGAAGGGAAATTTAGGCAAGGAAGTAAGTAGGACCACCAATGAAAAATGAGCAGCTGAAAATGCCGTAGCCTGACTGAGAGCCATGAAGGATAAGAATGGAAAGAAAGCAAGGAATGGCAAGGGCAAGACCATAAAAAATAGATATTTACATCAGTAGGTCTTGGTAAACTATTGAATTCAAGGAAATACCCTGACAGCTCATTTAGAATCTGAAGATTAGATAACAGAGCCAGGTTAACAGGAAAATGAAGATCTGGGAGCAGGAACTTCTTTGGGCAAATACAATGTTTTGGGATCTACTCAATCTGAGATACTATGGAGTTAGCCACATATACTTAGAAGAAGATTAATTCCTCTTCTCTTAAGGAAATGATACCTATCTTTTATCAATAAGTTGTTGTTATTGAGTTGTTTTTTTTTTTAATCATCACACTTGCCCCTTGAGACTACTCATTTGTGAGAATATCATCAGGTTCTTCATGATGTAAGCAATCACATTCGCTCTCTTATTCTGATTGGTGGGAATGATTCTATCACCACAACATGTTACCGTAACATCTAAGACATATTTAGTAGATATTCATTTGTGCATGCGTTCAAGTGATAAATAGGTAGTGAATATCAACTGATTGAAAGATAAGAGTTCTAGACAGTAGGGGTTTAAAGATAGCCATCTAAAAAGGAGCTAACTCTAAGCTGAATTGAAAGCGAGCTTAGTAGTTCTGTTCTAGGAGTGCTTACTCATTTTCTCATCTAAGCTTTCTCTTTCATCAGTTTTCTTTAACTGTCAGAAAATGAGGTAGCATTCTGAGAAGGATCTAGGTACACCACAAGAAAGTTCTAGAGAAGGCTGATAGAGGAAACTAGCTTGTGATGGTATTTCTGGAAGCTGATTTGACAGCCCTGCCCAGTAGGAGCGAGCTCTTTAAGAAACAATCTGAAGATTGGGCTGCAGACACAGCACAAATCTATAATAACTGTGTCTCATGCATGTTTTACCTGTGAGGACCATATCCTCGTGCAAAGGGTGTGGTTTTACTGTAGCCTGCCTTGTTTAATCATCGGAAGAAGAACAAGTCAGAGCAAAAGACCTTCAGGATCCTTCCAGCTGTTTCCTAGGATTCATTCTTGCTGATAATATACCCTCTTCAAAATACTCTTTTAACTTGAAACTATGAATTCCAAACACTTTTAATGATACCTTCTGCCCTGTGTAGCCTACAGGATCACTTGTGGAGACTGTTTTCCCTCTGTTAGCTGTGGAATTTCCTCTCTTGTATGTGCTCTGTTTTCGAGTAAAATAAACCTAACCCAATGCCTTTTGACTATCTGTACTTTCAAATCAACAAATATTTAAGTCTCCCCATGGCATGCATGACCTTGGGCCAGGTGCTGTGAGTTACACAAAGATGAATGAGACTTGGACCTTGTCCTTAAATATTCAAACCAGCAAATGACAAAGAACACAATTACATGGCTGATCGTTAAGCTCTGGACTTAGACAGACATAAGGTGGAATTTCAGCTTCTCCACCTCTCAGCTTAAGCAAGTTGTTTCAATTCTTCTAAGATCCTGGCTTTTTCCCACCCCCCCCCCCAACAAATGGCCATGATTATAATATCTGCTTCCTGAGACTGTTGCAAGGATTAATTAAATAATAAACCTAAAAGACAGTACCTGACACACAGAAAATGCTTGATGCAATTTAGTCTTATTATTTTTGCTATTATCAAGAGGATATTTAGACCTTTCCTTCTGAACGCCCCTCCCCTTAGTCCTGCCTTTTTTTTTTTTTTTTTTCCCTACTGTACTTCTCAAACTGCAAGGGATTCTCCAGTTTTCTTTTAAGAGCAGAGAGAAAAATGGTGTGCAAAGGACCTAGGATTTGAGCAGAAGCCTGACTGCAGATATCCAGGTACCATGAGAGATGATGTTGTGCCTCAGTTTATCTGATTCAGTCCTGTTGTTACCCTCTCCTTCCTGACCGTTAAGAATCTTGTAGAAAAGAGCCAAACACACCGTCATGCAGCCGATGTTGGATCTCAGGCATTTGCTGCATAAATGTTTATTTTCTACATCTCTGTGCGCCCGGCCCTGAGTCAGTGCTGGGGACAGAGCGGTGGACATGGCAGCCTAGGGCTCTGGCCTCATGGAACACGCAGCCCGGCAGTCAGCAAACAAACACCTCAGGACAAGCAGCGCTCTGGAAGCCAACAGAGCTGGGCTCAGCCTAGGCTATGAGGCATCACCATGACCTTCCACCAGGGGCCACATCACAAGTCTCATGCGCAGGCTGGTAACTCTCCGTTGCCAAACTGGAAACACAGAGTGAAATGAATAATTGAAAGCTTCAGATCTAAGCAAGGGATTAAGCGGTAGGAAATTGAAGTCTAATTATATCATTGTTTTTAAATTGCAAAAGAATGCGGGCTAAGGGACAGTTTTAAACTCTCCAAACTATTTTCTGGCCAGAAATGTTAGTTCACCAAAAGTCATCTGGTGACTAAGGGGTAACTGCTGATATTTCCTGTACCCTGCCCCAATTCTCAGGATGACAATTCTCAGGAAACCACCAATGGAAAGTAAACCATGAATTTGATCTCAAAATAATGTAGCACAGTTGGAGAGCACCGACTTCAACTGAATGAAGGCTCTGAGGTGCTCCAGATTTGCTTGGTTAGCGAGGCTGAGCTGGTCTCCATGAAAATGGTCGTTCTGATGGTCACAAGGGTTTGCAGCTGCTGTGCTGTGCTTAGTTGCTCTGTCGTGTCCGACTCTTTGTGACCCCATGGACTGTAGCCTGCCAGACTCCTCTGTCCATGAGGATTCTCCAGGCAAGAATAATGGAGTGGGTTGCCATGCCTTCTTCTTCAGGGGATCTTCCCAACCCAGGGATCAAACACTTGTCTCCCTCAATGCAGGTAAATTCTTTGCCGTCTGAACCACCAGGAAAATCACAAGGTTTGCAGCAATTTTACCTAAAAATAGCATCCATCTGGCCAGGATCTGATTGCCATCCCTTGAGATTCAGGAAGTCATGACTGTCTAATCACACAACCTGGGTGGTGGTCAGGTAGGGGCTGAACCCTGGCGTGAGGATATCTCTCCCCCAGGAATTAGTGCTGGGTCAAGGCCCAGCTGACCTCAGATTCAGCGCCTCTCACCTGACTCACTCTGTGATGGTGGAGGCTGCCCTCAACAACAACTTGAAGATGTTCCAAATGGTGGGTAAAGCAAACCTCCAGGCAATTCAGGATGGGCGAGACTGGGAGTCCAGGCAGTAGTGAAAAGCCTTGCCATTTGTTGAGCCATTACTCTGGGTCTGCTGCTGCTGTTGCTAAGTCGCTTCAGTCGTGTCCAACTCTGTGCGACCCCATAGACGGCAGCCCACTAGGCTCTGCCGTCCCTGGGATTCTCCAGGCAAGAACACTGGAGTGGGTTGCCATTTCCTTCTCCAATGCATGAAAGTGAAAGTGAAAGTGAAGTCGCTCAGTCGTGTCTGACCTTCAGCGACCCCATGGAGTGCAGCCTTCCAGGCTTCTCTGTCCATGGGATTTTCCAGGCAAGAGTACTGGAGTGGGGTGCCATTGCCTTCTCTGACTCTGGGTCTAGCAGAGTTCTATCATTAAATTCCACTCCAACTCCCTGGTAACCATGATGCTAAGAGGTTAATGTGTGGGCAGTCCTGCGGGGCAGGGAGAAAAGAGCTAGAAAAATAAATGTAGTTGGAGGCCTTAGGTAAGAATTCAGACACTGAGACCAAGGGAAAGGTATATGAATGAACCAGTGCTCTCAAAGACAGATTAGGAGTCTGGCAGGGTTGGGGGGTGGGGTGGCACTCACCCCAACTCAGGGGCTGTATTAAGTGAGTCAAGACAAAAAAAGAGCAGAGGGGAGGACAAAGAGGGCTTTGGAAAATGAAGGGGGAGCCAGAAGTTGGTTTGGGTTCTGGGTTCCAGCTTCCAAGTCTATCTCAGAGAGAGAGAGAAACTCTCTCCCTACCAGTTGCTGCATGCCTGCCAGTCTGGAAAGCAGGCTCAGGCTGCTTAAGTACATCTTGATCCATGACTCAGGGTCAGCAACTATGGACAGCAGAGAGGACAGGAAGGAGGTGAGACAGGCAAGTTGTAAAAGGCAGCACAGTCAGTTCAGTTCAGTCGTGTCCAACTCTTTGCAACCCCACAGACTGCAGCACGCCAGGCCTCCCTGTCCATCACCAACTACTAGAATTTGCTCAAACTCATGTTCATCAAGTCGGGGATGCCATCCAACCGTCTCATCCTCTGTCGTCCCCTTCTCCTCCTGCCTTCAATCTTTCCCAGCATCAGGGTCTTTTCCAATGAGTCAGCTCCTCACATCAGGTGGCCAAAGGATTAGAGCTTCAGCTTGAGCATCGGTCTTTCCAATGAATATTCAGGACTGATTTCCTTTAGGATTGACAGGGCTGTCATTTACTGGAAAGGCAACCCTGATTCCCATGCAAGATTCAGACATTTCTGAGGAAAACTTGAGATTACCTCATGCTTTTGCAGAAAATGTACTTTCATTTTCACCAACAAACAGTCTCTTTCCCCAGCTGCAAATAAATGTCTCTCCCTGTCCCTTTTGGGACAGGCAGCTGGCAGCAGAGCAAGTCTGCTAGACCCTAGTTAGTGGGAAAGGAAGAGAAGAACCACAGGCCTGTTTATGAGGTGCATTCAGAGAGCATGGTGGGCAACACAAAGAAATGATAGGACTGCTCTGAGGCCCCCTCCTCACTCCTCATTGCAACAGAAGTATGGTAAGTGGCAGAGGAGGGGCTGGAGAGGGGATGAGGCAACCAAAACTGCCTGGGCTTTAGGTTTTAAGACCAGCCCTGCCAGCTCCAGATTTATGAGACCTGGAGCAACAGATCTGCTCTCAGCTTCTGTGTTTGCATCCCTAAAATGGGGGCATTGTGTTTTATGATGCTGAGGATCAGATAAGACTGTGAAAAATCCTGGTCCTCCCCAAACTCCCGTATACCTCAGCCAGAAACCAGGGAGTCAAGGAGACGCCCTGCTCCCTTGTTTCTCACCTCCTACCATTTCTGTCCCCCAAATCTCTCTTGAATTCATCCCTTCCTGTTCCTCCCTATTGGTCCTGTCTAATGTTAGGCTCTCATACTCTCTCGCCTGGATACACTGGCTCCTGATGTCCACTTCTACCTTCCATGTATGCATCAGCCTCATCCACTCACATCAATCAGTAAATAGCTTCTAAGGAGGAGGCATTCCAGCTTTCTCTCTGCCTCATCTTGGTCAAGCACAATAATATGGAATAGGCTCCCCCTAGAATGTCTGAGAAATAAGTAATATAAGTAGAGGAATGAATTCACTGGACATATGTGAAAACACCTTTCTTACAAGACAGTATAAGAATACAAGATATTCCTTTCTTTTTCATTTTAATAAGCATGAGTATTTACTATGAACCTGGTACTGTGCTACTGGGCTGGGTATGGAGGATATAAAGAATTAGGTATAACCCCTGGACACTCAATTACCACCTAGTGAGCAAAGCAAGCTGTAGCAGTCAAAGTCCTTGAGAGAAACAGAACCCATAGGAGGCGTATCTCATAAAGAGAGATCTGTTTTCGAGAATTGGCTTACACAACTGTGGGTCCTGGCAAGCCCAGAATCTATACAGCAGACTGGCAGGCTGGAGATGGGGGAAAGACAGGTGCTGCTGCTTCCGTCTGAAGGCAGTCTGGAGGTGAAATTCCCCCTTCCTCAGAGGACCACAGTCTTTTTCCCTTAAGGCCTTCACCTGATTAAACGAGGCCCACCCACGTTATGGAGGGTCATCAGCTTTACCCAAAGATTCCTGATTTAAATCTTAATCACAGCTAAAATACACCTTCACAGCAACATCTAGACCAGTGTTTGGCTTAACATTTTGTCACCAGGGCCTAGCCAAGTTGACACCTTAAAACAGTCCTTCAGGCACATAGGTAATCCATGACAGTACAACGTATATTATCATATGTCTGCAACATACGTTAGGTCTGTCTTTCACGAGAAATTGCTCTGTACATGTCAACTTGTTAATATTTGTTAACTGCTCTCTCTGAATATGTCATTTACACCACTGGGGGATTCCACTTGTATGACTTTCAATACTCACAACAGCTTGTGATACGGATAGTGTTGTCACCTTTATTTATTTATTTGTTTTTACAGTGAAGTAAGTACAAGCTTTTTCTTTGGGGGGTTTCTTTTATTTATTTGACTGAGCTTGGTCTTAGTTGCAACATGCAGAATCTTTAGTTGCAGCATGTAGGATCTAGTTCCCTGAGCAGGGATCCAACCCCAGGCCCCCTGCATTGGGAATGTGGAGTCTTAGCCACTGGACCACCAGGTAAGTTCCTTGTTATCATCTCTTATAGGTAAAAGAGATACCAGTAACTTGCATGATGTTCCATAGCTAATGTATCATGGAGCACAGATTTGAGTAAAGGCTTTTCTACCCCAAGTTCACTGATCTTTCTACTACATCATGATACCTCTAACAAACACCCAATTTGAAACCTTGCTTTTCCTCCAAGAGGCAGTTATTTTGCCAGGCATTCTGTCATACTATGAGATTGTTATAAGGGAGACCCTCTGAAATGGAGCAGGTACTTGCCCCACCTCCCCATGTCCTCTGCCTGTCTTTTGTCTGTGGAAATCTTTAGTCAAAGAATATGTTTAATCAGAGAAGTGAGAAATATGGATGCAATGGAAAACGGAGGAAACTAAATAAGAATAATGTAGTCATCAAGTCTAGTCAAGGACCTTTAGTTCTTTCTCAAGGGTTATAGATAATATTCTAAGCCATATCCTGTGAGCTGTCTTATAGGTACTAAAACACCAGCTGGAGAAGTTAACTACGTGATGACCAGACTGTACCCATGACATAAGGGGCCACAATTCCAAGAACTGGCCTCAAAGAAACGGGGACAAACAGACCTTGGAATTTAAGATTAACTCCACCTAAAACAATCAAGATAGCACTGGTCGGACCACCCAGGACCAATCTGAATATGACTGTCAGAGCTGACTGTGCTGTTTCTGCGTATAGTCTCCCCTCTACTTCTGTCTATAAAAGCTCTTGCCTCACTGGTTGCCAGTGGGGGGGAAGTCAGGCTTTGGACTGTTGTCTGCTCCCCCCATCCCCCGTTGCCAGCATCTGAAACAAAGCAAGCTTTCCTTTCCACCAATCTGGCCTGTTTATTGGCTTTGGCGAGCAGCTGGACCCCACATACATCCTTTTGGGGACAGATCTGCGGCGCAGCGTGGGGCTGCCTGCTGCTGGCTCCTGTGCTTTCATGGGTGTCCTGAGTTTCCAGGGGAGAGCTGTGTCCATGACAGTGTGTGTGCTTGCAGCTTGTGGCCACTTAGCCACAAGTAGAGGATTTGGATGACACTCCTAGAATCTGCCAAAATGATTTGTTTCAAGAATCCTCCGTGTTTCTCCCCTGCTCAGCACTGGCTGCCAACTTAATGCTTTTTCTTGATGGAATGGAAACTTGCATTTGGGATAAGCTGATGAGCTCCAAGACTGGGTAAGTCCACCAGTGTGTGCATGGTCAACCTTCCCATTTGTGAGTGCTAATGCTTTTTGGGCATTCCTGCCAGTTGGTGCTGATATGGGCTTGATGTTGAGAACTCTTCGTGGCCTTGAAGTGCTGTTTGGGCATTTTGTCAGTTGGTTCTGATGTTTGAGTACCATTGAGGACGATTTGTTTTGGGTAAGTGTTTGGGATTCCTTACCAGTCACCCTTGGAGGGGATTTATGACAGATCTGTCATTTGGTGTGTGAGTGTGTATTTCATTTGAATGATTGGTACTCTTGTTGCCCTATGTAAAGTGGGAAATTTAGGTTCAATTCATTAAGAAAAATTTTAGCTGTAATATTATGACTAAAGAAAAAGAAAGATAATTTTATTTTTTGACAACGTATGGGGCTTCCCTGGTGGCTCAGAAGGTAAAGTGTCTGCCTGCAATGTGGGAGACCTGGGTTCAATCCCTGGGTTGGGAAGATCTGCTAGAGAAGGGAGTGGCAACCCACTCCAGTACTCTTGCCTGGAAAATCTCATGGACAGAGGAGCCTGGTAGGCTACAGTCCATGGGGTTGTAAAGAGTCAGATGCGACTGAGCCACTTCACTTCACATGGCAACAGTATTCTTTAGACTCTGGAGAGACAATTGGTTAAGATGAAACTCTTGAAAATCCAAAAACCAGTTTGTTTCACATATGCAGTTAGAAAAAAGTAGCTTGATAAAACAGTTTTTTAAGATCCTGGAAAAAAAAAAAAAAACATGCCTAGGAGAAAAATCGAAGTTAACATTTATCATGTCATTGAAATACAAATACAATCCACTTTGCCTGGAACTCCAGCCTTGGGTTAATTGTAAAACTTCAAACTAAGGAAAAAATAAAAGGAGGGAAGCCTTTTAAAACTGAGTGTGTAAATTCAGCTATTCTGACTGTTATCCATAAACTGATAATTTTAATTGCAATGTCTGATTCACAAAATGTATAAAGATGAAACAATGAGATCTCTGACAGGATGCTTGTATGTCTCAATATATGCTTTTGTCTTTGGATCATTTGCTGAGGTTAATTTGTAAAAGAGTTCTATTTAATTGACCTTAAACAGAAATAAGCACTTACAAATCAAGCAAATCTGAATTTACCTACTTTTGTCTTCTTGTAAGACCAAGAGCTTACTCCTTGGAAGGAAAGTTATGACCTACCTAGATAGCATATTAAAAAGCAGAGACATTACTTTGCTAACAAAGGTCTGTCTAGTCAAAGCTATGGTTTTTCCAGTAGTTATGTATGGATGTGAGAGTTGGACTGTGAAGAAAGTTGAAGAATTGATGCTTTTGAACTGTGGTGTTGGAGAAGACTCTTGAGAGACCCTTGGACTGCAAGGAGATCCAACCAAACCATCCTAAAGGAGATCAGTCCTGGGTGTTCATTGGAACGATTGATGTTGAAGCTGAAACTCCAATACTTTGGCCACCTCATGCGAAGAGTTGACTCATTGGAAAAGACTCTGATGCTCGGAGGGATTGGGGGCAGGAGGAGAAGGGGACAACAGAGGATGAGGTGGCTGGATGGCATCACCAACTTGATCAACATGAGATTGGGTAAACTCCGGGAGTTGGTGATGGACAGGGAGGTCTGGCGTGCTGGGATTCATGGGGTCACAAAGAGTAGGACTCGACTGAATGACTGAACTGAACTGAACTGAAGACCAAGAGGGAAACTATAGGTGTTTAGCTTTATTAAACATACACATTGTACCACTAAAGAAAAATTATGCTATAGAAAAATGCAATTTTTTGAGGTTATGGAATATGTTCTTAAGTTTGCCAATCAGAAAACGCTGATGTAACATTTCAATCACTTGTTTCTTGGTTTTGTTAAGGTTTTAAGGGTAAAAAATTGTGATATGTGAAAATAATAAGGGAAACATTTCTGTATACAAAGCAAGTAGGATATGTATTGTTGGCAAAGAGAAGATATAAAGAACAGAGGTATTTTTGTTGAGGAAAAAGAATGATAATAACTTTTTTCTACAGTTGTTTGTTTCTGGATGAGGAAATACTGGACAAATTTGTTTGGATATAGAAAATGACCAAAGGTTTGTTAAAAAGGAATTTTGAAAAAAAAATTTTTTTTACATTGCCAGAATTAAGATTTGATTGAATTTAATTAGGTAGATGAATTTTGTTACTAACAGTAAACAGATGCAAGACTGAATTTGGTTTTCTCTCTAAGAAAACAAAGTTCTCCTGGAATACTGATCCAATTTTAGTGACAGATTTCTAATGGAAAATAATTGCTTTGTTTCTAATCATACTTTTGATCCTAATGTTCAAGATGAAGAAATTGTCCAGGAAAGCTGTCATATGTCGCTGCTGGCTCTAAGCTTACTATTTAAAGTACATGTACGATGCTTGTATGACAGCTGGATATAAATAATGAAATGTATGGTCTATAAAGCATTTCCCTAATAACATATCTCTGAGCCTATTCATGTTATCTGATTGGTTTTCACTCAACATGGACAACTAGGCAAATATATAAATAAAAAGGAGACTTAGCACTGAGGGATGTGGATGGACCCAGAGCAGGCAAAAGAGCCACTCTGGAAGTGCTGGAAAGATATTTTTGACTATCAATGCTTTCTATGAAAGGAGTTACAATTAAAAGGGGAAAATGATGGAAGAAATTTTCAGAAATCTTTCTGGCCTATGCGTGATTTAATTTGAACTTTTAGGTTAACCAAAAAAGCCTGTTTGTGGTCTATTAAGTATACTAATACAGTGTACATCTGCTTTAATCATCAACAGAAAATATATCCAGAGAAAAATACAAGATGCATTTTGATTATTATCCTCATCGAAACGTCTGCTGCTGCTAAGTCACTTCAGTCGTGTCCGACTCAGTGCGACCCCATAGATGGCAGCCCACCAGGCTCCCCTGTCCCTGGGATTCTCCAGGCAAGAACACTGGAGCGGGTTGCCATTTCCTTCACCAATGCATGAAAGTGAAAAGTGAAAGTGAAGTCACTCAGTCGTGTCTGACTCTTTGAGACCCCATGGACTGCATTACAAATGTTTGCCTAGGTACTATGAAAATTTATTCTCTTTCTTGTTCCGTACCTGTCCCTCCTGAAGATTGAGGCGTGTCAGAGAAAAGGGGAGATTGCAACGGAGCAGGCCCCTGTGGTCCTAGCCCCCACCATGTCCTCTGCCCGCCTTTCGTCTGTGGAAAACTTCAGTCAAAGAATAAGCTTTATCAGAGACACGAGAAATGTGGAAACAAAGGAACCCATCAAAGGAGACTAAATAATAATAGTGTAGTCACTGAGCATAGTCAAGGACCTTTAGTTCTTTCTCAAGGGTTATAGATAATATTCTGAGCCATATTCTGTGAGCTGTCTTATAGACACTAAAACACCAGGTGGAGAAATTAACTATGTGATGACCAGACTGCATTCACGACATAAGCTGCCACAATTTCCAGAACTGGCCTCAAAGAAATGGCAACAGATGGGCCCTGGAACTGAAGATTAACTCTACCTAAAACAATCAAAATGGCACTGGTCAGACCACCGATGACCAATTTGAATATGACTGTCAGAACTGACTGTGCTATTTCTAAATATAGCTGCCTCCCCACCGCCCACTTCTGTCTATAAAATCTCTTGCCCCACTGGTTCCCAGTGAGGGGGAGTCAGCCTTTGAACAGATGTCCTCCATTACCCCCTCCCCCCACCCCGCAGTTGCCGGCACCCTGAAATAAGGCGAACTTTCTTTTCCATCAACCTGGCCTATTTATTGGCAGCAAGCAGTCAGACCCCCTACACACCCTTTTGGTAACACCTCTGCATATAAGGAAATGAATCTGCTTTCCCAGCTCATTTGATGTTAGCTCTGCATCTAGGACAGGGGCCTGATGCTATTGGATCATGTTCAGTCAGTAACCAGAAGGGGAATCTTCTCAGATGTCATTATTAGGACTGAGCTTTTTTTTTCACACACACAAAAACTGTCTCAACACCAGGCCAGGACCCAGAACACACAGCCACAGGTCCTTCTCAATGGAGAAGATAGAATTGTTGGTACTAGGCTAACCTATTGTTTTCTCAATATATGCTTTAAACTCACTAAAATTAAGCAGAAAAATGGACTGCAAATTTTACAAAGCACTGTCTCTGGAGTTCCAACTTTCAACATGAAAAAAGACAATGATACAAGCATGTGAATTCAATAAATATTTATTGAAGGTCCATAAGGATCAAATAGGGGCTTCCCTGGTGGCTCAGTGGTAAAGAATGTGCCTGCCAATGCAGGAAACTTGGGTCCGATTCCTGGGTCAGGAAGATCCCCTGGAGAAGGAAATGGCAACCCACTCCAGTATGCTTGCTGGGAAATCCCATGGACAGAAGAGCCTGGCAATCTACAGTCCACGGGGTCGCAGAAGAGTCAGACATGTCTTAGTGACTAAACAAACAAAAAGCAAAAACAAAAAAAGGACCAAACCCTGTTGACACTTCAATGGCTACAAAATGAATAAGGCATATTCAAGGACACAAGGAATGGAGGAAAAGGGGAGAAATAACATTTCTTAAATGACTGTTATATGGCAGTCATTTCATCTCATTTAATCATTTAAACAATCCTGTGAAGTAAAGTGTATTATCCCCTTTATACAGAGGAGGAATCTTGGTTTTAGTGAAATGGAGTGACTTGCCCAAGATCAAACATCTGGTAAATACTAGAGCTGGGATCTTCTCACAGATCTCTTTCTAAATCCAAATCTCATGTGCTATATACTGAATCTCATCACAGAGAAGATAAAACAAATATACAAAGCCTTACAAGTAGTGCAGAAATATAACACTGAGAAGGGATGTTGGGGGGATCTGGAGGTGTTATTTGAAATAGATTTAAAAAAAAAAAGATGGTATTTTTTTAGGTAGGGATGAGAAAGCCCATGGGAAAAAGTAGAAGACACTTCCCAGGTGGCTAGGGGTAAAGAATCCACTTTCAAATGCAGGAGACATGGGTTCAGTCCCTGGGTTGGGAAGATCCCCTCGAGGAGGAAATGGCAACCCAGTCCAGTGTTCTTGCCTGAAAAATGCCAGGGACAGAGAAGCCTGGCAGGCTACAGTCCTTGAAGTTGCAAAGAATCAGACATGACTGAACATACACACGCATTTAGAGGATGAGCTGCGCAAGCTCTCAGGGAGATTTAAAATCAGGATGATCATTTTAGAAACAGGAATGAGTATGGATTAGAGTGCAGCAGATTAGAAGAAAGGAAGAACAGATAGGACAGAAGAACCAGGAGGAATGAAAAGTGAGGGCAGATTTAAGAGACATCGCAGCGAGGATCATAGGTGTTGGTGAGCTGAAATCACCAATCACTACGTCCAGACTCCTGTGGACACAATGAAACCAATTCAGGTAATGGAGTAGGTGACCTAGTCAGGATCATGGGCTAGAGGTCTTACTAAAGCTGAAAGAAAAAGCAGAGAGATCAGGTAAGGGAAGGAGGGAGGGAGAAGGGAAAGAGAGAGAGTGAATGAATGAGGGAGAGAAAAGAAGACAGATTTTAGAATATATTCTCCTGGAAGCAGAGCAGATCTGAGTTGTGACCAAGTGTAAGATGTGAATTTGCTGGGGGTGTGACTGAGAGAGGATGAAAACAGAGCTCATCTGAGTGGACGAGATGGAATGAAGTCTTCATGGAAATTGGCAATGAATCACCTGGAAAGAAGTCAGTACTTTGGAGGCTGAGACCATTGAAGAAAATGAGGAACAGCCCTCAGAATGAAAGGTAACTGGGATTCAGGAGCAGAAGAGCAGAGGGCAGAAAAGTTGGAAATTTACTTTAAATCAGGAAAAAAAAAAAATATGTGTGAAAATTGGAGAGTGTATTATCCTGCAATCATAGGAAGTATTTTCCATGAGAAAAAGGCATCTCACTCCTCACTTTAAAACAGGAAAGAAATAAAATATTAGACATTCATATAAAGAATTACATTTTCTATATTTGCTGGCAAGGAATGTCAAGAGAGGCAACAAATGCTGTCAGATCAAGTTATGCTGCCCTACCCTCCCTCACCTTTCCTCACTTGTCTTGCAACCAACCCTCCCAGTCTCTATGAACCTAGTAAGGAAGAGAAAGAGAGAAGCTGAGCAAATTCACTCCCGTTTTTGTCCAGTCAGTCACTTGCTATCGCTGAAACAGGCTGGCATGTTCAAGGACATGTCAAGTTGAAAAGACCAAGTGTTAGTCCATGTAATATGCAAGAAGACAGGTGGCCTGAGTGAATAACTTCTAATCAGCATGAGGTATAAAAGGCAAGTCTGTCCAGCATGGCGCCATGAGCTAACTGCATTCCAGACCCATGACATGGCGTCAGGTTCCACGACACAGTCAGCAATTGTGCTCTAGTTGTTGCTTCTATTAACTACCAGGTTTTGCAAGTCTGGAACTTCCACCCACCCGGAGCAGATTGCTGAAGCTTATCTGGCATCTGCTAGTGAAGAGCTCACTGTACCGTCATGCATTTTCTGGTTTAGACTTGATTCGATTGTCACATAATCCAGGGGGAAAATAAAGGGCTCTGCTCACTGATCCTCCTGTAATTTCAATTTTTGTATTGTTAGCACTATGTCTGCTAGGGAATTCCAGAAAGTGTTGCTTAATGGTTATACGGTAGGTCATGGCAAAGATGTGAGTGGTATAGCTGTTAGTCAGAAGGCTAAAGGAAACAGTCCTTGGTTGTTGGCAAGCGACCAGATGCATTTGCCTTGTGTTGACGTTAGGATCTCATTGGGAAGGAACCTTGGAGGTCAGTGAGTCCAACTACTCATTCAAAGCAGCATTGTTGGAATATGGCCTTTAAGGATTAGGAAGCTGGCTGCCTTGTGGGACGTGGCTTTATTTGTCATTGTGCAGTCACTCAGCTGTGTCCAACTCTTTGTGACCCCATGGACTGCAGCATAGCAGGCCTCCTTGTCCTTCTCTACCTCCTCGAGTTTGCTCATGTCCATCGAGTCGATGTTGTTATCCAACTGTCTCATCCTCTGTTGCCCCCTTCTCCTCCTGCCCTCAATATTTCCCAAAGCTGACATCTATATAAGGAGCTAATATTTGTCGAGTACCAGCTGTGTGTCAGGCACTGTGCTAGTTCTTTAAACGCATTATCTGAACACCCCTCACACAAGCTTGCAAGGTGGGTCCTCTCATTCTCTTTTTCTAGATGGGAAACTGATTCCAGTCCTATGGAGCCAGGATTTTAACCCACACATGCAGCTTTGGAGGGCCACAGAAGAACCCGTGTTCTTTCGATTCACATTCTGTGCTGGTCCCTAACGCCTCTGTGTTGCATACTTCAGGGTTTAACATTTACTCTAAATTCTCTAAATTGTTTCCTAGGCCTTGTGTAATTCAAACATTCTGCCAGCTCCTTGCTGGGGTGCCATAAATCTATAATGTTTTTCATAATAATACTAGTAATGATAATAATGGGCTTTTAAGTATTTGGCAAGTGTATTATTTTCTTTTCACACAAGTCATAAAATGGGTAGAACAGGTAGTTTATCGTTCAGTTTATAGATAAGGAACAAAGACTCCTTATATCACAGCTTCCTTACATCACGGCTAGTCAAGTGAGGAATCCAGGATCCAAGCCCAGGACTCCTAATGTTGAGGCCAGTGGTTCTCCGAATGTGGCACCTAGGACCAGCATCAGCAGCATCTGGGAATTTGTTTATACACAAATTCTCAGGACCCACCACAGTCCTAATAAATCAGAAACTCGGAGTGGGTCCAGCAGTCCATGTTGGAATAAGGCCTCCAGGAGACTGTGAGGTAGGGATGGGGAGGGGAGTGCCTGCCACACCCAGCAACGGGAGATGAACTAGCTCACTGAAGTCTGGGCTAAGTTAGTGCACCTCCCACTGCCGGCATGGTGTGTACTCCCCTTGCCCTGCCCTCCACCAACCTCCACCTTGTCCTGAGCTCTGTATTGAATAGGGAGAGAAAAGGTGACTGACTGGTCTAACAGAATCTTTTGTACCTGAAGCAAATTTCTGCAGTCATATCTTAAGGTTACACTTGGGATTCTTGGTATTGGAAAAAACAGATCTTGGCCCAAACAGAGAAGGTTGTTCAAGCCCATTGAACTTAATTTTCCATGACCTCAAGAGCGACATATCAAAGAGAGATTGTACTTTTTTTTCTTCTACTTCTAAAAAATTTTATCTCTATTATATTGCACTTATGAAGTATAATATCATCATGAACCCAAATGGCTCTTACAGGGTTTTTGGTTTTGATAGAATTTTGCCTATTATCATTAAATTAAGAACATATAACATACTGTTTATTACAGATTAGCAATATTTATCCAAATATGAAATCTAAGATGGTCACTTAATGACCAGTGGACACTATAGTGCCTGGGAAAGTGGACAATTGGGAAAGAAAATTAAAAATTGACAACTCTGGCCAAGCAAGATTAGTAGAAATATCACTTGTCCAATATCAGTATCTGCTGGGAAGAAAGCTTTGCATTGAGAACAAGAGCATGGCCTTGGAAGTCAGATGGACCTAGGGATCCAACCATAGCTCTGCCACTTACTGTCTACAGACTTAAGCACATCATCTCTATGCATCTGAAAAATAGAGATCATATTTAAACCCACTCAAAGTGATGTCCTGAACATTAGATGACCTTATATATGAAAAGCACTTAATACATAGTGACCACAGAGTAAAGATCCAAAGCTGTTGGTAATTATTTTTGTGCTTTACGTATTATATATATGACAGGCACATAGTCAAATGCCAGAGATGTAACAATGACTATCACGTGAATTTGCCTTCTGATCCTTAAGTCTGATTTTCTCATTTTATTCTGAAAATGTCTGTTTGGAGTTTGTTTTTAACGTACCACTTGGGCCATATCCAGAATTCACCATATAACCTGGTAGAGCTGGGCTGGCTGCTAGTAGGACTACTTCCCTAAGTACCGTATTTTAAGAGATCTAAGACACCATCATTCAAAGTTGCATTATTTGAGGTGCCATTCAGAAAGAAAAAGACATGGCCAGTCATAATGGTAAGATATCATTCATTTAGCTATGAGGAATATTGTTGTTTAGTCACTAAGCTGTGTCCGACTCTTTGTGACCCCATAGACTGTAGCCTGCCAGGCTTCTCTGTCCATGGGATTTTCCAGGCAAGAATACTGGAGTGGATTGTCATTTCCTTCTCCCATGAGGAGAATACTACTCCCCAGTATCAGTAGTGAATGTTAAGATATGCCCTAATTTCAACTCATAAGGTGAAAAAAAAATTTGTGTTTTAGGATTAATGCAATATGGTATTTTCATTTCCCCATCCCTGCCTAGAATCCACAAAGAAACATTCTGCCTGGGCTATGTATGTTTGTGTGTTAACAGGATGGAAGAGGAAGTGGCTCATGAGAAAGACATTTCACAACAGACCAGAACTGGCTTGGAGGGAAACTTACAGAGCCAAAAAATAAATAAGGTATCAATGAGATTGATCCTGCCCTTGGAGAGCAGTGAATTCCTGGGCTTGCCCATACGCTATATCCAAATGACTGCAGCCAGGTCAGTTAAATGTACACTTACTTGATCTCTACTCTGCCATTCACTATTAGGTGTAGAGCTACAGGCAAAATAACATCAGTTCTGTGTAGGGGTTCACATACTAATGTAAACTGATTACAAATCGAAGGATTCAACATATTGAGATATGCACAAAGTCTAGGAATAGTATGGGGAAAATGATTCATGAGGCATGGTGTTGGAGATCAGGGAATGTATATTGAGAATGGTTTCCTGAGAGGAGTACCTGTAGGAGGTTTTGAAAGATAACCCAGAGCTGAATGAGTAGCTAGTGAGAGTACAGAATGAACAGAAAGCATGGGTGCCTTGTGTCCATTCCAACTATCCTTGCCCTTCTCACAGTTGTGGATCCCATGCCCTGCCTCAATCAGCGAGGAAGAACAGTACAAATATCCTCCTGCCTAAACCAGCAACTTTGCAAACTCTTTTGCAGAACCTATTATCATACACATACACAAAGAAAGACAAAACAAACAAGGAATCTGGCACAGATTTGGTACTTTTTTCCCTCCCATAGAGTTGACAAATTCTTGCCTCTTTTCAAAAAGCCACACTAGGACTCTTTGTTTTAAGGATTTTAAGGACAAGTTGAGATAGTCTTTATTTTTTTCTGATTCTCCATATTTCACCCTGCCAGAGAAAGGGAGGAAAGCATACATTGTAATAAGAGAAGAAAGAAGCAAATGTATGATGTTGATATAAAATACAGATGAATCAGGGAAATGAAGGAGCGTGTGTGTTTTTTCTTCTCGAGGAGGAGTTTGCTGTGTATTCAGGGATGGTCCATGTGAGCTGGGAAAGTGTGTACAAAATTAAATCATTTTCTCTGTGGGCATGTGTTCAACTTCTGGCCACCTCCGATGCTCCCAAAGTTAGTGACACATTTCCTTAATTCTGCCAGCTTGTCGCTGTCAGCGTAGGGTCCCTCTGTACATGGTAGAGTGTCCTGAACCACAGATTTACTGCTACTCCTTCCTTGTTTTATTTTAACAGCTGCCATTCATCAAACTACCTTCTTTCTACATCTGCCACCCACTACACACCCTCATTTACAGTCTGGTCAACACACCAGATAACACCAGCTTGATCAGAGATTCATATACCAGGACTACCATATACCAGATGACTCATCTTTGGACTTTCTGGGATTTCATGGTGAATTTGTTCACAAAGAGCTTATGCATAGTACAGGATCTCTCTGAAATAAAATCCCGGATCAGTTGTGCAATTCCCTGCACACTGATTATGGTTAAGCAGCAATAGACAGCATATGATTATGGTTCCAATCAAGGAGACCTCATCCCACATAAATATCTTTGCCCAGTGATGATGAGTAGCAAGCTTTTAGCATAATGCCTGATAAATTAAGACTGTCAAAAAGTTAATTTCTGCTCTCTATAGTGATCTCAAAGGCATCCCAACTTAATCTGATAAGTATTTTGGAAGGATCTAAAACTATGAAAGAGGAGAAACCCAGAGGAAAGGGGAAGTTTGGTTTGTTTTTCATCAGAACCTTATTTAACTTAAAACAGGGAAAAGGCAAGCCTGACTATCTTCCTCATTATTAAACCAGCTTAGGAAAGCCTCAAAATCTCATTTTTAAACACACTTTGATGGACCAAAAAACATAGCATGCTATGAATCAATGCGATTTCATGCTCAAGTCAGATCATAAAGAATTTGAGGGATACTTAATTTACATATTTTTGTGGAGCAAAAGGATTTAAATTTTCACCAGAAGTTTTCTTTAAGTGAGGGCCATACTCTACTGTCTCCTGTGTATGATATCAGGTTACCCTGTTTCATAAAGGGGAACACTGGGGAAATACTGGGAAGGAGAGGGGACCTGGTAGATTTCAATTTGTATATGATACATAGTAACTCATCTCTGCCTCCTCCATACTTCTTTCTGGTTCCATGGATGTGGTGATAGGAGAACAGCAGAAGGCATCAATCTGAGTGATGATTTTTCCCTTCCTTTCCTACTTAGGTCCTGTGACATGCTCATTTCCCCACTTTTCCCCAAAGTCTTAAACCACTGGATGGACCTCCAGGGAAGTTCCTGGTTGGTTGTTTAATTTAGAGTAAGCTAAAGGATGCCCAGGGAGAAGGCAATGGCACCCACTCCAGTACTCTTGCCTGGAAAATCCCATGGACGTAGGAGCCTGGTAGGCTGCAGTCCATGGGGTCACTGAGAGTTGGACAGGACTCAGTGACTTCACTTTCCCTTTTCACTTTCATGCATTGGAGAAGGAAATGGCAACCCACTCCCCAATTTTTTTTAACTTTTTATTTCATATTGGAGTATAGCTGATTAACAATGCTGTGATAGTTTCAGGTTGGCAGCAAAGGGATTCAGCCATACATATACATGTATCCATTCTCCCCCAAATCCCCTCCCATGCAAGCTGCCACTTAACACTGAACAGAGTTCCCTGTGCTATACAGGTCCTTGTTGGTTACCCATTTTAAATATAGCAGCATGTCAGTTTGGGATCGACATGTTCCCACCGGAGTTTTAAAGAAAGACTTCTTTGGCTCTCAGGGCTGTAGGAGAAATTCCTTCCTCTCAGCTCTGACAAGATGTCCTTCACAAATTGTGATGAGAACGACATCATGGTGTGGAGTTTCTAGCAGAAAGTACGTCTTGTTTTATATTTGAGGAAAATGTGGGTATTGTGTTAATTAAATAGTTGATACATTTTGAGGTCTTGTTAATAGATATTACTTATTGAAATATTAACATTTTATTCACTATATATTCAAATGAGCCATTGAACATATAAAAAATCACATTTAAATATTTAAATTATATTTATGGAGAGAAGTACATTTGGATCTCTAAGTAAAGACTACTCTGAGTAATTGTGTCTTTTGTTTTGTTTTTGAATAATCGTGTTTTCAAAGACCATTGAGAAGCATAAACTCCTAATGTTCCAGAGACTGGAAAGCTCTTGGGCATCCTTTGCTGCTGCTGCTGCTGCTGCTGCTGCTGCTGCTGCTGCTGCTGCTGCCAAGTCGCTTCAGTCGTGTCCGACTCTGTGCGACCCCATAGATGACAGCGCACCAGGCTTCCCTGTCCCTGGGATTCTCCAGGCAAGAACACCGGAGTGGGTTGCCATTTCCTTCTCCAATGCATCAAAGTGAAAAGTGAAAGTGAAGCCACTGAGTCATGTCCAACTCTCAGCGACCCCATGGACTGCAGCCTACCAGGCTCCTACGTCCATGGGATTTTCCAGGCAAGAGTACTGGAGTGGGGTGCCATTGCCTTCTCCCTGGGCATCCTTTAGCTTACTCTAAATTAAACAACCAACCAGGAACTTCCCTGGAGGTCCAGTGGTTTTAAGACTTTGGTTTCCAGCGCAGGGGGTGTGGATTCAATCCCTAATGAGGGAGCTAAGACTTTACATGCCTTGTGGCCAAAAAGTCAAAACAAAAAGAACAGAAGCCGTGTTGTAACAAATTCAGTAAAGACTTTAAAAACGATACACATCAAAACAAACAAAAAAAACTTAAAAAAGAAAACAACCAACCAGAGAGTGTTTGAGGGCTACACTGGGGGATTTTTCTATCAAATCATAATATTCCAGACTCAACTCTGCAGATACATAGTACTGAATCATAAAAAAAATTACATTTGGAATAATAGTCTAAAAGCTCTTATCCAGCATAAATACATTTTCACTGACAGTTGAAAGCAACAGGATTCCAACTAACAGTTATTTCTTCATATTGTACTTTTGTAACTGTCTGATCTACCTTATTACAAACTCCGGCATTACCCTTTATTATCTAAATAAGTGCCTAAGTTTGACTCATGACAATGTCTCTTTCCTGGATCTGTTTTAGTGCTCCCTGTGGCCACCCCTCAGTTACCACAACATCTCCCTAAAGCAGCTCTTTGGCTAACAAAGAGAAGCTTCAACACCAGGAAAAAGACAATCCTGTCCAATCAGAGGCAAAGCTTTCTGTGAATTCTTTGATAGTTATAAATTCAACCATTCACTAGTTTATTTGCTTAAGAATTTTTTTTTTTCTGAGACACATCCCAAATCCACAGGCACTGGATTAAATGCTGTGAGGAATCAGAGCCTAATGAGATACTGACCCAGGACTCATGGAGCCCATAGACTGATGAGGGCAAGACATGTACGGCAGGCACTGTAAACACAGGGCAGAGGGGGCAGTGACGAGAAATACAAGCCAGGTGCTTGGGGGAGTAGAGAGGAAAGTGTCATATCTGGGAGTTATAAGGAAAAGCTTCGTCTAAATATGCAAAATCTGAGCAGTCAAGACACTGAGGTGCTCGACTTTACCAGGAACAAGTTAATTTCCCTGCAGTAGGAAAGACACAACCCAGTTGAGAATCAGCATCTAGGCATTCTGATTACAGAAAAGTTAACAATCATTGACAGAACACCACCCAGGGTGGGTCTGAGGACCTGTAGTGGGGACAGAAGTCAGAGTTAGAAAGAATGGGCCAAGGAGGATCTACTTGGAGACCAAGCCAGCCAGCCCTAAGCCGCTGGAAAAATAGTCAGACTTCACAGCTGCGAAAACACACATTCTCAGTTGCTCAAGAAGGCAGATGAGACTGGGCTGACTCTGGGAGATTAATCAGTTACAGAAGCACTTGGGCCTTTTAGGTGCATTTTGATCAGAGGAGTAAACTCATTTCACACAGCTCAGGTGAGGGCTAGCAACTTGCCCTTTATTTTTACTGGGGCTAATGCTATAGCTGAGCCCCATGCTCTCACATTTCTGCATGTGCCTGGGAGATGCCCAGATTGCTGTAGTGCCTAAACCTCAAATCTTTCGGATAACTTTGGGTGCCTGTGGGGACCAAGGCAAGGATGAGAGCAGTGAGGCATCTGGGATGCAAAATACAAGGAGGCACCCATTGTCAGGTTGCTCACACTGGCTTGCACCTCCCTAATATAAGTGAAGGCTTCCCTAAACTCTGCCTCTCCCCCAAAAGGTAGGGTTTGGAAAGGAGTGGCTTTCCAATTCCAGGAGGTGTAAGGGTTTCAACAATTCTATGGCAGGTAGACACTTGAATAAGGAAAAGTATGGAGCAATGAAGGGCTTCCCTGGTGGCTCAGATAGTAAAAACCCTCCTGTAGTACAGGAGACCTGGGTTCAATTCCTGGGTCAGGAAGATCCTCTGGAGGAGGAAATGGAAACCCACTCCAGTAGTTTGGCCGGGAGAGCCCCATGGACAGAGGAGCCTGGTAGGCTAAAGTCCAGGGGGTTTCAAAGAGTTGGACACGACTGAGTAACTAACACACACAGACACAAGGAGCCCAGTCAATTTCCCAAGGATCTGTGATCAAACATTCCCATTGAAAGAGTCCCAAAGGCAATAGTATTCCAAATGCCCAGTCTAAATAGGGCTTTTCTGATTTATTTTCTCAAAGGAAAGATTGGATTCGTATTTTAACTTCCCTCTTTCCATGAGCCCTCTTCATATGTCCCCAACTGAAAATGGATTTCACAGTCCTTTCCCCTTCTATTCACTGAAAACAGAAATTCAAACTATATGCCACTGAGAAGAGTTTCCATGTAGGATATTTTTCTAATTCTGCTGTGGCTTAGGACTTGATTGTAATACCTGAGTCCTGCTAAGGAGTGCCAGCTCTCGTGTTCAAACACTGTTTTAGGATTAGTGCATATCTGTTACAATGCCCTCTGGCTCCTTCTCCTCAATGAGACTTGAAACTGGCAACCATTTTTTATAAACAGAGTGATAACCACAAAATATTCAACAAATTAAATAAATGGCTTAACAACTACATAATCCAGAGAGAAAGCATAGATGTTATTATTTTCATAAAATATCTAATCTTTTCTTCATTATCCAATTTGATTCACTATCATTTTTTAAGAAAAATTAAGCTAGTATTATAAAATTGTGCCCGTGTTTTTCTTTTTGTTAAACTCTCTTTTTCTTGTAATATCTTTTAACTCACACTCAATTAAAAAAAAATCCTATTTGGGAAAGAGAAAAAATAAGAGGAAGAAACTATTCTTGAGGCTGGAGAGATTTTATTTATTGGGTTGGCCAAAAAGTTCACTTGAGTTTTTCCATAGGATGTTTGGGGAAACTGAATGAACGTTTTGGCCAACACTATACATAGCTCCATGACTCCAAAAGAAATTGGTAGATTTTTCTCAAAGAACAAGAAAAGAACCAAGTATGTTGTGTTTTGGGCTTCCCTGGTGACTCAGTGGTAAAGAATCTGTCTGCCAGTGCAGGAGATGTGGGTTCGATCCCTGGGTCAGGAGGATCCCCCAGAGGAGGAAATGGTTTCCCACTCTAGTATTCTTGTCTGAGCAATCCCATGGACAGAGGAGCCTAGCAGGCTACTGTCCATGGAGTCACAGAAAGTTGGACAAGACTGAGGAACTAAACAGAAAGAACAAAGGTTGTGTTTCAGAGTCACAAATACCCGGATATTAGAGGCTGAATTACACCAGAGCACACCTTCCTGAACACATGGAGGACAGATGCGCACACAGAACCGTCACAGCACAGCTGAGGGTGTCTTACTCTGGCGGGTCCCTTGTGCAGGGCTCCCGGGTCCTTTCCAGTGAACCAGACTGCAGCCCAGCCGACTCAGCCCGATGCCTCCAGCAGCACAGAAATGCGGGCCTTTCCCTCAGTGATTCATCCCTGTGGTAATCAGGCAAACTGTCGTGGAGAGTCTTTCATAAATTACTTCATCGCCGTTGATTTTAATTAAAGACCGTTGTAGACTGATGAAACTGGGGAAAAGGAATCTAAACGTATTAAGAATGTTTTAGACCATCTTACCCAAGTGGGTGGAGGGAGACATGCAGACCTAAGTCACTTTGTATGTGAGAGGAGTTTGTAAAACTGAAGGTAAAAAGGAACTGTATATGAGTTGATGAGGTTATTTCTCATGGAAGTACAGGTTGACAATTCTAATGCTACTATGCATGTATACTGGAATGGAATAGCTATCTATTCCATTATGTATTATATAATGTTACATATTCCGTTAACTACCATAATAGTTAACGCAGAAGAATTCTAAATGATGTATTTGCCCTAAAGAAGGGGGAATGTAACTCTCCGTTTCTCAAGTGTGGGCTGTGCACAGAGACTCTCTTCCAAAGAGAATAGTATGGAAAGTGCTGGGAGGAAAATAACTTCAGTGGAGGAATCTGACAAACACTGCTCCAGCCAGGTGATCAAGGTCAGCATCAATGATCATGAATCAGATTGACAGGATATACCTTTGATATGATGTGATGACAATATATTTCACCTCTGTGATCTTGTAACTGGGAAGGGTTAATTTAGGCTGAATTTTAGGCTGGATCTGCTTCTGTGACTTTAACTCTTAACTTGCCACTTTGGGTATTATAAGCATACATAATGGCCTGCCTCCAGGGAGATAATCTGACCCCGCCCACCTGCGAAGGACGGTGACATTCTTGAATTCTTTGTGTGGCAAATGACTACAGCGAGCGCCCTGGCACCCCTCATCTATGGCTTTCAGAAATTCACATTTGCAGAGGACTGAATCACAGATAGATGTGACATCTTTGTTTGTTGATATGACAGGAGATACTCCAGTTCATACCACCCATGAAATGACTGCAAGGAAGTGAAACTAACACATCCCCCTACCTGAGGCTTGCCATTCTAGGAGATGTTCGCTAGAATTAAATGGTCTTTTTACTTTGTTTCCTCACCTCCCTCCTTCCCCATCTCTAATACAGAATCTAACATCCAGGCCCAGATAAGATGGTTATTTTGAGGTTCTAGCCTGCCATCTTCTCCATCAACCAGCTCCAGAATAGAGGCACTTCCTAGTCCGAACACCTCGTCTCAGATTCATTGACTTATCGTGTGAGGAGCAGAGGGAGCTTGGACTCAGTAACAATCTTTCTCCCCCAAAATCTATCTAAGAGAAAGATATTAGACAAATAAAGGGACATCCTACAATAAACCTGATCAGTACACCTCAAAACTGTCAAGAGTATCAACAGCAAGTAAACTATGAGAAACTGCCAAAGCCAAGAGGGCCTAAAAAGACATGCCAACTAATGTGGTATCCTGGATGGGGTCTTAGATCAGAAAAAAGACACTATGTATAAAATAAGGAAATCTGAGTAAACTATGGACTTTAATAATGTGTCAATATTTGTTCATTAATTCTAATAAATATGCAAATATATACATTCATTAATTCTAACTATAAATAACATGTATAAAATATATAGATGGATGAGGGCGTGTGTGCTCAATTGTGTCTGACTCTTTGTGACTCCGTGGACTGTGTAGCACACCAGACTCCTCTGTCCATGGTGTTTTCCCAGGCGAGAATACTGGAGTGGTTTTCTATTCCCTCTTCCAGTGGGTCTTCCGGTCCCAGGGATGGAACCCATGTCTCCTGTGTTTCCTGCATTGGCAGGTGGATTCTTTACCACTGGTGCCACTTGGGAAACCCATGCTCAACAGTAATAAATAAAAATAATCTGTTTTGCAGACAAGCGATTCTTGTATGCTCGGAAGAGGAACCTCATCTTAGAAGGATTGACATACTTTGAAAAGATGGCCTTTAGAAGCAAGGTGAAGCTACAGTCAATTGTGAGACATGGCCTGCAGGAGGAAAAACTGATGTGTGAGTAAGTCCAGTTGTGCTAAGAATTTTTTTCCTTCCTGTTCTACATTCCGTCCTTCTCTGCTCTAGGAGGCTGACCTCTATAGACTGCATCAAGGTTAACCCTTCCTCACCATCTGAGAAATGGTCCAGCCATGCAAGGCCCTGGCAGAAGACAGTGAGGGTAAGAAGATCAGCTTTGGGCTGGGAATTGCCCTGGACTTTCACCTGCTGACCCTGCATTCCTCTTTGGAAGACTACAGTTTGTTTCCTTTGGCTTCAGTTCTCTCTGACTGGCATCCTCTCTCTTTCCCCAGTAACCCCTCAAATCCAGTAACCTCCTTGCACCTGCTGATTTTAGCATGGTTACTCAGTCTGAGTTTCCCTAAACGAAGAGACTGGTGATGACTTGAGTGCACAGTTTATTTGGAAACTTTTCTCAGAGCACAGGAATGAGAGGCAGGGGGATTGGCGAGGAAGTAAAAGCCTTAACATGGATGAGTTATTGAACTGGCCACAGCTCTCATTAAGTGGCACTCAATCCTTCAGTCCTCTGAGAAATCTGGAATGCATTGCAGAACAGCCTGCTGGGGAAGATATAGGCGCCTGGGCATCCAGCTATTCAACTAATTGTTGACCTGGAGCAAGAGAAGGAGCCTCCTGGAGCCTCAGTCTTCTTCCTAGGAGCTGGGGAGAAATGCCTCCTCAGGGCATGATTGTGAGGCTTGAACAAATGACAGCTTACAGCCTCTATGCAGTGGCAGGTTTCAGTGAAAGTGAGTGAATCCCTCTCAGAGCTATTGCTCTATTAGGTTCCATTTTAAGTCCCATTTTCTGTAATCACTTTGACCATACTTATTTACATATTTGATTTTTTTTATCTGTCTCATCTTCCTGACTTTATTGTAAATTCAAAGCCAAATTTTACTGTCAGCATTGTTTTTAAAAAAGTTAATGATCTTTATTAAGCCATTCTGTGCGTCAGATAAGATCCTGAAGCACTTCATTTACATCGTCCCAACAGTGACCCACTAAGATAGGATATGATCCCCATTTTAGGAACTACAAAGCAAAGCTTACTTCAGACAACTAGTGAGGGGTGGGACCACAATTCACAAGGAAGTCTGCCTCAATTCTAGCTTCTACTTTCATAAACACAGTGCCTCCCTCCCAGGCATGCAGTAGGAACTCCATACTCATCTTTGAAAATAGATCTGATCTATGAGATACCATGCAACACATAAAGATGCCTGTTAAAGGTAGAACTAACTTGAAAAAGATGTATCAAAATCAAATAAAATGTATATCATGATTACCCAGAAATAGGTTCTTTTCTTCCCTTTCTCTACTAAACCTTCTCCGATTCAGCTTATCCTCACTACTCTGCCCAGCCTGTACTCATCAAAATCACTCAAGACCTCCATGTGACTATATTCAGGGTCATTGCTCAGTCAGTCCTCTTCCTTCTTGACTTCTCTGTAGCACTGGACACAGTGGATTAGCGCTTCCTTGAAACACTCTCCAGAACCACAGCTCTAGAAGCTAAATCTCCTCCAGTCTCACCAGATGGTTCCTTTGCTGACTCCTCCTCTCCTCTGCCTGTGAAGTTTATGGTTTATGTGCCCCTGGACTCAAACCTCTTCTGTGTCTACCCCTTAGATAATCTCATTCAGTGTCATGGTTTTAAACACCGTGCAATCACTTCTGCTATCACAGGACATAGCATTCCTAAAAAATTCACTGTGTCCTACAGAATCACACAATGACAACCTCAGGGCTTGTTTAAAAAGTGTGATTGGGAGACAATACTCAAAAAATGTCAGCAGCAACGTGTAAAGAAAAAGGGATAGAACCTTGGAAAAAACATAAGCCTATTTCACATATTTTGAATGGATAAGAAATCCAAAAATACTAAAATTAATGTTACTTTATCTTGACAAATACAAGAAGCGTAGCAGTTGTGAGTTAAGTGTGATATGGTGGAAGGAGAGTTGTCTGAAATCAGTCAGGGGACTTGTAACAGCAGATGGGTATGGCTCATAACACCTTTCAACTTAGGTAGGTATTTGAGATGTGTGCTTCTGAGCATTTTGAGTTTTCTGGGACAGTTAGGTTCAGCTGGTGCATTCATTTAGTGTTTCTTCCAGAATAAATCATACATAAGCAAATGTGAAATTCATATTATGTTTAAAATGTTCCCTAATGTATCGACTTGTGTTAGGCCTACAAAGATGCTTTATACTAATAAGTTCATATACATGTTTGGGCTTAGGATTTCAACATATGTTTCTGAGGAATACAATTCAGCCCACAACACAAGGTTTACTCCAGACTGATTGAAAGTCTTAAAAGAAGTTTTTTTTAAATCTTTTATTGACAGCTACCCACAGTAAGAAGTATATTATGCACTGTGTCCCAGCACACACACACACACACACACACCACACACACACACCACACACACACACATACACACACACACAACTGAAGCAAAAGTTTCACAGAACTCACTTCTGTCATTCAATCTGA
Source organism: Ovis aries (assembly GCF_016772045.2). Classification (NCBI taxonomy): domain Eukaryota; kingdom Metazoa; phylum Chordata; class Mammalia; order Artiodactyla; family Bovidae; genus Ovis; species Ovis aries. Next base: position 62,894,225 of record NC_056061.1, read on the forward strand.
TATCATCTATTCTACTTTATTTCATTAGAAAGAAAATATGCTAGTCATGGCCCACTAATTAATTTTATGACCCACGTATGAGTTGTAATCTACATTTGCAAAAGCACCATACTAGAATTGTTGCAGAAGGCAAATCCCTTCCAGGGCCCGAAACTGGGCTCTTGTCTAACACTCGGAAATGAATTGTCTGAGGAGACACGTGCTGACAAAGCAAGAGATTTTATTGGGAAGGGCACCTGGGTGGAGAGCAGTAGGGTAAGGGAACCCAGGAGAACTGCTCCACCTCGTGGCTCACAATGTCAGGTTTTATGGTGATGGGATTAGTTTCTGGGTGGTCTTTGACCAATCATTCTAATTCAGTCTTTCCTGGTGGTGCACGCATCGCTCAGCCAAGATGGATGCTAGTGAGAGGGATTCTGGGAAGTGGACGGACATGTAGTGTCTCTTTCAGACCTTTCCCGAACTCTTCTGGTTGGTGGTGGCTTATTAGTTCCGTATTTCTTATCAGGATCTCCTGTCATAAAACAACTCATGCAAATGATTACTATGGTACCTGGCCAGGGTGGGCGATTTCAATCAGTGTGCTTCCCCTAACAGAATGAGGACAAAAACTCTTGTTCTTATGATTTAGTTAGATCCCAAGAGATTGTTCCTAAGTCTGTTTAACTGTAGAAAGCGTGTGAGCATTGTTGATTGCATTGCATGGGACGCTTATCAATATACTTTGTGATGGATTTTTATTCTCCAGAATCCTCTTTATCATTTTAGGATTTCTCCCATTTGCATTTGCAGGAGATTTTGTTCCCACTTCTAATTAGTTGTTTTCTCTCACACTGTGGTCACTTTGTAGCCCTTAGAATTCTTCTTACCCTCAGCTCCATCCCTTCACAAATTTCATCAGATTAGTAGTGCTTATGAGTGCCTCATACCAGACATGAACTCAGGAATGGACAGAAAGCTAAGGCCTGATGGCAGAAACTAAATGACCGCTTGACTTTCACCATCCGCCATACAGATTTGAAAGCCAAGGTCTGTAACCTCAGCCTCCACATGGTCTTGTGGTCTTTGGCGGGCTTGCCCTCACTCCTCTCACAGACCCTTGGCCCAGAGGGCTGGAGTTAAGAAGGCTGAACAATGCTGGTAGGTGGCAGGTGCCAGCTCCTGGCCCCAGTGCTGCTCCTCACTTTGGCCCCAGAAGCTACATTATGTCAATCAAGGCCCTGCAGCCACTCTGCTTAAATGAGGAAAATTCCTCCATCGCATCCCTGACCCAGAGTCGCTGGGTAATCCCAAAGTAGTACAACCCTGTGCTCTCAATGGCTCAGATATTTTGTGGGAGATCAATAGCTTGTTTGTGCTAATTTTGCAGAAGATATCATAGGCCAGCAAGCCTAAATAATGTGCTCAGTTACATCACAAATTGATTGTAAACTGAAATCCAAACTCTCATTCTTGGTTTTTCTGTGTGTTTCCTCATAAGCTCTAATGGGTCTTCATCTTTTCACAATATTGTCAAGGGTAGGACCTATTTATCTTCAAATAAACCGGGACATGTGAAATCAACTCAACTCTTAACTTTCTATGGCACTCAAGTCCAAAATTTGTTGTAAATATTTACCAGGTTGTGACATGTTTCCTTTTTCATAATTCTCTTAACATTTATTCAAGCAGCCCCTCACAACACAAGCCCCACCACGTGCTCCGTCACCATAGTTCACATTCCAGGTTCACAGTGAAGAATCTGAGCTTAGATCTCTCTGGCAGAGCCACAAGAACTAGAGTTTTCCTTCAAGACAAAAATTCTCACTTTTCATGCTGTATATCTTTATAAAATTAGGCTGCATAAAAATTGATTTGTCTACACAGTGTGGTTTGCTTTATGTCTTCCGCACAAACAGAAAAAAATTATAGTTAAATTGGTGGTGTTTTCTAAACTCTGTACTTCCACCTTAAAGTTAAACACATATATGGGTATCTTTAAAGTGTCTACACTGAAAATGGAGTCAAAATACCTGAAATTATAAGAATTTTTATAAGTTTTCTAACATTTCAAGAATTAACAGTAGTAGCAATTCTCATAGTAACTATCCTCTTATGGACAGAGGAGCTTGGCAGGCTACAGTCCATGGCATTGCAAAAAGTCGGACATGACTGAGGGACTAACACACTAACCATCATGTTTAAGGTGGGTTTGTAGACTTTTCTTTTATGATTAATACTTCCTTCAAGACTGCATGACCATGAACCTCTCTCTCTTATCTTCTTTCTGCTTTTCCTTGTTTTTACTTCTGCATTGCACATTCCACATAATTCTACATAAAGGTTGCTGACCACTCAGCCTTCTGACTCAAGATAAAGTATCTTCAAGGGTCAGAAAGTATGCAAATCTCTTTATCCAGGCTGCAGCCAATGCTTCATGGAAACTGGCTGCTATTGGGGGAACAGGAGAAGTTAAGGGGGTTCCCTAGAACTTGCACCCCTGAGTGTGCCATTCAATTCTTTTGGAAATCCCCTCTGAGCAAAATATTTTAGCTTCAAAAACAAAGGTTTTTCTTCTACAGTGACACAAAACCTTGACTTTTCAGAACTGAAAGGAACCGCACTGACCCAAGAAAAAAAACAATGGTGAGACAATAAGTAATCCAAGTCCAATGTAAACAGAAGTAGAAAAATATTTTCTGTTGTAGAAATAATAGACCTTTAAGGGTAAGCAGAGATGAAGACTAAACATAAGGAATTTGTTGTTGAGTCGCTCAGTTGTGTCCGATTCTTTGCGACCCCATGGACTGCAGCATGCCAGGCTTCCCTGTCCTTCACCATCTTTCTGAAGCTTGCTCAAACTCATGTCCATTGAGTCAGTGATGCCATCCAACCATCTCATCCTCTGTCGTCCCCTTCTCCTCCTGCCTTCAATCTTTCCCAGCAACAGGGTCTTTTTCAGTGAGTTAGCTTTTCACATCAGGTGGCCAAAGTATTGGAATTTCAGCTTCAGCATCAGTCCTTCTTCTGAATATTCAGGGTTGATTTCCTTTAGGATGGACTGGTTTGATCTCTTGCAGTCCAAGGGACTCTCAAGAGTCTTCTCCAACACCACAGTTCAAAAGCATCAATTCTTCAGCACTCAGCATAAGAAATAGGAGAAGTTTTTAAAGAGAAAAATACTTGGCAAGCTTTCCTCAGCTGGCTTACGTTGGACAACAATTTATTTCTGACCTGCAAAGTTATCAGTTTGACTCAAGAGGGGAGTTTTCCATTAATAAGTTTAAAAATAATCAGATAATAGCATAAATTCATTATCCATTAAAATATTATCAGTGTTTATTCCTGCTATTGTCCTGCTATGTGACTTCTATGGGATATGGCATTCACGGTTAGACTCAGTAATTTATTAAGCTGCTATATTTGTTCAACTGTAAGTTACAGAGAACCTAAGTACTGTGGGTAGCACAAATATGAGTTTACTTATTCTTACGTAACAGGAAGTTACTAGGGTGGTTGCTACAGTTGTTTCAATAACTTTATAATGGCAGGGTCAATGTTTTTGTGATTCCCTAGCCTAGCCTTCTCCTCATGGTTACAGGATGACTGCTGAAATTCCAGCAATCGGGTCTGTACCCCCAAATAAGAGGGAGACATACATCTTTTTGAATGATGTAAGCAAAGTTTCCCCAAAACTCCCAACAGATTTGACTTATATCTCATTGGCAAGAACTGTGTCACTTGGCCATTCCAAGGAAGTATGCACTTTCTGAGCAGAGATAATAAAGCAAGAAAAGAGTCAGAAATGGATGATGCATCAACCAACTCATAAGGTTTGACAGAGTTTTTATCTGGATGTTTCTGATACATGATAATATGTAAACAATCCTGAAAAAAGCTTTGATAGTTTTGAGTTATCTGAAAATTCCAATGTCACCTAGTCCCTTGTTTTCACTGAAGATGAGAAAACAAGTGTTGGGGTAGATGGACTAATGGACCCTCAGTTCTGTCCACATTCTAATCCGCAAAACTTATGATCTTGAGATGGAGAGATGGGAAGGTTATTGTGGATTATTTGGGTGTCCTTGTAAGGACAAGGTGCCTTAGAAGAGGGAAACCAAAATGTCATAGTCACAGAAAGAGCTGCGATTTTGGAAGCAGTGGGAGATTTGATAATGCTGCACTCCTGATTTTGAAGATTATGTGCCAACAAATGCAGGAGGCCTGTAGAAGCTAGAAAAGACAAGGAGATGGATTCTTTCCTGAACCTCCTGGGGAAAGCAGCCCTGTGCTGTTTTCAGCCAGTGCATTTGTGGTAATTTTTTACAGCAGCAGTAAAAAATTAATGCAATAACCCAGATCAAATTAGCATGGAAGCTTCAAATGGCTCTTGGAAAGGGAAAATGAATGTCTTTCACGAATATGGCTACAAGCCTCCAAATTATCTCCTACAAGCAGACAGAATTGTGGCAAACACTCATTAAATTGCTAACACTTACTGATTTCTCTGGCTTCCCTGTTGGCTCAGATGGTAAAGAATTTGCCTGTAATGCAGGAGACCCAGGTTCAGTCCCTGGGTTGGAAAGATTCCATGGAGAAGAGAATGGCTACCCACTACAGTATTCTTGCCTGGAGAATTCCATGGACAGAGGAGCCTGGCAGGCTACATTCCATGGGGTCACAAAGAGTAGGACATGACTAAGCAACTTTCACTTTTCATTGAATCCTTACTAGGTGCCTAGAAAACACAGAGTGCCTGGTAGGCTTTTAAGTTGACCCCCACAAAAACCCATAATTGGGGTACACACTAATAGTTTCTTCCTTTTTTCTCAACAGGGATGAATAGACTGCTAGGGGCAAGAGGCATGGGAGCTAGAGAGTGGAGCCACATGCTGAGCAACTGACAGATTTTTAGAAAGCAGTGTCTGGGGACAGTGGTACAGCTTGGCCCGGCTCCTTAGAAGTAGGTGGTTGCTCCATCCAGGACTAGGAATCCATGAGATCATGGAGAACAGTGCAGAAGGCTTTTGTGCTTGTCCTGCACTCCATCAGTAGCCCAAGGTTGAGTTAACAGGGGAAAATACATCGATTTAAGGCAATCTGCTGCTGCTGCTGCTGCTAAGTCGCTTCAGTCGTGTCTGACTCTGTGCGACCCCATAGACGGCCGCCCACCAGGCTCCCCCGTCCCTGGGATTCTCCAGGCAAGAACACTGGAGTGGGTTGCCATTTCCTTCTCCAATGCATGAAAGTGAAAAGTGAAAGTGAAGTCGCTCAGTGTTGTCCGACTTTTAACGACCCCATGGACTGCAGCCCACCAGGCTCCTCCGTCCATGGGATTTTCCAGGCAAGAATGTTGGAGTTGGGGTGCCATTGCCTTCTCCGAAGGCAATCTGAGTAACTTCTTAATAACTTCTTTCTCTTCTAAAGAAAAATGCCACTGCTATTAGAACAATGATGCTTGAATCTTGACAAGGTTAAATAAAAAAACACATGGTTTGGATGGTTGTGATACAAACATGTTTCAGTTAACAGGACACGTGGAAAACAAGGATTTCCTGTAATGGTAAGTTCCAAAGGAGTGAAAATGAAAGAGTCCAGAAAATTACTTTACAGGGATTCAGATACTAAAAATGTATTAGATGTTACTGCCTTGGAATCTTTATCTATCAAAGGCAGTTATTACAATAATACTCTGAAAATTCTGAGCAGATGCCTATAATGAAAAGCAGCTCTTTAAAACCTGATATTTTCAAGGAAAATTTCAAACTTTTCATTTATTATGAACTAATATGATGTTTAGTCAAAAGTATTCCAAAACATAGGGAAATGTAAGTTTCTCAAAAAGTAGTTGGTACAATTATGGATAAGAATAGCTCAAGAATACCAAAAACGTAAAGGTTTGGCACATACAAACACCAGCATCAGCATGAGGGCTTAAGGGCAAGAAATTTTGATATTATCAGAGCAAACATGATCTCAAGGGGGCATTTAATTCCATTGGTTAGCCTGCTTTGCTGTCTTTTGTTTTGGGGGCAAAAAAAGAAAACGAGCAAAAGTATCTCTTTCCAAAAACCTTCTGTTTTTCCATGTTTAACCTGGATTTAGGACAAGTTCAAAATTCCGCGGAGTCATGTCAAAAGAGGTTCAACAGGAGCTGCTGTTGTGCCCCTGAGGGAGGCATCATCAGGCTGGTCTAGGGAACCTGACGAGAGAAAAAAAAAAAAAAATGTGTGTCTCATCCTCAGGGACCAGAAGGGGATACACAGCCAAGGAAATGACATGACATGTTACAGTTCAAATAGTAAATTTGATTTTCTGTCAGGTAGGCAGTTTCCATGACTTGGGGATGATTATCTGAGATCTTTGAATTTTGGACTCTTTTTACATCATTATCCTTTGTCCTAACGGATGACAGTCCTGCCCGTTACTTCCTGTGTACGTCAGGGTGTCCGAGAGGAATGAGGCATAGCCGGCCACCTCATCCCAGTTTCCTCTCTCTTCCACGTCCTAGTCAGGCTGTAACCAAGGCTTCCAGGACTTGCTGCTATTTTGGGGGGATGGCTCAGACCTAGCACACTGGGAAGATTCGAGTTCAAACAAGGGGTCTTCCACTTGACAGTCTTGTTTGTCATTATCAACTCATCACCTGCGTTGTGTGACTTCCAATTGTGCTGTGTACGCACTTGAAGGATCTCTACTGCCTTTTTTAGAATATTCCAGTGGCACTTTTACAATTTTTAGAATATTCCATTGGCAAGCAATTTTTTAAAATATATATACATATAACTCAGTGCAAGAATTTTAGGTATGATTTAAAGGAGTAATGGGCTCTAAACAAAACAAAACAAGTTGGGAATGATTACCACTCAACCACCAATACTGACTAACAGCGTCTCTGTGTGCATGTAAAAACTGTTCCTACCTCTTTCTTTTTGTCAGCTTTTAACACAGTCACAGGTTTGTGGGGATAACTGGATACTGTCCTGATGACATCCTCCTGAAGATACCCAAGGCACAGTTTTTGTATGTTCTGGTTAACAGACCTTAATATTGGGGAGTGAAGGGTATCACCTTCAACTATGATGCTGATCTCTTACAGCTAAAACACCTGCTCTACTCAACATCATCTCCTGGGCTTGGTTCAGTGTTTTCACAAATAGACACTGCAAAAGTAAATGGATTTGCTGCCAGTAAACTTGAAAACATGGTTGCAATTTGGAGGCCCATCTATAAAGTGTTCTCATCACGTTTCTTTTTCTCATCTTTAGTGAGACATAATGGACAGATAACATGTAAGTTTAAGGTATACAGGAGGATGATTTGACGCAGATATATACACAGAATGATTATCATAATAAAGTTAATTAACACATCCATCACCTCACATTATCAGATTTTTGTGTGTGTGGTGAAACTTTTAAGATATCTTTTAGTAAATTTCAGGCATATGATACAGTGTTGTTAACTATAGCCATCATACTGATATTAGATCCCCAGAATTATTCATCTTAAAAGTGGAAGTTTGTCCCTTTGACCAAAACCCCCCTTCCCTTCCCTAACCCCACCAGGTCCTGGCAACCACCATTCTACTTTCTGCTTCTCTGAGTTTGTCAACATACATTTTTCTCTGATCCAATTCTTGAGAGTTACATGACATACTAAATTTCCACATGCTTTTGCCAGCCTCTTTCTATCTCACAATAAGTATAAAATGTGAGATTATGGAAGATGCAGCTCAAATCAAGACTTTGGTACATGGAGAATATTCCCTTTAACAGATACCAGTCAGAATCCTGTCGTGCACAGTTCAGAAAAACGTATTGCTTTTCATTTGCTTCTTTCAGATAAGATAAACAGGAAATATTGATCACTGGCCCTGAGTTTGGTGGAAGGGCTATTATGGCACTTGTGGTTTCCTGGTTAGAAATGAAATTCTCCCTTGGAGAATTTCCTCCCATCCTTTGTAGCTCCCTAGGTGTGACCTGGAGTAACAGGCAAATTTGGCCTTGGAGTACAAAAATGAAACAGGGCAAAGGCTAACAGAGTTTTTCCAAGAGAATGCACTCTCTTTCGGGTGCTCAATCGGGAAAGCCCAGCGTTTCTCATGATGTAGTCTGCATATAAATTAAATAAATAGGGTGACAATATACAGCCGGGACATACTCCTCTCCCGATTTGGAACCAGTCTGTTGTTCCATGTCCAGTTCTAACTGTTTTTCCTGACCTGCATACAGGTTTCTCAGGAGACAAGTCAGGTGGTCTAGTGTTCCCATTTCTTTCAGAATTTTCCACAGTTTGTTGTGATCCACACAATCAAAGGCTTTGCTGTAGTCAATAAAGCAGAAGTAGATGTTTTTCTGAAACTCTCTTGCTTTTTTGATGATCCCATGGATGTTGGCAATTTGATCACTGGTTCCTCTCCCTTTTCTAAAACCAGCTTGAACACCTAGAAGTTCATGGTTCATGTACTCTTGAAGCCTGGCTTGGTGAATTTTGACCATTACTTTGCTAGCATGTGAGATGAGTGCAATTGTGCAGTAGTTTGAGCACTCTTTTGCATTGCCTTTCTTTGGGATTGGAATGAAAACTGACCTTTTCCAGTCCTGTGGCTGCTGCTGAGTTTTCCAAATTTGCTAGCATATTGAGTGTAGCACTTTCACAGCAACATCTTTTAGGATTTGAAATAGCTCAACTGGAATTCCATCACCTCCACTAGCTTTGTTCGTAGTGATGCTTCCTAAGGCCCACTTGACTTTGCATTCCAGGATGTGTGGCTCTAGGTGAGTGATGACACCTTCATGATTATCCGGGTCATGAAGATCTTTTCTGTACAGTTCTTCTGTGTATTGTTCCTACCTCTTCTTAATATCTTCTGCTTCTGTTAGGTCCATACCATTTCTGTCCTTTATTGTGCCCATCTTTGCATGTAATGTTCCCTTGGTATCTCTAATTTTCTTGAAGAGATCTCTAGTCTTTCCCATTCTATTGTTTTCCTCTATTTCTTTGCATTGATCACTGAGGAAGGCTTTCTTATCTCTCCTTGCTACTCTTTGGAACTCTGCATTCAAATGGGTATACCTTTCCTTTTCTCCTTTGCCTTTCACCTCTGTTCTTTTCACAGCTATTTGTAAGGCCTCCTCAGACAACTATTTTGCCTTTGGGCATTTCTTTTTCTTGACTAGGCTCTTGATCTCTGCCTCCTGTACAATGTCAGGAACCTCTGTCCATAGTTCATCAGGCACTCTGTCTATTAGAGCTAATCCCTTGAATCTATTTGTCACTTCCACTGTAAGGGATTTGATTTTGGTCATACCTGAATGGTCTAGTGGTTTTCCCTACTTTCTTCAATTTCAGTCTGAATTTGGTAATAAGGATCTGAGCCACAGTCATCTCCCAGTCTTGGTTTTGCTGGCTGTATAGAGTTTCTCCATCTTTGGCTGCAAAGAATATAATCAATCTGATTTCAGTGTTGACCATCTGGTGATGTCCATGTGTAGAGTCTTCTCTTGTGTTGTTGGAAGAGAGTGTTTGCTATGACCAGTGCATTCTCTTGGCAAAACTCTGTTAGCCTTTGCCCTCTTTCATTTTGTACTCCAAGGCCAAATTTGCCTGATACTCCAGGTTTCTCTTGACTTCCCACTTTTGCATTCCAGTCCCCTATAATGAAAAGGACATCTTTTGGGGGTGTTAATTCTAGAAGGTCTTGTAGGTTTTCAAAGAACCATTCAACTTCAGCTTCTTCAGCATACTGGTTGGGGCCTAGTCTTGTATTATTGTGATATTGAATGGCTTGCCTTGGAAATGAACAGAGATCATTCTGTCATTTTTGAGATTGCATCCAAGTACTGCATTTCGGACTCTTTGGTTGACTATGAGGGCTACTCCATTTCTTTTAAGGGCTTCTTGCCCACAGTAGTAGATAATGGTTATCTGAGTTAAATTCACCCATTCCAGTCTATTTTAGTTCACTGATTCCTAAAATGCCATCTCCTGTTTGACCACTTTCAACTTATCTTGATTCATGGACCTAACATTCCAGGTTCCTATGCAATATTGTTCTTTACAGCATCAGACTTTATTTCCATCACCAGTCACATCCATAATTAGGCATTTTTTTTGCTTTGACTCCATCTCTTCATTCTTTCTGGAGTTATTTCTCCACTGTTCTCCAGTAGCATATTGGGCACCTATCAGCCTGGGGAGTTCATCTTCAGTGGTCTATCTTTTTGCCTTTTCATACTGTTCATGAGGTTCTCAAGGAAAGAATATTGAAGTGGTTTGCCATTTCCTTCTCCAATGGACCACGTTTTGTCAGAACTCTCCACCATGACCCATCCATCTTAGGTGGCCCTACATGGCATGGCTGATAGTTTCACTGAGTTAGACAAAGCTGTGGTCCATGTGGTCAGTTTGATTAGTTTTCTGTGACTGTGGTTTTCTTTCTGTCTGCCCTCTGATGGATAAGGATAAAAGGCTTAGGGAAGCTTCCTGATGGGAGAGACTGCCTGAGGGGGAAACTGGGTCTTGTTCTGATGGATGGGGCTATGCTCAGTAAATCTTTAATCCAATTTTTTTGTTGATGGGCAGGGCTATGTTCTCTCCCTGTTGTTTGGCCAAACTATGGTGGAGATAATGAAGATAATGGTGCCCTCCTTCAAAGGGTCCTGTGCACACACTGCTGCACTCATTGTCCCTGACCCTGCAGCAGGCCACCACCGACCTATGCCTTCACTGGAGACTCCTGGACATTCATGGGCAAATCTGGGTCAGTCTCTTGGGGAGTCGCTGCTCCTTTCTCCTGGGTCCTGGCACACACAAGGTTTTGTTTGTGCCCTCCAAGAGTCTGTTTCCCCAATCCTGTGTAAGTTCTGGTGGCTCTATGGTGGGGTTAATGGTGACCTCCTCCAAGAGAGCTTATGCCATACCCAAGTCTGCTGCACCCAGAGCCCTTGCCCCTGCAGCAGGCCACTGCTGACCCATACCTCCAGAGGAGACACTCAAACACTGAAAGGTAGGTCTGACTCAGTCTCTGTGGGGTATCCTGGTGAGCACAGGGTTTGGGTTTTGTTTGTGCTCCCTGAGTGTCTCTGGTGGGTATGGGGTTTGATTCTAAACATGATTTTGCCCCTCCTGCCATTTTGCTGAGGTGCTTCTCCTTGTCCTTAGACATGGGATATATTTTTTTTTTTTTTTGGTGGGATCCTACATTCTCCTGTTGATGGTTGTTCAGCAGTGAGTTGTAATTTTGGAGTTCTTGCAGGGGAAGATGAACACATGTCCTTCTACTCTGCCATCTTGAGAGGAAAGACCCTTCTGAATTCACTGGTGATAATAGTGCTTGGAGAGAAATTTCCTAAGATAATAAAGTTAAGACGTATTAAACACTTGGGCTTCCCCAGTGACTCAGCAGTAAAGACTCCATCTGCAATGCAGGAGACACGGGTTCAATCCCTAGATCAGGAAAATCCCCTGGAGGAGGGCATGGCAAACCACTCCAGTATTCTTGCCTGGAGAATCCCATGAACAGAGGAACCTGGAGGGCTAGGGTCCATAGGGTCACAAAGAGTCAGACACGACTGAAGCAACTGAGCTCACACACACATTAAACACTTAGGTGGCAATATTCTAAGCTCTTTACACATGTTAATTTTCTGCATCCTCACAATTCCATGAACAAGTACTATTATAAAGATGCGTAAAAAGAACAGAGAGGTGGGATCACCTGCCAACAAAGTAAAGAGGAACCAGGATCAGAAGGGATGACTCCCAGGAGCTGGTCTGGACCACTGATGTAGGATGGGTACTTAAAGAATAGAGAACAGTACAGTTGCAGACACTGAAAGAGGTCGCCATTTATCAGAGAAAAGGCAATATTTAAGGAAAGACCCAAGGCTACTGAGTTTAGCAAATAGGAGTTAACTGCAGTGATGAAGAAACTGTGAAAGAGCAATTCTCTTGTCCATAAGACAGGACTATGTGTCACATGGAGCTCTTTAGTGAGAGCAGGACCCAACTAACACATCAACACCCAGTTTCTGGGGCTATATCATGAAAGCCCAACATGGACTCTGGTACTGAAACAGTTCTGGATTATTAAGATTCTAATTCCAAATAATTCCAACTTATGGGGTTTTTCTCCACACCACCAAGCAATTCTCCAACACCAGTTGGGTGTCCAAGAATTCAATGCCATTCTGACACTATCTACCCGGAGAGAGCATCAGATCCCCCAAAGTTAAGGGGTCAGGCCTGCAAGACTTGCATCACTGCCTGCCCCCCACCAAAAAAAAACAAACAATACTTCAGATGTCAATTTTGACTGGCTATAGATTGGAGGTTCCATTAACACCTTCCTTCAGTTCAATTAATTTATTTGAGCAGCTCCTCACAGTATTCACGGAAACATCATACTCACTAGGTTACCAGCTTATCATAAAAGGATATAACTCAGAACTAACTAGATGGCAGAGATGCACAGGATGAGGTATGAGTAAAGGTCAGGATGAGGTATGAGTCAATGCCCTCTCCAAGCACACCAGCCTCCCCAAATCCCTACACAATCAGGGAAGGTTCTGAACCCCATCCTTTTAGGTTTTATGGAGGCTTTATTACATAGGCATGGCAGATTAAATCCTCGCCCATTGGTGTTAGTGCCAGGCTTCTCTGTCCATGGAGTTCTCCAGGCAAGAATACTGGAGTGGGTGGCCATTCCCTTCTCAAGGAGATCTTCCCAACCTAGGGATCGAACCTGAGTCTCCTTCATTGCAGGCAGATGCTTTACCATCTGAGCCACCCCCTGTTGGCCATTTGAACTCAGTTTCTAACTCCTTTCCTCTCTCTGGAGGGTCAGGGGGTGGGTGGGACAGAATGTTCCAAGCCTCTAATTACATAGGAGATTTTTCCTGGCAACCAGCTCCCAACCTTAGGTGTTTTCCAGAAGCCACCTTATTAACTTCACAAAAGATAACCTTTACCTCCCTCATCATTTAGGAAATTCCAAGGGTTTTAGGAGTTCTGTTTCAGAAACAGGATCAAAGACCAAATATCTATCTCTTATTATAAATCACATTATCATAGTTGCCTAGCAGCTACCAGAAGAGGAATTTGAGAACTGGAAGCAACAGAAACCAAGCCATCAAAACAACAGTATCAGATGAGGAATGCTCTAAGGAGAAGGTGGGAAGCTAGTTTATCTAGTGGGAACAGGAGTTCAAGATTTTCACCTCCTGCTTGGTCCTGGCCACTTAGAACCCAGGTAGGCCTGTTTCCACCCATCCTGGCCTGCTGTGGTCAGGTGGCCCAGCTCTCAGTCAGGGAGGAAGGAAGCAGCAGGCCAAGGCTGTCAGGCAACCTGACACCTAAAAACTCCCCATGTATCTTCAAGGCTAACATGGAAGGACTGAAGACTCCAGAAGCAGCTTAGAAGCTCAGTCTTAAATCAGCACTAATTCTTGCTCTTTCAGGTCAGGGGAAAATAAATTTTGAGCTCAAGAAACCAAAAAATCTTACAGCCATATGTTTTAACATGGAAAATTAAAGAACAACCAAAATCTCATGAAATAACAACAAAATTGTGAAGCAGCATTTGATCACATAGTATGTAGTCATCACAAATCATGTTTTCAAAGGAATGTTTATTTATTTTTCTTAATTTAAATTTATTTATTTTAATTGGAGGCTAATTATTTTACAATATTGTATTGGTTTTGCCATACATCAGCATGAATCTGCCATGGGTGTACACGTGTTCCCCATCCTGAACCCCCCTCCCACCTCCCTCCCCGTACCATCCCTCTGGGTCATCCCAGTGCACCAGCCCCCAGCATCCTCTATCCTGCATCAAACCTGGACTGGAGATTAGTTTCTTATATATTATACATGTTTCAATGCCATTCTCCCAAATCATCCCACCCTCTCCTTCTCCCACAGAGACCAAAAGACTGTTCTATACATCTGTGTCTCTTTTGCTGTCTCACATACAGGGTTATCGTTACCATCTTTCTAAATTCCATATATACTGTCCCAGGGAAATGCTCATAAAAGAGTATGGCAAAAAGCAGCCTAACATACCACAGTGTGCTCTGAATTTTTCCTGGGGGAAATTATATTTATGCTCAGTAAAGAAATGATTCTGAAAAATGTAGCTTTGTTTTACATAATAAATAAATAAATTCATACTATATTGATAGTACTGTTATACTGTCAGAACAGTTAAGATTTATGAAATATGAAAATGTTCTTACTTTTATTACCCTATCATAAAATTTCTTTTTTTTAAAGCGTGTTGCCAGAAATGTCTAGAAATATTGAACATAACTTAATCAGTATAGTATTTACCTTGTTTAGATTAGCTTTTCGGAAGCTTCAGGAGACATGGTTTTGATCCCTGGGTCAGGAAGATTCCCTGGAGGAGGAAAAGCCTATCCACTCAAGTATTCTTGCCTGGGAAATCCCATGGACAGAAGGAGCCTGGCGGCCTACAGTCCATAGGGTCACAAAGAGTTGGACATGACAGCACGCACACACGCATGGTAACTTTTCAGCAACTGGTTTATTTTTCTCCTTTTAGTGAAGTGAAGTGAAGTCAGTCAGTCATGTCTGACTCTTTGTGACCCCATGGTCTGTAGCCTACCAGGCTTCTCAGTCTATGGGATTTTCCAGGCAAGAGTACTGGAGGGGGTGCCATTTCCTTCTCCAGGGGATGGATCTTCCCGACCCAGGGATCGAAAATTACTACATAGAAATTATAATTATTCACATAAATTTTTCCACAGACCAGGTTAATACACAGTGATCTTCTGATCGATATGAACAAAAGGAGTTAGTTATTTTTGTTAAGCTGTTATCTGATCTAACTACCTGGAGGGAAAAAAAGAAATCCCTCTTCGTGCATAAATTGTTTGAAACAGTTCTGAGTGGTGCAGACTTTCTGTTAGAATAGACTGAAAATGAACCAAGTTTAAGTAGACTTTTACTTAGATTTTGAAACTGCAGAGAGAAGGAACCTCCTACACTCTTATTTTGTTTTGCATGATATGTTATACATGAAATCAAATTGCTTGGGCTGCAGGCACAAGATGTCACGTCAGCAGCCCTCCAGAACTTGATGAAAGGCATGAGCCTTGTTGATAATGAGCTTTTTATTTTCTTCAAGACTAATAGAGGGAATTGGGGTATCCTGTCATAATGGAGGACTTCCGTGGTGGCTCAGACGGTAAAGTGTCTGCCCGCAGTGCGGGAGACCTAGATTTGATCCCTGGGTCGGGAAGATCCCATGGAGAAGGAAATGGCAACCCACTCTAGTACACTTGCCTGGAAGAGTAAATTGCAGTGCAAAAGTGCAGATAGGCAGGTAGATATCTTTTCATAACCCTGCTGGAAGGAGACAAAGCCAGAGATATTAGGCCCTCAGCAACAGGAATCTGACGGTCAGGACAGGCTGATGGGCAAGTGGGTCGGGGCCGAGCACAGAAAGCACACAGGGAGTAGAGGGAGTCCTGGTAAAGGCGTGTGTGTGTGTTGGTGCCAAGAATGCAAAGGGATTGTCAGTTATAAGTCAAGGAAGCTAAAGCATGGGGTGTCTGGGGAGCCCATGATGCAGCCTCTCAGTTTCTTTCCAAACTGATGAGTAAGTCTTAGGTCTTCAATATTTCCTTTCTTCTAATTTTTGGGGTCCTTTTATGCCCAAGAGGTACAATAGCTAATTCTGGCACTAGTGGGAAACTGTAAGCCAGGCTTCTGGGTATCATCCATCTGCTGGTGGCAGGGATGGGTATATTGAGAAGATGCTGGGGAGTGTGGGGGTGTTCGAAGACAAGGGTGCGGTGGAAGGAGGGCTGAGGATGGAGACTGGTACTATCTCCACTGCTCTGGGGGTAATTCTTGCTAGTGTTCAGATTTGCCCCACCAAGTTGAGATATAAAAATACAGCTTGTACGTGAGACCCTAGTGAGGAATATCTGGCCTCAATTCAGTCAACCCTATGCTCTCTCTTTTTGATTCACCACAAGCACTTCCCTCACGATATTTGTCTTTTGTTTGTCTGTTTTGAGGAAACCTTTATTGCACATCATTGAATTAATTTCTGTTTGAATAAACAGTACACAAAACAAAGATTTATGTTGTGAAAATCCCTGAAGCTTCTAATCAGCAGTCTGCAAGGAGTGGTGACTCTGGTTTTGTGTCTTTTTAAGACATTCATTTCACATTTATTTTTAAACTTTGAACATAGTTGTTTTCCAAAGTATTTTTGGTGTAGGTTATAGAACTTCTCCCCTTGAAATGCTTCTCTTTTCTGTGAGACTGAACGTGCCCCTGAAGGACCTGGCACATCGTGCACTTTTCACAAGGCTGTGCAAGTACTAACAAAATCAGTCCTTGTGGGACTGAATATGTATTTGGAATGCACTTTAATTTTCATAGATATATAGAATACTCTTTCAGCTTTGTCCTTTAATACTAAAGGAAAGGAGAAAAGCTATTCATGAGTACTAAAAAATCTGATCTTCTCCAGAAATCAGAATAGTATCAGATAACAGTTGTCATTCAGAACCACATATGTGACTGTTAGCTGGTGATTTCTTTTTTCTTTCTCAGTCTTTCTTTTGAAGGTAAAAGTGAAACTCATACAGGCATGTCCGACTCATGCAACCCCATGTACTGTAAGCTCACCAGGCTTCTCTGTTCATGGAATTTTCCAGGCAAGAACACTGGAGTGGGTTGCCATTTCCTACTCCGACAATATTTGTCTTTAAGATGTTCTGAATGACATTACTCAATCACAAGTGCAGTTCCAAATGCGTGTATTCATTTATAGTTTCTACTCTCACTATTCACACACATTTTTGAAAAGGACCCAATGTCTATAAATTTAATGTCCTATATAGACTGAAATGAGCTTCTCAGGTGGCAGTAGTGGTAAAGAACCCATCTGCCAATGCAGGAGATGTAAGAGATGAGGATTCAATCCCTGGGTCAGGAAGATCCCCCTGGAGGAGGGCATAGTAATCCACTCTAGTATTCTTGTCTGAAGAATCCCATGGATAGAGGAGCCTGGCAGGCTACAGTCCATTGGGTCAGAAAGAGTTGAACATGACTAAAGAAGCACAAGCTGGAGTCAAGATTGCCAGGAAAAATATCAATAACCTCAGATATGCAGATGACACCACCCTTATGGCAGAAAGTGAAAAGGAGCTAAAAAGCCTCTTGATGAAAGTGGAAGAGGAGAGTGAAAAAGTTGGCTTAAAGCTCAACATCCAGAAAACGAAGATCATGTCATCTCTTCCCATCACTTCATGGCAAATAGATGGGGAAACAGTGGAAACAGTGTCAGACTTTATTTTTGGGGGGCTCCAAAATCACTGCAGATGATAATTGCAGCCATGATATTAAAAGACGCTTACTCCTTGGAAGGAAAGCTATGACCAACCTAGACAGCATATTGAAAAGCAGAGATATTATTTTGCCAACAAAGGTATGTCTAGTCAAGGCCATGGTTTTTCCAGTGGTCATGTATGGATGTGAGAGTTGGACTGTGAAGAAAGCTGAGTGCCGAAGAATTGATGCTTTTGAACTGTGGTGTTGGAGAAGACTCTTGAGAGTCCCTTGGACTGCAAGGAGATCCAACCAGTCCATTCTGAAGGAGATCAGTCCTGGGTGTTCTTTGGAAGGACTGACGCTACAGCTGAAACTCCCAATACTTTGGCCACCTCATGCGAAGAGCTGACTCTGGAAAAGACCCTAATGCTGGGAGGGATTGGGGGCAGGAAGAGAAGGGGACGACAGAGGATAAGATGGCTAGATGGCATCACTAACTCAATGGACATGAGTCTGAGTGAACTCCATGAGTTGGTGATGGACAGGGAGGCCTGGCGTGCTGTGATTCATGGGGTCACAAAGAGTCAGACACGACTGAGCAACTGAACTGAACTGAACTGAAAGCAGCACAGCACAGCACACAAACTGAAATAGAGAATGAAAAACTCTGTGGAGAAAGAGAGGAAGCTAATATACAAGCTGATACAATTACTATAACAAAGTCAGCCATGAAGAAATTAACTGAGGAAGATAAACTACTACTTTCTGTATATACTAATATCAGGAAAAAACTGATTTCCCTGATGCTAATTACCATCAGTTTCATCGTACTTGGTTAAAAGTTGTCTTATACCACTAAAGAAAAATAACCCAAAAGATTAGTAAGTTTCTTAATATCCATCTCAGCAAAAATGACAATTATTTGACCCAGCAATTATTTGGTAAAATCAAATTAGAAAGATAAATACAAGGATTGTTGTTATTTAGTTGCTAAGTCATGTCAGACTCTTTTGTGACCCCATAGACTGTAGTCTTCCAGGCTCCTCTGTTCATGGAATTTCCAAGGCAAGAATACTGGAGTGGGTTGTCGTTTCCTCCTCCAAGGAGTCTTACCAACCCAGGTATCGAACCTGGGTCTCTTGAGTCTCCTGCATTGGGAGAGGATTCTTTACCACTGAGCCACCAGGGAAACCTAAATACAAAGAAGCTTAGTCACAAACATGGAGCCCAGAAATCAAGTAGAGTGAAGCAGTGTTGAATAACAGAAAAAAAAAAAAAAAAGGATTTGAAATTGGACTGACCATCTCAATTCAACTTAGTTTCACACCAATTAACTGCATCACACAACCTCTCTATGTTTCTATTTATTCATATTTAAATCTTTGAAAGATTGTTTTGAGAAATAGATATCTAATGAAGATACCACTGTGCCTGGCTCACAGAGACCACTCAATAAACAGTATGTATTTACTAATAGAACACTTGCGATGAGCCAGGTACTTTCCTAGGTGCTAGAATTACAGTGGGGAATGAAAGAAAATCTTTGTCTTAGTGACTTTATACTGTGATGGGAGCAAATAGCCAACAAACAAGTAGGAAAAGAAGAAGGAAAGTAGGAAGACAGATGGTAAGAGAGGGTGTGAGTGGGGGAGAAGAGGGAAGAAGAAAGAGATTTAGAGAGAGATGTTTCCTAGAGAAACAACGTCATAAGATAGAAGTTGTCTTACAGCATGGGGTAACTACTCTAGCTAGTAGTCAAGAGAGGACCCTTTAATGAAGGATCATTTTCTCTGAATCTTGGATGATAAGAAAGGAAGCCAGAGTAGGTTAAGATCATGGAAAAGACCATTCCAACCAGAAAAAATGTCAGGAGAAAAGGCTATGAGACCAGAACAAATTTTGTGTTTTGCAGACACAAAGAGAAGGGCAGTGAGTGGCAGGGAGTGGAATGTAAGGGAGAGCGGTACAAGATGAGGTCCAAGATGTTGGTAAGAACAGTTCAGGTAACTCTTGGTCCCTAATAGAGTTCAGAGTCTATTCAATTACAATGGGGAGGTTTTCAGTGGAGAGTGATATGATCAAACATAATCTTTAAAAAGAGCATTCTGTCTGATATCTGAAGAATGAATGGGGAGTAATTGTGGGTGGAGAGAACATGAAAGCAGGCATACCAGTAATGAGGCTGTAGCAGTTCAGATGAGAGACTATTGTTTCTGGGACTAGCCTGTAGCAGTAGAGGGGATGAGATGTATTTGGATGGGGGGTATGTTTTGGAGGTAGAGCTGACAGGACTTCTTAAAGAATGGGATGTAAATGAAGGAACACGATCAGGGCTGATTCCCAGATATTAGACTTGAGCCTCACCCTGACTGGTAAAGCCACTGCCAGGATGGGAAAGAGGAGGGAGGGATGGTTGGTGTCAGGATAGTCAGGCATCTAAGTGGAGATGCCAAGCACACAGTCTAGAGATCAGGAGTACTCCTGGAAGACTTGCTTAAAGTGTAATGTAAACTTGTTCTATGTAAAATGTCCAATTCAGTCTTACCAAATTGAAAAACAAAAGTTTAACTCTATTAACTGGTGGTATGTACTGTTTTTTGTGAAGTTAGATCTTCTTAAAAACTTTTATTTAAATGACTCTGAAGCTACTTTGTTGACACATGAGAGTTGGCTCAGTAAAAACCATAATTTCTCTGCGGTCATCAAAATCTGACAGAAGCAAGTGATGATCCAATTGGAGTATCAGAAGCATGATTTCCGTATCAACAGAAGTCTTACAGCATATAGTTATTTATTCTAAATAAAATGCTGCTTCACTGGTTCAGATCTTCTGATGGTATAGCTAAAATTCTTTCTTTTGGGAGGAAAAAAGAAAGGGAGGTACCCTCAGAGTTGTATTTTCCCTGAAACATCTAATAATATGCAAACTAGCTTAGCACTGATTATGATAAACTGATTTGGGTTGAATTTTTTCTATTCTGCTCTTGTAGGATCCTAAGGCTAACCTGTTCCCACAATGTTAGAAATGTGATCTAAGGCAATCAATCCAATCCCAAACTCCCAGTTGAAATGAGCATCAGGTGTTGACATAGTTACCTGCCTCAACTCAAACATCCGGTTAGATTTGTCTTGAGAAATCAACTATTTGTTGACTGATAACAACAGTTATACCTACTATTTGTTAAATCTACTGTATTATCTCATTTCAATCATCACAACTAATTTGGAAGGTTTTTATTTTAAAGATAATAAAACTGAGATTCATTGATCCTGGTTGCCCAGAGGAAGAACTTGTTTATATCTAATTGTATATATCTAAGTGATGAACTATGGAATGAGGTTCGTGACATTGTATAGGAGACAGGGATCAAGACCATCCCCATGGAAAAGAAATGAAAAAAAAGCAAAATGGCTGTCTGGGGAGGCCTTACAAATAGCTGTGAAAAGAAGAGAAGTGAAAAGCAAAGGAGAAAAGGAACGATATAAGCATCTGAATGCAGAGTTCCAAAGAATAGCAAGAAGAGATTAAGAAAGACTTCTTCAGCGATCAGTGCAAAGAAATAGAGGGAAACAATAGAATGGGAAAGACCAGAGATCTCTTCAAGAAAATTAGAGATACCAAGGGAACATTTCATGCACAGATGGGCTCGATAAAGGACAGAAATGGTATGGACCTAACAGAAGCAGAAGATATTAAGAATAGGAGGCAAGAATACACAGAAGAACAGTACAAAAAGATCTTCATGACCCGGATAATCACGATGGTGTGATCACTCATCTAGAGCCAGACATCCTGGAATGTTAAGTCAAGAGGGCCTTAGAAAGCATCACTACGAACAAAGCTAGTGGAGGTGATGGAATTCCAGTTGAGCTGTTTCAAATCCTGAAAGATGATGCTGTGAAAGTGCTACACTCAATATGCCAGCAAGTTTGGAAAACTCAGCAGCGGCCACGGGACTGGAAAAGGTCCATTTTCATTCCAATCCCAAAGAAAGGCAATGCCAAAGAATGCTCAAACTACCGAACAATTGCACTCATCTCACATGCTAGTAAAGTAATTCTCAAAATTCTCCAAGCCAGGCTTCAACAATATGTAAACTGTGAACTTCCTGATGTTCAAGCTGGTTTTAGAAAAGGCAGAGGAACCAGAGATCAAATCACCAACTTCCGATGGATCATCAAAAAAGCAAGAGAGTTCCAGAAAAACATCTATTTCTGCTTTATTGACTATGCCAAAACCTTTGATGTGTGGATCACAATAAACTGTGGAAAATTCTGAGAGAGATGGGAATACCAGACCACCTGACCTGCCTCTTGAGAGATCTGTATGCAATTCAGGAAGCAAGAGTTAGAACTGGACATGGAACAACAGACTGGTTCCAAATAGGAAAAAGAGTGCATCAAGGCTGTATATTGTCACCCTGCTTATTTAACTTCTATGCAGAGTACATCATGAGAAACGCTGGACTGGAAGAAACACAAGCTGGAATCAAGATTGCCGGGAGAAATATCAACAAGCTCAGATATGCAGATGACACCACCTTCATGGCAGAAAGTGAAGAGAAACTAAAAAGCCTCTTGATGAAAGTGAAAGAGGAGATTGAAAAAGTTGGCTTAAAGCTCAACATTCAGAAAATGAAGATCATGGCATCCGGTCCCATTACTTCATGGGAAATAGAAGGGGGAACAGTAGAAACAGTGTCAGACTTTATTTTTGGGGGCTCGAAAATCACTGCACATGGTGACTGCAGCCATCAAATTAAAAGACCGCTTACTCCTTGGAAGAAAAGTTATGACCAACCTAGGTAGTATATTCAAAAGCAGAGACATTACTTTGCCAACTAAGGTCTGTCTAGTCAAGGCTATGGTTTTTCCAATGGTCATGTATGGATGTGAGAGTTGGACTGTGAAGAAGGCTGAGCGCTGAAGAATTGATGCTTTTGAACTGTGGTGTTGAAGAAGACTCTTGAGAGTCCCTTGGACTGCAAGGAGATCCCACCAGTCCATTCTGAAGGAGATCAGCCCTGGGATTTCTTTGGAAGGAATGATGCTAAAGCTGAAACTCCAGTACTTTGGCCATCTGATGCGAAGGGTTGACTCATTGGAAAAGACTCTGATGCTGGGAGGGATTGGGGGCAGGAGGAGAAGGGGAAGACAGAGGATGAGATGGCTGGATGGCATCACTGACTCGATGGACGTGAATCTGAGTGAACTCTGGGAGTTGGTGATGGACAAGGAGGCCTGGCATGCTGCACTTCATGGGGTCGCAAAGAGTCGGACACAACTGAGTGACTGAGCTGAACTGAAGTGTAGTTTATATCGAAGTGTAGTTTTATTATTTTGTGACCTTCCATAAGATATGCTTATATCTAAGTGTAGTTCTGTTTTTAAATCTAGATTTATACCTAAGTGTAGTTCTATTATTTTATGACCCTCCATAAGATAAGCATCAGGAAGATGAAGATGTGGGGATAAATTGTCCCAATGACTTCAACTTTCACATAGTTCTGCAAACTCATACATTTGATTCACAATACTTTCAGTAGTTATGTTCTATAAAGTCACTGGGAACACTGATTTAGCAGAACTGAATCACTTCGCTCCTGGGGAAATGCAGTGTTAGGTTCCCACAAGCCTCTCTTGTTCACAACATGTCCATCGACTAACCAATACTTACTGTCATATGTGTTTCTGTTTAAAGACACCTTATTCAATACACATTGTTGATTCATTGACATTGAACTCACAGCCAAGAACACTAACACTTGCCTGAATGAAGCTTATTTAACACTCATACTTTTTCCATAAGGAACATCCCAGCCTCTCGTACTTGGGAACATGAGTTAGCATTTCAGCGCTCTAATTAGGTATCATTTCAAACAGTGAAATCACCAAAGCAAAACAAAAAAAAAAGCAAACAAACAAACAAACAAAAAAATATGGCGCTAAATAGATTTTGGAAAAGACACTTGTTGAGTAGTGGAATTTTGAGGGGAGATTGCAAATACATGACCCCTGTCATCAAGAAGATTTTAATCTATTAGGAGAGACAAGATCAACACACATGAATCACAGGTGAGATTATAATGTAGAATGTGAATAAGATGATAGTGTTTTATATTAATCTACATGTTCTTGATTGATTTTATCCTACCCTTTCTCAGACTTTTCAAGTATCAGTGATGCTTTTTGTATGAGCTTTTGTCAGAGATCAGCTTTTAGCAGATCAGCCTAAAACCAGGAAGTCTTTAAAAACTGTGACTGGATTTCTTAAATGTAGACTAGACACTGCAATTCGAAAGCTGAAGAGTTTTGTTTTAATTTGTTTTAATATACAAGAATCAGTCTTTGCTGAGAGAAATGAATGGCTTGCATGGAATTCTAAGAGCAAGGCTTTGATGATCAAGGACCTACTTTGGTGGACTGAGCACTGTTTGCAGTAACTTCCACAGAAGAGTGAAGTATTTCAGCTGCTGTGTGTATCTTCCTACCCAAAACAAAATAAAGATCTACCAGTGAATAAGAGAAAGAGATTCAGAGAGAACAAGGCAAGGTGCTTAATAAGATTAAGATAGCTGGTGATGAAATCTGTTTCCTTCTGCAGCCAAATCTTAGGTGGAGTTTGATAAAGACAGTGTGACTTTCCGAGTCAGAGTCCAAGAGGACAGACAGCCAGTCTCATAGTAAAGCCTTGATTTTAAAGGCACTGAAGCAACATAGCTCTTGGGTAATAGACTGGCAATGAATGAGGGAAGCAACCAAGCAGACAGGCCTTCACAGAGACTTGCAGAGTCCTGAATATAATACTGGGTTGGCCAAAAAGTTCATTTGGCTTCTTCCATAGAAGAATGAAACTTTTGGCCAACCCAATAAAATAATAATAGGAAACTGAGTGTTTTGAAACCCCAAGCAGAGGTGTGGAGGGGCTGCAGGAGATGAGGAATCACAAGGTCTAGGAAAAGAGCAGAAGGTTGCAGAGGTGTGGGCTTCATAGTTGATCACTACTGAGGCAAAGCCAGAAACAGCTGGCTCACCAGCAGCCAGCCCACCAAGTCAAAGGTCAGGCAAGATGGGTGATGCCTCATGGGTACCAGCCACAACTTCCCAAAACCCAGAGTGTGACAATACAGTGATTATCAAAGGCAGAGGATTACAGGAGAACCCAGATTCCTCCTGAGCCACCTGTCTACTGACATTGCTCTTAGGGAGAAAAAGAGAAAACTGAATTTGACTGCAACCTTACTAAAAGATGCAAAATCTTCAATTGGAAGCAATGAATTAACATGCAAATATTAAGAAATTTAGTTTATCAGTTAAAAAAAAATGAAGTCTAGACATGGAACCAAACTATTTTTAATTACAGAAAAAAAATTTTTTTAGTGGGACATTTCTTCATATCTGATTTTTGGAACTTGCTGCATGGGCTGAATTGTGATGCACCAACAAAAAACCCTATAGCATTTTAAAACTGAGTGACATGAGTCAGGTCAGGCTTGGGCAGGTAATGGGCGGGAAGGAGTTGAAATGAGATGAACTCTGTAGCAGGCTGGACCCAAACAGACAGGAGAGGGCTGGCCACTGGGTCAGAGGCAATGCCTAAGTTGCATAATCAGAAACCTGCTAGGTGAGACAGATATCTGGGATCATCAGAGGGCACCTGTGAAATGAGAAATTGCATGTTGGGATTTGTAAGTCGTGTAACAGCGAAGTTAGCAGATTTGCCTCTCTTGTCCTGTCTTGCTCATCAGAAAGTCTACTCTTAGCATCACTGATAGGAGATCAGTGCCATGAATCTTGAGCCTACTGACCTTTCCAATGGCACGCTCAGTTGAATGACTGAGGGTTATACATGCTGGACCCAAGCAAACCAATCAGGAGACCTTTCCCAGAAATTTGAAATTGGGACCCAAGGACTCCAGTTCACTGACCTTCAAAGTTTGTTTACATGAGAATCATGCAAGACTCCAAAGCTCCACCAGTATATCTTTGGGACTTTGGGAAGGGTATTTGATCTTCAGGATCTTTGATCTCCAGGATGTGTCTGATGCAGTAGGTTTGGAGCTCAGGATCTTTTTAACAAGTATCCCCAGTGAATCTGGGGCTTCCCAGGTGGCTCAAGTGGTAAAGAATCTGCCTGCCAATGCAGGAGACACAGGTTTGGTCCCTGGTTCCAGAAGATCCCCTGGAGGAGGAAATGGCAACCCATTCCAGTGTTCTTGTTGGGAAATCCCATGGACAGAGGAGCCTGGTGTGTTATAGTCCATAGGGTCATGAAGAGTCTGGCATGACTGAGGTGACTGAGAATGCACCAATATATCTAGAGCAGAAAGGTGTGGATCACAAATAGAGAAAAAGGCTTCTGGACTGGGAGGATCTCTAGATCAAAGGTGATCATTCTGGGCCATGTAAATGGTGAAGCAGGAGAAAGGTCTAGAGAAAGAGAAGTGTAAGGCAGACATGCAGAGAGAAGTTGCAGGGCAGACAGGATGCTGGCTTATTAATCACCTTTCCCAACCCTTCTCCTTGCTGGCCTCTCCCTAGCAGAGACTAGAAATTCTAAGCACCTGTACCCAGTCTTCTTTGAAGCCAGGAGGTCACATGACATACTTTGGGCCAATGAGAGGTGCATGGAAATCTGCTTTGTTGGGACTGGTCATTTAGGGAAAGCTTTTGCCTTTGGGATGGAAGGGTAACCACAGGTCACTGCCCATTTTTACTCTTTTTTCTGCCTAACACCTGGAGCAACAGTCAGCTGTGATCCATGAAGCAAGAGACACAAAATCAACACACTAAGGATGCAAAGTAGGAGAAAGGCATCAAGTGGGAGACAGGCATTTGGAATATGTCTAAAATTTAGTGACTTTGTAGAAGTGTGATGTAGTCAAGACTGTGAGATGAAAACTGTGGGTGAGCACATGCCCAGGGAGTTGTATCAGTGGAGTTGTATCAGTGACATGAAGAGCCATTCCCTACTGCTGCTGGTCTCACACAACCGCCAGGTACAAACAGTGGAGAGCAAGGAGACATGTATAATAAATGGTCAGTTAAGGAGCTTTTTATTTTTAATTTTGAAATTGCAGTTGGTTTCCATTTTGATGTGCCAGCTTTCTCTAGTTTCAGTGCACGGGCTTCTCTAGATGCAGCATGTGGGTTTAGTTGCCCCAGAGCATGCGGCATTTTAGTTCCTCAACCAGGGATCAAACCCATGCCCCCAGCTTTGGAAGGTGGACTCTTAAACACTGGTCCACCAGGAAGTCCCGGGAGCAATCTTAATAGGGGCATTCTAAGACAACTTGAAGGAAAGCTAATGGTTCATTCAAGAAAATGAATCTGGTGAGGAAAAAAGGGAACCCTCTTACACTGTTGATGGGAATGCAAACTAGTACAGCCACTATGGACAACAGTGTGGAGACTCCTTAAAAAACTGGAAATAGAACTGCCATACAACCCAGCAATCCCACTGCTGGGCATACACACTGAGGAAACCGAATTGAAAGAGACACGTGTACCCCAATGTTCGTTGCAGCACTGTTTATAATAGCCAGGACATGGAAACAACCTTGATGTCCATCAGCAGACAAATGGATAAGAAAGCTGTGGTACATGTACACAATGGAGTATTACTCAGCCATTAAAAAGAATACATTTGAATCAGTTCTAATGAGGTGGATGAAACTGGAGCCTATTATACAGACTGAAGTAAGCCAGAAAGAAAAAAACCAATACAGTATACTAACGCATATATATGGAATTTAGAAAGATCATAACGATAACCCCAGAGAAGGGAATGGCACCCCATTCCAGTACTCTTGCCTGGAAAATCCCATGGACAGAGGAGCCTGGTAGGCTGCAGTCCACGGGGTCCCTGAGGGTTGGACATGACTAAGCAACTTCATTTTCACTTTTCATTTTCATGCTTTGGAGAAGGAAATGGCAACCCACTCCAGTGTTCTTGCCTGGAGAATCCCAGGGATGGGGGAACCTCATGGGCTGCTGTCTATGGGGTCGCACAGAGTCAGACACGACTGAAGTAGCTTAGCAGCAGCAACAACGGTAACCCTGTATGCGAGACAGCAAGAGAGACACAGATGTATAGAACAGTCTTTTGGACTCTGTGGGAGAGGGAGAGGGTGGGATGATTTGGTAGAATGACATTGAAACGTGTAATATCATATGTGAAATGAATCACCAGTCCAGGTTCGATGCATGATACAGGATGCTCGGGGCTGGTGCACTGGGATGACCCAGAGGGATGGTATGGGGAGGGAGGTGGAATGGGGGGTTCAGGATGGGGAACACGTGTACACCCTTGACGGATTCATGTTGATGTATGGCAAAACCAATACAATATTGTAAAGTAATTAGCCTCCAATTAAAATAAATAAATTTATATTAAAAAAAAGAAAATGAATCTGCTAGATTTTTCCTAACTGGTATGCTAAATTACCCATAAGAAACTTATAAATATCCTAAAGTCTATATCACTATATTATATTTAAAAGCCAAAAGAAAAATAAATGAAAGTCAATAGGAAAGGCAATTAAAATTCCATGACAAAACCAGATGGCCTTGTTACAGAAGGACCTCACCTATGATCAGTGGCTCAGGTTTGAATCATCTTGACCTATAAACCAGGTTATAGGCGCTGACCTAGTTAAGGAAGCAATATACCCAGAACACGCAATCTCAGCTGATTAGAACAGGATACAGGATGCTTGGGGCTGGTGCACTGGGATGACCCAGAGGGATGGTATGGAGAAGGAGGTGGGAGGGGGTGTTCAGGATTGGGAACACATGTACACTTGTGGTGGATTCATGTTGATGTATGGCAAAACCAATACAATACTGTAATTAGCCTCCAATTAAAATTTAAAAAGATTAAAAATCAAATCAATTTTTTTAAAAGCAGGAATGATGAAAAATAGTTTCATGATTATAGTCACAGTTTAGCTTGTTCTGTTTGCTTCTTGGGATGTTAAAGAGTATATTAGTTTCCTTTGCTGGCTGTTACATTACCACAGATTTAGTGGCTTAAAACAACAGAAATGTATTTTCTCTGAGTGCTAGAAGAGGGCAGAAGTCCAAAATCTAGGTTGCACTGCTTTCAGAAACTCTCAGGGAGAGTCCATCCCTTGCCTCTATGCCAGCATTCCTTGACTTGTGGCCACATCACTCCAATCCGTCTCTCCCTCTTCTGTGTGTCTGTCTGGTGGTGTTTTAGTTGCTAAGTCATGTCTGACTCTTGTGACCCCATGGACTATAGCCTGCCAGAGTGTTTGTCCATAGGATTTTCCAGGCAAGAGTACTGGAATGGGTTGCCATTTCCTTCTCCAGGGGATCTTTCTGACCCAGGGATTGGACCCAGGGATTGAACCCAGTTCTCCTGTACTGCAGGCAGATTCTTCACCAACTGAGCTACCAGGGTGTGTCTATCTAATCTCCCTCTTTCTCATATAAGGACATTTATGATTATATTTAAGGCCCAGCCAAGTAATCCAGGGTAATTTCCCCTTATCAAGATCTTTAATCACATCAACAAAGGCCAACAGTTGCTTATAAAGTAATATTTACAGGCTCTAGGAATTAAGACTTGATATCTTTAGGTGGTCATAATTCAGCCTACTATTAAAAAAATCTGATATACTTTACCTTATGATTTTAAATTATATTTTGATATTTTTAAGTTTATAATAAAGGATGAATGTTTAGGGAATTCTATTTTTTATTTATTGTTTGGGCAAGAAGTGTGTGAATATTTAAAAGAATGTTGCCTGTTTTTAAAGTCAGCTTTAAAATAAATAAATCAAACTTTTAAACAATAATGAATTTCTTCTCTATACAAAAGTCTCTTGAATTTTAACAAGTTTATAACATTTTTTACTCAGTGTCTCCCTAGATTTATTCTGTGCGTATATGTATGTGTGTATTCAGTAACTCCTGGTAAACTATTTCTCATTTTTACCCTAAAAAATGAGGAGGGAATTGAAACTGATGCAAAAGCAAACTTATATGTGCATGCCCACCTGCCTAGACCACGGAGGCCAAAAGCAAGGGTTAGCAAGAACAGGCATTGAACACACTGGGTCTTTCACAGCTGTGGGCAGCCCCAAGTGTGACTTCACAAGAACAGCCTCTGAGCTCACAAAGAAACTGCTGCTTGCCTCAGCATGACTCGCGTCTTCTGCCTGTGGGTTTTGGTTCCTTTAACAGTGGGTCACAGGGTTGCTCCAGAACACTTTGTTTTGTTTATTTCCGTTTACCAAGCTAAATGTGTCCTTGATTTTAAAGCTATGTTTTGAAGAAGGACATTTGCTGAGATGCATTTTCACAATGTACTCTGTTCCAAGGGGCATGTGACTGAATTCAGGGATTGCCCATCGTTATTCAGCCGAACTTCAAGGTGAGAAAAAAAATTTTTATTTAGAATGCTGTGTTAATTTCTGCTGTATAGCAAAGTGATTCAGGTATACATATATATACATTCTTTTTAAAAATATTTTTCCATTACTGTTAGGATGTTGAATATGGTTCTTTGTGCTATACAGTAGGACCTTGTCCTGTATCCCTTTTGCAGGTAGTAACTTACATCTGCTAACCCCAACCTCTCACTCCATTCCTCCCTCAACCCCCTCCCCCAGAGCAACCACAAGTCTGTTCTCTCAGTCTGTGAAGGACAAGAAAGTTTTGAGGAAAAAAAAAAAAGCTTTCCCCCAAGATGTCTGCTCCTTCCCTCAGTGTATTCAGTTCCTAAGGTTATGCCTTTCCCAACCACTGGCACTTCTTTTCCTCTGGAGATTTCCCATCTCTGCCTTCTCAGAGATTTCTGCATGCCTGAGCGGGTAGATGGTCTCACCTCACAGGATTTGCATGAATTGATGTGGGGCTCTCCAGGAAAGTAGTGATGGGTCAAGGAGTCCCAGAGGCATGTGAACGTTTTCTGTCTTTCCTGTATGTTGCCCTATTGGTTATTTTGTGTCTACTAAAACCACATCCACCACTGAAGAAGGTTTCTCCTCTGGTCCTCTTTCAATTTGTTGTGTGGTCAAAATGTTGGGCCAGCGCTTTATTTCATGCTACTTTCCTTTTTTGAGAATGATTTGATTGAATACAATGCAGAAGATGAGTCATAGTAATTCAAGTAATTAACTCTATGCTGCTTCTACTGCTGCTGCTAAGTCGCTTTAGTCATGTCCGGCTCTGTGCGACCCCATAGACGGCAGCCCACAAGGCTTCCCTGTCCCTGGGATTCTCCAGGCAAGAATACTGGAGTGGGCTGCCATTTCCTTCTCCAATGCATGAAAGTGAAAAGTGAAAGTGAAGTCGCTCAGTCGTGTCCACCTGTAAGTGATCCCATGGACTGCAGCCTACCAGGCTCTGCAGTCCTTGGGATTTTCCAGGCAAGAGTACTGGAGTGGGTGGCCATTGCCTTCTCCCAATTAACTCTATAGGTTACAACAAACACTATAGAGCATTACTAATTATGCTGTACATATATGGCTTTTGATTTTCAAGATATGTAAACTCAGTCACCTGCTTTATGATGTAATCAATTCAACATGCCTGGCCCTGTTTTTTTCTTTTTATTTCATTTTGTTTCTGCAACCGAGGAAATTGAAGGAAGATGGCTTAAGTAATTTACCCTGGGTCACAAAAAGGTATTCTGTCTCAGGGAAGAAATTTGCTCTTTTAGGATGACTAGATAAAGTATAAATCACTTCAAACAAGAAACACTTTAATAACACTAAAGTAGTATGATTTTTGAGTCACTGAAACAGCATTTCCTGAATACTCTGGGAGTTTCCTTGGACATATTCCACTGAAGTACAAATAAGCTCCAACTCAATTAAGTCTTTGAGAAGAAGTGAAGTTATGAGAGGTTCACATGACAATTTTTGTTTCTTCAGGGATGTGTTAATGGATGAAAGACAACAAGTAATTAGTCAAGAATAATCCATAACACTGAGAGGAATGAGAAAGGAAGTTAGATAATGGTCAAGATCATTTTAACTGGGAAGGTAATGAAATTTGCTTTTCCATTCATAATAATGCATATGCTTTCAAAATTTGGGTTTTCAGATCCTTTCCTGAAAATGACTATAGAAAATTGTAAGGGACATGCAGAAAGAGGACATATTTGGACATCTACATGGAAATGTCAAGTTCCTGGTTGAAGATTACGTTTTACATATACCTGGATAGGCTTAGTCACTTGGGTGCCTGAACAATGCAGGGTGTTTGCTGTCTGACTGTGTGGGAATTTCTTTTGGTCCTGCTGAGATGTGTGTATAGAGAAATCTCCAAAGTCATTGCAAAGGGTAATGACTAACTTGAAATTCCTTGAAGAGAAAATGGGGAAATTTCACAAAGGTCTCACCAGAGGTGGAAATTAATGTCTCAAAATTTTGGGAACTGATTATATAGCACATAAAATCAACAAACAGAGTGGGAAAATTTCATTTCCCAGGAAGTCCTGAGGGCAGCCGTGCCAAGCCATCCCAAAGCCTGTCACTAATAAATCCCACAGACAGGATGTATGTCAGCCCAGAAAATATGACAAAACTCATGCAAAATCCTCCCTGACCCCGGTAGAGTACTTTTCAAAATCACATTTTTCAATCAAAATAAAATTTAAAATACCTATATAGCTAGATAGACGCGTCAGTGTAGATATCCATACAGAATACTGTATTTAAAAAAACATGGAATTAAGAGCCAGAACACCTGGTTTGAGAATCATCTCTACCTTCATCCCTCCAAAAATTCTTTGAAATATGGTTTCCTGTTTGTAATATGGGCTAATAATGCTTTTATTTCTAACTTAAGTTGTTATGAAGCTCAAATGAGGAAATAAACATGACGGCACTTTGTAAACAAAACAACTCCTCAAATGCAACTTAATATTATGTTCCTCATTATTTAAGAAAACTCACTATAATGGAAAAACTTCAATATTCTCTGATGCTGTGGTCATATCTATAAAACACATGTAAACCAAGACCAAGTTTGGAGCTAAAGGTGAGGGTGTTGGAGTCAGGGACGCAGCCATAAGGTGCCTTCTAATTTTATGGGTTTTGCGGGACAACTTAGAATAAAAGACTCCCAAGTGATTATATATTTCTCCTCAACTCATTCCACCAGAGACTCCTCTGGTAAATAAGATCCTTACATTCATGAAGATACAGTCTTGGTGACTGAGGTGATTAAGAGAGTAGGCATTGAAGCTTAACTGCTGCTGCTGCTAAGTCGCTTCAGTCGTGTCTGACTCTGTGCGATCCCATAGATGGCAGCCCACCAGGCTCCCCCATCCCTGGGATTCTCCAGGCAAGAACACTGGAGTGGGTTGCCATTTCCTTCTCCATGAAGCTTAACTACCTTGGTTCAAATTCTGGTTCTGCCACTTACTGGCTATATGACCTTTAGAAAATTCCTTGACCTCTTTGCATATCATCTTCCCCATATGCGAAATAGGGTTGATAATTGTATCTACACAGAAAATGCTCAGTAAATGTTACTATACCATGGTTCCAATGACTTTAATCAGCTAAGAAGGATGGCAATACATAAGACGGGTGTTTTCCTCTTTTTATCTCTTAAATAAATCGATTTCTACTCCAGAGCAACACAGCTACTAGTTTATGCAGCGTCCTCATGTGCACCAAAGGCAACCGTTCCTCGAACTCTGAACCACCCTGAGTGGGGGTGGGGGGTAGTTTCTCATGACAATATGGCATCTGGAGTCCCCAGGACTGAGCACTGAGCAACCTGTCTGATCTTCAGTGGCAGTCCTGTCTCTGAAACTCAGTCTCTTTCCATGAAAAAAAAAAAAAAAAAGTCAGTTGTTGGGTTAAAACTCTCTAAAAAGCCCTTATAATCCTAAAAAATTTCTGCCTTTTTTTTTTTTAGATTTTTGGATTGCCCTCAGGGTGAAAGACCTCATTCTAGCTGAGGGTGTTTTCCTGGGCCAAGAAGAGATAACGAACCAAGCACAGCTTAATCTCAGGCTCCCTGGGGACTGGGGCAGACAACAGAGCATTTTCAACACATAGCTGGTGAGGCTTGCATTTCTAGCCAGGTGAGCACTCTTCCCACAGCTTCTCCCCGCAGAGAACCCAAAGCTGGTAGGACACAGCCTGAGTATCTCCTGAGACTTCTAGACAGACCCAGTAAGAAAGTCTTGATTTGGAACAAGGATACCTTTGCCTGCCTCTCACCTTCGCTAGCTAATGCAAATAAATGAATAAATGAAATAACTTCTTTTTTTATATTGTTGAAGACATGTTGTCTGAAGAAAGAAAAGTTTTTCCTTTTAGTAATAACTGACAGGAGTTGGGTATGGTAGGAGCAGGACCCAAGCCACTGAGCTTTCTTCGAAACCACTTTCTGCCCTCAGGGCCCCAGCCTGGACAGGCCTGCTCCCCCACCCAGATTCCCTCTTTGCTCCACTGAAGCTCTCCTCAGCCTCTCACTTCCTTCTGCTTCTCCAGTCCTTCTCTCTGGTACATCCAGACCTTTCTTCCCAGGCCCCTTCTCTCTTCAATGCTGAAAAAAAATTGATGACTGAACTATCAATTCAGTGAAGCCACCTGCCCTTACACCAATTGACTCCAGTGACCCCCAGTGAGCCCCATCAAGTATCTCTGGGGTTGGCTGACAATTTGAAGCTTAGCCTCGTCTAGAAAACAAACTAATAAGTTCCCTTCTCACAGGACCTGTAAACTAACCTCCTCCTCAGAACAGAGATGAGAGGGATGTGGCTTTTACTTACTGGCCTAAAGGCACATCATACATTCAATTTACAGATGTCAAAAAAACTGAAGCACCAGAGAGACAGAAAATATTATAGGAAATTTTATAATCTCCCCACATGTCTTAAAACCCAAAGAGAAGTAAGCTACACCTGAGTGTCAGAACTGCCAGGAATTTCCTGAAAGGTATCAAAGGGATCTAGAAACATAAATCACCATGGGCAGCCCAACTGAGCATGTGAAGACAGTTCGTTCAACCAAGTGCTCTGTTTGACAAAGGATTTTCATTTTTGCAATCTTTTTTGATGTACATTGCCATAACCCTATGAGATAGTCAGTCCATATGTAATTCCTACTTTAGAGATGACAGAGCGAATGCTTAGGGAGGCAAAGTGACTTCTAAAATCACACAGTTGAAAAGTGGTGAACAGGGGAGAGTTGGCCCTCTTGACTAATTTTATACTTTTTCTACAAAAGAACTAGGGCTGAGTGCGGTGAGCAGAACAGACCTCAGGAGACCACTGTCGACAGTTTTGTCGCACAAGCTGCCGCAGCAAAGTCGCCTCAGGGACACCAAACACCTAGCAGACCCCTTATGTTTGCATTGGCACACAAGCCCTAGCACCACTCTCCCTACCCCCACCCCCAGAGGGACTTCCTGACCATTCTTCTATAGAACTAGTTTCTGAAGAAAAGGATCAGAGATGCCCCAAGGGCTGCTGTTTTGTTTGAAAGTCTCACCTTCAAACTTTCTTCTAGTTTACTGCACAGTGTGACCACTTATGATGCAAGATTATCTGGGAAGACAGCACGTGAGTCACTGTCATTCCTTGCTACATCACCAACTGTATCCTCAGTGCTTGTTCTGTGCCAGGCCCTGCTAGAGCCTGGAACTTAAGATGCCAAAAGTTAAGTCACGAGCTAAGAGGAGGGATGGGAAAGTGGAAACAAGCAAGTTGAGAATTATGTCTAGAGAACAGTTGAGGTGGCAAAGGGGAGCATCCACTCCCAAACACACCATCATTTTCCTAAGCAGAGAGCAAGAAGAGAGTTGGCAACCCACTCCAGTATTCTTGCATGGAAAATTCCATGGACAGAGGAGCCTGGTGGGCTCCAGTCTATGGGGTCACAAAGTGTCGGACACAACTGAGCACATGTTAATTATTATATCTATTGTACATTATATCCCTGGTGCTTCATCTTATAACTGGAAGTTTGTACCTTTTGACTGCTTTCATCCAACTACCTCTCCCCTCATCCTTGCCTTTGGGAAACACAAATCTGATCTTTATTATTTTTTGGTTTGCTTTTCAAGTATAATTGGCCTATGGTAGTATGCTGGGGCTTCCCAGGTGGCGCTAGTGGTAAAGAACCCGCCTGCCAGTGCAGGAGACCTAAGAGACATGGGTTCAATCCCTGGGTGGGGAAGATCCCCTGGAGAAGGCAATGGCAACCCACTCCAGTATCCTTGCCTGGAGAATGCCATGGACAGTGGAGACCGGTGGGCCACAGTCCATAGGGTCATAAAAAGTCGGACACAACTGAAGCAACTTAGTTCACAATACTATGTTAGTTCTTGATACACATAACAAAAATGATCATCCTGATAAGTCTAGTTAAGATCTGCCAACCATTCAAAGAGATTACATAATGACTGACTATTGAAGATGAATGCTTAGGGGGTCCCACATCTCCGAGTCCAGAGAGACATCTCAGAATGAGGGGCAGAGGCCTCTCTCAGAGGGACAGCAGTGTTCTGACAAGGGGAAAGCAGGCTCAGGAGACTGGGTACCTGAGCTCAGTAGCGTGCCCTCTGTGGGGCTGGATACAGCCCCTCTTTACCTACCCGGTGTGTGAAAACCAGGCCGTGGTGGTGCCTATAAGACAGCGTAACTTAGGGGGCTTCATTTAATGAAGGGACCATTCAGGTCCAACCCTAGCATCACTCCTAACTCTAGACCTTGGACAAGTAAATTTATTTATACTCCAAGGGTCTCATCTGTTAAAACAATAAGAAGTATACCTCCTTCAGGGAGTTATTACGAAAATTAAATGACACATTTAATTTTGTTAAATGTGTGTAAAGTCCTTAGGCCAGGCCTTGGAACATGGGAAACACTCAATAAATGCTAGTCTGCTAGACCACATGTAGTCTACTAGACCACAAGATTCCTCATCATCATGGCAAAACTCCTCAAGGCAACATTTTTCATCCCTTTTCAAACTGGAACTCATGTGCCTCACGTGAGAACCAGAGCAAAACAGAGCTGTAGTTACTGTTGTCAACTTTTCCTGGGTTGGTGCAGGAAATCAGAATATCCCAACCCCAAGTCTACCACTTTAGCATAAGGGTTATTCTGGGCTAAAGGCAAGTGAGAAGAAGCAGATGCAAGGAGACTTCTCTGGCCTCCTTCTCTCTACCAGGAAAAGCAGGATGACTCTTAATCACAGGAGACAACTCGAGACTCACGTCAACCCAGAGACGCCACCGGAGGGATCTACATAACCAATCTTACTAAAACAAGCCTTATCTCTCACTAGTTTTCCCCCACATATCTACTTTCTCACGGTCTGTCACCCCTGGAAGTCTAAACCCCTTTTTTATCACTTCTTTACAAAGTTGTTGATCTTTGTCAAGATATTATATAAGTCCCAGTTTTAGCCACGCCTTTGAGATACTCATCACTAAGTTCTGCTATGTGTCTGTCCCATGCATGCATTAATGAACTCCGTTTTTCTCTTGTTGATATACCCTTTGTCAGTATAATGTGTAAGGCCCCAGAGAACTTAGAAGAATGGAGAACAAGGTTTTTTTTTCCCTCCTTCCCTACAGTGAACCAGTAATCCAGGAGAACTGTAGTTCTGAACTGCTGTGGAAAGGTGGACATAGGTAGATTTAACACACAACTCCATGTGTGAACATATGTAATATGGTCAATAAAGATATTTATTTATATCTATTTTATAAGACAAGGACTGAACTGGTTAGTACATCCTACGCTACTGAGAAACTCACACTGTTGAGTCTCCCTCTTTACCCCTAATGGTAAGATCCTAAGCCACTGATTTCCTCTGAGAATGAGTCCAACACAAATGTTCAACATGAAGAAAGAGCCAAGCATTTATTTCCAGGATGACTAAGCATGCATGTGTGTGTATAAATGTTTATCTTATAAGGACATGTAATTCACAAGGAATTATATCTGGGTTCATACTAATCAAGCTACATTGAAGAATCCTTTACTCTTTCAATTTTATGATCTCATTTTCACCACCACTTTTTATTGTGATATCCTGTAAGGAGCTGTTTAACCTGCACACTTTGACAGGATTATCTCAGGAAGCCCTGTCTTAGCTGCTATCTGGAGACCCAAACTCCTATCCTCCTATCCTTTGAGAGGGAAAAGAAAAGACACCTTCGAGAAAACGTAAGGTCTGCTCAAGACACAGCATTTGAATTCATACTTCACATGATTCCTCAGAATTTGATGGAAAGTCATACTTTGGAGAATATTATTTGCCCCTTGAGAGTCCATGTAATATCAGAATCACTCTCTTTCATTTTCTGGTATTACAGGCAATAGAAAATTTCAAAATGAAATAACAAAATATCCTTTAATTAATGAGGAGAAAATAGAAACTGACTTTTACAGACTAGTGAGCTAATGTTTATTCTTGGCAAATTTCCTAAACCTACTATTACATATCTGGTTTAAGAGCACATTTTTTAAAAACGCAGCTATCCTTAAGGGCCAGTATGGGTTTTTAGAGGCATGAAATTCCAAAATAAGGTAATACTTTTTTGTTGGTGATATAGAATGATTGCTTTCCATGAAAGCTTCTTTATAAAGATAATGCATTCTTCAGGCTTACAAGGGTGTCCAGAGGGCGTCTCAGCTGTCCTTGTTTAAGCAACCTCCTCAACTATTTTGTAGATTTCATAGTGTCTCTTCCTTTGGTTCTGTCTTCCAGTGATGAGTTCTACTTTCAAGAACTCCAAGACCCTGTATAATAGTGATAATGTTTTAAAGCAATTATATTCATAGATTTTTAAATTTCCTTTCCCACACAGCTATGTGGGAAAGCGCCACAGTGAGTCCCCCTTCAGAAGGGCCCAGCGCAGGGAAAGGTTTCAACAGACAGCAAGAATGTCTGCCACTGGGTCTTGGTGGATGATGGGAGGAAGAAGAGAAGCAGAGAGAAGCGGTAGGAGGTTCAGACTTTCAAGCCAACAATTTAATGGCAGAAATACCTGTATGGCTATGGAAGACTGAGATCAGTCTGGACTAATAGCACACTTGGGATACAGACACATCACCGTGAAGGAGCTGCAGAGCAACACTGGGAGAGGACAGTGAATAAATGATGCACCCGAGGTTGCTGCTGCTGCTAAGTCACTTCAGTCGTGTCCGACTCTGTGCGACCCCATAGACGGCAGCCCACCAGGCTCCGCCATCCCTGGGATTCTCCAGGCAAGAACACTGGAGTGGGCTGCCATTTCCTTCTCCAAGGCAGCACTCTACACTTCCCATGACCCACAGAAAACACACACTATAACCAGAAGTTTCCATGGGTCATGCTGAGGGATGCCAAGACCTGTGGTGACTTTTTCTCTTCTTTCACTATACACTTGTCATGAATGAGTTCATCTCTTCCCAAGTTTTGCCACTTTCTTCTCTTTCCTGAATGGCTATTGGATTTTCCTAGTTTCTTGTTTATAGCTGGAGTTGGTTATATTATCAAACCCAAATTTATCAGCCTCCCTTAGAATCGGCTCAACAGCCCACTTTGTTCATAATCTTGACCCCATTCCAGCTTTCCATTGTTCCACAAACATTGTTCTTTGTCAGGCCAGTGCTGAGGGCTGGAGATATAAAGGAAATGGAATGCCCTCTGGAAGTTCAAAGGCAGCAGTAAGAATTAAAAAGACAAATACTTAATTCAACACACGGAATAATTTCTTAACGTGTTTGCTTCTAAAGTTGAATGGCCTATTCTAAGAAGTGGTGAGACCTTATTTTTACTGTATTATTCAGGCCAAAGCTAAAGACTACCCTATTGTGGCAAGAGAGAGAGCAAATAGTGTAGCCTCTAAGCGTAGATGATCCTGGTTACCAATCAGGACACTGAAGAGTCAGCTCCAACCAGAGTAAGGAGATCAACCTTGCAGGTTGATGTAAAGATGAAACTTGACTCCTCTCTCTTCCCATCTCAGAGAAGAGAACAGGGAGATGGTAACTGGAAAAGAGAGATAAAAGGAGATATCCTTTATCCTGATGACTCTTACTTATTGATTCCCACAGAACTAAAAGAGTCCAAACAAAATTTCTTTTGGGGAGCACAAGATTTAAATTCATATCCTCTATCATTAGACAAATATTTATCCAGTGCCAGCCGTATGAAGTGTTTAGTACTGACTAAATGAGAGAATGTTTGCTATGGACATAGCGCAGTCAACAATGAATAGGAGCTCCCTTTGGCCATCAGTGCTGTGTTCTTACTTATGTTACTCTGGGAAAGTCCTGCTATTTAATTTGAGGAGTGGCAAACCTTCAAAACGCAGTCTCTGTCCTGCTTCTTGAAATGAAAAGTAAAAGCTCATCTGATCTTGAATGTAGTGTCTGTAGCATAACTAATTTCTGTATCACCACTCACAGGAATTCTATATCTGTAATTGATGGCCACTCTTTAGCAGTAAGGAGGTATTTGTGTGTTCCCCCAACATGTTCCATATATTCTATTACTTCCTTGAGGACAAGGAATATCTCTGGATTTTCCTTAAGTCTAGCCCAGAGCCAAATATGTTAAATACTTATAATGCTTTTGAACTGTGGTGTTGGAGAGACTCTTGAGAGTGCCTTGGACTGCAAGGAGATCAGACCAGTCAATCCTAATGGAAATCAGTCCTGAATATCCACTGGAAGGACTGATGCTGAAGCTGAAACTCCAATACTTTGACCACCTGATTCGAAGAACTGATTCATTGGAAAAGATCCTGATGTTGAGAAAGATTGAAGGCAGGAAGAGAAGAGTACAACATAAGATGAGATGGTTGGATGGCATCACCAACTCGATGGACATGAGTTTGAGCAAGCTCTGGGAGTTGGTGATGGATGGGGAATCCTGGCATGCTGAAATCCAGGGGGTCGCAGAGTCGGACACAACTGAGTGACTGAACTGAACTGAAAGACATCCCTAAAAATGACAAACAGGGGACTTTCCTTCATGCAATGCTTGTCATTTTTGTCTTATTCTAGTTACAGATGAAGAGCAAAGTGTTCCATCCATCTTCACTCCAGTTTATACTGAAAAAAACATGTAAAGACTTAAACTAAAGACTTAGCTGTACTTGAAGAATTCTTATCTGAAAAGGACGATGACAATGCTAATGATGAATTCACGGAGGAAATGTATTAGATAAAGTAGATTGTCATCTTTTGTTTCAAATCACACGGAAGGGATTGGGGGACACTCCTAACCATAGTATGTCAACCATGAGTGTATTTTACAGGTTCTCAGATCTGATATTAATGATTGTAACTGTTTCCTAGCAGGCTGCAACCACTGGTTATTACCAAAAATAAAAAAAAAGAAAGAAAGAAAAATGAAGATGTCCAATTTTATGGTTAATTTATTATATGATCTCCAGCATCTCTCCTGTCAATATTTCTTAGTGGACAGCACAGCTATGATGACCCTTGTGTCTGGCTACCTCCTGGAATATCACTAATGTCAGTGACGTGATATTAGCAAAGGACATCCAACTCTTGGTCATCAATTTCAAAGAAACGCAGCCTGGGCCATTGGTGACACAATCCAGATGGCATTAGTGATGGACCACAACAGAAAAAGAGGCTGTGAACTCTGGCAAGTGAAGCAGGTGAGAGGTTCCCAAAGGCACTGCATCCTGATGTCTCAGAAGCCTGCCTTTCAGTAGGAGTCACATAAACATTAGTTGGTGGCCACTCAGGTTTCTCTGTTGCCCTGGTCCTCCTGGCCATGCTGCTGGCTTATGGCTTGACCTCAGGACCTTGTACAAAACCATGAGGATGGAATAACACTTCTTGTGACTCTTTTTCTGTGTCCTTTATTTCCATTTGTTTCTCCCTTTAACCAGGACCAGATAAATAATTTGGGGGCTCCATGCAAAATAAAAATGCAGGTCCTTTATTCAAAAATTATTGAGAATTTCAAGACAGCGATAACAGATTAAACCAAGCATGTGCCCTGTAAGTGTGGGGGTCATGTATAAACGTACTGGTCTCACATCCATGAACCATCCATGTTCCACACTCCTCAGCAACATCCTTGATCTCCTTACACTGCCTTGAATCTCTGTAAGAAGCAGCATCCTGGTTATTCCAGGGGAACAGCCTTTCCTATAACAGCCCTTGGAGCTCCTGTCTATTTTATTTTCTTTCTCTAGAATCCCGCTCCCTGCCCTCACTCAGCTGAATTCATCTGTGATAAAGTGCAGATGCCTAACAAATAATGAAGAGCAAGGAGTTTGCACTGGACCCAAGGCAGGGTCCCCTGTGGAAGAGTCTGAGGCCCTGGGGACAGGCTTCTAGAGGAAGATATCAGGCCTTTTCAATCAGACACCAATTCCTTGCCTCTTTTCACCTGTGGTTTGGCCATGAGTGTTTGGATATTTTTTAATCCATCTAATGTGTATTGAGCACCTACTATCTGACAGACGTTGTGCTCAGTTCTGGGAATATAAGGATGAATGAGATTTTTTCCCCCAGCCTTTGAAGAGCGCCCTTGTACTAGGATTAATGGAAACAGAGGAGATAATCATAGAACTGATCCCTGTCTCTCCCCCAGAAACTTAGAAAAGAGTGAAGAGGGAGTAGGGAAAGATTCTCTAAGTGTATTTACTCCTCACCAAATTATATTTGATCTGGGCAATGACTGAAATAAAAAAGTATGTGAATTTGGATGAAAAAAAATCTAGTTTTGGGCTGAGTGCCACAGAGAAGGAAAGACTTTTTCTTTACTCTGTTTGGTTCTGTGGCTGGGACTGAGAATTAAACAGAC
The DNA here is from genome assembly GCF_016772045.2 of Ovis aries. Taxonomy (NCBI): domain Eukaryota; kingdom Metazoa; phylum Chordata; class Mammalia; order Artiodactyla; family Bovidae; genus Ovis; species Ovis aries. The sequence goes on from NC_056061.1 coordinate 62,936,305, forward strand.
AAAAGATAGTGGAACAATCTCCTGAGCTCATAGAAATCTGGGGGAAATTTGAGCACCTACCAGCAAGAGTGAAAAGGCCTCACTGAATACCCCATGCATTCAGTGGAGAGCACAGAAGGATCATGCCTTAGTAATAAGGTTAAATTAGCCCTAAAGTAAAAATTCATTTAGACCCTTCATAACAAAGCTGAAAATTTAGTCTCAAAAATCAAGCTGATGGCAAGTAATGTAATTGCCTCTTAAATAACAGGATGAGATGGCTGGATGGCATCACCGACTCGATGGACGTGAATCTGAATGAACTCCAGGAGTTGGTGATGGACAGGGAGGCCTGGAGTGCTGCAGTCCATGGGGTCGCAAAGAATCGGACTCGGCTGAGTGACTAAACTAAACTGAAAGGAAGATAACAAAATCCAAACACTCAAGAACATAACATTCATAACATATGGCATTCAGTGAAAATTTACTAGATTTGCAAAATAAAGCAACAAGTCCTATAACCAAGAGGGAAACCAGTCAGTAGAAATAAAGCCAGCATGGGTGATGGAATTTGCATATAAGGATTTTTTTTAAGATTTCTTTTCTGACGTGGATCATTTTTAAAGTATTTATTGAATTTGTTGCAATACTGCTTCTGTTTTATGTTTCGGTTTTTCGGTCACAAACTATGTGGAATCTTAGCTCTCCGACAAGGGACTAAACTCACATCCCTTGCATTGGAAGGTGACATTTTAACCACTGGACCAATAGGGAAGAGCCAACATCTAAGGATTTAAATACATTCCCGTATTTAAAGAAGGATATAAACACAATGAGTCTTTCCATAATTACACTAAATATAAATGGCCTCCATTTGACATTTGGATTTTATATTTGAATATACTTCAACTAAAAGGCAGAGATTGCTAGACTGGATGAAAAATAAGACCTAGTATAAGCTTCTCTGGAAAATACTCTTAAACATGAAGACAAGGATGGACTTCCCAGATGGTGCTAGTGGTAAAGGACCCGCCTGCCAATGCAGGAGAAATAAGAGATGAGGGTTCAGTTCCTGAGTCAGGAAGATCCTCTGGAGGAGAGCATGGCAACCCAGTCCAGTATTCTTGCCTGGAGAATCCCAGGGACAGAGGAGCCTGGCGGGCTAAGAACCATAGGGTCACAAAGAGTTAGACACGACTAAAGCAACTTAACATGCATACATGAATAAATACAAGGATAGATAAAAAGTAAAAGGATAGAAAAAATTATTATATGTCAACACCAATCAGAAGAAAGTTAGAATAGCTATATTAATATCAGACAAATGGACTTCAAGAATACTGTTGCGATCAAGAAGGTCATTTCAAAAACAGAAGTAGAGTCACAGATGTAGAAAACAAACTTATGGTAAGCAGGGGATAAAGGAAGGGATAAATTGGGAGATTATACTATACAAGAAATAGATAACTAATAAGAACCTGCTGTATAATTCAGGGAGCTCTAGTCAATACTCTGTAATGGCCTATATGGGGAAAGAATGTAAGAAAAGAGTAGTTATACGTTTATGTATAATTGGATCACTTTGCTGTACACCTGAAATTAACAGAACATTGTAAATCAACTATACTCCGAAAAAAATTTTTTGAAAAGATCATTCCATTCACAACAAAAAAGTTCAATTCATCAAGAGGACATAAAAATCTTAATATACATATTTTTAATATTAGCACTTCAAACTGTGTAAAAAAGTTAAATAAAACAGGAGAGACATATTCAAATCCACAATTATAGTTGAAGATACTTCTCTCTCACTACTTGATTTAAAAACTCAAAAGAAAATTGGTAAAGACCTGGGGAACTTAACAACATGATCAGCCAACTTGACCTAATAGAGTGCTGCCCTCAGTAATAGCAGGATACACAGTCTTTTCAAGTGCATGTAGAACATTAGCCAATATGTAGCATATTCTAGACCACACAACAAATCTTACCACATTGAAAAGGACTTAAATCATATAGAATATGTTCTCTGCTCAAAATTGAATTAAAATACAACATGATAAAAAAATGATATCAGGAAAATTTCCAAATATTTGGAAATGAAGCACACTTTTGAATAACTGATAGGTAAAAAAGAAAACACAATACAAGCAATCCTTGCTTTGCACAGGTTCCAGTATACACAGATTTCAATTACCAACAATAATACCAGTCCCCCATCAACATGGTTCAAATTTCAGTTACCACATTTCAATTATACTAAATGCAAGTAACCCTATAAAGTATAAACTTTAATATGAACTCATCAGTCCATAAATCACTATACAAATAACAAATGAGCATCATGATGAGTGACTGATCACATCACTTCTTCCAAAATCTGTTGGTGATTCATCGCTGTGCATCTATTATTCAATTCACACACGCATAGTAAAGCTGTTTCCTTCTTGTCTGCCAGTAATAAACCACATGACATTTTACAGAAATGGGTGAGCCAAAGACAGAACTGGCTAACAAACACGAAAGTGTATCAGAAACATTAAGAGTGATCATCTTGGAAGCATAATTTGGATTGAATGCAATTGGAATTACTGAAGAAATACCTAATGTGGGAATGTTACCATTGCTGTTTTTCGAAAGACTCTAGATTTGTAATCAGAGGAATGTGGTGATGGTGACATAAATGAGGAAGTGATACTGGCAAAAATGTAACATTGAAGGAACTCTCAGATACTTCATACCATTGAATATACAAAGGATAAACAGTAAGAAGTTGATTCCAACTTAGAAAATTCTATGTATATCAATTCACAGGGGCATAGAAAAAGTGCTCACTCACTCCATATCACAACCTATACAGTGAAGAGGCGGCAGCACTGTTCAAACTATTCCTGATTATTTCTTTTTTCAATTGTGCTTCAGTTCAGTTCAGCTACAACTCTTTGCCACCTGATGGACTGCAGCACACCAGGCTTCCCTGTCCATCACCAACACCCAAAGCTTGCTCAAATTCATGTCCATCAAGTCAGTGATGCCATCCAACCACCTCATCCTCTGTCATCCCCGTCTCCTCCTGCCTTCAATCTTTCCCAGCATCAGGATCTTTACTAATGAGTCAGTTCTTCGCATCAGGTGGCCAAAGTATTGGAGTTTCAGCATCAGCATTGGTCTTTCTGATGAATATTCAGGACTGATCTCCTTAAGGATGGACTGGTTGGATCCCCTTGCAATCCAAGGGACTCTTAAGAGTCTTCTCCAACACCGCAGTTCAAGAGCATCAGTTCTTCACTGCTCAACTTTCTTTATTACATCCATACATAAATACTGGAAAAACCATAGCTTTGACTATATGGACCTTTGTCAGTAAAGTAATATCTCTGCTTTTTAATTATGCTGTCTAGGTTGGTCATAACTTTTCTTGCAAGGAGCAAGCATCTTTTAATTTCATGGCTGCAGTCACCACCGGCAGTGATTTTGGAGTCCAAAAAAATTATGTCTGTCACTGTCACTGTTTCCATTGCTTCCCCATCTATTTACCATGAAATGATGGAAATGAATGCCATAATCCTAGTTTTTTGAATGTTAAGTTTAAGCCAACTTTTTCACTCTCCTCTTTCACTGTCCTTCAAGAGGCTCTTCAGTTCCTCATCGCTTTCTGCTATAAGGGTGATATCATCTGTATATTTGAGATTATGGATATTTCTCCCTGCAATCTTGACTCCAGCTTGTGCTTCATCCAGGCTGGCATTTCACATGATGTACTCTGCATAGAAGTTAAATAAACCAGGTGACATATATAGCCTTGATGTACTTCTTTCCCAATTTGGAGCCAGTCTAACTGTTGCTTCTTGACCTGCATACAGATTTCTAAGGAGGCAGGTAAGGTGGTCTGGTATTCCCATCTCTTAAAGTATTTTCCACAGTTTGTTGTGATCCACACAGTCAAAGGCTTTAATGAAACAGAAGTAGATGAATTTCTGGAATTCTCTTGCTTTTTCTATGATCCAACAGATGTTGGCAACTTGATCTCTGGTTTCTCTGCCTTTTCTAAATCCAGCTTGAATATCTTTGCTTACATATACATAATATGGAATTTACCATTATAACATTTTAAAGTGTGTAGTACAGTGAGATCAAGTACATTCACATTCTTATGCAATCATCACCACCATTCATCTGCAGAATTTTTAAAAATTTTCCCAGACTGAAATTCTGCATCTATTGCCTAAGTTTTTACAAAGAAGTCAAACACTTTAATTCACAAAGTGTTTCATTAGAAACATTAAAGTGTTTTAAATTAGAGTATGCTAAATAAAACTAATTTAAAATTTTTCCTATATGTTTATAACAGAATTTTTAATGTGATAACAAAAACTTTCAAAGTCACAGAACAGTTGTCATTTTTCCATTGATTATTAAGATTACTTTGCAAGATTATTAAGATCACTTTGGTCATTTTTATTATTTCACTATTATGTAAAGCAAAAACTGCCTGTATATCAAAATTTGTGAAGTCAAAGTGATCTTTAAAGGGAAACTTGTAGTTGTATACACTGACATCAGGTCCCTGGTGACTCAGACAATAAAGAATCTGCCTGCAACGCAAGAGACCTGAGTTTAATCCCTGGGTTGGAAAGATCCGCTGGAGAAGGAATGGTAATCCACTCCAGTATCCCTGCCTAGAGAATTCTAATGGGCAGAGGAGCCTGGTGGGCTATGGTCCATGGGGTCTCAAGCAGTCAGATAAGACAGCAACTAAAACATGCATGTTTACATTAGAAGATAAGAAAATTCTTGTAATATACACATGTAGGCAATTATCACATTATATTATATATCTTACACTTATGATGTTACCTGTCAATATCTCAATAAAACTGGAGGAAGAGAGAAAATTCTCAAATGCAATTGTCTAAATTTTGACCTTAAAAGCTAGAAAAAGAAAAGCAAATTGAACACAGAGTAATTAAAAGGAAAGAAATTATAAACAGGAAAAATTAATACAATACAAATTCATAAACAACAAAGAAAAATCAATGAAATCAAATGACCCAGCAATATTATTCCTACACATTTGTCTAAAAGAAATGAAAACATATCTACCCAGAGACCAATAGACTAATGCTCATATGTTGCTGTGTATGTGTGTGCTTGGTCATGTCTGACTGTGTGTGGCCCCATGAACTGTAGACCACCAGGGTCACTGACTGAAACTTTTCAGGCAAGAATACTGGAGTGCGATGCCATTTCCTACTCCAGGGGATCTTCCTGACCCAGGGATTGAATCCACGTCTCTTGCATCTCCTGTACTGGCAGGCAGATTATTTACCACTAGTGACACCTAGGACGCCCAATACTTATATAAGCCTTGTTAGTAATAACTCCAAACTAAAAATAACACAAATGTTCATCAAGAGGTGAATGGACAGATACACTGTGGTAAGTCTATTTTAATGGAATATTAATTTGCAGTAGAAAGGAATGAACTATTAATATATGCAGCAATATGGATCTTTGACATTTTGAAAGCATTATGCAATGTAAAAAAAAAAAAAAAGACATAAAAATGCAAGCTCAGTCACTAAATCATGTCCCATACTGTGACCCCGTGGACTGTAGTCCACCAGGCTCCTCTGTTCATGGAATTTTCCAGGCGAGAATATTGCAGTGGGTTAACATTTCCTTTTCTAGGGGATCTTCCCAACCCAGGGATTGAACTTGTGTTTCCTGTGTCTCCTGCATTGGCAGGTAGATTCTTTACCACTGAGCCACATGGGAAACTCCCAAAAAGGTATATACCACATATAATTCTAGTTATTTAAAAGTCTAAATAGGCAAATCTGATCCTCTCCAGGGGATCTTCTCAACCCAGGGATCGAACCCAGGTCTCCTGCATTACAGGCAGATTCTTTACCAGCTGGGCCACAAGGGAAGACCAAAAATACTGGAGTGGGTAGCCTATCGCTTCTCCAGGGGATCTTCCCAAACCAGGAATCACACCAGGGTCTCCTGCATTACAGGTGGATTCTTTACCAACTGAGCTATCAGGGAAGCAATCTATATTGACTGAAAGTAAATCACTGGATTTCTGGTGGCTGGAGTGAGATAAAGAGATTGACTATAAAAGAGGAAAGGATTTTTTTTTTCAATTAAAAAAAAATGTACTTATTTCTTTTTTTTTCGGCCGCACAGGGTTTTTGTTACTTTTGCACGGGCTTTCTCTAGTTGCAGCAAATGGGGGGCTCTTTTTCATTGTAGTGCACGATCTTCCCATTGCTGTGGCTTCTCTTGCTTCAGAGCACAGGCTCTAGGCATGTGGGCTTCAGTAGCTGCAGCATGCAGGCTCAGTAGTTGTGGCACTTGGGCTTAGTTGCTCCACGGCATGTGGAATCTTGCTGCACCAGGGATCAAATCTGTGTCTCCTACATTGGCAACCAGATTCTTATCCACTGCACCACCAGGGAAGTCCCAGGAAATTCTTCAAGGTGATAGAAATGATCTGTATCTTGACACGGCAGGAACTGGGTATCTCTATTTGTCAAAAGTCATGGAGTTTAATATGTGTGGATTTTATTACAAATAGAATACATCATAATGATAACAATCATGAGAGATACTAAACTGTGAGTATGAACAATACATTATGTAACTTTGGATTCTTGGGAACCAAGAATGTTGACAGTGGTGTAGGACAGGTAGACACTTTTACAAGGATGTGTGGTTCTGTTTGTGAGGATGGGTAGGCGACAGAGGGTGGACAGTCCATTCTCTTCGCCCCCCCTCACTCTACCCTAAAGGAAGCACAACCCCGCCCCCACACACACACTTTGCTCTCACTTACTTTTCAAAGTGATTATTTTCCAGCAGACAGAATCTTTACCATAGAAGTATTTACAACACAAAAATTCAGTCAACAGTAAGGAGAGCTGCAGCTTTCTCAGTTCTCTGCATTAAATGCCTGCTACTGCAAATGGCACCCTACTCCAGTACTCTTGCCTGGAAAATCCCATGGATGGAGGAGCCTGGTGGACTACAGTCCATGGGGTCGCTAAGAGTCAGACACAACTGAGCGACTTCACTTTCATGCATTGGAGAAGGAAATGGCAACCCACTTCAATGTTCTTGCCTGGAGAATCCCCTGGCGGAGGAGCCTGGTGGGCTGCCATCTATGGGGTCACACAGAGTCGGACACGACTGAAGCGACTTAGCAGCAGCAGCAGCAGCAGCAGCAGCAGAGTATTATTCTCTCCAAGTTCCCAAAAAAATACACCACCTACTTCTCTTCAGGGTTTTTTCTAGAAACTAGGTCTTTCAGGCATATTGATTGATGGGTAATAATACACACAGAGAGACTCGCGCACGCACACACACACACACACACACACACACACACACACACACACACACAGTGCTGTACTTCCTGGGGGAATTCAGACCCAGTCTGAACTAGTTGAAAAGTCTGGCAGTTCCTCCGCTGCCTGCGGCTTAAGAGGATGTGGGGCTGCCACTAGCAACCAGAAGCCAGAATGAAAAGCAACGGGACCTCAAAAACTGTCCCTGATAGCGCCCAGTTTCCTGCTTTGAAAGACAGCTCCGCTTTCTGAGAGCTTTGGCCCCAAAGCAAAGGATAGCAGGCCTTATTGCATTTCATGGGTCATGTTTCCTGGTATCTGATTGGTTCCAGGGCCCGCGGGGATACCAAAATCTGGGGATGCTCAAATCTCTTATTCAAATAGTGCAGTAAAGTCAGTCCTCCTTATCCACGGGTTCTGCATTCGTGGATTCAACAAACCCACAAAAACTGAATCCGTGGATACGCAGGGCCAACTATACAATCATTTAAAATTAGTTTGTGAAGGTGTTTAAGAAGCTGGGTACACAGCTTCTGGGCTTTACAGATGGTGCTATGTGGAAGAATGAACAGAAGCAAAACAGCAAGGATTAGGTGGGGCAGAACCCAGGACAGCACACACGTGCCCGGAGCAGCAGAGAGCTGGAACCGACTTCCGGTGCCGGAGGAAGCGGGGCCGGGACACTGCCTTTGGAAGGGGTGCTGCCAGGTAGATACTGCCTAGCCAGTCTGCCTAGTTTTCTGAAGCTTGTTTTCTCAAATTTTCTAAAGTTGCCAATGACATAGGGATTAAGTTCTAGAGTAGGATAAACTACATCTACTCCCTGATAGCTCAGTTGGTAAAGAATCTGCCTGCAATGCAGGAGACCCCTGTTCGGTTCCTGGGGAGGGAAGATTCCCTGGAGAAGGGAAAGGCCACCCACTTCAGTACTCTGGCCTGGAGAATTCCATGGACTATATAGTCCATGGGGTCACAAAGAGTAGGACACAACTGAGTGACTTTCACTCACTTTCACTCCTCTCATGTAGAAAATTTTATCATTCAAATTGATCATGCCTAACACTAACTATTCAATGAGTTCCTCAAATCAAAAATGCTAAACATTGCTTTTTTCCCCTCCTAGTTCTAAGTTTAGGGATACCATTGTGTCATGTGAAAAACACTGGTCTGCCTGCCAGAAGCTTGTGCAAGGGAGAACAGCGTGCCTGTCACAGAAGCCAGACCAGCAATACAGAGATCTGGGCTAAGAGGTTCTGTCTCAAGCCCCTCTACAGCCTTCTACTGGGATCTGAACTTGACTTCGGAGGCTTCTGACACACCCATCAAATGGAGCCAACTCCCCCCTACATGTTCTTTTTGAGAATGGATATAGCAAGGCAGACAAATGACTGACACATTGGGTCTGAAAACTCAGGACCTAAAGAAAGTCAGAATTCTGAAGTTTAATCTAAAGCATAAGCTAATTGTCTTAGTTGCAGAAGAATTTACTTGCTCCCAGGAATGCTGGCCAAAAGATGTTAATCAAGTTCTAAACTGAACCAAAGGTCAAAAATAAATTTTTAAAATCTACCTGTCAAAGAAGAGATCTTGTACTCTTCTGTTCACTTACACTGTTGGTTAAGCCTTGAACTTGAAAAACATTAAAGTTGTTTCATTTTTAAGAATTATATATCCCATGAAAATCATGTGTGCTTTGAAAACACCTCTTAAAAAAATTCCCTGTGCTGCCTTTGTAAGTTTTTTGGAAATAAATCAAGTTAAAACCACTTAATCATAAGGAAACATCTGATATGGAGTCCTAGATTTGAAATGACAAAATTAGAGTCGTTTTAGAATCTGACTAAACAGGTACTGTTGCTCACAAACATAAATTCCCATCAAAGTTAAAAAAAAAACTTATAGCTAAGTAAAATAAGAACAAATAAATAGAGTATTTAACAAGACAGGAAAAATTTCCCCTCTCTGTATAGTACATTAAGTACATGACAGGAGGGTTTTCTTGCCCCAGAAAATTATCAGACTAAACATTAATGGTATTGCAGACAGCAGCAACTGTGAACTTACTAGGATTATTGTCAACAATTTCCCCCCCAATGAGTTAACATTTTCCTCAAAATAAGATATGCACTGATAGCACCAAACAAGAGTCCTCTAACATTACCCTGACAGTGAGCTCCAACTGAGTGCTAGGGTGACTGATGGGAGTGGAGAGTGGATGGAGACAGGAAGAGAACCCCACCCTGACTCATACCTTTGGAAGCACTGATAACTAATAGACCTTTCAAACATTATTAAAATTTAGAATAAGGATACTAGCAAAAAGAATACAAACCAGCCCAGAACAAAAGTTGCTGTGTGTGCCAATTCCTCACTGAAGTAAGTGATTGATAAGGTATTGATAAAAGAGAATTAACTAGAAGTTAATGTTGGCCCCTATAAAAATGTGTTTTAGTACCTAAGCCCATGATTGAAATGGTTCTGGACCATGATAAATTTCCTACTTAGGAAATATCATATTATATTCTGGAAAATGCTATTGTTTGTGTATAGAGATGCAAAGGCTTACAGTCACTTAATAGGCAGATAAAATTTAGCCTTTCCCAATGAACTTCAAAAGTTCCATGAAATTAAATTTTCATCTAGCTCATGAAAGGAAATCCAAGAAGTAGGGTCCTGACTTTCAATATAAAACAAGAAACAAGCCAGCTAAGATCTCTGGGAAGAAGTGTTGTGCATCACGACAGAGCCACATTATGAAGACTAAGGCTGGCTTGAGTCATCTGTCACATGAAGACCCTTCCTCGATACAACTGATAGTTTGTTATTGGGTCAGAATCACATCCCAAACAAAATCCTATATAAGATACTATATGTGTGGTTAACATGGGCTTCCCAGCTAGCTCAGTGACAAAGAATCCACCTGCCAACCACTGGACACAGGTTCAATCCCTGGGTCAGGAAGATCCCTTGTAGAAAGAAATGACAATCCAATCCAATATTCTTATCTGAAAAATCCCATAGACAGAGGAGCCTGGTGGGTTACAGTCCTTAGGATTGTAAGAATTGGACATGACTTGGTGGCTAAACAACAACAACAATATGTGGTTAACATTTGCTACCACTATGCTATTGGGGGAGGGGGCTTCTCAGGTGTCTCAGTGATAAAGAATCCACTGCCAAAGCAGGAGACACAGGAAACACGGGTTCAGTCCCTAGGCTGGGAAGATCCCCTTGAGAAGGAAATGACAACCCCCTCCAGTATCCTTACTAGGATAATCCTATGGACCATGGAGCCTGGTGGGCTACAGTCCATGGGGTTGCAGAGAGTTGGACATGACTGAGGGACTGAGCATGCACGCACGCAGCTATTAATATTATGAGCTATTCTTCAGGAATGAAAACAGGCTACTCTCTGTACAAGCGTCCTCGTGATGCCAGGGCAAAATACTTAGGGCACTGGTACCTGTCCAGAAATGAAAGGAAGTTGCTAGAAAACAGCCAGGTCAGTCAATCAAGATCTTGGACACATTTTCAACTTTCTGTAGTTTAATTCAGTGACAGAAATGTTACCTTCAGCCAACTCTGGAAGTGAAACCACTTCAACCCACTCCTTTGACTATTGCACCTCTGTTCCACTCAAGACAATGCTTTGGAAAGAAATCTCACGTTGCTAGCATGCTTACAGCCCTCAGTGTGAGCTAGGTCAGGAGACTGGGTAGGGGTGGGGAGAGGGATGGAAGTTCCTCTTAAATTCAAACTTCCCAGAAACTTTTTGCCTGAAGTTGTTAAAGTATTGGTAATTTTTTAATGAATTTACTCTATGTTTTGCAAACATTAAACTCTTGAGAGCCCTGTCTTATCAGAAGCAGAAGTACTCGGTTACATGGGATAACAAGGCCCCCAGGGTATTTCCAACCAGACTGGTAGTGAGAAGCAGCATAACCATCTAGCAAAGGAGACATCATTGTTGTACATTACCCAACAATTGGAGTTTAGCCCCAACAGGCTTAAGTAGGGTGCAGAAGTTTTAGAGAGTGATGTGGAGGCTGGCCGGCTCCCAGAAGAGACCCCACAACTCAGCACTTTCCTTGGAGAACCCACTACTTCCCCAAATCTTGTTGGTAATCTTGTAGGTGTAGAAATGATCTTGTAAGCATCCTAGAGTCGGCTAGACTTGAAATGCTGACTCATTCCAACAAAGCCCAGAAGTCAATGATGAGTAAAGCTAGAATGCTCATTTAGAAATTAACATTCTTGATGGCCTGAGTAGCCTACTTTTTCCTTCCAGACAAGCTACATTATCACCAAAGTGGTTGGTGAGCACGGGTGCCAACCAAGTTAATCAAGTGTTAGCCACTCAGTCGTGTCCAACTCTTTGCAACCCCATGGACTATAGCCCACCAGGCTCCTCTGTCCATGGAATTCTCCAGGTGAGAACATTGGAGTAGGTTGCCATTTTCTACTCCAGGAGATCTTCCTGACCCAAGGATTGAACCCGGGTGTCCTGTATCGCAGGCAGATTCCTTGCTATCTGAATCGCCAGGGAAGCCCAAGTGAATCAAATCACTGGGCAAAGGCATAGTCCCTGACAGAATACCTTCTTCTCACATGTATGTTGGTGAGTCTCCTTTTCCTCTGTGTTCATTGCTGATGAATTTCTTTTCTGGGTGACATTCCTTTTTTTTCTTTATGTGACTACATTCCCTTCAGTTTACCAATAGTCCTAGTGAATGTATAGGATCACTCGCTATGGCTGTGCTGGTCAGATGTGCTGATTTCTTTTCTTTTTTCCACCTTTGAAAATGGATATTCAGGGACTTCCCTGGAAGTCCAGTGTTTAAGACTTCTTCCAATGCAGGAGGTGTGGATCCGATACCTGGTCAGAGAGCTAAGATCCCACATGCCTAGCAGCCAAACAAACAAGACGTAAAACAGAAGCAATAGTGCAACAAATTCAAAAAATACTTTTAAAAATTGTCCACAGGGGAAAAAAAAATCTTTAAAAAGTGTTCATAGAAACAATTCCTCATTTTCTGGGACTCAGGAGAAAAGATCCATTTGAGGGGAAATCAACAGTGGAGACAGGTGTAGCCCCATCTTCCAAAATCACCTGCCCAGGTGCCAGGCCAGGTTTGGGCCAGTGCTGACAGTCTCCTGAGCCTAATGGGCCTTTGAAGCCACCCTCTCCTGCCTGGCATTGATTTCTTAATTTAAAGCAGTGTGTAGTCTCATGTCAAGTTGTTAGGGACACCTTCCCAAGTGCTTACATTAGCAAAGGATGTGAGGATATTAGGTGAAATCCTGAAGACACTGTGATTCCTTGAGGGATGGTGGCTCATGGAGGGGCTCATTCGCCTTTCCCAGAAAAGGGTAGAAAATGTGTCACCGAGATGATTGTATATCTGGAGGGTTTTATCCTTAAAGATGATTGGTTACTGGATCACTAAGGTGTGACAATTGAAGGAGGAAGGAGGAAGGGGAAAAGACAGACATCGATGCCTGCAGTCTGGAGGTGTGGCCGCCACATGGTGGTTCTGACCTGACTGCTCCTGGCTCAGGTGTGGTCCCTGACTGAACACCTGTCATTGTCAAGGTACAGAGCTCTGTGCTACGGGGCTCTCAGGGAAAATGAGGACGACTTGTCACAAATGATTCATGAACTTTGCTCTTTGGGCCTTGTCGGGGCGTTCATCGTTTTATTCATTGCCCTGGAATATCCAGTGGAGAGAAAGGCCAGACACAGCAGGAGGAGATTAGGGAGATTACTAGAAGGAACCCAAGGAGATGGAAGACAATAATCACTCTCTGGTATTCCATAACAGGAATCTGCAGCATAACATCAACTTTACAAACTTGCCTAAATCCTTGAGGAAAGTTTGTCCCCAGGTCTTTACCCCTTTAGCTAAGCTGCGAGCCTGCCTGACCAACTAGATCACAGAGTTTTACATGAGGTATCTCAAGAACAGGAAGTGGGTAAGTGAAGGGCAGTGTGTGTGGTGGGGAACAGGCTGTCTTTTTCTAACCCTAGAGAAGCAAGGAACTAGAAGAAAAAAAGGAAGGGAGGCACATAGTCAAATGAGTGTTCCATTTGCCCCTTCTTGGCTTTTGGTTGAGAGTGGGACTATATCTAGTCAATTCTTACTCACTGCAGTTCTGTTCTATAAAATCACTGCAAACACTGAGTTAGCAAATACTGGACCATTGCTTCTGGGGAAATACAAGATTATGATCTTGTGAGTCTATGGTCACACTTTTTTCCCCCTTTTAAATACATTTTATTTTTAGAGCAATTTTAGGTTCACAGCAAAACCAAGCAAAAAGTGGAGTGTGCATCTGTGTCCTCCCCCACTCCCTACACTTGCAGGCTCCCTAACTATCGACATTCCGCACCACAGAAGTGCATTTCTTACAATGAATGAAGCTACACTGACACATCATAATTATCCAAGGTCCAGCGTTTACTTTATATCTCATTCCTGGTATTGTATATTCTGTGGGTTTTGATGAATGACACTTGGCTGCCATTACAGTATCTTATAGGATAGTTTCACTACCCAAAAATCTGTCTGTCTCTCTCCTCTAACGCCTGCAATCACTGATCTTTCTCTGTCTCCATAGTCAGTCATGTAGTTGGAAACTCATTATGGAGCCATTTTAGCTTGACTTCTTTCACATAATAATATGCATTTAAGGTCCTCCCATGTCTTTTTATAGCTCAAGACCTCATTGTTTAATGCTAAATAATATTCCATTGTTTGGATAGACCTCGGTGTTATGGACTGAACTGTGACCTCTCAAAACTTGTATGTTGAACACCTAAGCCCTAATGTGCCTATGTGTAGCAGTGGCAGTATTAGTCACTCAGTTGTGTCCGACTCTTTGCAACCCCATGAACTTTAGCCCGCCCGGCTCCTCCGTCCATGGGATTCTCCAGGCAAGAATACTGGAGTGGACTGCCATTCCCTTATCTGGAAATAAAGCCTTTACAGCGGTAAATGAGGTCTCAGAGGTGGGGCCCTAATGCAGTAGGACCGGTGTCCTTATCAGAAGAGGCATGCTCACACAGAGAACAGGCCTAGTGAGGACAGAAGAAGATTTTGGCCATCTGCAAGCCAGGAATAAATTTCTCACCGGTGACCAAAGTTTTTGTTACTTTAATCTTGGACTTCCAGCCTTCAGAACTGTGAAAAATAAATAAATTTCTGTTATTTAGGTCATAAGGTCTGTGATACTTTATTTTAGCAGCTGAAGACTAATACACACAGTTTATTGATCTTTTCATGTACTGGAGGACATCTTGGTTGCTTCCAAGTTTGGGCAATTATGAATAAAGCTGCTATCAACATCCATGTTGTCGACATAGATGTTTTGTGTGGACATAAATTTTCAACTCATTTGAGTAAATACATTGAGTAAAGGACCATGACTGCTCAATCGTACGGTAAGAATATGTTTAATTTGTAAGACACGACCAAACTGTATTCCAAAGTGGCTGTACCTTTGCATTCCCATCAGTGATGATGAGAGTTCCTATTTCAGCCTTGCTAGTATTTGGTGTTGCATTGTTCTGGATTTGGGCTATTCTAAATAGGCATGTGCTGGTGTCTCACTGCTGTTCTAATTTGCCTTTTGCTAATGATATATGATGTGGAGTGTCTTTTCATATGTTATTTGCCATCTGTGTATCATTGTTGGTGGGATGTCTCTTCATGTCTTTTGCCCATGATCTAAACATGTTGTTCCTTTACTTATTGTTGAGTTTTATGAGTTCTTTACATGTTTGAAATAACAGTCCTTTGTCAGATATATCTTTTAAAATACTTTCCCCATTCTATGGCTTGTCTTCTCATTCTTTTGACGGTGTCTTTCATGAAGCAGAAGTTTTAAGTTCATTAACCAATCAATATATAACCCTGTTAAATGTGTGTATCTGTTTAAAAACACATTACTGAATAGATATTATTAATTCAAGAATATTGAGCTCACAGCCAACAGCTCTATAACACATGAAGGAAGCTTATTTAAAGCTTGTTGTCTTAGTCAGCTCAGGCTGCCATAACAAAATACCACAAACTGTGTGACTTAACAGAAATTTATTTTCTCACAGTTCTGGAGGCTGGAAAGTCCAAGACCAAGGTTGCAGAAGACTTCTGGTGAGAGCTTTCTTCCTGGTTTTTAGATGTCCCCTTTGTCCTCACATGGCCTTTCTTCTGATTGCAGAAAGTGAGCGGTCAACTCTTACGCTATTAATCAAGTCTCCGCCCTTAAGGTCTCGTTTGACCCTCATTACTTCCTTAGATAGCTTCACATACAATGGCACCAGAGGTTAGGATTCAACATATGAATTTTGAGGACACAAGCATTCAGTCCACACCATATTTTCTCATGTATTCAGTCCTTATCACATGTATTTTCTCTATTAAGGCACTTCACAGCCTTCTTGGCTTCCCTTGTGGCTCAGCTGGTAAAGAATCCGCCTGCAATGTGGGAGACCTGGGTTCAGTCCCTGGGTTGGGAAGATCCCCTGGAGAAGGGAAAAGGCTACCCAGTCTAGTGTTCTGCTCTGGAGAATTCCATGGACTGTATAGTCCATGCGGTCGCAAAGAGTTGGGCACAGCTTTCTTGCTCTTAGAAAGGCTACACAGCACTTCAGCACTACACTAGTGGGCCATTTTAAAGAGCAAAATCACCAATTTAAAGCATAAAAATATGAAAAGTATGGCACTACGCCAAACATGTAAAGAACACTTGTTTACAGTGTGAGCACTGAAATAAGAAGGCAGAGTATCACCTTACAGGACTTCATCTGGAAACATATACAAAGGGCAACTCTAATTTTTTACCACTCTGCACATGTCTACAAATGATGGTGCAAGCACAGGAATGTTGATTTGGGAGTTAAAAATAAATCTTAGCAAGTGGGCCAGTTCACAAATATGAAATCTGCTAATAATGAGGATTGACTGTATATATTTTTGATAAATTGAAGGAATCACTCAGAGGAAGGGGCTCCCCAACCTGCCCATTCGGATCTTAGGGAGATGATTACGGTGCAGAAGGCCCATGACATCATGTGGCCATATAGGTACTCAAGAGAGTGAAAGGACAAGAGCAGATAAGAAAGGTCTAGCTAGAATTCTGGAACCTCCCTTGTTGCTTTTGCCCCACAGGTTGCTGAGTTGAATGTAGAAGACCAGCCACAGGCAAGGTGACCCCACAGCAAAAGTCATGGGCAGAAAGCCAAGCCAAGAAGCTGAAGGGACAACAGCAGAAACCTAGGGGATGTAGATCATTAGCATTGAAGAGCAGCAGAGTCAGTGAACAGGAAATGCATGACAAGTTCTTCTCAAGAAACTTGCTGGAGCCAGCTGCAGATTCAGAGTTTGCCAGCTAAAGATTTAGAGTTTGCCAGCTAAAGATTTAGTCCTGAAATGCAACAGGGCATCTTAGACAAGGAGCTGCCTACTGGAGATGGGCAGATTCCTGGCAGTGCAACCCATGAACCCTCATGAGGCCAGGCACCTGTCCAAACCCTTCCTTCCCTCCAGCCCCCAACAGAACAGAGAATCAGTAAACCATGCTCTAGAACCCACCATTTCAACTAGGGGAAGACCAGTCTAATTGTGTCACTGAGCAGTTTTATCCAAAAGTCACTTAAGATGCTAAGTGACTATTAAAATCACTGGACCTTTAAATCAGACTGGACATTTAGCTTTTCTCCTACTTACCAGTGGGTGGGGACTTGGAAGGGGAGCTACTTTAGTTAAACAAATGATAAATTCATTTTTCTGTATGTATCTCAGCTGTACTATGAGCTGAACTATGTCACCCAGTTATGTTAAAAAAAACAAAACACTTTTTCTCAAAATGTGATTTTGTTGGGAATGATGATCATAATCCAGTGAAGGAAATAGATATCCCATCATTAATCATAATGACAAGGCAGTTTATGGTGAGTGCTCTAAGCATTGGTTACATTCATTGGTTTTATCCAGAGGGCAGCAGTGAGCTTTGGCAACACTGTTAGTAAGAAAGGCACTGGACTGGTGCTCAGGAGAGCTGATGCCATGCAGTCTGGCTGCCTTTGGAAGGCTGCTACAGTACATGTGGATGTAATTCTCAGAGTTTTCAGTGCGGAAAGTGACAGAGTAACCTGTCAGGTGTACAAGCAATAGATCCCTGCCCCTCCTCTTCTTTTCTCCTTCTCATGCAGTCTCTTACCTCCACATCCCCATCCTGGGTCCTAGGCTGCTGACCTGGAACACCTTATAGAACTAATTCCTCTAGCAGTTGTTGCTTCCCTTGTGCTCTACGCGCTCTTTTAATTGCCCAGCAACTCTTCATGTTGATGCTGATTGTGTTCTCCAGATTGAATATGTGCTGATTATTTTTCACTGCCACTCCTGCCACCATTCCCATCCATTTACTGTCCTCCTCTGCCCTGTTTGGTCCTCTTGAAGCACTTGAGGGAAGGCGTTCAGGATTCTTGCCAGACTGTTTCCAGGGGGGTTCCACCTTGGAGGGCACTCTCCCTCCTCCTCCCTGTACCTTCCCTGCTTTCACAGAGAGTCTGTCATTTGCTGCATCCCTGCTTCCTTGAACACAGACTTGGCTGGGAGCCATCCTCATCAGCCCTACTGTTCAATGGGACTTCGTGACACTACTGCCCTCCTCTAGCTCCTGTGGTCCTGTGGGTGATGACTTCCCACTGTTGCCAGCCTCTGAGTGCTTAACAACCCTTACTCCTAAGTGCTTACCACTGCCCTTAAACCTGCCCACAATCCTGTAGTCTCTTCATTGAGTTGTCTTTGTTCAGTCTCAGAAGTTGGATTTTGCTGCCTGATACTTCAAGTAATCTCCAAGTTACTATTTGCAATAATTCTTTCAAGCCTTGAGTTTTCCCTAATGCAGCCCATAGACCACCTGCTCTCAGAATCATCCATAGTTGCTGGTTAAAAATGCAAGCTCCTGGGGCCCATCCCATCCCAAACAGAATCCCTAGAAGAGCTGGTAAAGATCAGGGCACCTTCATTTTAAGCAGCTCCTGAAGCCTTCGTAGCTAAACTGAAACCAAAGAACTTCGTACAAGGCGCTCTCAGCTAGCACCTGAGCGCTTTCTTGGGCATGTCAGTAGCTTTCCAGAACCTTTGGGTAAAGCCCCTTCTTATTCTTCAAGATGAATCAGAGATTAATTATATGTATTTCAAGTGATTTAAACTCCTAAGAGAAAAAGTATCTTTAAGTAAGATATTTTTTCAGCCAAGCCCACTAAATGTTTGGAGGCTTGCCTGTGTGAATTCTTGTCTACACTCTTAGGAACACCCAAGTGCATCTGTTAAAGGAGAGCTGAAGCGTTTAGTCCAGTTTGCTCAGTCGTGAAATGGTTCCTATTATAATACAAAGGCACCACCATTTCTGCCAGGCTCACTGTTTGGGATCCTGAGAAGATTCAGAATAGCAGTAAACAGAGCAGCCTGGTTGCTGTCTGGTTTAACTTACTCACTTCATAGAAAGGAAACCAAGCTGAAGGGACTTGCCCAGAGTCTCACACCCAGTCGGTTTGTTTAGTGTATTTTTTGATAGGTTTTCCTGCTTCAATAATGACTTTAGGTGTTGCTTACATATAGTTTGTGACGGAGTTGACCCCCTGGATCCGGTCCTTCCATTGACACTTAGTTGGTGACATAAGATTGAAATGTCACCTTTTTGTTTGTTTTTTTGAGGTCTATATTAGTTTCCTATTGCTCATAACAAATTACCACACGATAAGTAGTTTAAAACAGCAGTCGCTTATTATCTCTACAGTTTCTATAGGTCAGAAGTCCAGGCCCAGCTGAGCTACATCCTTTGCTTAGGGTTTCATAGAACTGAAATAAAGTGTTGGCCATGCTACATTCCTCTCTGGAGCTTGAGGTCCTTTTCCAAGTTTATGTGGTCGCTGGCAGAATTCAGTTCCTTGCGGTTGTAGGACTGAAGCCCCTGTTCTCTTGCTGGCTCGCTGCCAGGGTCAGTTTGTGCTCCAAAGGTTGTCTTCAGTTCCCTGTCACATGGCGGCCTTCCCCATAGGCCTTCTTTTGCTTCCAATCATTTTGTTTTTTCATGTCACTGACTTCTAGACCCAGTTGTAAAATACCAGTGTAATTCCACCAGGCCCACTAGATTCTCTCTCTTTTAAAGAACTCAGAGTCAACTGGTGAGTAACCTCATTACAAGAGTGATGTGCTCTCAATTCAACAGTTCTGCCCAAACTCAAGAGGAGGGAACTACACCAGGAGTATATCCTAGGGGTAGCAATGTTGGGGCCGCCTTACATCTCTGCCTATCACAAGGCCTTAAAGCAGCAAACATTTATTGAGTGCCAAACACTGGTTGGAACCTTGTTGAACATAAACTGAAGCATACTTTTAAATTTTAAGAGTTTATTTGAGCAAACCCCAATTCCAATTGGGGAGCACCAAACTGGAAGTGGTTAAGTGCTCCACCCGCGGGGGCCAAAGGTAAGACTTTATAGAGAGGGTACAGAAGCAAAGAAAAGAAATTATTTGATTGGCTATAGCTTGACGTCTAGTTGGGTATGATTAGTTGTCCTTAGCATTTTGATTTTGTCACCTTGAGACAATTACAGGCATGGATTGTGGTTTGTTTATGTAGGCCACCAGCAGCATGAGAGCTACCTCATTCTAATGGTCTCCTTGTTTAATTAATATACCAAACCTATACATGTCATGTTTTAATTCATATGATCCTTCCCTGGTGGCTCAGTGGTAAAGAATCTGCCTGGCAATGTAGGAATCACAGATTAGATCCCTGGGTTGGGAAGATCCCCTGGAGAAGGGAATGGCAAACCACTCCAGTACTCTTTTCTGGGAAATTCCTTAGACAGAGGGGCTTGGTGGGCTATACAGTCCATGGGTCACAAAGAGTCAGACACAACTTAGCAACTAAACAACAACATGTCATATTTTAGTTCATGTAATCCTTACAACAGCTCTTAGAAGTAAATACTATTATTACTATTATTATCTTCTTTTTATAGACAAGTAATGAGGTATATGAAGGCAAATACAAATTGAAAATAGGAAATTTCATTCCCTCTGTTAAAAAATAAGGGGCAAGACCCACACCTCTCCCGTTTCTTTCAGAATTTCTTTGTCCTCTTCAAAGGTACACAAATCTTTTTAATGGCTAAGGAAACCTCTAGGCAGTCTCACAACTCAAGCACTGGTAGCCATCTCTTTAAAATATAATCATTAAGGAAGACAGTGCCCGGTGTTCTAGTATCCTGGGAGGAGATAGGCTTACTGGCCACTGGGATCCCAGTTGCAAAATCCACCTAGTTTAATGGGTTGGATCCCCTTAACTATATGAGGGAGTGAGATTTCTTTCTGTCTTTGAGATTCCTTTAGCAGGTTACCTGTGATGTGTATCACATTCTGGTCTAATGTTTATTCAGTAATAAAATTGTTTTTTCTTCTATCTTTGTAGCAAGGTATTCCACTTTGGGGGTGAATTTTTTTTAAATTATATTTTACCAGCAGGTAGAGAGAAGGTGACTAACTTGTCAATGATTTCTTGCTTAGAGTAGTAGAGTTGGGACTATGAGCTCAGTATCTACCCATCTCACTATCTTGCTGTTTTACCAGAAACAACTTGTAGTTGCTAACTGTTCCTTAATAGAGGCTTCTCCATGCCCTGTTCTGTGACCAGTGAGGCCTCAACACATTTAACCCTTTAGACCAGGGTTCCTCAACCTTAGAGATATTGGCATTTTTTAGGCTGTGTAACTGTGTTGTGGAAGCTGTCCTATGCAAAGGAGGACATTTAACAGCATCCCTGGCCTCTACCCACTAGATGCCAGTAGCACACCCATTTGTGACAATCAAATATATCTCTAGACATTGACAAACCTTGTCAATGGGAGGAACAAGGTCAAAATCACTCCAGGCTGAGAACTACTCCTTTAGTGGAAAAAATAAGAAACACACACACACACACACACACACACACACACACACACACACACACACACACACCATTGCTTGCCAGGGAGCAGGGAAGGGACATAGGAGAAAGACATCAACATTCACAGAATGGGTTGAGAGCCAACAGCCTGGTAGTAGATGCTGTAGTTTTTTAATTCTTGATTTTGCCCAAATAGTAGAGACCAGCTTTGCTCTCATTTTTCTCTCATCCTATTCTTTTTTGCTGGTTGGGTTGAAGAAGTGCCAGAGAAGAGCAAGTCACAGTAAAAAGCATCCTCCTTACCAAAGATTTGGGCAGCTCTAGTTTGTTCATGGAGACACAAAGAACCAGACATGACTGAGCACTCACACCTACACACACACACAAGTTTATCCTGTATTTCCCTGCTTTGATAAAATTTAAAGTTCTGTTAAATTCCTTAAAGGATCTTGTTGGGGGTGGGGAGGGGGATGGGGGAGGTTAGTGAGCTGGGTCAAGGACTGCACTTTAGTTTTTACCCAGCTGCAGACCACAGCACGAAGGTGACTTCATCCTGGAAAATTCTCAACCTGAAGCCTGGGAACAATTAAATAAAAGACTTTAAAAAAAGATTATTTCCTGCTACATTCGAAACCCTGTTTCTTTCCTGTTAGTAACAAGAAACTTACGCACGCACATGTGCATGTGTGTGCATGTGTACACACAAACACACACGCACTCTCATATATATCTCTCTTGGAGCGAGATTAACTTATGAACCAAAAACCAACCCCGTGTACTTTCACCCCTTTGCCTGAACATTCTGTACTTTAAATACACTTAGAACTATTGCTGCCTTTGTTCTGCTGTCATTTCCTTCCCAACTGTATAAAGGACTATTCCTTTCAAGCAGTCAGCAAAATAATATGTACTAAAGATCTGCTATCTTGTCAGTACTTCAGGGAAAACAAAGAATCATAAGATCCAGTCTCTCCACCCCACTCTCAAGTTAGGTCACTGCTGTGAGAAAAACCAGTTCTGTATCTGAAGTGGGAAAGCATTTGCAAGATTGTCCAATTCGGGAGCCCTTCTGTTCACAAGCAGGTCAAATTTCAAAATTTTATCCATTGATCCTTTTGTTTATAAGTAAAAGGAGGCCAAAAGGTATTTAGCACTGTCTCGCTTCTTGATGTATTTCCACCAAATAGACAGCAGAATGATTTCGTCCATGGTTTAGAATTTAGAAAAACTCTTTTCCTCTTTACTTGAATATGTTGCCATTGAATTAAGTATCTTTTTTCTAAAATAAAGTAACTTTAACTGAAATGAAAATCTATTGAGGAAAATGATATCTCATTTGGTGATATTTCCAATGTTCTATGAAATCCCTTAGCAACTACATTTTGATGTTATGCAAATCCCAACAGAGCCCACCATACCCATAAAAGTATGAAAATCTTAGTTACATTTTCCCCATGCTAATGTTTGGAGTTATTGAATTCACATTCTAGACTTCTAAATTAACCTTGGGCTACGGTGTACCTCATCTCCATGCCTTACCTGGGTGGCCAAGTGGATCCTCTTTCATTTCTGCCACCACAAGCCTAATCCTGATCCTTGACACCAGTCCTTCCAGTACTTTCCATTACGTGCTGCCAAGGTCAAAGGCTGCCTTCAAAGTCTCAAACACAGGAACCAAAGGAAACGTCTCACCTTGGGAAAATCCCTGCTAAATTGACTATGACATCATAGACATTAACACAAGGAGAGGCTGACCTGACCTCTCTATCTCTCAAGTTCCTAGAGGGCATCATATAATCTAGGGCAGGAAAAACTTTTCCTCTATCTTCTCAAGTTCTGTTTCTGCAGGCTGTGAATTAAAATGACTGCAGGAAACCAAAATATGTTACTCTAAAATATGCCACTTAAGTGTATTGATTATTTTGAGTTATAAACAGTTAAGAAACAGCAAGTTCAAGAAGCACACTCTGATCCTCCTTTCTCTTTCTGAAAGCTAGAGATAACCCCCCCTTGTGAAAGGTGCCCTCCCTGTACCAGAAATTCTTAACAGCCAACAGAGATGGAGAGCTAAGAAACCTATACAAACCAACCTTGTTTAATTAACCCTCATTTTCCAATAGCTTCTTCACCATTTACTACCCCCAGCCCAAAACCCTGTCTTGTGTGAATTCTTCACAAACTTATTGTTTCTTTGTCTAAAATGTATCAAAGTTTCCTGCTTTTGTCACTTAGGGCTTCATTCTCTTGAGAAAGCTCCTGTTGCTGCTGCTGCTAAGTCACTTCAGTTGTGTCTGACTCTGTGTGACCCCATAGACGGCAGCCCACCAGGCTCCCCTGTCCCTGGGATTCTCCAGGCAAGAACACTGGAGTGGGTTGCCCTTTCCTTCTCCAATGCATGAAAGTGAAAAGTGAAAGTGAAGTCGCTCAGTCATGTCCAACCCTCAGCAACCCCATGGACTGCAGCCCACCAGGGTCCTCCGTCCATGGGATTCTCCAGGCAAGGGTACTGGAGTGGGGTGCCATTGCCCTCTCCGAGAACGCTCCTATATACCTGTAAAAAATCTGTTCCAATATGTACGCTTTTCTCTGGCTAATATGTCTTCTTGTTGCTGTTTAGTTGCTAAGTCATGTCCAACTCTTTTGAAACCCCATGGACTCTAGCCCACCAAGTTCCTCTGTCCATGGGATATCCCAGGCAAGAATACTAGAGTGGGTTGTCAATTTATTTCTCCAGGGGATCTTCCCAATCAAGGGATTGAACTTTCATCTCCTGCTTGGCAGGCAGATTCTTTATCACTGAGCCACCTGGGAAGCCCGATATGTCTTATCATGGTTTAATCCATAGACCCAGTCAGAGACCCAAAGAGATTAGGGGAGAATTTTTCCTCCCCTACCAGGCAAAAGACTGAATCACAGGAGAAATGTATGCAAATTTATTTGATGTTCACATCAAATAACGTTTATTTTATGTGACATGGAGGTGGGGGAAGGACTTTATAGAGAAGAAATTTTAAATTCCCAAAACTTGGGGACTTAAATACCATTTTAACAAGGAGCAATAAATTGTGGAGAAATGACTAAGCAAAGGAAAGGAGTTTAGGCTTCTATGGATGGTTAATTACGCAAAATGAGCTAGGAAATGTACTAGTGAAACTAATGGGAGTATCAGGGCCCAGGGCACATCATTGAAAACTATACCTCAATGGCATATGGTGAACTTGAATTAAAATTACTAAAGGAATGTCCAATGCAAGAGCGACACTCTGACCTCCTTTCTGTCACCCTGAAAGCAGGAAATAAACCTCTCGTGTGAATGGTTCACCCTCTGCATCTAGAGGCAGAAGGACACCCTTATCACCAGAGGTAGGAATCAGGCTGAGAAGCCTGGAGAGACAAACCCTGCCACTTCTTTCACTGACTCCCCCAAGCCCAGACTCTGTTTAGATTCTTCACTAATTGAGCACCTAAAGCCTAAGTTTCTTTGTCCTGTCCGCTCCTCACCAATTTATTGTTTCTTTGTCTAAAAAGTGTAAAACTACCTGCTTTGGCCACTTCTTAGGTCCCTCCCTTTTCTTTGAGAGAGTTAAAGTTTGTTTCTTTTTCTCCTGTTCATTTTTACCGTGCAAGTACCTTACTCGTCCAGCCACAAGAACTCAAGAGGGTTGGGGGAAAATTCCCCTCCCCAACAGAAGAGAAACATTATTTTCCTAAGGTTTGTTCTGCAGACTCCTCTGAACATTAACTTTATCTCCAATGATAAGAAGTTTCTCTTCTTCCTGGTGCCACGAGGGCACTTTTCTCATGGGAAATGTATGCCTGGCTTTGGGGCAGAAAGGAAAAGGGCAGAGAGGCCTTCCTGAATACTGTATTTCAGTTGTCTTCAGTTCAAAATTATCAATATGCCAAAGCGATGTCTTCGGGGTGGTACGTTCTGATCCCCTTCCATGGGCTTCAGGATTTTCTTATTGAAACATGATTTTCCTGTCCAGACAGGGGCAGGTTGGATGTCTGAGTAATTTTCAGAATGTACTTGGGGATGGCCTCTGGGTGTGGCTAGGAGGTCCTCCACCTCTTGCTTCATTTGCTGTATTTTAGAGAGGGAAATGGTATTGGGTTTCAGGCATGAACTCGAGAGCTGACTTTCACATTTGCTGTACTGGCCTGCCCTGTATGTCCATTTCCTCAGTCCTTTCTTCTCTCTAGTACTGATTACCGAGGCAGGCACAGATGGATCATTTTTCTCAGGTGGCGCGATTCACTCTTTTCCCTTTAAAACATTTGTTCAATTTTGCCTGCAATGCTTGCCATAATCTCACAAGTTTCAATCTATTATCTGTACATTTTTGTCAGAGTGACACATTTCTTCTGGGATAATGATCCTATTTGCAACCAAACCTCATTAACAGAAAAATATAATGGTAAAACATGCACAATGCCCATCGATAGCATCTTTAGGTGCAGGCACAGTTGAAGTGCCTCTTCTCTGGAATAGTTTGATTCTAAGATTAAAAGTTATTTAGTAGAACAGGCTGCTGTGGTGTTATTTGGAGGCAATTACACAGACAATTCATTGTTTATCTTCACCTAGTCTCTTAGAAAATAATGGGGTATAAGGGCAGCAAGGATGGGCTGGGAACAAAGGTCCTTGCCCCACTCCATAGCTTATTTGTTCTTGGATCCAGGTCTCTGCACATCCATTTGGTCTCCTTGAAATGATAGAATAGACTAGATTATTTGAATTTTGCATTCCAGTGCTTCAGTTCAGTTCAGTTCAGTTCAGTCGCTCAGTCATGTCCAACTCCTTGCCACCCCATGAATCACAGCACGCCAGGCCTCCCTGTCCATCACCAACTAACTCCTGGAGTTCACTCAGACTCACGTCCATCGAGTCCGTGATGCCATCCAGCCATCTCATCCTCAGTCGTCCCCTTCTCCTCCTGCCCCCAATCCCTCCCAGCATCAGAGTCTTTTCCAGTGAGTCAACTCTTCTCATGAGGTGGCCAAAGTACTGGAGCTTCAGCTTTAGCATCATTCCTTCCAAAGAAATCCCAGGGCTGATCTCCTTCAGAATGGACTGGTTGGATCTCCTTGCAGTCCAAGGGACCAAGAGTCTTCTCCAACACCACAGTTCAAAAGCATCAGTGCTTAGATTCTATAAAATACTATTCAAAGCCTGTTTTCTGTTCATCAAGAAAACTTTATTGTGTGCAGTGTACCGTGCTGGGTATATTATGCAAAGGGGAATCAGAAAAGTTGCCACTGTTTGAGAGTTAATAGTCTAACAGAAGACATCAGTGCATAAATAATAACAACAATATACAAAAGGATGGGCGCTCCCAGAAAGGAACAGATAGAATAGCATCTGCTTCAAGTCGGTTGTTCATTTTTGGAGAAGTGGTTAAGCAGTGAGACTGCTTATATGAATGGGACTAAGGGAAGGATAGAAAGTGATTTAGTTCTTTTTGTTTGCATAAATGAGAATTTTTATGATTATAAAAAGTAATGCGTGAGAAAACAGGTGAGGGACTTGAACAGGCACTCACAAAAGGCCAGTCAACATATGCGAAGGGGTTCAACCTCTTTAGAAAACAGGAAAATGCAGTTAACCATCCTGAGATACCACTACACACCCTCGCAGAAGGGCTACAATAATACCTAGTGCTCATCAAAATGGGCAACAATGAGAATTCTCTTAAGCGGCTGCTGAGTGTGTAGATTCATCCAATCACTTTGGGACACTATTTAGCATTACAACTGAAGCAGCTGAACCTGTAGACACTGAAGGACACATATAGTCCACAGAAATGTGTGCACTTTGAACAAAAAGATGTGGAACAAAAATGTTTGTAGCAGCATTATTCGTAACAGCCCCACACTGAAAACAATCTAATGTTCATCAACAGTAAAGCAGGTAGATACATTTTGTAAGATTTATAATTTTATTTATATTTACATACTGTGGTATTTTTCTTTACAGTCTTTTTTGTGCATATGTAACATTAAAGATACACACCCTATATCCTTTCATTAAAAATGTAATAACACAAGAGTTTCTTCCCAAGATAAAAAGTGATCTGTGAACATTTTAGTGGTCACACAGTAGTTGACCGTATTCTTGTTGCTGTGATAGCTAACATGCACTGTGTGCTAAGCACTGTTTTCAGTACTTTATGTTCCCTGTTTAGCTCGATCCCAGAGCACTATGCTCCAACCCAATCTATTGTTTCTAACCATCATCACCTATGACTAAAGTCCAAGCCAAGTGCTTCTGCCCAAAGCAGGCCTCTGAGGACTCTGGTCCACTATCCCTCAAAGCATTCCTTTATCTCTTTACCAAACCATTGGCACCCAGGGCTACCACCTCAGGCCCATTGACTAACCAATGCCACCTACAAGAGCAACACTAATACTTGGGACAAAGCAGACGTGGTACCACACTTGCTACTGGTACAGCTGTCCTCCAGTTTATCTATTCCTTTCTGGAAATTTCGGTCATACTGTCTCATCCCTACCTTCACAATTCGGCCTCAAAAACTTGACTGAAGACAGGAGATTAAGAACCCTAACAATGTACTTCCATAATCTTCCTATTCTTTTTCCCTTGCCACAATCCTTCAGGCAGGAAGGAGCTGACTTGACATTCCCTCTTCTTGGCAGGAACTCCTCTTCCTTAAGGCAGCAAAATTGTATGGTCTAAGAGAGATCAGTAGGAATCTCTTCCATGCTATGGTAGAAACTCTATGGTCTGAGTCCTCCAGCCTTAGTTCTTGATATGGAACCAGAAGACAACACCAGAAATTGGTAAATACCTCAAATAAAAACACTCTACTATCCAAAAATTTACATTTATCTTACAATTACTAGGGCTTCCCTGGTGGCTCAGACAGTTAAGAATCCACCTGCAATGCAGGAGACCCAGGTTCAATCCCTGGGATGGGAAGATCCCCTGGAGAGTGGAACAACTAGTCACTCCAGTATTCTTGTCTGGAGAATTCCATGGATGGAGGAGCCTGGCAAGCTACAGTCCATGGGGTTGCAAAGAGTCAGACATGACTGAGCGACCAGCACTTTCACTTTCACACTTAATGATTGCTATTTTTATTGTAGAGTGAATGTCTGTCTCACATCTCTCCTGACCTATATTTATGGATTTTTTTAATCACCCCTTTATAGGCAAAAGAGAGAAAAAGAGAGAGAGATTAAAAAAGAGAAGTAAAAGAAATTTCAGTTACTTTAATTAGCACATTTTAAATTTCTAACATTGAAGTATTTTACATTTGTTAGCAATTTTGATTATTTTTATCAATGCTATATCTTTTGTTTATTTCTTATATTGGATTTTTCCTCAAAGATTTTTATGACCATTAACTTTTAAAAATTAAGCACCAACAAAATGAAGATACATTTCCCAATTTATTTGCCTTTTAATTTGATTTCCCTGGAGAAGGAAATGGCAACCCATTCCAGTAGTCTTGCCTGGAGAATCCCATGGACAGAGGAGCCTGGTGGGCTACAGTCCATGGGATCGCAAGAGTTGGACACGGCTGAGCAACTAAACCTAATTTGATTTACCTAGTTGATTTCTAATAGTTTAAAATGTCATATTAGCAAATTGATCAGTTTTCTGTTTTCCATGGCTTTTAAACTTGAAAAGCCCTTCCACATTCCAAGATCCATCAAATATTTACCAACACCTTCTAAAATGTTTATGGTATGATATCTTTATAGCTAAAGTTTAAGTGAAGTTAAAAATCTGAGTACAATTACTCTTTAAGTAAAATATATTTCTAAATTGGAAACTGGTATTTTATTGACTATGTGCTATACACTTACTGTACCATGAAAGTTTGCTGATGGATATTATTATTTTCCCTCCAAAGATGATACAGCTCAAGATGAGAAAGGTCAAAGTCAAACTTGCCCATGATAATACAGACAGTGACCAGTGCAACTAGATTTAAACATAGACGGTATTAGCTGTGAGATGTGGCTGGCTCTAAAGACCATGCTATACATTGTGGTATTAGCTTAGTGTCTAAAATGTCAGCTCACAGCTGCTGGTGTTTAAACTTAACTGATTTCTCCAAGTTTCCTTTTCAGTTTCCAAACTCACAATGCCACTCAACATAATTTAAATTAGGGTGAAGGGAAAAATTATGCTACATTTTCTGAAAAAAATGAATGATGTTTTTCTCTTCTTTTAGTCTCACTCCCACTCCAAATTTTATTAATAAAAAACAAACAAAAAAAAATATCCTGAATTGTTTTTCTATCTAACTATACCATTACACTAAAGTCTGTACTAGTACCACCCAGAATTTTCTCTGATGATATAAATCTTCTATTTCTTCCCTGCCCAATAAAATACTGTGTCACTGGCCACATATGGCTATTGAACACTTTAAAATGTGGCTAGTGTAACTGATTAACTAAATTTTTAATTTACTTTAATGAACATCAGTTTAAGGAACGACTGGCTACTAAGTGGCCAGTGGCTAGTGTTTAAAGCTCTGTGTTTGAAGAACAGAGCTGATCTTTAAGTCCTTACAATTAAGTACCAAAGGCTTTCAAACCTCAAACTTTAAACCTAGCATATCTTCCCTGATATTAATCCTTTGTCAGCAAAATAATTGCAATTTACCATCTGGTTCACTTTACCAGAACAGAATTACTAGTGACATCTACCAGTTAGTGACTCCTCCTGGGCTATCATTTCTAAAACAGAAAATGTATAGACTTACATAGCACATACACGATTTATGTTAAAACTGCATGCAGTGGGTCTTGCCAAGTGGGAAGGATTATAGGGTCTGCATCATTGAACCCTATCTGGGTCTTTCACATCTCTATCCAAATCTCCCTGAAATCCTTAATAAAAATGGGAGGTACCACCAGAAGTAATTGAAGGTCTAGAGACTCCGATTTCTCTTTGAATATTCACCAGTCACTTCACACTTTTAGAAAACAAAGGTCATAAAGCCCCCAAAAAAGAGTGAAAAAAAAAAAACAAAAATAAGAGCCAAGATGAAAACAGAAAAAATACACTTTTCTGAATTGAACTGGTTACCAAAGAGTCCTTTGATTCAAAGTAAATGAGGTCATTTCTGTATCTTGGCAATTGTAAATAATGCTGCTATGCATATTTGGGTGCATGTATTGTATCCATTTAGTGTTTTGGAGGATTTTTTTTTTTTTAATATATATACCGAGGAGTAGAATTACTGGGTTATATGGTAGTTCTATTTTTTTAGTTTTTTAAGAAACCTCCATACTGCTTTCCACAGTGGCTGCACCAATTTACCTTTCCATCGACAATATACAAGGGTTCCCTTTTCTTTACATCCTGGCCAACAGTTGCAATTTGTGGTCATTCTGCTGATCGCCATTCTGACAGGTGTGAGGTGATAGCTCCTTGTGGTTTTGATTTGCATTTCCCCAATGATTAGTGACATTAAGCATCTTTTCATGCACCTGTTGGCCATCTGCATTTCCTCTTCGAAAAAAATGTCTAGTCAGTTCTTCTGCCCAGTTTTCCCAGCACCAATTATTGACGAGAGACTGGCTTTTCTCCACCGTATATTCTTACCTCCTTCATTGTAGATTAATTGACAACAAGTAGATGGGTTTGTTTCTGAACTTTCTGTCCTGTTCCATTGATATGTGTATCTTTTTTGTGCCCATCAATAGATACAAGGATAAGGAAGATGGGGTATGTACATACAATGGAATACCACTAAGTCATACAAACCAGAAGATTTTGCCACTTGCAGCAACATGAGTGGGCTTGGAGGGCATCATGCTAAGTGAAATGTCAGACAGAGAAAGACAAATACTGTATATTACTTATATGTAGAATCTAAAATATACAATAAACTAGTGAATATAACAAAACAGAAGCAGACAAAGATATAGAGAATAAACTAGTAGTTACCTGGGAGGGGGGAGGGGCAACACAGGAAAGAAGGAGTTGGAGCCACAAACTACTGGATATAAGATAGGTTTGAGGGTGCATTGTACAACCAGGGGAATACGGTCAATATTTTGTAATAACTCTAAATGGAACATACCTTTAAAAACTATATAAAAAATATAAAGCAAAAAATTTGATATAGCAATTAAAAAATAACCCACTCCAGTATTCTTTCCTGGAGAACCCCATGGACAGAGGAGCCTGATGGGCTATAGCCCACAGGGTCACAGAGTCAGACATGACTGAAGCAACTGAACACACACACAAAAATAAACACACACACAAAAATAAACACACACACACACACATTTAGGCTGAAAAACAGTAGATGAGGTCCCTCCTTGCAATCCATCCCACCTTTCCCTCCAAGGTTGGCCTGCCAGAAACTTGCTCTTTCATTGCAAATGGCCAGCCAACCATTTCCATCCTACTGCTGCCCCAGAGCCTGTAAGGTTCGCCTCTGGTCTCTAAAGGTAGGAAGCATTTCTGTCTGGTTCCCAGAGAATCCATCTTTGACTTTGAACTGTGGTGCCCTGTTCTGACAAGGCCCTACTTCACTCCTTTTCCAAAGTTTTTCACTGTTTGTGGACTCTAAAATTCTCCCCACGTTTCTACTCCATCAGTCTTTACACTGGATGGTTTACCCATAGCATCTTTGGAAACCAGTTGTGAAAAACGTAGTCTACTATTCTCAAGGCAGGAATGAAGTAGATGCTGAACAAATGTTTCGTGAATGACTCATAACCCGGGAACATTTAAGTTGCTGAATGAACGGTTAAGCCCCTCCCAGCCAGGGAATTGATGTCACCATCACCCACTTCAGGGCAGTGTCACAACTACTAAAATACCTTAAATATCTGTGACAGGAATAAGATTTTTGAGGCATTAAGTCAATATCTTTTTTGTTTCCGGTGATTTTTTTTCCCTAGTTGTTCTGGAAGTTACTACTCATTTTGGACCCTGGACCAGAATTTGATGAGAACAAGAGCTATCACTGCACTTTGTTTAAAAATGAGGTCTTAAAATATTATAGTTAGACAAAAGTCTAAAACCAAACACTCCAGTTTTGCAAAAGCTCAGTCTTGCTGAGAGAAAAAGAAGAGGTTAAAAAGGAAATACATGTGTGGTCTGATGAGCTGGATGTCAGAGGACTGGTTCTGGGGAAGAAGGGAGAGATAAGCAGTTCTTAGCCCAAGAAGGGATTAGTTGCTAAGCCCCCATGGCAGCCTTCCTGTGCTGTGAAAGGAGCTAAATGAGAGATAAGGGAGAAGGGCCAGGGCTAGACCTGGGCCCAGGAATAATCAGACAGGCTTTGGGGGAAATGTGTGAACACAGTGTGAATGGGGGAAATAGTCAGCCACTCATGGATTTCCAGCAATCCTGCCCCAGGGGAATGGACCTGGGGCCACTTCAGGCCCCATGGGTCTCACACGCTGCAGTGTGGTACTAAGATGGTAAAGAGAGAATGGGACTAGGGAGAAGGCAGGATATAGGTGCCAAGGGAACCATCGGACTGGATGTGGCTTGGAGACAGAGTAGAGAAGCCACAGACCCATGGAGACTACGTGAATGGACCACTGGACATATGCAAGGGACACCAGCACATTATCTGAGGTGCATGGGGTTAATCATACCTCAGTGAACAGCAGACCCTGGGGGGAGTTGGCTCCTATGCAGAAGTCTGGGGGTGTAGAGGGCAACCTAGGGACCAGAGGTTCTCCTCCCTTTACCTGGCACATAGTCCTCTAGTCTAGAACAAGAAAAGAGAAGGAGATTCTTGAGACAGGAGAAACTGTCCTGTAAGAAGGTTTGAAATTTGAGTGGACTCAATTTTACCCCAAAGAACTTTTTAACCTGGAAAGAATGAAAATTCTCATCACTGCAAACAGGGGCTCCAAGTAAGATGAGCTCAGTGAAGGGGGAAAAAAATAAGATGCATTGCTTCATTTTTTTTAATGTATTCTGACTCATGGCATGTGAATTTTTATCCCACTGCAAATACATCACTATTTTTCTATCAAGGTTAAAAGGAAAAAGTGCTTCCTTCTCCCCATATTATAAGCAATGATTACTGGATTGCATCTTAAATCTAGAAAACTCACTCATTCAATGCACACTGGGTTCTTACTATGTACCATGCAATGTGAAAGCTCTGTGCATCCAAATTTAAAATATAATGTTCATTTGGGACATTGTCAACAAAATATCTTCACTGCCAGAGAAAATAGAAAAATCCTTAGAAAGATGACACCTGTATTAATAATATATATTGTGCTTTATAATAGTAAAGAACCAAGGTCTTCACCTTGCTTCTAACAAAACCCCAAGCCAAGCTTATGCATGTACTCACTGGTCAGCAACCAGTGAGTTATTTCTTTTTTCTTGTCTGACTGCTGTGGCTAGGACTTAAAATATTATGTTGACTAGAAGTAGTGACAGTAGATATCCTTGTCTTATTACAGATGAATGGATGTCTAAGTCACTACTTTAGTCCTTAAAATTAAGTAGTATGTCTACATGTAAAATTATTCCTAAAGTCATAATATACCACTATTAACAACTTAAGTTTATTATGTGGGTTACAGTGAATCACACTACTTCACTTAATGTGGATGGCAGACAGGACATTTATTACATCCATTCTACAGATGAAGAAATGAGCTTCACTGTTCCACCATCTTTCTGAACCAGGTCTAACTCATATCTTCAGGTTTTCATACCTATACCACTCTTCATTGGCTATCACCATTCCTGGGATAACAGATTTAATCTTTGCCCCTTATGTAAAATGGATTCTGTCTACTTTAAAGTGGAGTATAGTTCCAGATCCCTTTGTACAAATTCTCCCCTGATCAACAGCCTTGTCCACACTGATTGTGCCTTCCTCTCAATGCTCTCAGCATGTCTGTTCTCTTGACATAGCTATTTGATAATCTATCATACTCTTCCCTGAAAGAGCTCTTTTTCTGGTACTCACCATTCAGTGTTTACAGCTTGTTGCCCTAACTAGACACAGCTCCTCAAAGATCTTTTTCTATCCAGCCCCCTCATACTCCTTTGCAGAGTAGTTGGCATACCACAAGACCACATATATTTCCAGATCCTCTGAGTGGCTGAAAGAATTCTCTTCCTCTCCTTTGAAAGGAAAAGGGCCCCTGAAGATCCCTGAACCCCAGGACAAGAGAAGAACTCTAAAAAGCAGGCAAGCGCAGTGAGAGGGAAGATGTCTTGCTGCAGTTTTTCTTATGACTATCCCTGTTGAGACCCCAGCAATCAAATGTCATTTAGTCCAGTCCAGTGAACATTGGATGATTTCATCCTTCTGACAAGAGTGTTGTTCTGTATTTAATGATTAAAATATACACGCATGGGTTGCAAATATTATAGTAATGTCTTTATATTAAATCAATGCATTCTCAGACTATTCCTACGTCTTACACAAAACGATCAAATGTAATTGGGCTTTCTGACTTTGTGACACAGCCCATCAGCTCCAAAGTGCCTTCTTTATTTCCTTTTCTTAAAAAGTACATTCAATCTACTCTGGACTTTCCCGTCTGTCAGAGTAGCTTGAGGTGACTTCCTGCCAAGTCAGCTGACCGTGAGTCACGTCACTGCTGCACATTAGCGAGGCTGCTTCTGCATCTTCAACAACTAGAGGAAGAGAAGGATGGACATGAGCTATCAGACATTCCCCCTTCCAGGGGGACTGCTTTTTTTTTTCCTGTTCATTTGAACCTCATGGCTATAAGGGTTGCCCTCCCGCTCCTGGCTTTGTGATGATGCTTCAAAAGAAAAGGAAAACCAGTTTCCTCCTTTCCAGAAGGAAAGTACATTAAAAAAAAAAAAATCCATCTCTGTAGTGCATGAATCATTTATCTGGGCAACCCCTTTCTCGGAGGGGGTCCTTTCTTTGAGCCACACTCCGGGGATGTCTTCAATGAGGCAAATGCTAATGACTGAAGTTCTAGTTCTGGGACTTAGCTTAATGCAAGTAGAGTTTAAAAAGAAATTTCAAAATCACAGGAAGGAAGCTATAAGGATAGATAGGGTAGATGTGAAATACAAAGAAGACAATTTCCTGGATTGGGGAAGCTCTTGGAGCAAAATTAAGATTAAGTAACTTTTAGGAAGTTGGAGGAGTTTAGAGACTGCTTTTGCCTTCTACAAATATCTTGCATACTATTTAGCTACTTGAGAATTTAAAGTCTTCTTTCAAAGAGAATAAGGGAGCTGTGACACTAACCTATCTCATCTGATGCATTTGAAAAAAAGCCAACAAAACATTATCGTGATGCGCTCAGCAGATGTAGATGAATTTTAAAATGTCCCCCCACCCCCTCCAATTAGGATAGTGACATAACAATCCAGTTACACTGTCATCACGTTTGATTTATCCAGAGATATGGCTTGTTAGCAATGTCAGGATATTGCTTTGGATTTCTGTTTGTTTGTTTGATTTTGTTTTTTCCCCCTTTCCAGGGGTTGTTGGCACAAAAATGATTTGGAGGAGAAAAAAGCAGGTAAATTAGAGGTGGGAATAGAAGAGTGAACTTATGCTCTCTTTTATGATCCTAGCAAAAGGTGTACTTGTAGATGGGTGGGAAGGAATTGGTCAGCCAAAATCCTCTTGAATTTTAAAGTAGGGGAGATCATTGACCCTGACGTAGTAAAGCTGAGAAAATGTCTATACACTTCTCACAGTAAAATACTCTATCAGCATTCTGCTTGTTTCAGTATCACTAATGATTAAATTACCTGTAACCATTTTAACCAAAGCACCACCAGCTCAACTATTGATATATGTGTAATAGGAACAGATTGCAAGCTCCCATTGTGGGTTTTTTCTATGTCATCTCAATTTGAAACTTTCTTGTCCATTTACTGGACCATACATCTGATTATATAACCTGATACTGATTTTAGAGAAAAAAAAAAGTGTCAGTTTTGCTTTTTTTTTTTAATCAAGGAAAATCAGGCTAATGTCCATCAAAGAAATAGGTGATGATTAATGGAAATTGGCTATTAATCATGGTTTAATTAATTAATTATGGTTTTAAAAAGATAGAAGTTTATGGTCTTCATATAAAAGTCCGAAGGTAGAAACCTAGATCGGCAATGGCAACTTTGATCCCCAAATATGTCAGGGGCCCAGGTTCCTTCCATCTTTTTCTTCTGTTCGTCCAAAACTGTGGCCCCAAAGTTCTGGTCCAAGACATATATTAGTAGCAAGGGAGGGGAATGAAGACTAAGGGGCTTGGATGCCTATGACATTGGTCTGTAAGGAAGGTTCCCCGAAGCTACCACCCACATGGCACTTCCCCTTGTTTCCCGTTAGTCAGAAGTTCATCACTTGGATACACCTAGCTACAAGGGAGTCTAAGAAATGCAGATTTTTTTTCTGAATAGCCATGGACCCAGCCAAAAGCCCAGCACTGATGAAAGCTATTTACTGGAAGTAATTTAATGTCTCAGCCACAGAACAAAAGGGCATGATATATCATGTAGACAGGTTCTACACACTTCTACATAATATGCTAGTAAAGTCATCAGCCTTGCTATGAAAGTTTGAAGACAGAAGTAATAATTCACACTCAATACAATAACCTATGGATCATTTGAGAGTTGTAGATAAGACATAGCTATCTATTAGTTCTATAACATCATAGGTATATATAACTGCTTCTTTATCCCAACCTTTTCTGGACTGATAATACTATAGATTCATGTTGGTGGGATAAATGTAGCCATTAGCATCTTAGATCAGTGCCTTTAAACATAAAAAGAAAAGTATATAGGTAGATCAGGGTTATATCTTTGGAGCATTCATTGAAGTTAATTCATAGCATCCTGTTTTGGAGAAACTTTTATCAATGCTTTCATGTATACTTATATATCATGCTTAAATAAAACATTTCAGTTATCTGTATTCCTTCCCGTAAGATCTAGTGATGTATGGGTACTTCTCAAACACCCATTTCATCTAAGTTAAGAAATTTCAGTAATACAGATTTGGGATTCAGTACTAATGGAGTAAATTGGAAAGTTCAAAATTTTATTAAGGAGTGTTGTGTTAGTCACTCCCACCACTTTCCTCTGTCCATGGAATTCTTCAGGCATGAATACTGGAGTGGGTAGCCATTCCTTTCTCCAGGAGATCTTCCTGACCCAGGGACAGAACCTGGGTCTCCTACTTTGCAGGCAGATTCTTTACAATCTGAGAAGCTTTACCAATTATTTAGAGTAATTTACTCTAAGATTATCCCTGGCTCTCTTATAGAAATACCCTAAAACCTCTGGAATTTAGACATCTTAGCTATCTTTGAATGGCTCATGGAAACCTGGTGATCATGCTCTAGGGCTGAACCTGTCATTCCTAAAAAGGAAAGGAATAACTAAACTTAAAGTGGAATCTTAAGGAAATAGTTTCCGATTCTTTCCATTAAAATGAAACTACCTTTTCAAGATAACATTTCTGCAGAAAATTTTTACAGGTCCTTAAACATGACTAACAGAGAAGGCAATGGCACCCCACTCCAGTACTCTTGCCTGGAAAATCCCATGGACGGAGGAGCCTGGTAAACTCCCAAACCAGGGAAAAGCTAAAATTCTGTCCTGACTCAAAGGCAGAATTCCACTACGTGAGTCACCTACAGAGCCCTGAATTTTGCTGAAAGGAGCTCCAGCCAAGGACTGGGCAGGTTGGGCCATGTTCTTTTATGAAATCAGTTGATGACACAGTCACAAGGACTACAGCTCAAAGGTTACGGGTTGGGTTGATGCCAACCCGGGTAAGATGTCCTCCATGCAGTACAGGGAACTGTAATCTCTCTAGATATCAAGACACTCCTTTAGTTCAAACATCTATGTCGTCTGCTCATGGTAAAAGCACCACTTTCAGCTCTAGCCTTTTGTGATAGCTAAGAGTGTGTAGTCTACTTTGGCTCAGTTCTGTCCTTTCGTGGTATTTATGGAAAACCCAAGTTCATATTCGGCTGCATTTTTTCATTTTTTTTAAAATCCTATTTCTCTCTCTGGCTTGCTTCTAAATTAAGAATCATTCTTAAAACCACAGCATGAAAGTCAGCCTAAAGTATCCATCATCTAGAGGAGCCTGAGAATCTTAGACTCAAACCATGTTAGAGCTATAAAGGCATTTAAAGATCACCTCATTCAAACTCAGTTCAAAGGAGTTAGCATGCCCAGTTCAGTGCTCATAAGAAAAAATGCAATGAGACCTGGACCTCAGAAATTTTCAATGCAACTTTGACCCAGTAATTACATATCTAGGGATCAAGTCTTCAGATACTCTGAGAAACATAAGAGACGTTCATATACAAGCACACTCCTCCAATTAATAAGGCAGCATATCAATAAAAAGATGATCTTATAAAGTGATGGGGTACGTGTAAGTGAAGGAAACTCAGAAAGAGAATGCCCAGGAGCCTATTTCACAGTGGAATAGGATTGGTTGACTAATAGGAGAGGAGGAGGGCCATTCACATTTAATTTTATATACTCTTATCAATATATTTTTTCAATGAAACTGGTTAGGGGTAAAAAGAACACAAGTGTGATTCCCCGACTCTCATGACCATCCTCTCATTGAAAGCATCAGTGTTAACATTTTCCCACCTTAATAAATATGTTTACCAGTTTGCCTCTTTCCCAATATTCAGATAATATAAGCATATTCAACATTCTTTCCTGTTAGCTAATGCTAGAAATGTGAATTTTTAAGAAAGATTCAGTCTAATAGAAAATAATCTGTTTTCCCCACCAACATTCCCTGCAGCCTGTGGAGGTCATGTGGATGACGACATGGGAGTTGATAAAACTGGGCTCTTTCTTCTCTTATTGTAATACTCTGTCAATGAACTAGTTATGAACCTTTGCTTGAGAGTCTTTTGTTGAACCCTGCACATAGAGATGAGTCCTGGCCATGGTAATATGCATATTGTAATTCAACTTTCCTCCGGGCTTACCCAACTGCACAGATAACAAGAACAACCCCGATTCAAGTTTCCCTGGTTCTTTCCATAGCCTGGGGTCATGGGACCTTTAACTCCATGAAAGGTAACTTTCAAATATTTCTGACGGTTCCTAGAAGGTGTCTTCCATGTGCTGCTGAGTAAGATCCCTCCACCAAACTAGTCTAAAGCTCTCCTGGCCATGTGATGACAATCACTGTCCCCTGCTTGGCACTTCCATCGACTTTGGCAGCCAAAGCCCTGGAAATCAGAGGTGTTCAAGTTGCTTGGCATTTTCTTTTAGGTAGGAGGTGTGCTTCCTCCTTCCCACCCCCACTCCTGCCCAATCCCAGAGATGGTACCCAGCAGTACAGCTTCTGCTCCAGTATGTTATAGAATTATTAGTGATTCAGAATTTCACTTTCTCTTTGTAGTTCCCCTCCCTTTCAAAGGACTCAGGCTTTCATTCTTAAATGTGTATTGCCGGCCTGCTCTGTGCAGACTTGTATAATATGTACAATGACACATATTGCTGAGGACACTGCGAGCATAGACTTTTCAGTCACTTCATGGAGAAAGACAATGAACAAGGAAATAAAAGCAAATAAATATATAATTGCAAATGGAGACAGGTGCAGTGAAGGAAACAGAGAAATAAGGAAGCAATTTCTTTAGGTAGGATGGTCAGAAAAGACCTCCAAAGTAGTGCATATATCCTCAGTTACATCTGACTCTTTGCCACCCCATAGACTATGGCCCACCAAGCTCCTCTGTCCATTGTATTTCCCAGGCAAGAATACTGGAGTGGGTTACCATGCCCTCCTGCAGTGGATCTTCCCAACCCAGGGATCAGTTGAACCTGAGTCTCCTGTGTCTCCTGCACTGCAGGTGGATTCTGTACCTACCTACTATTCTTTACCTCCCCAGAGCCATCTGGGAAGCACTCTGAAGAAGTGATAATGTACATAACAACTGAGACATTGAAATGCCTAATTTGGGCAAAAGGAGGAAAGGAGATGGGGGACAGAAGAGAAATAGGAAATAGAAAGCAGAGGAAGGGCTAACATTTTTTAATTATTGGGAAGCAAGAACATTCTAAGAAGTTTACATATGTTATTTCCTTTAATCCTAACACAATCCTATGAAGCAGAATGACTGTTAGCCCCACATCACAGATGAGGCAAATGAAGTATGAAAAGGGTGAGTAAGCAGAAAGGCAGAACTTGACCCCAGGCAGCCCAAGACCCTAACGGAAGAAAGACTTTGGGATATTTCAATAACTTACAGGCCAGTGTGGCTAAAGCAGAAGGCAACAAGGGGAAAGCAGCACATAATGGAGATGGCAAGGCAGGCAGGACTAGACCATGCATGGTACATGTTCTTATTTCATTCCGAGAGCCTTTCATGGTTGGCAATACTCCAAAGGAACAGTACTGTGCTGAGGAACCAGCTGTGGGCGTGAAAACTACTTATATTCTTTTTGTATGCAAAGGTATTAGGAAATGAGTGCGCTTCCCTTCTATTGTGCCTAAGACAGGACACTTAAGATTCTGGAGAATGAATTACACTTTCTGGCACATATGTTGACTTGCTATTTAACTTCGAAAATTGCAGTGTCTCCCAGCACTTACCTGCAGCAACTCATTCTCTGTGTTACAGAATTATGGGGGGCCAAATTAAGAGCATTCTACTTAGGGCTGAATCCTGAGTTAATAAACATAGAGATGAGGAAGAGCAAGAAGAGGAGCCAGTTGTCAGAGTGAGCTGACCCTCTGCAGGCAACCAGGAGTTCTGCCTCGATGTGATCAGCTCTGAGTAACAGAGCTTGTCCACGGCCACAGGTTACCCCCTGGATCTTCTCTTTACACTACCTTACTTGGGCAATAAGCCCTGGAGATGAAGATGTACTAGTGGACCCAGTACAGGAGTGAAGTGACCTCTTTGCAAACTCCAGTGAGTTATATCAATGGGAAGAAAGAAAAAATTGCCATCTTTCCATCCATAAGATCAGCTTTTTTTTTCTTGCTCTTCTAAATCCTTTTAGAGAATTCTTCCACCTCACAGGAAAACCCAAATTTGCCCCCCCTCCCCAAATGAGAAGATGAATTCAATTTAATCACATGAGCTTGAGCCTAACCTCAGCTCTAGTCACATAAATTAGGAAGATCAGACAGGGGATTTCCCAAATTCTGTTTGCTTGCAGTGATAAACCCTTATTGGTTAGAGTGTTCTTCCTTCTTGTTGAATAGTGTAACCATTCATCCACCATGCCCACCTCTCCAGCAGGCCCTCAGTTTCTGTTTGGGGATCCATGTGATTCCTGAAAGACTGATTCCATCTTGGTGGGAAGGAGGGAATATGTGGCCTGGGCTAAGCCATCAGCACATCTATCCCTCATCACCATGACTGTGACTGAGCCAGTTCATTCAGAGGACCCCTTAGGACTTTTGCTGGAGTTGCAAGATGAAGCTTCCCCATCCCTCCTGCTGTATTTGAACTAGAAGCCCTGGAGTTAGAGCCACCAGGGGCCCACAAGAGGAGCCTGACTTAGGATAGCATAGCCTCTAAGTAAAACAAAATTGATAGAGAAAAGAGGGAAGATCTGGGTCCTAGATGACATCAATGAGATGAAGGACCCCACTCTACCAGAAACCTGGACTTTTCAGGGACAGTTCAGTTCAGTTCAGTTCAGTTGCTCAGTCATGTCCAACTCTTTGTGACCCCATGAATCGCAGCACGCCAGGCCTCCCTGTCCATCACCAACTCCCGGAGTTCACTCAGACTCACGTCCATCAAGTCAGTGATGCCATCCAGCCATCTCACCCTCTGTTGTCCCCTTCTCCTCCTGCCCGCAATCTCTCCCAGCATCAGAGTCTTTTCCAGTGAGTCAACTCTTCACATGAGGTGGCCAAAGTATTGGAGTTTCAGCTTTAGCATCATTCCTTCCAAAGAAATCCCAGGGTTGATCTCCTTCAGAATGGACTGGTTGGATCTCCTTGCAGTCCAAGGGACTCTCAAGAGTCTTCTTCAACACCACACTTCAAAAGCATCAATTCTTCGGCGCTCAGCTTTATTCACAGTCCAACTCTCACATCCGTACAGGACCACAGGAAAAACCATAGCCTTAACTAGATGGATCTTAGTCGGCAAAGTAATGTCTCTGCTTTTGAATATGCTATCTAGGTTGGTCATAACTTTTCTTCCAAGGAGTAAGCATCTTTTAATTTCATGGCTGCAGTCACCACCTGCAGTGATTTTGGAGCCCCCAAAAATAAAGTCTGACACTGTTTCCACTGTTTCCCATCTATTTCCCATGAAGTGATGGGACAAGATTCCATGAACTTAGTTTTCTGAATGTTGAGCTTTAAGCCAACTTTTTCACTCTCCACTTTCACTTTCATCAAGAGGCTTTTAGTTCCTCTTCACTTTGTGCCATAAGGGTGGTGTTATCTGCATATCTGAGGTTATTGATATTTCTCCCAGCAATCTTGATTCCAGCTTGTGCTTCTTCCAGCCCAGTGTTTCTCATGATGTACTCTGCATATAAGTTAAATAAGCAGGGTGACAATATACAGCCTCGATGTACTGTTGATTAAATTGAGTTCAACAAAAATTCACTGAGTGACAACTTACATGCCAGATATGGTATCAAACACTTAGAATACATGAAATAGACAAGAATCACCATCCTTATTCAGGAGACAATAGACAATAAACATAACAAGTGAACTGGTAGTGTGTTAGAGGGTGAAAGACACTGTGGGAAAAGGAAAAGAAGAGCAAGGTAAGGGGATAGAGGGAGACAGGGTCTCTGTGGTTTAAACTGGAATGAGGTGTGTCTCTTTGTTACTTGCTGTCTATTTATTGCTTGCAAATGAACACCTTCTGCATGCATGGTCAGTTCTTCAGTCGTATCAAACTCTGCTACCTCATGGACTGTAGCCCACAGCTCCTCTGTCCATGGGATTCTCCAGGCAAGAATAGTGGAGTGGGTTGCCATTTCCTTCTTCAGGGTATCTTTCCAACCCAGGGATGGAACCCGAGTCTCCTGCATTGGCAAATGCAGCTGCCTGGGAAGCCCCAAATAAACACCTTGCTGTGCTGTGCTTAGTAGCTCAGTTGTGTCCAATTCTTTGCAACCCCGTGGACTGTAGCCTGCCAGGTTCCTCTGTCTATGAGAATTCTCCTGGCAAGAATACTGGAGTGGATTGCCATGCCCTCCTCCAGGGGATCTTCCCTACCCAGGGATTGAACCCAGGTCTCTCACACTGCAGGTGGATTCTTTACCATCTGAGCCACCAGGGAAGCCCAGATAAACACCTTAGGACAAATACTTGAAATACCCCCATGCCCACCCAAGCAAATACGGAGATGCAGAAATTATAACAAACACCCCAAAGAAATAAAAGGAAGGTTAATTATATTTGTCTAAGCATCAGGAGGGGGAAAAGGTATCTGAATTCAGGATAAAGATTGAACTAGTTCATTTCAAAACACAGATCCACATTTGGGGGCAGGATGTGGGGAAACCCTTGAAACGCTTCCATTTCAAACCTGTAGCACTTTGATATAAATGACAACGGTTTCCTAAAGCAGCAAGATACTTGTACTCCCACTGTTTCTGCTTCTTGACATACAAAAATGGTCACTTGTCTCTGTTTCCAATTTTGATTGATGGAAAACCCAGCAAATGAATGTCAACAGTGCTTCATAACTTAAGATGTTAGATTCTGTGATTCATTTTCCCAGGGACCAACTTGTAAGAACTATGATAAAGCCAAACTTTATCACAGAACTAAGCTGAAAGCTAAGAAGCAAGAAAGCAAAGAAGAAAGAATGAATGAGAAAGAGAGCAAATTACCTTAATAAAGAGATGTCTGCTCCCACCCACCTTTCTGAGTACGTGGCTAGTGGCTTCCTGTAAAGGAAACTTTTTGTCGACTCTTGTCTTCATTAGTTAAGACTGGCATTCCCCCCTTGTACTATTGTGCAGTGTTGTGTGAAAGAAGAAACTATCACCATAGAGACTCTGGTCACTTGAACGCTAGTCAGGGTGGCAGATACTCTGTCTTTGACCACAGCACTTGCTTTTCAGTGGGTATCTGTTTGCAGGCTGCATGTTTTTAGATCCTATGCCAGACAAACTAAAGTTACGCTCTGGTAATGCCAAAAGACATTTATAAATATTACTAAATTGGTACAGTGGGTTTTCATGCAAATGCATTGTGCCCTTACCAGTTTCATATCTTAGGCACCTGCTTTCTCTAGATGCCTCAGAGTTTAG
This sequence comes from Ovis aries, assembly GCF_016772045.2. NCBI lineage: Eukaryota > Metazoa > Chordata > Mammalia > Artiodactyla > Bovidae > Ovis > Ovis aries. Next base: position 62,980,822 of record NC_056061.1, read on the forward strand.
CCTCAGTGAAGCTAAACTGTGGAACCCAGTAGGCAGAGCCAGGGAGAAGGGATGGGGTAGGGAGAGAAACACAGATGGTTTCCTCCTCATCAAAGTCTCTCCCTAAAACCTAAATGACAAAAAAGCACATGACCACTTCAGGAATACACACTGACACTAGAATAATATTGTTTCTATGTTTGTAAAAAGAGGCATCTTCAATCATTGGGAAAGGAAAGATTATTCAATAGATCATGTTGAGACATTGGTCAGTCTTTTGGCAAAAGAAGATCCACCCAACCTACCATTAAATTCCCAGTGGCTTCCAGAAAACTGCAGAGGAAGGTAAACTGCCAAACTCATTCTATGAGACCACCATCACCCTAATACCAAAACCAGACAAAGATGCCACAAAAGAAGAAAACTACAGGCTAATATCACTAATGAACATATATGTAAAAATCCTCAACAAAATTCTAGCAAACAGAACCCAACAACATATTAAAAAGATCACACATCATGCCCAAGTAGGGTTTATCCCAGGGAGGCAAGAATTCTTCAGTATTTCCAAGTCAATCAATGTGATACACCACATTAACAAATTGAAAGATAAAAACCATATGATTATCTCATAGATGCAGAGAAAGCCTTTGACAAAATTCAGTGTCTATTTATGATTTAAAAAAAAAAAAACCCTCCAGAAAGCAGGCATAGAAGGAACATACCTCAACATAATAAAAGTCATATATGATAAACCCACAGCAAACATCCTCAATGGAGAAAAATTGAAAGCATTCCCCATAAAGTCAGGAATAAGACAAATGTGCCCACTCTCACCACTATTATTCAACATGGTTTTAGAAGTTTTAGCCACAGAAATCAGGGAAGAAAAAGAAATAAAAGGAATCCAGATTGGAAAAGAAGAAATAAAACTCTCACTGTTTGCAGATGACATGATCCTCTCTGCAGAAAACCCTAAAGATACCACCATAAAATTACTAGAGCTAATAAATGAATATAGTAAAGTTGCAGGATATAAAATTAACACACAGAAATCCCTTGCATTCCTAACAAAGAGAAAATAGAAAGAGAAATTAAGGAAACGATTCCATTCACCATTGTGATGAAAAAAATAAATTACTTAGGAATAAATCGACCTAAAGAAACAAAAACCTATATATAGAAAACTATAAAACACTGATGAAAGAAATCAAAGATGACTCAAATAGATGGAGAAATATACCATGTTCGTTGATCAGAAGAATTAATATAATGAAAATGAGTATACCACCCAAAGCAATCTATAGATTCAATGCAATTCCTATCAAGCTACCAATGGTATTTTTCACAGAAATGAAACAAATAATTTCACAATTTTTATGGAAATACAAAAAACCTTGAAGATCCAAAGCAATCTTGAGAAGGAAAAATGGAACTGGGGGAATCAACCTGCCTGACTTCAGACTATACTACAAAGCTACAGTCATCAAGACAGTATGGTACTGGCACAAAGACAGAAATATAGATCAATGGAACAAAATAGAAAGCCCAGAGATAAATCCACATACCTATGGACACCTTATCTTTGACAAAGGAGGCCAGAATATACAATGGAGAAAAGACAATCTCTTTAATAAGTGGTGCTGGGAAAACTGGTCAACCACCTGTAAAAGAATGAAACTAGAACACTTTCTAACACCATACACGAAAATAAACTCAAAATGGTTCAAAGATCTAAATGCAAGACCAGAAACTATAAAACTCCTAGAGAAAAACACAGACAAAGTACTCTCTGACATAAATCATAGCAGGATCCTCTATGACCCATCACACAGAGTGATGGAAATAAAAGCAAAAACAAACAAATGGGACCTAATTAAACTTAAAAGCTTTTGCACAATGAAGGAAACTATAAGCAAGGTGAAAAGACAGACTTCAGAATGGGAGAAAATAATAGCAAATGAAGCAACTGACAAAGAATTAATCTCAAAAATATACAAGCAATTCCTTCAGCTCAATTCCAGAAAAATAAATGACCCAATCAAAAAATGGGCCAAATAACTAAACAGACATTTCTCCAAAGAAGACATACAGATGGCTAGTGAAGTCACTCAGTTATGTCCGACTCTTTGTGACCCCATGGACAGTAGCCAACCAGGCTCCTCCATCCATGGGATTTTCCAGGCAAGAATACTGGAGTGGGTTGCCATTTCCTTCTCCAGGGGATCTTCCCAACCCAGGGATCGAACCCAGGTCTCCTGCATTGTAGGCAGACTCTTTACAGTGTGAGCCACCAGGGAAGATGGCTAATAAACACATGAAAAGATGTTCAACGTCACTCATTATCAGAGAAATGCAAATCAAAATCACAATGAGGTACCATCTCACACTGATCAGAATGGCTGCTATCCAAAAGTCTACAAACAATAAACGCTAGAGAGGGGGTGGAGAAAGGGGAACCTTCTTACACTGTTGGTGGGAATGCAAATTAGTACAGCCTCCATGGAGAACAGTGTGGAGATTTCTTTAAAAAAAAATGGAAATAGGACTGCCTTATGACCCAGCAATCCCACTGCTGGGCATACACACTGAGGAAACCAGAACTGAAAGAGACTCATGTACCTCAATGTTCATCACAGCACTGTTTACAATAGCTAGGACATACATGTCCATCAGCAGACAAGTTGTTTAGAAAACTGTGGTACATATACACAATGGAATATTACTCAGCTATTAAAAAGAATTCTTTTGAATCAGTTCTAATGAGGTGGATGAAACTGGAGCCTATTATACAGAGTGAAGTAAGATCAGAAAGAAAAACACCAATACAGTATATTAATGCATATATATGGAATTTAGAAAGATGGTAACAATAACCCTGTATGCGAGACAGCAAAAGAGACACAGATATAAAGAACAGTCTTTTGGACTCTGTGGGAGAAGGAGAGGGTGGGATGACTTGAGAGAATAGCACTGAAACATGTATATTACCATATGTGAAATAGATCACCAGTCCAAGTTCGATGCATGAAACAGGGCATGCAAAGCCAGTGCACTGGGACAACCCTGAGGGATGGGATGGGGAGGGAGATACAGGGGAGGGAGATTCAGGATGGGCGACACATGTATACCCATGGCTGATTCATGTCAATGTATGGCAAAAAAATACTACAATATTGTAAATTAATTAATTAAAGTTAATTAATTAATTTAAAAAATTCCCAGTGGCTCACACCCCAGGACACATGCACATAAGTGTGTACACACACACATACACACACACACACACACACACAGGCAAAGAAATCTAGCTGTATACATGCCAGAAAAAAAAAAATAGCTGAATATTTGATCACTGGTGGTGAAAGGATTGTAGGAGTCATGCACGAAATCTCAAGGAAAATGAGGACAGACCCGATCATATGAAAATATTAAACTTAAGAATGTATGATTTAAAAAAAAGAAAGAGGAAAATGCAAGCATCTAAGCAGAGAGGAAATTCTTCAGTGAATATCATAATAATCTGACAACTTTAAAACATGGTGTATAAAAAATGATTGTAAAAACATGAAAGTTCTAGAATAAAAATGGGCAAAAGACACCAAACAATTCACAATAGAGCAATACAAGTGAGTTTTAAAATAGATGAAAAAAACGTCCATCTCAAGATTTAAGGCAAAATTGAAACAGCTGAGGGGAAACTTTCTTAATACCAAGTTAGCAAAAAAAAATCATTTCTAATAGTGCTGATAAGAGTACAGTGAAACAGGAAATTTCATTCACTACTAGTAGGAATGTACAACTTTCTGGAAAACAATCTGTGTTTTCTCAAGAGGGCTCAAAAATGTTTATATCCTTTGACCTAGTAATCCTACTTCCAAGAATTTATCATCAGAAAGCAATTTTTAAATTCCAAGATAAAATTCCAAATAATCACTGCTTGTGAAAACCAGAAGCAACCAAAAATACCCACTATTCATTTCAAGGGACTTCCCAGGTGGCACAATGGGAAAGAATTCACCTGCAAATGTAGGAGCTGCAAGAGATATGGGTTTGATCCCTGGGTTGGGAAGATCCCCTGAAGAAGGAAATGAGCTAGAACAGAATCCAAACACAAAGTAGACATGGCCCTCATCCTTGCAGAATCTGGGTGGAGATAAGTAGTTAACCGAGTAGTTACGACATTTGCTACAAGACCTCAGAGGAGAGGGAACCTAACCAGAGGAAGTGACATTTAATCTAAAATGAGAAAAATGTGTGAAGTTAACCAGAAGATGGGGATGATAGAGGGAAGAACATTTCAGCAAAAGAAAACAGCATATGCATGACCTAGAGGAAAAATCGGCTAGAGAGTCTGGAAGTTCAGTAGAACTGGAGCAGTGGGGCAGGAGCCAAAATGTAGCAGGCTGCAAATCAGGTTAAAAAGTTTAGATTTTATCCTTAAAGCAATGGTTTGAAAATTATGTCATATTTATTACATAAACACTGAAGTTATTAGGAGAATAGTTTCCATATTGTTTATCATCTGCTGTTTGTTGCTTTTTGTTGCTTAGTCACTAAGTTGTGTCCAATTCTCTGCAACTGCAGCCCTCCAGGTTCCTCTGTCCATGGGATTCTCCAGGCAAGAATACTGGAGTGGGTTGTCTTACCCTCCTCCAGGGGATCTTCCTGACCCAGGGATGTAACCCAGCTCTCTTATGTCTCTTGTATTGGCAGGTGAGTTCTTTACCACTAGCACCACCTGGGAGGTCCAGGGAAGCCCTGAAGAGACTCAAAAGAATACCAAAGGTAATTTTACTCTCTTCACCTTCTCAAGCACATGGAAGTCTGCAGATCCAGGCTTTGCTCATCTTCCCCTCCTTGAGCAACTCTCACCCTTCCCTTCCAACTCAACTTAGAGAGTCTTTGTGTTTCTAAGTGACAATAAAGAGAACCAAGACTCTATTGGCAGAATTGGACCTAATAGGAAACAAACTAGAATTACTTTCCTGGGGAAGGAAGAGATAGATGTGAGGGAGTGGGTTCCATCAAGAAGAGATCTTTCCAGATTGAGAGAATGGCTGTGGTGGTGATAAGGGGAGCTAAGTGCTCAATATTAGGTACCAGGTCTTGAATTCCTTAGTAAAGATGTGAAAATCTACCCAGTAGGAGGACATTCCATGTGTATCACTAGGGCATGCAAGGAGCATGGGCACAACTGTCAAGGGGGACTGAAAACCGGAAGCCCACATCCCTGGGTTTAGCCTGTGTCGGGCTCCAGGGTGATAATATATGTGTGTGTGTGTGTGTGTTTATATCTCTAAGAGAATGATAGAATCATCTAAAACACAAGGGAGGTTAACTTTTCCAAAGAACTTTTTCTGAGTGTGGTCAAGACAGACTTCTGACTTAGAAATGGAATCTGTGATCCATGCAGGATGCTTATGAAAGAAAAGAAAAGAATGTTGATCTTCTGTTACAAATAATGTAAATGTTTTATAACAAAAAAGTTTATTTATGAAGAGCTTGTAAAAATTAAACCAAAAAAAAAAACCCAAATTGTATAAAGAGTATATTGCCAGCTTTGCTTAAAATATACACACACACACATGCACACAGAGTCAACAAAATGCAAGAATATAGGCTATTAATGGCAGTTATCTCTCCCCTCTGCTTTAAAGCATGTTCCAAACTGCTGGATAAGTGTATATATATATATATATATATATTTACATATGCTTTGTATATATTTTAATCATTTTAAAATGTTAAGATCTGAATAGAATAAACCCAGTTAATTTTTGGCCTATAGTAGTACTACATAAGTAACATTCATCAATAAATGAAGCAACTTCATTGCAATAGTGTACACAGATTATGAAAACTATTCAAATGTTTTTGACCTATATGATGTGGGCATAGTCCCCATTGACTGTTCTCAATAACTAACCTATAATCATTTTCCTGTTTGGGGGGTCAAATGAAAACAAGACTGATGCTACTCCTTTGCTCTCAACAAACAAATAAGAAAAACTACAAAACATTTATTGCTTTAAAATCTGCATATCTGCAGTCTTGTCACTACTGAGTTTTAAGGCCTGAGAAACAGGGACACAAATTTATATTTACTTTCTTTTTTAGATTATTAGTCATATGAAAATTTAGCAAAATGAATTAAGAATATCCAAAAAAATTAAAAACTTCACTTCCAAGGTCCTTTTAGTCTAAGCTAAAGATAAAAAAGCATCAAGGAGGTGCCACAGTTATCTGGCTGAACTGACAATCATGAGAAGTATGGATAGTTGTCTACAAGTTCAGAAACAGGAAGCAGTGCTTGTGCTGCTTGCCGGGGCATACAAATCGAGGTCGTTGTAACGTAGGAAATCAAGATAAGAGGATGAGCAGCGGTCTTCGAGAACAAAACAGTCCTTGGTGAGAAACAGTGACGTGAAGTTGTGTTTATGTGAACACAAGCCATTCTCATCCCAAGTCTGATGCCTGGAGTGTTTTCTTTCCCCCCTCAACGACGTTATGGTCAAATGACATCGTGATATTCATGCGGAAGCATGTCTGTCACTAATAACGTATCAAGCAGAGGTCTTGATACGATCTGCAGCTGATCAGTTGATTAGGTTTCACCTGCAGGAAAAGCCTGGCCACAGCCTGCCACAGGCTTGCCAAACATGACGTACAGAAACATCCTTGTCGTAGCCCCAGTGAGAGTATGCAGGCCTGAAAAACACACATGATTCCATCCCTCTCCATGGCAACAGAGTCAGATAATAACGATCCATTAGCAGGAAGAGGGTGATCCCGTGACAGCAGGAGTTTTCAAGGGCAATGCATGGACAACAACACCCCTGCAGCACGTTTGTTTTGGTGGTAGACACGGATGCACAGCCGGGCAAGGCTGCCAGAGGAGCTTTCAGAGGGAACCCAATATTCCTGCCCTGGAAGAAGGAACAAAGATGTAAATGTTCCCTGTTTCCTGGGAGGAGGAGGGCAACTAGGCATCTGCTGAGTTGGAGCCTCTCATATTTATCAGATGAACAGAATACTGCCCTTCTAAACCTCCCAACACCTTGCACAGAACTTCAAATCTCTTCCATTTAAGCTTGTTAGTTGTAAGTAGAAGAAATCAGGGAAGTACCTGGAGGAAAACTAAATGAGAGAGGAAAGGAGTCATCTACTGTGTACCCTCCCCTAGGGCAAGGTGAGTCCCTTACCCACTGGAACTCTCTATTGGCCTTTACTAGGGGCTGTTTGGGATTTTGTTGGCTTGTTTGCTTTGGGTGTTTATCTCCTCTACATTTCTCGAGGGCAGTCCTACCATCTCTTTTTCATCTTTGTATCCATGTTACCTGGCATGGAACAGAAGCTTAATCAATATTTACCAGTTGCTAGGGGCGATGCTCAGAGAAGTCAATGGCAACCCACTCCAGTACTCTTGCCTGGAAAATCCCATGGACGGAGGAACCTGGAAGGCTGCAGCCCATGGGATCGCTGAGGGTTGGACACGACTGAACAACTTCACTTTCACTTTTCACTTTCATGCTTTGGAGAAGGAAATGGCAACCCACTCCAATGTTCTTGCCTGGAGAATCCCAGGGACGGGGGAGCCTGGTGGGCTGCCGTCTATGGGGTCGCACAGAGTCAGACGCGACTGAAGTGACTTAGCAGCAGTAGCAGGGGCGATGTTGGTGATAGTTATATGAAGTACAGCTAAGTGATAGGACATTCTCCTAGCCTTAGACAGTTGTGACATTCTCTGGGAAATTCCAGTCCGGATCTTGGACCCTCTAGTCAGGCTATTCAAGAGTGGGACATCTCCTACTGTCTGCTCTAAGAGAGATGCACAAACCTTCTAATTGACAGAATGGGCTCTGGAGCCAGATGGCCTAGACTAGAATCCTGGTTCCACTTCAAGCTGCATGAGCTTGAGTAAGTTATTTACCCTCTCTGTGCCTCTGTGGGACTGAAATGAACCCATTAGAATGGTGCCTGGTGCCCTAGACGAACTCTTGTAAGTTGTCACTATTTTCAGTATTGTTGCTCAATTTTAGGGAGAGAAAATTCGAGGTGATGAGAGCCTTCTGCTTCAAATTTTGTGTTTCACATGTAACTCTGCAGTATTATCCCCTGGGAGCCCCTGCCTAGATGGAAGATGAATTAGGTATCTAAGCTTCTTCCTTAAAGCTATCAGTTCAGCTACTGCCAATCCCCAGGGGGACCTATGAGACCCTCACTAAGCTCCTGCAAATGTATAGTTCAGTCACTTGAAAAGGAAAGATAAATGGTCCAAATTGACCAATCCATTGTAACTGTACATGGGGTATTCAGTTTCCCCTGAATCAGTATTATCTCCTTACCAGGTGTGATTGCTACTTATTGTCTGGAACCTTCTCAGATACCATGGCAGGAACTGTAAACAACAAGCACCCAAAAGGCTGAGGGGACCTAAAGCCAAGTTGGAGATGCAATGTGAATACTGGGTGATTAACAAACATACGGGTCCAGAGAGTGGTTGTGTTATGCAACCCCTCCCAACATATATACATGCACACCATGAGCCCACAGTGCAGTGTTCCAGGACACTTTAAAACTTAAATGATACAGGAGGAATTTGATAAAGTTCACTCTCAAAGTCAGTGAAATAAGGTCACCCATAACTACAAACCAGCAGCAAAATATTGTCTGGGGAAAAGACTCTGACTCCCCTTCATTTCAACCACCACATTGAGCACCTTGTCTTGGATCTGCAAAAAAAGAAGGCACGGAAAGAGAGAGATGGGTCACCATGGTGATGTTTTCCAGATGAGGAGAATCAAAGTGTTGGAAATTTCTACTAAGAATTTTAAGTCACTGGGACAGTTGCCTTTCATACTAGGATTATATTCCTACTGTGTGGCTGTAGTGTGAGAAAGGAAGAGGAGTCATTTTCCCATGTTATCGTATTACAGTACATTTGTCACAACAAATGAATCAATATTCATGCATCATTCTCTCTAATTTTCCACAATATCTCTTTTTCTGTCCCAGGATCCCACCCAGAACACCACGTAACATTTAGTTGTCTAATATCTCCTTAAGCTTCTCTTGCTATGAGAGTTTCTCGAACTTTCCTTGTTTTTGATGATCTTGAGAGGTTTACTTGTCAGGTATGTTGTAGAGTGTCCCTCAGTTGATATGTCTGATGTTTCCCCTATGATTAGACTATGCTTAGTCACTTCATCATGTCCAACTCTTTGCAACCCTACGTACTGTAGCCCGCCAGGCTCCTCTGCCCCATAGAATTTTCCAAGCAAGAATACTGGAGTGGGTTGCCATTTCCTCCTTCGGGGGATCTTCCCGATCCAGGGATTGAACCCACATCTCTTACCTCTCCTGCATTGGCAGGCAGGTTCTTACCACTAGCGCCACCTGCGTGATACACTAGGTGAGTATATTTCTGCAAGGAAGACCACAGTGGTTAAGTGCACTATCCCATCCTCTCAAGGCTGCTGCATACTGTGACTCACCTTCCCACCATGAGGAGGTTCTTTGCAGGTCTAAAGTAAACCCCTTTTGTCAGGCAGTGGTTCTCTGACAGTGCTCCCCAGATCAGAAGTATCGGCATCACCTGCAACTTGGTAAAAATGTTAATTCTTCGCCTGGTCACAGACTCACTGAATCAGCAACTCTGGGGGTGAGGTGCAGTCATCTATATTTGAATAAGCCATCCAGGTGAATATGATGCACCTGAAGTTTAAGAAGCACAGTGTTGGAGGCTGCCTGACATGTTTGGCTCCATGTACAACAGAACGCTTCTCACAGCTCACCCATGGAGCCCATGGCTCTCAACCTTGCTGTGTTTCATGAATAGCTATCACCACACAGCATCCCCAGAGACTCTGATTGATTGCCAGTTTACATAGGGTTGACACCTCCTGCATCTGGCCCTCTGCTGAGAGCAGCACCCCCTTCCTCCTAATCACATTTTCCATCCCTTTCACAAACTCCTTCTTTGCCACCTCAGACTTCGGAAAAATGGATCAATCAGTAGCTTTGTTTCTTAGAAAACATCAAACAAGATTAAATACTGTAGAATTTCAGAGCTGGTAATAGTTATAAAGGTCAACTAGTTGAGTGACTTTAAAGTTTTTTTTTTTTTAACAGGTTTCTTTCTTCAAAGGAAATCTTATGGGGAAACCCAATATTAAAAAAAGAAAGTTTAGCTGCTCTGATGTAGGGTGAGGGGCTGAATGATGCTTCTGGTCCTCCTGGCACAGGGGGCTCTCACTGGCCAAGTTCAACCTTCCCAGGTGATGGTTGTCCATCTTCTCCTTGACCACCTCTAGAGATCAAAGCTTCTTTACCACTAAACTACTTCCATTTTCAGTACAGCTCAAAGCTTTTCAAATAGTCTTCTTTCCTTTGAGCCCAGATAAGCCTTCATATCACCCCTTAGCACTAGTGCTGATTCTTTTCTTGGGGTGAAGCGAGGAGACCTAGTTCATTTTATGTTTGAAGGCTTTCCTCATTTCACAGGCAGGCCTACTGCCCCCTAAACAGGGGTTCTCAGCTCAACTCATCCAAGGAGCTTTTAACACTCCTGGTGTCCAGATTGCACTTGAAATCCAGGTAAATTCAAAGTGTCTCAGGAAGACACAAGGTACAGCCCTGGCTGCTAATGAGAGCCTGTGCCATAGCTTCCGCTGCCCAAGGCAAACGTGACCACCTTTTCTACCTGAGCCTTAGTTGACATCATTTTATAGTTTCTCACCATCCGCTCTGCTTTCTTCTCAGAGTGCTACATCATCCAGGTGCAAACGTCAGTCATAAGAGCACAATAATTTGTACCAGCTGTTTTTGTAGAAAGTGAAAGAAAGTGAAAGCGTTAGTCGCTAAGTCATGTCCAACTCTTTGCGATCCCATGGATAATAGCCCATCAGGCTCCTCTGTTCATAGGATTCTCGAGGCAAGGATACTGGAGTGGGTTGCCGTTCCCTTCTCTAGGGAATCTTCCCGACCCAGGGATTAAACCTGGGTCTCCTGCATTGCAGGCAGATACTTTACCATCTGAGCCACCTGGGAAGCTGAATGTAAAAACTAAGTGCTGGGTTGATATGATATCAAATGCTTCCTTGCCCAAGGAAATTAAAGTCAACCAGTTACGTACTACTCACCCATTTCTGATCAGACATAGCCCTCCTACCTTTCTCTAAGCAAGCTTGAATTTGATGAAAAGGAGCAACCTTCACCTCCGCAGCTAGTATAACCACTGTCTTAGTTATAGGAGACGTAGATGGTATAATGACTTTTGATGAATGACCCAAAGCCACTCTCCCCAAATGGCCCAGTTCTTTGGTGTGGATTACTCTCTCCTCTATCCCCAAACCTGTCAGCAAATAACTTAGCTGTGTATAGGATGTCAAGTTTACCAGCCTCTCTTCTGAAGCCTCTTAGGCAGAATTTCCTGAACAAAGCTAAGATCATACAGGCCAGGAGCCAAGGAGTTTTGCTAGAGAGGGAATGGGTAAATCTCACTTAGAGGAAGCTTTGAAGTATCTCTATTCTCCAGAGCCAATGGCAATTACTTGTCTCTACCAGGCTGAAGAACATATTTCATCGGTTCCTATCTCCATGCGTTAACTTCTCTTTATTGAGTGACTCATAGCCATCAAGTCCAAGGAAGCATGAAGGGGATAACATCTACGTAAACACTGGTTTCCACCAACCGCTCCGGGCTGCAGAGTGTTATTGAGATAAACATAGTAACTGTGTTGAAAGCTTCATCTCAAACCCACGTGTTCCGTCCTCATTTGGACCCTCAATTCTCCCCTGTAATTATTTTGTCTTACTTAACTCGCCACCCCCATGCCCTACATCAGTGTCTCAGAACCTCCTTCCACAGCTCCAGCTTTCTCATCTCTAACATGGGGATAATTATAGCATCTACTTAGTAAAGCCATTCTGAGTGTTAAATGAAAATAATGAGCATATGGTTATAAACACATGATATCATAAGTACCTAATAAGTGCTGTTATTATTATTATATTATGTATATACTACTACATATTATATGCTGTTATTATTATGTAACATAAATAATTATAAAATGACAAAATAATAATTGTGTAATTTTCTACTCATCTCAGAGTCAAGAAACATTTTTCAATGCCAGCTGTATGCCAATTATTGTGACAGGTACTGGGATTTTAAAAAATTAGTAAGACGTAGAATTTGTTCATCACATAGGGAGAAAGAAGTGTGGGATTTAGCATTGATACAACATTTTGATATATACTCTCTGAAGAGCCCAGCTTCCTCCCTCTAGATTTCCCTCATCTGATGGCTGTTTCCATCTCAGAGACGGTTTCACCCTTAGCCTGTGCTGTGAGCTCTGAACACTGCAGCCCAAGATTTAAAGCTGAGTTCTTGTTCCTGAACAGATTAGAGCAGAGCTGAGGCTACAGAAGAAAGAAAAAGAAAGAAAGAAAGGAGGAAGGGAGGAAGGAAAGAGGAAGACAGAAGAGAGAACGAAAGAAAAAGGAAGGAAGGAAGAAAACCAACCTGGAGATAACTCATAGCCTCATAGCAAGCGCCATATGAGTCATTAAAGAAAAAAAAAAAGAGAGAGACACCACAACCTTCAGCAGAAGAGAACCATTAAGCTCCAGTTGGAAAAAAATATATATGTGTGTGTGTGTGTGTATATATATATATATATATATACACACACACACATACCCACATACCTTTCCCAATAGGAATAAAGCTAATTCTCCAAAACTTTGTAATCACATTCATAACACTTTAATATCTTACAGTTTTTATAAAATAATTTCACATGCACAAAATTTCGTTTCCTTAAACCACTTAATTCCTTAATTCGGTGAGGAAGGTCAAGAAATATTCTGCCCATTTTATAAATGAAAAAACTGAGGCTGAGAGAGAAGGGGGTGGTTAGGAGAACTGAGTCAGCTAGTAAGTGCTGGAAGCGGACTTTCAGCTGGGTCTTGGGGCCCTGCTGACCTGCTTTTCCTCTCAGTATGTTAACATTTATTCATTTATTATGTGCCAACATTATGCTGGGAAATTAGCATTATGTTTTCTCACCTCCACTGTACAACTCTGAAAGTTGTCATACTGCCTGCCTTGAAGATCAGGATAACCTCATGAGGAGGACCTGGGTAGGAAGGGAAACTGTTAAGTAACTTGCTCCAAATCCCACTTCCAGGAATCTGAAGTTGGTATATAAATCCAAGCTTATAAAACCTGAATTCTACATATTACGCTATATTCCTTATCTGTCAAGGACTTTTGCTTGGGAGAGCAAAAGATATATATATATATATATATAAATGAAAGTCAAATTTAGAGCAGGTGGCAGTGGCAGCAGCTAAAACTGGATAAGATGACTGTGGTCAGGTAACCTGTGTGCTGAGACTGGCTGTAGAGCAGGATGGAGAGGGGAAGACCCTCTTCAGTAATGGCCAGAAATACTCAGTTATCTTCATAAACACTAATTCATAAGTTATTTCTGGAAACATTTTTAATTTCACTCTCGGTTTGTATTACTCTTTATGATCACATGAGATCCCCTGCTAGAAAGTCTTCAGTGACCCAGGTGCATGGCAGTGATCTGCACGTCCATTCATTCTTATTACTCACACAGACAACCTCTGACAAATGATATGATGGCTTATGTTGTTCAAATAAACTCAATAGTTTATATTACACTTGACATGACATCTTTTAAAAGTACCTTAATTAATTTGAAGCTTAGGATGTCAGCAAAAAAATCTCTTTTGAAGAAAAAAAAAACTGAGGAAGAGGTTATGAACAAGTTTAAAGAGTGTGTGTTCAACAAAATATGTTAAAAATAGCACAATATAGTGTAACAAAGTTTATGGCAGATGCTTGATATGGCAGCCTCTTTGGAATGCTAAGTGTAAATATTTCAGTGGGTTGGATCTCAAAATTCTGAAGCGGCACTGAATAATTTTCTACTGGGTACACTGTACTTTTATGAGGATTTCATCCTTTTTTTCCCTTTTTGTATTCAAACTGAACTGGTTGGTGACTATGACTCAGACTAACTGGCTGTGGTTTGAAGAGTATCCAGTATCGCTTCAGAATGCTAATCTCCTTTGTCATGGACCATCCCTGGGGATTCCAAAGTGTTAACCACCTTAAAGGAACTCCCCTTCCTCAATAACCACAACTCCCAACAAGAAATGAGCAACTTCTGGTATTGAAGTATTAACCTCATTTTAGAAGTATTAACTAAAAGTAAAACCAAGTCAAGAAAACTCTCTCTGAAACACACTATTTGCCATATTAGGAAATAAGCTTGGGAGATAGACAAAAACTTCCTAAGAAGTAAACTGAATTAATTTTATCAAAAGCTTCTCAACCAAAGATTTGTATTATTATTGCTTTTCACCTATGATATATAGTGGATAGAAATAAAGAAAGGATAAACTATAACCTACATAAGGACTGAATACCCCACTTTTGGGGCTCAGACACAGAAAAAGCAACAATTCCTAAGAATTTTTAAATCAAGTTGAGATCTAATCAATATCTATCAATACCTACTAAGTGCCACCCTGTCTTATCAGATACTGGCGAGTTAGAAATACAAGGTCTTTTCCTTTAAGAAGTTTACTATCCAGAGGAGGAGTTCCTACTATATTCACAAACTTTTTAATATCTATTATCAGAGTTATTAGGTGATACTCCCTGCTAAGGGCTTTGATCTGTCCTCAAGATGAATCTGGGCTTCCCTTATAGCTCAGTTGGTAAAGAATCCACCAGCAATGCAGGAGACCCCAGTTTGATTCCTGGGTCAGGAACATCCCCTGGAAAAGGGATTATTCCATTATTCCACTATTCTTGCACTTTCTCTGTGGCTCAGATGGTAAAGAATCTGCCTGCAATGTGGGAGATCTGGGTTCCATCCCTGGGTTGGGAAGATCCCCTGGAGAAGGGAAAGGGATAGTTATTTATACTGGATAATACCCACTCCAGTATTCTGGCCTGAAGAATTCCTTGGACTGCGTCCATGGGGTCGCAGAGTCAGATATGACTGATGACTTTCACTTTCATTTTTCATGGAGAAGGAAATGGCAACCCACTCCAGTATTCTTGCCTGAAGAATCCCCCTGGACAGAGAAGCCTGGTGGGCTACAGTCCATGGGGTCACAAGAGTGAGAGGTGACTTAGGGACTAAACCACCAAGATGAATTCTTGAGAGGAGCCGGAGACACGTGAAGACCTCACACAATCCATGTCCAACATACATTCTCACTGTAAACTATAAACCATTTGTGGTCTTATTTTTCTTAATCCATTTCAGGTAGAGACATATTCATTTACTAATAATACCATAAGTACAATGTACAATGCATTTATATAAGTACATCTTCTATATATGCATCTATTATAAGTACAATGCATCCCAGAAAATACAACATACTTATTTTCAACTTGGAAACCTAACCCTCAAAAAATAAGAGACTAATTGGAATCAAAAAGGAGCCTAGGAAGTGAAGGGGCACTGGGAAAACCATCAGAGGGCCAAAGTTACTGTTAAAGCCAGATTTCCCGGATGTGGCTTAATGTCAATACACTGAACACGCAGATTGAAGAGTGTAGGGGTTTGTACAGATGGTTTTCTAGAAAGATTGTATCATACATAAAATACTTGAACTTTTCAGATTCAAAATTCCCAAATGGAAGAGGGATTAGGGACTTTTTAAAGGGACTCAATGACTCAGCTTGACTCCCTTTGTTTCATGAGCACTCAAAACCAAACAAACAAAACAAAGCACACATACACACCCCAGACGTGCCTAATTCTATATTAGGTAATACAGTCGAAACACCCAAGTAAGTTTGCAAATTTGTGAAACATCAAACAGTGGTATGAAGAGTTTGAGACTGAGTTTCCCATTTCCTTTAATTCCCCCACAGTGATGAGCAGAGTCTTACTCCCATCATGGACATTCACATTTAATGACTATGCCTTTTGAAAGAATGAATGAGTAAATAAATAAATGAATCAATCAATCAGTGCCTCCATAGGCCCAGACATATGTGTTGATATATAGGTGTGAGGACTTGTGGAATTTACCTTCTAAATTCCACATCAGGATATTATAATGAATGGATTCAATACTTTTTAAACTTGCCTGCTTCTAAGTCAGGGGCCATGTGTTAAAAGTATCCATTTCTAGGTTTCTGTCCAGAAGATTCTGATAGGAAGGAAATCTAGAAGTCTGTATTGTTAACACATAGCTTCTGTTAATACTTGTTATCCAGCAGGTGTAGGAAATACCAGACTAACTGATACATGCTGCTCAATTATAACATTTTATTTGCTTAAATAAGGGTTTTTATTTTATTCCTTTTTATCATGGACATTCCCAGTGTTCCCCACATTTTCATTTTTTGTTTCTGAGAGCTTCATTTACTTTTGTAAATGTTGGCCATAGAGCCCTATTCCTATCTTTACCCTTAACCTAAATCTCTATTTCATTTCTACTCACACAGTCATCATACTACTCCCGTTAGAATTCTAATTATCAGAATGATAAGTGTTCATTTCAAGAACTTTTAAAACCTTGGAGGGAGAAAACAATTTCACCATTTCAATAGACTTCAGGAAGATTTGAAGAAAAAAAAAAAAAACTTGAGGAACTGAAAATGCCTGAGACCTGTAGTCAGGGAATATACCTAAGGAATAAACCCCAAAATGTCTTGTTCCCACTTCCTCCAGACTCACTTGTAAATTATTTGCATATTCCCACCTCAAAGGAGGTTATTTTCTCATTTAGTCAAAGTGTAAAACATTGTAGATGACATTCATGTGTCCTGACCATAGCTGGTTGGATACATGGATGTCTATGTGTCCCACTCCCTCTAACGTGGGCCCACATGAAGAAATTTACCTATTTTTCAATTTTTATTCATTCAGTAATTTACACAATGCAAATGCCTACTCTATGCCACAGGCTAGTATCTGAGCTAATACACAAAGACTAGTAAGAGGTTATCCTCACCTGTAACTAACTCATAGGTTATTGGAAAAATAGACATATAAATAAGTAATTATGTTACAATAAGACTATTCTTAATATATGAGGGTATATATGTAAGATGCTATGAGAACATAGAAAAATATATCGTGGGTATGGAGTGGGGTCACCTTTAGAAAGGAGATGAAATTTTTTTGCAAGTATCTGTTACTATGACTATTTTTTAATTGTATAAATAATATAACACTAAGAAGGAATTTTTTTTCATCACTTTGCACATTAACAGTCTTTCTTTTCTGATGTTCCTATCCAGTCTTTTTGTTTATATGTAAATATATATGTTTATGGCTTCCCTAGTGGCTCAGCAGTAAGACTCCACCTGCAATGCAGGAGACATAGGAGATGTGGGTTCCATCCCTGGGTCAAGAAGATCCCCTGCACGAGGAAATGGCAACCCACTCCAGTATTCTTGCCTGGGAAATCCCACGGACAGAGGAGGCTGGCAGGCTTCAGTACAAAGGGTCACAGTCAGACATGACTGAGCACACATACACACACACACATATATATATGCAATATATATGTACACATTAGAATATATAACACACATACATGTATGACATAATATACATAGGTAAATGTATACTTATGTGGTTTTTTATTTATGTGTATATTTATGTATATTTATATTTTGGAAAGCTGAAATCATAGCATCTATGTGTATTCCAAAGCTTTGCATAAATATATTTGGCTGTTTGAAACCTAAAATATTTCTCCTATTAAAACAAATTTATTTTCAGGTTTCAGACAATTTATTAATTAGTGTAAACCCCAACATACCAACATGATTTTGTACATTTAGAGGGGAACTATTTCCTGGTTAAGTGGAAAATTGTGCAGATGGCTTCTGGAAGACCTTCATTCTAAGCAACTTATAGTGAAACATTTCATTTGGAGGTCTGGACCTCCTTTCTTTGGTTTCCTTAATCTACATTCACAGATCCCCTGGAGAAGGGATAGGCTACCCACTCCAGTATTCTTGGCCTTCCCTTCTGCCTCAGTTGGTAAAGAATCTGCCTGTATCATGGGAGACCTGGGTTTGAATCCTGGGTTGGGAAGATACCTTGGAGAAGGGAAAGGCCACCCACTCCAGTATTCTGGCCTGGAAAATTCCATGGGGTCACAAAGAGTTGGACATGACTGAGCAACTTTCACTTTCAGATTCACAGAGTAGAACTTGTACTGATCATTAGGACCCAGCTGGTTCCAGCGTCCTGGGTTATTCTTTCCATTCCAAGATAGATGCTGCTTGGCCTGACCAATGATCTGGCGGATTGCAGTTGCAACAGAGACCTCGAGTCCAAATGGAGAGAAAAACTAATCTGCAAGGCCCTGGATTAAACACTCTCTGCTAAAAACAAAATGATTAAAGGTTGTGAGCTTTCCTGGAATAGCCTATTTAATACACACCACTCTACCGCTATACTGTTATGGCTGTACGGTGGTAAAGTAACTGTGTAGTCATTAGACAAATATATTGCTTTTCTAATGCATTCCTCTAGTAAAAAAGAAAACAGTAAAGTGATTTTTAAAATTTTAAAATATATTCCAAATGCTCATTCATCCTCAAGATGGGAATTTAGTAGATAGCCCATGGCCTGGTTAGGGAGAGATGGCAACAAGATGGTAGGGGCATGGGCAGTTCCGTTTCCCTTTGATAACATTAAAACTGGGGGTATGAGGAAAGGAAGCTCAGAGCGAGTGGAAGAGGGGATACAGCTTGATTTTCTAATTTGGAAATAGATGCTCTCGCTGTTATAGGAAAAAGCTGAACAACTGCAGGTTGAGGTTAGCTTCTGGCTAACTGGGAAAAGTAGAGCATGTGTATAGCAGAGTGGGAAGAGGAAAAAAGAAAGCAAGTGACTGGGTCCACACCCCAGATGATTGACTGTCACGAGAAATTGTTTGCTCTGCCTGCGCTTATAGTGAGGACAGCAGAATGACAGACTGCAGGCATCCCCCATTCTCTGGATCCTGGACCTTGGACCCTGGACTTTGGACCCTGGGGTCATGTCCAGGTAAGGTTACTACTCATGCATGCTTCTACTTGACCTCATGTCACTTGACAACCATTTTTGGTGTATTGCTTCTTGCATTCCTCATTCTAACCGGTTTCAAGGGGCTTCCCAGGTGGCTCAATGGCAAAGAATCCACCTGCCAATGCAGGAGATGCAAGTTTGATCCCTGGATGGGGGAGATCCCCTGGGGAAGGAATAGCATCCTACTCCAATATTCTTGCCTGAAAAGTCCCATAGACAGAGGAGTCTGGCAGGTACAGTCCATAGGGTCCCAAAGAGTTGGACACGACTGAGCGATTAAACACACACGCAGCTACTTTCACACTTTATCCTCCTAACCCCAAGCCTGTGTTCCTGTCACATTTGCTTCCCATTTCTTTGATTAGCTACCCATCCATAAGTCACCCATGCCAGGAGCCCAGGGGTCTTCTGGACTCTTTTGTCTCACTCTCGCATTCAGACAGTCTGCTAAACCCCATTAATTGTGACCTTGGTTTCCCAGTGAAGTTCAAGTGAGGAGCAGGGAAAGAAGGCTGATCTTTACTCTGGAGTGAGGGGTGGGAATGTGGGAATCATAGAAGGTCAAGCAAAAAAAACAGAGCTCAGGTACTAAGAAGGGTTTGATTGAAAGTGATTGCCCCTGAGCTCTGTACTGGAGGAAGAGGTGTGAAGTGGGAGAAGAGCCCAGTGAGTGAGAAACAGTCAGGAACAGTGACAGGAGTGGAAGGTGCTCAGAGGCCCAACAGCACCTCAGCGGGTAATGGAGCAATAAGTGGCCGTGACCACTGAGAGGATTTCAGGATTTAGGATAACAGATGAAGCGTTGTCAGATAGTAGACTTTATTTTTTTAATATCTATTTATTTACTTGGTTGCATCAGGTCTTAACTGTAGCATGTGCCATCTTCTCTACGTCATGTGGAATCATTCACTGGGGCCCACGGACTCTCTAGTTGTGGCCCATGGGCTCAGCACTTGTGAGGCACCAGCTTAGTTGCTCCCCAGCATGTGGGATCTTAGTTCCCCGACCTGGGATTGAACCCATGTCCCCTGCATTGTAAGGCGGATTCTTAACCATTGGACCACCAGGGAAGTCCCTTTGTGGTTCAGTCACTAAGTCGTGTCAGATTCTTTGCAACCTTGTCCCTCACCATCTCCCAGAGTTCACCCAAGTTCATATCCATTGAATTGGTGATGCCATCCAACCATTTTCATCCTCTGCTGCCCTCTTCTCCTTTATCTTTCCCAGCATCAGGGTCTTTTCCAATGAGTTGGCTGTTCCCCAGTTGACTTTAAGTTCAAGGCGTGGCCATGTTCAGCTGCATCTTACTTGCGAAATTGATGTGAAATGTGGATGCTGAAGTCATTGGGTCTCCTGGCAGGGGAGGGGAGGGGCACATGTTGAAGGAGACTAGTGATGGCCTGAAAACCCTTCTTGTGGTTTTTGAGGCCTAGTGCCCTTGGTCCCCTCCCAGTCTGTCTCCATTCTGCCCAGGCTCTGCCCTACCACTCAGGTCCAGCTGGCCCTCTTTCAGTTCCTTGAATGCTCTGGACTCTGTTTCACCCCAAGGCCCCCACAAATGTAGTTTCCTCTTCTTGGAATTTAGAACACACTTCAACTCCTGCTCTCCCTTCCTCACTCCAATCAGATCTCATTTTGAATGTGACTTCCCCCAAGAGGCTTTCCCCAAGTCCTCAGGCCATAAATCTGCGTTGGAATTCTGTTAGACTTCCCCATGTTATTCTGCCCTTCTCAGTACTTACCACCATTGTAACTAGTTGTTTCTATCATGATTTGCTTACAGCCAATCTCTCTCAATGGGCAAGATTTCTGAGGGCAAACAGTGTATCCACCCTCTCTACCAACACAGTTCCATTCCTAACACAGTATGCATTTATGTATTTGTACTTACTCTTGATCCAAAAGACGGTACAAAGTAGTACAGTTGTATGGGATATTCTGATATTGAAACAACATTGCATTAAATAAATTTCAATTATTGGATAAACTGTCTAAATGAATGTGAAGGTAAAGGATTCACTGGGTGTTGAAATAGTTAATTTCCCAAATTAAGACACTACGGTATATAAAAACAGGAGGAGCTTCTACCAGAAGGACTACCTCTCAGTCTTTAACAAGGTCTGCCGCTGCCACGTCAATCTTCTTTAAATACCATTTTCATTATAGCTCTTCCCTGCTTCAGGTTTTCTCAGATTCCTTTTTCCCTCCCCTAAACAAAGCTGAGGTCCTATGGTGATTTGAAGTGGCCCTTATTGAGTCCAGTTTTTTTTCTACTCAAATCAGGCAAGTGTTTTTCACTCTCACATTAACTTTCTGCACTCATTTCCACTTCAGTGACTTCATACATATAAATTCCCTCTCATGGAAGGCCCTTGCCCTTCTCCAGAACCTATCTGACATTGACCCTGTCATTTAGGACCTGATCCTGATGAGGAGGTCATTTCAGCCTTGTTAGTGTATCCTCCTTTGAATTGGATAACATTTGATCACTGGAAGCACAAAATATTAATAGTACTTAACTATATACAGTCCTGAATTGCTCAGTATAGATTTTGGTAAGTTACACGTGTCTCAGTGTCTCCTGCGCTATGCTGGACTCAGATACTCAGTCGTCTTCGACTCTTTTGCAACCCCATGGACTGTAGCCTGTCAGCTTCCTCTGTCCATGGGATTCTTCGGGCAATAATACTGGAGTGGGGGGCCATTAATAAATTCCTCATCTAACCAAAGTGATGGAGAAGGGCCTGCCAACCCACTCCAGTATTCTTGCCCAGAGAATCCCATGGACAGAGGAGCCTGGCAGGCTACATCCATGAGGTCACAAAGAGTCAGACTCAACTGAAGTGACTTAGCAACCAAAGTGAACCAAAGTTTAAAATAGCCTAAATTACTTTGTATTCCCCAAACTATGATGTTGGTCAGGTTTCCTTTTTGCTGAACGTCCAAACCCTCTTAAAAGTCATTTGCCTCAAAAATTTCTTTTCAGATTAAAAAATTTTTAGGAAATGTCTTTTAGCAACTTTTTTCCTGTGGTTTTTCTAGTCTAGTGTAAGCAAATATTAGTTAACAGGGCATTTTGAGGTTGAATTATGAACAATATCCGTCTGGAACACAAAATCAACATTTTACTGCCATAACGATGGGTCTCCAGTCACTTACTAAAGATTATATGGTGTTTATGAGTGATGCCAGACTGAGGCTAGGAATTCCTGGTGTTCTGCACTCTCAAAACATATTAAGAAATTGCTGCAAAGCATGTTTAAAGCAATTCAGGACTTTTTTTGTGACTCTCATTTAACTAAATAACTCCAATTATTTTCTTGGCTGTGTATTTCATAGAAATGATGCAAGTGCTGCCTTTTATCCACTATGAGGATATTTCTTATACAACTGATGTAGATTTGATTAAAACATCTCTAGCTGTTTTTTTTTTATTTTAAATAATGCCTTTATTTTTATTTAAGCAACACCTTAGCGGGCATAAAGATCTCTAGGTATTAAATCACTAAAAAAGAAAACTGTCAGTCAATCTGGCATCACAAATGCCAGTTATGTATGAAGTCCTTATATTCATGATTATCATTATAATAGTAAAAATATTATCATTATATAGTATTTTCTATGAATAAAATATTAATTATGTACTGGGCTAGAAGTCAAGACTTACCCATTACTCTACAATGCAGAGATATACAGTCACCTGTACACAGTCACCTGAATACAATCACCTGAGTGATTTCATAGAGAATTTAAAGAAATTGAAAACATTCTGGTTAGCTGGGAAAGCTGACACAAGTTCATGGTCAAAGCTTATGAATACAGTTTTTTATAACCATAAAGAGATTCAGTTCTTTATCCTTAAGAAAATGTAATAATTTCCCTAAAAGATAAAGATTGGTACAGAATAGACTAAGTTATACAACCTGAGGATGTACTGGGCTACACCTAATGGAAGTTCTTAGCTTAATTCTTACTTATGACTTTAATAATCCTGCTAGCTACGTAAAAAGAAAAGGTAACATAATATATTCAGGCTCAGCGTTCTTATCACAAATTAAAAAATAAAAGTGGTAACGATAACCCTGTATGCGAGACA
The DNA here is from genome assembly GCF_016772045.2 of Ovis aries. Lineage (NCBI taxonomy): Eukaryota > Metazoa > Chordata > Mammalia > Artiodactyla > Bovidae > Ovis > Ovis aries. Next base: position 63,004,000 of record NC_056061.1, read on the forward strand.
GCAAAGGAGACACAGATGTATAGAAGAGACTTTTGGACTCTGTGGGAGATGGAGAAGGTGGGATGACTTGGGAGAATGGCATTGAAACATGTATGATATCATGTAAGAACGAATCGCCAGTCTAGGTTCGATGCAGGATACAGGATGCTTGGGGCTGGTGCACTGGGATGACCCAGAGAGATGGTATGGGGAGGGAAGTGGGAGGAGGGTTCAGGATTGGGAACTCATGTACACCTGTGGTGGATTCATGTTGATGTATGGCAAAACAAATACAGTATTGTAAAGTAAAATAAAAATTTTTAAAAAAATGGTAACAACAATTCTGGAATATCCAGGAAATCTGATCTCATTGTTGAGGAAGCTACCAAATATGGGCGTACAGAGGGATATAATTTTCCAGGGCAAATTCTCTGGGGTATATAGAGTTGGGAATACCCTTATTAAAAATTCCTTTTCCAAATTGAATGTAAAAAGATCTGCTTAATTGTTAGACTGTAACTTATGGGAAAAGCAGTAGTCATGATATGGGGAATCACCCAGAGTTTTCTATAGACTCATAGGATCCAAGTAATCAGAGGCACTCATTTCGGGAGACCTGCTTCAAATGACATTTCCTTCTGATCCGCGATGGGTTTCTTTCTGTTTCGTGTTGTCTGTGCACAGTCTACACTGAACCCAGAGTTGTCACCCATAGAGAAAAGAGGCAAAAATGTGTGTGCCGCCCCACACACTTCTGAAAATGAAATCTGCATCAATATATAGACTAGCCTCAACACTAACTGTACACCGTATGACTATAACAGAACTCTGGCTTCAGTGGTTAGTAAATGTGAAATACAAAGACAAAAAGAGGGTTCCCATTGCCACACGAATCAGATTTACTCTCATACCCTCAAGGCATAAAAGAATTGTAAAAGTCTAGGACCCCATTGGCTTCCTGGAAGAGCTCCCCTACCCCCCACATCTCCATGTTCTGCCCAGCTAATATCATTGAGAGACCCTAGAGCTCCAGGAGTGAACACTTCCAGGGCGGTGATGAATAGCAAGGATGCTGGAACCAACCTGAGCTGCCACTTAAAAAAAGGGTGGCCTTGGGCATGTTACTTACCCTCTCTTTGCATAAGTTTTTGTATCTGTCAAATGAGGATAATAATAGTGCCTACTTTATTAAGTGATTTATGAAGATTAAATAGTTACTGCTTATAAAACACTAGACTATTACAAGGTCAGTGCTGTCAGCTATTAATTGTTACTATTAAATTAATACCAAAACACTAGAACTTGACCGAGCACATGGTAAGTGCTACATCAGTTATTAACTGTTATTATTAAATTAATACCAACCATGCCAACAGTTCTCTTGAGGGTTTCCCTGTGTGTGTTTGTCACCCAGTTGTGTCTCTTTTGTGACCCCATGAACGATAGTTCACTAGGGCCCTCTGTCCATGAATTCTCCAGGCAAGAATACTGTAGTGAGTAGCCATTCCTTTCTCCAGGCGATCTTCAGACCTAGAGATAGAACCTGGGTCTGCAATGCAGGCAGATTCTTTACCATCTGAGCCGCCAGGGAGGCCCTGAGAGCTTCCCTTGCCTGTCTTAAATAGACATCTCCATACAGGCCCTGCATTGACCTCACCCCCACTTTATATAACCGTATTTAATTCTCACTACCTCAATGTGCTTTCCTCAAAATTGGATGGTCATTTATACCCATGTGCTTCCCTGATAACTCAGTTGGTAAGAATCTGCCTGCAACGCAGGAGACCCCGGTTCAATTCCTGGCTCAGGAAGATCCACTGGAGAAGGAATAGGCTACCTACTCCAGTATTCTTAGGCTTCCCTTATGGCTCAGCTGGAAATGCAATGCAGGAGACCTGGGTTCAATCCCTGGGTTGGGAAGATCACTGAAGGGGAAGGCTACCCACTCCAGTATTCTAGCCTGGAGAATTCCACGGACTGTATGGTCCATGGGGTTGCAAGGAGTCAGACATGACTGAGCAACTATCCCACCCTAGGCTCTGGATAACCATGTTCACTTCACTTTACACTCATAGTGTGATCAGGAAATTCTCTCTCATGTAATCTGAGCTGATCAGCTCTGAGGTCTAATCAGGTTCTGGTAGGTCCTTGTCTTCACATCCTGTTTCAGCCATGGATGCTAACACTGTAATTCTAACATTTTAATTCATCCCTCCTGGGTATCACAAAAGCTTTCTGTAGTTCATTTCTTTGTGTCTTCACAATAACTGACTCTTTTTAGTCCTACTTTGCACATGAGGAGACTAAGACACTAAGATATAAAGGTTTTTCACTGAAAGTGATGAGGCCTGTGACAGACGTGGGTCTGACTCCAAGGCCTTCGCTGTCCCATCTCAGCCACCCATCTGCCAACTCTTGTGGATGCTATCCATCTCTGAAAACCTCACACCCCAGGCCATCCTCCTTGGTAAGTTCTTCACCTCCATCAGAGTAACATCATTACATTTCTAGACTGACTGGGAGACAGGAAACAATGGTCTATGAGCTGATCGTGTTTTTCACATTTTTAAATGGTTGAAAGCAAACCAAAGGAAAAATAGTACTTTGTGACATATGAAGATTATGTGAAATTCAAGTGTCAGTCTTCATAAATAAAGGTTATTGGGCCACAGCAACAATCATTTCTTTATGTATTATCAATGGCTGCTTTCACTTTCACTCCTCACTTTCGTGCATTGGAGAAAGACATGGCAGCCCACTCCAGTGTTTTTGCTTGGAGAATCCCAGGGACGGAGGAGCCTGGTGGGCTGCCGTCTATGGGGTCGCACAGAGTCGGGCACGACTGAAGCGACTTAGCAGCAGCAGCAGCAGCTTTCACGGTATGCTCACAGAGCTGCACAGATATTGTGGAGACCATATGAGCCACAGAACCAAAGCTATTTACTATCCTGCCATCCCTGCTCTAGACCCTTGCTATTCACTGTGCAGTTCAGAGACCAAGAGCATCAGCAACACTGGGGAGCTCATGAGAAAAGCAAAGTCTTGGTCTCCATCTCAGAATCTGAATTTTAAACCCAGTAACCCATCTGCATATGAAAGTTTGAGCAGCACTGGTCTAGGGAGAGGACCATGTCAAAGAGGTTTGAGGAGGAATGAGGCGTTCTGAGCCTGACAGTCCTGTTCCAACATTTCTTGTCTATGTAGCCTTGGGCATAACATGGAATTTAATCCTCAGGTTTCACAGCTGTAAACTGGATACAAGACCATCTACCTTCAGGTATCAGGTAGAGGAGTAGAGCTCCTCTGTATAGTGGACCTATCCCAGTGACAGTCACATAACAAGCAATTAATTAACTCCAAAGATTATGAACCCTGAACATTTGGGGCATGTGACTTACTTAAAAAGAGTCCACCATCTTGGCTTCATGGAAACTGGGGAAACTGGCAACATTTTTCAATGGCTTTGATCAAAATTGTAGACCATTTCAATATGTGCTATGGATTGAATATTTGTGCTCCCCCCACACACACTGAAATGTTGAAATCTAATCTTTAATGTGTTGGTAATTGGAGGCAACGTATTTGGAAGTGATTAGGTCTTGAGGAGAGAGCCCTCATGGATGAGATTACAGCCCTTATAAAAGAGGCCCCAGAGAGCTCCCTTGTCCTCTCCCCACCATGAGGGCACAATGGTCATTTCTAAATCAGCAAGAGAGTCCTCATCAGACACCAAATCTGCCAGCACCTTAAGCTTGGACTTTCCTGTCTCTGGGACTATGAGAAATAAATTTCTGTTGTTTATGAGCCACCATTCTTTGGCATTTTTGTTATCACATCCCTAGCAGGCTAAGACAGTATATTTGATTAAAAACGAAGACCTGATAACAATGTAAAGCTGCCAAAGAAGTACGGAACTGCCTGCCTACTCCTTATTCTCCTAATTTCCCCACTGGACCCTTGACCGCCACCTGCAGGCTCGGCCCCACCCTCGGCTCTGGGATAACCACGTTCTTAGTGTACAGGTGACTCAACATCAGGTCACCTCCACTGACAGACCTGCTGGCACCATGCGTCCTACATTCAGAAACTGGATGCCTGCCTCATGACTCATATATTCAAACCACAAATACTTAGGTGAATGGCTCCTATGTGCCAAGCAGAGGACCTCCTGAAAACGCACACAGAGCTCCTACGAAGAGTCTTTTCCCTTATGCCCCTAGTTAGTATTAATTTCACCTGAGAACCTGCCTTGCTAAAATGCCAAATACTTCAGTTTCTCCAAGACCATGTCCTAGACTTTATCCCCCCAGTTCCTCTGGGACTGAGGTCCTCTGCCACCTAGTCCAGCCAGCATTTCCTGCCAGTGCTGTGACCACGTGGATCTCCATGCCCGCTGCTCCCAGACTCCAGGCCCGTCCTCCTGTGGGACTTCATCCATGCTGACTTTCTCACCCACTGGTGGTCCCTGGCTCCAAGTCTCCACTCCTGGAAGTAGTCTACTCTCTTCCTCTCTGACAGAGCAGCCTTCTGGATGCTTTAGTGATGATCTCTCATTCTTTAGCATGACAAGCCTCACCAGCCTGTTGTAGAAACAAGCCCAAGCTGATCACATCAATGGAAACTATAAAAGGAACTCTAGCTTTGTTCATTCACCTTTTGTGATCATGGGACAGTCCTGTGTCCTGTGACTCATGCTGAATGCCTTGAGTGTGCTCTTCCCTGGGTAGTCAATTTCCCCTGATTCACTGGCCACATGCTTTTTCCCCCTTGGGAATAAGCAGTTCACTGGATCATCTTTTTATGTGCTGAAATATTTCTTGAAAGTTAGATAGGTTACCTGGGAAAGGCCAGTTGGAAGTGTGACACAAATGAGTTTCCTTCCAAACAAAGGCATTTAAAAGGGAAGACAGATAATTGAATAGAGTCCTCCCTGATATTGCTGCTATGGTACAGTCAGATCACATGAAAATGTAAATCATGTTCCCTGAAAGCAAAGGCAGCTGAAAAGATCATTAATTTCCCCCAGGACTTTTTCGGGTTGATTTTCAAGAAGGGCCAGGAACTGTATCCCCAAGTTGAGGTATGATTTTATTAACAAAAAGAAAACCTACACTAGCATGACAGGGTTTCCGTTCCAGATGAAGAAGTATGCTCGGACATGCAGTCAAATAGTATCTCAGTTTATTTTACATTTGATTTTGTTTAAGTTGTTAAAAATCTGCTAAATAAAGCATTGTGGTTAAGAGCACAGACTTTGGCAACAAGCAAATCTTTAGTACTGTGCCAGTTTTGTCAGTTTCTATATTTGTAAACTTGATTCTGCTATTTTATCTGGAAAATGGGATAATGATACCCACTTGTGAAGATTAAACATGATAAGACAAGTAAAACATTAAGCTCAGTATCAAGCATACAAGGAGTCTGCCACAAAGGAGTATAAAACACATGGATATCAGGCACCAAGTATCAGAAGATGATAATAGAGGCTCTCCATTTGATTGACAACTGAGCAACCCTAATCAAATCCTCTGCTATCTTGTGGAGGGAGATTCTTCACCTTTAAAATAGAAATAGAATCTATATAGTATTGGGCAATATTTTCTTCATACTGTACACAGTTGTGAAGAGAGATGTGAAAGGCATGGCCTGTTCAGTCACCTCTGTCTGGGTGCTGATACCTTCTTGGATAAGCCAGGTAGTCACAACCTGTTTAATTAACTCATATCCAACAAGAATGTTGCAGATGTCCAAGTGGGACTTCTAGTCACCTTGAAAAACCTGCCACAGAGGTGAGTATGACAGAGGAAAGAGTGCAGAGACAGGGAAATCATTTCTATTCCAGAGTATAGACAAGTATGAGTCATAATAATGGAAATTTCAGGTGATTGGAGAGACTAATTTATCTTAATAGATTAGTCACACTTACTCCAGGATATGGCAGTGGAGTGTGCGTTTGTCATATACTGTAGTTTTTGACCACACAAAGGACGAGGCACTGTATATTAGCTTCATTTGATCCTTAAAATAACTTTCTGAGGTCAGTACCATTATTATCCTTCTTCCTATTAGCTCCACTTTATCACATCTTCTACTGAGGGATACAAAAATAGTTAAATGGAAAAACATACCATATTCTTGAATAAAGTTTCAACATCATAAATATATAGTCTTCCTTTAAAAATTATAAACTTAAGGCACTCCTTTCACCGAAAAACTATTTAATTTTGTTGTAAGGGGAGGGAGTAGATAAATGGATTCTTCATATAAGAAAGTAAATAAGCAAGATTAGCTAAGAAAATTCTTGAAAAAAGTAGAAGATATATACACTTATTAGATGATTTCCCAGGTGGCTCAGTAGTAAAGAATCCACCTGCAAAGTAGGAGACGCAGGTTCAGTCCCTGGGTAGAGAAGATCCCCTGGAGAAGGAAATGGCAACCCACACCAGTATTCTTGCCAGAGAAATTCCATGGACAGAGGAGCCTGGCAGACTACAGTCCATGGGGTCATAAAGAGTCGGACACAACTTAGCGACTAAAGAACAGCAACTCTATCAGATATTATATTTAATAGTCTAATTGTTAAAATGGTATTTTTGCATAAGAAAAGACAAAAAATCAGCAAGACAGTGTAATAAGTCCAAGCATATATTAAAAGACATACAGAAATTTAGGCTATGATAAATTAAATTGGAGATTAGTGTGTTATTGAATAAGTGACTTTGGAACAACCAAGTGGCCACCTGGAAAAATAAAATTAGAACCCCACTTCATAGCTTAAAATGAAATAAATTTCAGATGTAGCAAACATTTTAATGTAAAATGAAATCAGAAAATATTCAAAAGGAAGTTGGGAGATTTTAATTTTTAATTTCAGAGTGAGAAAGACCTTTCTAATATGATATTTTTAAAAAATCATAGACATATCTATATTTGCAATTCATACACAGACAAAAGACTGTTTTCATGTATATAAGCAGTTCCTACATTCTAGCAGGAGGAAAGCCAACACCCAAGTGAAATTGCACAAGACTTGAGCAGTTACAGAAAGGTTCTTTAAAACATGAAAGAATGCTCACCCTTAGTGGTGACAAGAGAGCATAAAACCAGCATGATATGCTATTTTCACCCAACAGTTTCATAAAGATTTCCATGAGGAAACATCACTGACGGGCCTGAATATAAAGGGACAGCCACAGTGCAGAACAATTTGGCACTATCTATCCAACTTTCAAATACAAATATGTTTTAACCCAATATTTCCACTTGTAAAAGTATATCTTACAGAGATGTATTCCTGTGTGTGCTATGGCCCATCCACACTGCAGCATTGCCTACCAGAACAAGAGACTAAAAGCAGCCTAAATGTCCATCAACAGTTAAATCATGGTCCAGCTACATAATGAAATACTGTGTAGCTATTTTAAACAATAATAAAGTGAAATCCCATGTGCTAATATGGGTCAATTCCAAGATATTTTAAGTGAAAAAATATGTAAGCCTGAGGAAAGAGGCTTTGTGAAATTGAGTAACTTGCCTAAAATAACCTTGCTGTTCTAGGGTTGTTGGCACTAGAACCCTATTCTTTCTGAGGACAAGACCCTGCTTAAATGTGCACTGCTGTTCTGCTGTTGTGGAAAAGTCATGTTGTAGAAAGACCTGAGGTCAATGGATTACATGTCTTCTGTGACTCTATGGATCCACTGTTTCTTTGGGCAGTTTTTCAAGGAGGAGGGGAGAGCGTGTGGAGTGTGGAATTGACTGCATAACTTCACTCTATTTAACCTTGTTTCCTGAGCAATTTATTAAAGCGTTCCCCTTAATCTCTCAGACATACCAGGACTGGCAGGGGAGGTATGGCTTATTGATTCCTCTCTGTGTCTCTGGAGCAGAATTGAAGCCGAGGGATCTAGTATTTCCTAACCCTTGGAATTACTGACTATGCCAAAGCCTTTGACTGTGTGGATCATATATGCAGAGTATATCATGAGAAACACTGGGCTGGAAGAAGCACAAGCTGGAATCAAGATTGTCGGGAGAAATATTAATAACCTCAGATATGCAGATGACACCACCCTTATGGCAGAAAGTGAAGAGGAACTAAAAAGCCTCTTGATGAAAGTGAAAGAGGAGAGTAAAAAAGTTGGCTTAAAGCTCCACATTCAGAAAACCAAGATCATGGTATCTGGTCCCATCACTTCATGGCAAATAGATGGGGAAACAGTGGAAACAGTGTCAGACTTTATTTTGGGGGGCTCCAAAATCACTGCAGATGGTGATTGCAGCCATTAAATTAACAGACACTTACTCCTTGGAAGGAAATTTATGACCAACCTAGATAGCATATTGAAAAGCAGAGATGTTACTTTGCCAACAAAGGTCCGTCTAGTCAAGGTTATGGTTTTTCCAGTAGTCATGTATGGATGTGAGGGTTGGACTGTGAAGAAAGCTGAGCACTGAAGAATTGATGCTTTTGAACTTGGTGTTGGAGAAGACTCTTGAGAGTCCCTTGGACTGCAAGGAGATCCAACCAGTCCATCCTAAAGGAGACCAGTCCTGGTTGTTCATTGGAAGGACTGATGCTGAGCCTGAAACTCTAGTTACTTTGGCCACCTCACATGAAGAGTTGACTCATTGGAAAAGACCCCGATGCTGGGAAGGATTAGGGGCAGGAGGAGAAGGGGATGACAGAGGATGAGATGGCTGGATGGCATCACCGACTCGATGGACATGAGTTTGAGTGAGCTCTGGGAGTTGGTGATGGACATGGAGGCCTGGCGTGCTGCGATTCATGGGGTCGCATAGAGTAGGACACAACTGAGCGACTGAACTGAACTGAACTGAAACCTTGGAAAGCACTGTGTACCTTGAAAAGGACCAAGTACTTATGGCAAAACCTTTCCATTTTCTGAAGGGAAAAGTGGTTCAGCAAGTGAAGGCGGTAACAGTCACTGAAAGGTGTTCAGCAAACAAGGGCATTAATAGTCGTTGAAAATTATGTGGCAACATCACGATTCAATTTATGAAAGGAAATGAAGGCAGAATTCTTATCTAATTAAAACAGCTTGAGGAAAGAAAGTGGGCAAAGGCTAATTACCTAACTTGGCATCTGGCCCAGAAAAGAAAGGTTAGTGTTTTCCTTCAAAAATTGTCAGGAAACTTCAAATTATAATGCTTGCTTTAAAGCTGTAGGGAATTTTTCATCCCTGAATCCCATAGTGCCTGACACATGTGAATTATTTGGCCTTGGGATTCTTCCTTTAAAAAGCAATTATTCATTTTTCTATAGATAAGGTAGTTAGATTTGATTAAGGAGCTGAAGTTTTTACAAAACAATCTAAAGGCCCAATATCTGATATCTTATTTAACTTCTAAATTCTAGTTCCCTTGGTTTAGTCTTTACTGTTTTTATCAAGTGGAGGAAGTTCTATTTAGCAAAAATGTGTTGGTATTTCCTAGTGATATTCAGGGGTTTTCTGGTTGTTGTCATTTGCAAGTTTGTTTGTTTTTACTTTAATCTGCTTGAACGTTTCCATGGTCGGATGGTAAAGAATGTGGGCAGCTGGGCAGCTGGAAACCTATGGCTTATTTGGTTTACTATTAACCGGCTATGTGTCCCTGGACATATCAGTGCACCTTGAAGTGGTTCAGTTTCTTCATCTGTAAAATGAGGAAATGTGCAAAATAAGATTAATTCTTATCAGGAACTGCAAAATACAAAGTGGATGGAAGCAATGCCTTTAGGTGTGACTATGGAGATTCACCCTTCCTACCCATCCTGCATGGTTGTGAGGATGACCTTCAAATCATCTCCTAGGAATACTAAGATTTCTGTGTAGGGAGAAATAGTGGCCAAAGGGCACACACTTTCAGTTATAAGAGATTAAGAATCTCACACTCTACAGACTGAGCTAGCCGGGCACTAAACTTTCAGTTATAAGATGAATAAGTTCCCAGGATCTAATGTACACTATGGTGACTATAGTTGATAATACTATATTGTATACTGGAAGCTTGCTAAGAAACTAGCTTTCAGGTGTTCTCATCTATATATATATCTATATATCAAAACATGTTGTACACCTTAAATATACACAATTTTTATTTTTTAAGGAAGTAAATTATGATGTGGACAAGAAATCAAGTCATTAACATAAAATAGTTGATCTTGATAAAACTCAGTGAATTAAAAATAAGAGTACAAATAAGAGTTTGATTCTTAGGAATCAAAACTGGTTTACTGTGTTATTTTTCAAACGGAAGCAAAAAATTAAAATGTCTTGTTGAAAAACAGTTTTATATACTGGATACTCAAAATTTGCTAAGAGAGTAGACTTTAATTGTTGTCACCACACACACAAAATGGTGTGAGATTATGTGAGAGTATGGATGTGTTAATTAGGTTGGTGTGGTAATCATTTCACAATATGTACATGAATTAAATCATCCCATTTATCTTAAAGATATACAATCTTTTTCTATTGTAATTCAATAAAGCTGGGTAAAAATGTTTATTAAAAAACTAAAATATTGTCAAAAAAGGAAAGAGAAGAAAATTACCAGTTTTGATGATTTCAAAAGTCTCATCAAGCTCTAATATTCAATAGTTCTATAATTCTATATTTGTGGAGAAAAATGTAAATATATAAAGAAATTCTTGAACTCCCTTGCAGAATAAAGGTAATAGTCTTCCCCAAAACGTATGGAAAACAAACATGAAATGCCTTGTTGTGCCTTTTAGTAAGATCAATTCCAATTCCAGCCCTGAAATAAAATAATTTGTCCTGACAAGAAAATGAACAATTAATAATAACTAACCAACCTAGATAGCATATTCAAAAGCAGAGACATTACTTTGCTGACTAAGGTCCGTCTAGTCAAGGCTATGGTTTTTCCTGTGGTCATGTATGGATGTGAGAGTTGGACTGTGAAGAAAGCGGAGCACCAAAGAACTGATGCTTTTGAACTGTGGTGTTGGAGAAGACTCTTGAGAGTCCCTTGGACTGCAAGGAGATCCAACCAGTCCATTCTCAGGGAGATCAGCCCTGGGATTTCTTTGGAGGGAATGATGCTAAAGCTGAAACTCCAGTACTTCGGCCACCTCATGTGAAGAGTTGACTCATTGGAAAAGACTCTGATGCTGGGAGGGATTGGGGGCAGGAGGAGAAGGGGATGACAGAGGATGAGATGGCTGGATGGCATCACTGACTCGATGGACGTGAGTCTGAGTGAACTCCTGGAGTTGTTGATGGACAGGGAGGCCTGGTGTGCTGCTATTCATGGGGTCGCAAAGAGTTGGACACGACTGAGCGACTGAACTGAACTGAACTGAACTGAACATTACTATGTGCCAGTCACTGTCCTAAGCACATCACATGTATTAGTTTATTTAATGCTTGTAATAACCCTAGGTCTTATTATTATCTCCAGTTTTCAAATGCAGAGCTCAAGGCAAAGAAGTGAAGTAACTTGCCCAAGATCATTCAGCTAATAAATGACTGAGTTGAACTTTGAACCCAGTAGTGTGATTCAACCCTATACACAGATTTCCATATTAAATGTAACCCACTGGAATATTAATCTATATATAATTTTCTTGATAGAACCAAACAAGGATAAAATATTGGAAATGGAATAACTCTTAGGTATTAGTGCATCCAAATTTTTCATTTTAAAAAAATTTTAATTGGAGGCTAATTACTTTAAAATATTGTAGTGGTTTTGCCATATATTGACATGAATCAGCCATGTATGTACATGTGTTCCCCATCCTGAACCCCCCTTCCACCTCCTTCTCCATCCCATCCCTCTGGGTCATCCCAGTGCACCAGCTCTGAGCACTCTGTCTCATGCATCAAAATTGGACTGGCGATCTGTTTCACCTATGATAATATACATGTTTCAGTGCTATTTTCTCAAATCATCCAACCCTTGCCTTCTTCCACAGAGTCCAAATGACTGTTCTTTATATCTATATCTCTTTTGCTGCTTCGCATATAGGGTTATTGTTACCATCTTTCTAAATTCCATTTATGTGTATTAGTATACTGTATTTGTGTTTTTCTTTCTGGCTTACTTCACTCTGTATAATAGACTCCAGTTTCATCCACCTCATTAGAACTGATTCAAATGTATCTTTTTAATGGTTGAGTAATATTCCATTGTGTATATGTACTAAAGCTTTCTTATCCATTCATCTGCTGATGGACATCTAGGTTGCTTCCATGTCCTGGCTATTATAAACAGTGCTGCGATGAACACTGGGGTACATGTGTCTCTCTCAATTCTGGTTTTCTCAGTGTGTATGCCCAGCAGTGGGATTGCTGGGTTATATGGCAGTTCTATTTCCAGTTTTTCAAGGAATCTCCACATCACTTCATGGGAAATAGATGGGAAACAGTGGAAACAGTGTCAGAATTTATTTTGGGGGGCTCCAAAATCACTGCGGATGGTGACTGCAGCCATGAAATTAAGAGACTCTTACTCCTTGGAAGAAAATTTATGACCAACCTAAATAGCATATTGAAAATCAGAGACATTACTTTGCCAACAAAGGTCCATTTAGTCAAGGCTATGGTTTTTCCAGTGGTCATGTATGGATGTGAGAGTTGGACTGCGAAGAAAGCTAAGCACCGAAGAATTGATGCTTTTGAACTGTGGTGTTGGAGAAGACTCTTGAGAGTCCCTTGGACTGCAAGGAGTTTCAACCAGTCCATTCTAAAGGAGATCAGCCCTGGGTGTTCTTTTGGAAGGAATGATGCTAAAGCTGAAACTCCAATACTTTGGCCACCTCACGTGAAGAGTTGACTCATTGGAAAAGACTCTGATGCTGGGAGGGATTGGGGGCAGGAGGAGAAGGGGACGACAGAGGATGAGATGGCTGGATGGGATCACTGACTCAATGGACATGAGTTTGAGTGAACTCCAGGAATTAGTGATGGACAGGGAGGCCTGGTGTGCTGTGATTCATGGGGTTGCAAAGAGTCGGACATGACTGAGCTACTGAACTGAACTGAACTGAACACTGTTCACAGTGTAAGAGCGTTCCCTTTTCTCCACCAGCTCTCCAGCATTTATTGTTTGTAGACTTTTGGATAGCAGCCATTCTGACCAGCGATGGTACCTCATTGTGATTTTGATTTGCATTTCTCTGATAATGAGTGACGTTGAGCATCTTCTCATGTGCTTGTTAGCCATCTTTATGTCTTCTTTGGAGAAATGTCTGCTTAGTTCTTTGGCCCATTTTTTGATTGGGTCATATATTTTTCTGGAATTAAGCTGCAGGAGTTTCTTGTATATTTTTGAGATTAATTCTTTGTCAGTTGCTTCATTTGCTATTATTTTCTCCCATTCTGAAGGCTGTCTTTTCACCTTGTTTATAGTTTCCTTCCTTGTGCAAAAGCTTTTAAGTTTAATTAGGTCCGGCTTATTTATTTTTGCTTTTATTTCCATTACTCTGGGAGGTGGGTCATAGATTTATGACCTGCTGTGCTTTATGTCAGAGAGTGTTTTACCTATGTTTTCCTCTAGGAGTTTTATAGTTTCTGGTCTTAATGTTTAGATCTTTAATCCATTTTGAGTCTATTTTTGGGTATGGTGTTAGAAAGTGTTCTAGCTTCATTCTTTTACAAGTGGTTGACCAGTTTTCCCAGCACCACTTATTAAAGAGATTGTCTTTTCTCCATTGTATATTCTTGCCTCCTTTGTCAAAGATAAGGTGTCCATGGGTGCATGGATTTATCTCTGGGCTTTCTATTTTGTTTCATTGATCTATATTTCTGTCTTTCTGCCAGTACCATACTGTCTTAATGACTGTAGCTTGGTAGTATAGCCTGAAGTCAGGCAGGTTGATTCCTCCAATTCCATTCTTCTTTCTCAAGATTGCTTTGGCTCTTCAAGGTTTTTTGTATTTCCATACAAACTGTGGCATTATTTGTTCTAGTTCTGTGAAAAATACTGTTGGTAGCTTGATAGGAATTGCATTGAATCTATAGATTGCTTTGGGTAGTATATTCATTTTCACCATATTTATTCTTCCAATCCATGAACATGGTATATTTCTCCATCTATTTGAGTCATCTTTGATTTCTTTCATCAGTGCATTGTAGTTTTCTATATATAGATATTTTGTTTCTTTAGGTAGATAGATTCGTAAGTACTTTATTCTTTTCATTGCAGTGGTAAATGTAATTGTTTCCTTAATTTCTCTTTTAATTTTCTCATTGTTAGTGTATAGGAATGCAAGGGATTTCTGTGTGTTAATTTTATATCCTGCAACTTTCCTATGTTCATTGATTAATAATTTTCTGGCGGAGTCTTTAGGGTTTTCTATGTAGAGGATCATGTCATCTGCAAACAGTGAGAGTTTTACTTCTTCTTTTCCAATCTGGATTCCTTTTCTTTTTCTGCTCTGATTGCTGTGGCCAAAACTTCCAAAACTATGTTGAATAGTAGTGGTGAGAGTGGGCACATTTATCTTGTTCCTGACTTTAGGGGAAATGCTTTCAATTTTTCACCATTGAGCAAACTTTTCATTTTATAAATGAGCACACACAGTGAGACCAATTTAAGAAGGGGAAAAGTCATCACTTGGCTCAGCTGAAAGTTCTAAAGTTCCTAAAGTTTCTCAAAATGATTTCTATCAGAAATTGCTCCCTTTAAAAGTTAAAAAGTAAAACAAATATTAGCTCATAAAATACCAAATAAAGGCTTACAGTAAATGACCATTAGCTTAGGAGGTTATTTACATTTTCTCATGGAGAGTTTTCCATTCACATCAACTGATTTAGCTTTAGAAAGACAAACTGAAAGCACAGCCACATGCAGAGTTTTGCATGGATAGTTCAGTCATCACAAAACAAACTTCTGTTGTTAGGGAATAAGACATAACAGGTTGTGCATTTCTGAGCGATTATAGTTAAAATGCCCAGGGCCAAGAATTCTTCAAGCCACCCAAGCAGCAGAACAATAATTTTCCTGAAGTTCAAAGCCAGGAATGTGTATATGAATTAAGCTCTTTCATTTAAAAATGTTTGTGTTTTTAAAAATCTCAAATCCCATGTGTGCCCAAGTTTGAATGCTTGACATCATTGAGAACGAACCAAAGAATTACTATTCGGTTCAACCAGAGAAGTCAAGAGCCAACCATGAAAGCCTCAAGAATCAGGGTATTTCTTCTTAAGAATTTATTTCAGAGCTGAAATGCAACAAGTTGAGTTTGCAGGGTGGGGCGTGGGGAGACTTCTGTAAAATGTCACGAAAGTCACTCATTTCAGGAGAAAAGCTACACTTCATTTTGGGATAAGGCATGATGGCTATCTAGCCATTTTTTTCTAGGGAATTGAATGTCTCAAGACAGTTTCAGCAGATGTAGTTCATGTGTGAAAAACCCAGGCAGATTCCAAAGCATATATTTAAAATACAGCAATTGTGAGCTTTCCTTCTAGGTTTCTAAGTCTTCTCTAATAAAAACTAGAAATTAGGTAAGCTAAAGTCTTAGGGCTTTATGAAAACAGAACCAGTTCAGAAAACAGGAGAGTTTTTTTCAGTAACATAAAACAAACAAAATGTTAATATTTTTGCATATGATAAACTTATTTACAAACGAATTTTTTAAAACTAAAGTGCATGAATAAACATTTTAAAATTCATAAACATTCTCCTGGGAGACTAGTCAAGTCCCCTATAATTAAGAGAATAATAGACATGCATACCTAACAGAGGGTCCTTAATGGCACCCCACTCCAGTACCCTTGCCTGGAAAACCCCATGGAAGGAGGCGCCTGGTAGACTGCAGTCTATGGGGTCACTAAGAGCTGGGCACGACTGAGTGACTTCACTTTCACTTTTCACTTTCATGGAAATGGCAACCCATTCCAGTATTCTTGCCTGGAGAATCCCAGGGACGGGAGAGCCTGGTGGGCTGCCGTCTATGGGGTCGCACAGAGTCGAACATGACTGAAGTGACTTAGCAGCAGCAGCAGCTGATGTTTATTCATTCAAATAAGAAAGAATAAAATGTTTGGCCAGTTCATCTCAGGGACACAAACATACCCAATGCACATGATGTTAAAAATTAATAAATTTGTAGACCTTTTTTCCTGTTCATTTATTTTCAGTTTATGTCATAGAAATACACCTATTGAACCTAGGAGTTTAGACCTAAAGTCTTTCCTCCCTTACAGAGTGAAGAAGAAAGGGGAATGTAACTACATCAACAAATGTAGACTACTGTCAGTGAGTAAAAGAATGTGTGTACATGTAATAGAATATTAAACCCATGGTCTCTCTTGAGATCATGGATCCTCAGAATCATGGAAATACAGCTGCTTCTCCAACCTGCAAAGGTGCTCAGATTTTCCACCTTTAAGTTCTGGGAAGTTGTGGTGCCAACAGGAATGTTTCTCAAGAAATGTAACACGTTGCAATCTGGTTTCAAAAATGGACGTGAATTGACTTACTAATTCAGCCAGTCTCATAAAAAAAAAAAGTCCCCCAGGGAGAGAATGAAAGACAAAATCCATTTTTTATGGAGATGGTGAGATAGGTGAGGGAAGAAAGCAGAAGTTACAAGGAGGCAGAATTGCAGGCACTGCAAACTGGACAAAGGGAATTGAGAGACAAATGAAGAAAAGGGCAGCACATTGAAGGCAAATTTTTATAATGGCTTGTGCTATTCCAAATAATAAGAACTCAATTTATTTCAGTTAGCATCCAGCTTACTGCTGAACCCAACCCCACACGTCAACTGGTTCCTAATAACACCCATTTTAGATCTGTTGGTTATCATTCATATTGGGTCATTAATAGCAGCCTCCACAGAAACAGAAATGAAATCAAGAATTGAATATTTATATACATGATGTCAAATAAAATTCCTTTGCCAAGTATTTCAGCCAAGAGTTGTCAGAAAATTAAACCAGAATTCGTTGAGGAATGGATCTTCTGACAAGTTTCGGATTTCAGTACTGCAAGCTTTCAGGCAAAGGAGGATAAAGAGGAGTTGTACTTGGCACTAAACCAACTTCCTCCCTCCTAGTGGAGGGTCTTTGTTCCTGTTACTAGTGACTCACTGAGTTACCTCAGTGAAGTAAGTCTCTTCCTCATGGTGGGTCTTGGTTTCTCTATTCACTGCAGATAATCCCTATAAAGGACTTGAAGTTCCTAGATAAGAAGTAGAATTTCAGGAAAATTTGGCATCCATAGAGTGATGAAATCTATGACATCATTATCCCAGTTCTCCTTGGAGTTATAGCCCACAAAGAACTTCTATTGTCTTCTCAAAACTAGCCCTGACAATAGCCTTGAAAGTATAAACATCACACTTGAATAATCTCAAAACTCAGCCCAGCATTACTAAAGTTTGAAACAAGATTTAAAGCTACCCTGCAATAAATAAATGCCATACTTACACAAGGCTATTTCAAAATACATTTAATATGGATTTTCTTTTTCAACAGAGCACAATGCTGGGAAGAGTGGAATAATTGTACAACAGACACAAAATATTCAATTTCAGTTTAACCTATGATTGCCAGGCCTTAAAATTCCATACACATGCAAAACTACACTGTGGCTGTTTCTTAAGAAAGACTCATGAACTGAGTTTGAGGTGAGGCAGGTATACATCCTCTTCTCACTTATGAAGACTGCCTCTGTCTACTCAGGTTTCTCCTGCCCCTGCCCCAGGCCCCCCTCTCCACCTCCCTCTCCACACCACCACCACTATCTTAGGATGTACATCTCTTTCATTATGTGATATAAGAACACAAGCCACAGGCACAGTCCCACAGACTATGTAACTCCAAGAGGTCAAGTGTGCTTTCTGTATGAAGTTCATGACATGTGAATGTTGGCACCACAACAAAAATTACACACAACTTGGAAATGTCCAAAACACCCCCACATAACCAGAATTCCTTTTCTTTCTGATAAAGAGACCTTATTTTTCTCCTGTGTGTCCCCTCAGTGTTAATAATAGTCCTTTCTCTTTGCAGAGTTTTGTTCATCTCGGTAAGCTCTGTCACAGAAATTAGTTCCTTGTAGGAAGGAAAGTTATGACCAACCTAGATAGCATATTCAAAAGCAGAGACATTACTTTGCCAACAAAGGTCCATCTAGTCAAGGCTATGGTTTTTCCAGTGGTCATGTATGGATGTGAGAGTTGGACTGTGAAGAGGGTGAGTGCCGAAGAATTGATGCTTTTGAACTGTGGTGTTGGAGAAGACTCTTGGACTGCAAGGAGATTCAACCAGTCCATTCTGAAGGAGATCAGCCCTGGGATTTCTTTGGAGGGAATGATGCTAAAGCTGAAACTCCAGTACTTTGGCCACCTCATGTGAAGAGTTGACTCATTGGAAAAGACCCTGATGCTGGGAGGGATTGGGGGCAGGAGGAGAAGGGGACGACAGAGGATGAGATGGCTGGATGGCATCATGGACTCGATGGACATGAGTTTGGGTAAACTCCAGGAGTTGGTGATGGACAGGAAAGCCTGGCATGCTGTGACTCAACTGAACTGAACTGAAGGCTTGCCTAGAGAATCCCATGGACAGAGGACCCTAGCAGGCTACACTCCATAGTGTCACAAAGAGTTGGACACGACTGAGCGACTAACACAGGCTTTTATATCTCTTCGATTTCAACGCACTGCCCAGATTTCCCCAAATTTTTATCTCCTTTCCCATAAGAAGTTTCTCCTTCTATACTCTCCCTTCCTCTTCCACTCTTTGTTTCTGATTTACCAAGAAAATTTTGACTGGTCTTGCCCATGTGTTAAGTACTAGAAAGGGAAAAGTGCAGAGCCAGATCTCTGATTCAGAAGGTGGAAAGAACAGTAAAAACTAGAGAAGGGCAGGGCTAAGAAAGCATCCTCATAGAGACCATCATTCTAGTGGTAGAATTATGGAAATAGGGGTAGAGCTAAACTGACAGTCACAAACTACTCTGCCTCTGACTGCCATGAAAGAAAGTGAAGTTGCTCAGTTGTGTCTGACTCTTTGCGACCCCATAGACTGTAGCCTACCAGGTTCCTCCGCCCATGGTATTTTCCAGGCAAGGATACTGGAGTGGGTTGCCATTTCCTTCTCCAGGGGATCTTCCCCACCTGGGGACTGAACCCAGGTCTCACGCATTGCGGGCAGACGTTTTACCATCTGAGCCACCAGGGAAGTCCTAACTTCCTGACTGCCATGACCTCATTATAAATCCTCATCTTGGCAGACAAGATGGTACAGCAGTGATCTCAGGACAATTGGAAGTGACAGATATAACCATGGAGAGGCTTGTTGCTCCTGCTATTGCATTCCTAGCTCATGAAACCAGACAGCAGATGTAAGCCAGAAAAGGGATAGTAGAAGCTACAGGGGAGTTGAGGGGCCATAGCCAGGCAGCGATGCACAGGAGCTGGCAAATACTGTTTTCAGAGGACCGCAAGGGGAGAGTAGTATGAGGACTGGGGATGATCTTTTACATCCATCATCTTTTATCAGCTTTCCTAGCTCAGAAAGTTTTCTGAGGATAAAACCAAGCCCTGTCTGGCTCCCAAGACCACATGCTGCCCCGGGCCAGGGTCCATGTTTTGCTAAGTGACTGCCATAGGCTTACGAGGTGGGGCCCCTACAAACAGGGGCCCTGAGACTTTAAATCTTATAAGCTCTCTTCTGAGAGTGATTATCAATAGTCAGGACCTAACAGTGTGGGTATAAGGCAGGCTCAGAGCCAGTCATGCCTCTGTCACTGACTGATCGTGCAGACTTTGGGCAAATGGCTTAAACTTCTTAAACGTCGATTTCTTCATCTGCAAAGTGGAACTGTGAGGTTTAAATGGCAGAATGCAAACAGCCTACAACCTAGCACGTAATAAGGACTTGATAAGTATCATCATCATTATTACTATATGCTTGACTATCCATTGTTTCCGTGTTACTTGAGTTGAAAACGTTTGTGAATGAGAGGAGGACAAATATCCGGTTAGGAGCTGGAAAAAAAAATTCCAGTCATTGGTTTCAAATGACCAGCACCAGCCTTGGAACTTTAGTCACTACTGACTCTCACTTCTAAAAGCCATTGGAAAAGTACCACCCCCCATGCGGACTCCACCTCATTCTCCGCAGGTTCTTACTTCTTAGAAAAGGAGTATGATTTTCTAACTCAAAACCTGAGATATATGTCCTGACAAGTACTCTTAAGTCTACAAGAGGACAATGGTATGGAATACTTCAGTCTGGTTCTAGTTTAATCATGCTAGAAAATGAGCCCAGTCAAAGGGGACACTAAGGCAATAAAAGGACTTACTCAGTGGCTCTCTCTCCACAGCTCCAAGATGGCTGACACCTATTTCCACAAGACACTCGCTGGGTGAAGACAGTGCTCTTAGCATGCTACTTAATAGGAGAGCTTAGTGATAAAGAACCAGTATACCTTTGCAGGAGATATGGGTTCCATCCCTCGGTGGAATATCCCCTGGAGAAGGAAGTGGCAACACACTCCAGTATTCTTGCCTGGGAAATCTCATGGACCGAGGAGCCTGCCCGGCTACAGTCGATGGGGTCACAAGAGTTGGACATGACTTAGGGATTAAAACAACACCAATCAAGAGTAAGAGTAATAAGTATTATCAGCCATTGACATCTTGAGGAGAACTATTATCAAGATCCCCTAAAAGGACTCCGAATAACAGCTTAGGGGAATGTGGCAAGGACAGCAAGGAACAAGAAGTGATTTGTAAATTGGTATGATACCTGAATGTGATGCCACCCGGACCCCTGATACGCAGAAATGGAGACGGGAAATTAATCAAGTGACGGAGGGAGTTGGTAGCGGTTTTGATTCCTAATTTTATCTAAGTCTGGTTTTGCCCCTGTGAATTTCAGGGCCTCGAGGTCTGACGTCACCTCCAGGTAGCCTCCCACCAGCCTGGGGTCCGGGGATGGCAGGAATGCAGCGGGTGAGGACCAAGAGCTGTGACTGCATCTTTTTCTCGAAATCCCCCCAGGGGCCCAGAGTTGGATGCTCCCCTACGGGCTCATCACGTGTGCAGCCCAAGCAGTGCAAACCCAGCAGAGGTCTGTGGTCCCCGGGCGCTAGGGTGGTTTTTAGGGTTTTCTTTCTTTATGATTTCCCTTCTTGTTCTCCACAGTTGATGATTTTCTGCAGAAAAACGGCTGAGAAAAAGAACCTATTTCATTTCCAGTTCCCATCACTGCGATTTCCACATGGATGTGACGTTCAGTCCAGCTTCCGAAATGCCCAGTTGACTCACGCGGGGACACCCCGGGGCGGGGCGCAGGAGTTTCTCTGGCAGCGCGGCGGGGCGGGGCGGCGGGGCGGGGTCGGGGCGGGGCGGAGTGCATCTGGCTTCCCGCTCCTGCTGCGCCTCCTGCGCCCCCTAGCGGCGATATCAGGGCTGCGGGAGTCTGGGGCTCGTGTCACGTGACTGGAAAGTCCCTGGGTGGAAATCCCCGCTGTCCGCGGGCGGTAAAACAGAAAGGGAAAAAAGAGAACTGGCAGTCGGCAGCCTTCGCGGCGGCCAAGTGCGACAAGCTAGGAGGCCTTGGGGGCGGAGCGGCGAGAGCAGCCGCCGGGAAGACTGAGGTGGCAGCAGCAAAGGAGATCTACAGCCCCCGGCCGGCCCGCCGGAGAACTAGACCGAACCAGGCGTCCATGGGGAGCCGCCTCCACCCGGCCCCGACCCGAATTGCGACCCCAGTCTGCGGTGCATGCTTGTCCTGACCTGGACTTGGGATTTCTGAAGAGGATCGCGCGGCCCGAAGAGGTAACCCCGCGTCCCTGTGCCTTCTGCCACGGGCTCTCCCGGGACAAGGGCTGCGGGTGCGAATTTGGCAGCGACCCGCGGGCTGGCCCCGTCGACTTGGCCTGGTTTTGCCGCTGTCCCAGAGGGAAGTTTGTTGGCCGTTTGTGACCCCCGTAGGTTCTGAGCTGCTGAGAGTGCAGGTGGCCGCCAGATGTTCGGGTGACAGCCTGTATTCTAGGATCCAGCCAACTGTTCCTTGCAGCTCATGCAGAGAACTTGAACGGCAGTTGCTTGGGGGAGAGTCGCCCCCCGGAGCCGCTTGGTCCGGGTGGTCATCGGTGCTTTGCTCTTCGGCTTGTCCCTTTTGGAGTCGAGCTCTGCATGCTTACGGCCACGTAGACCTTGCAGAACCGCCTGGCCTCTTTCCAGACTGTGCAGCACCGGTCCAGAGGGGTGGGATGTCGCAGCGGCAGCAAAATCTAGGGGGCGGGGGGCCCGGTCAGCTCTCCTTTCCGGGAGGGCTTGCAGACACTCAGAGGGCAGCAGTGTCAGAGAAGTATGCATGGAGCAGGAGGTCGTCCGCCTGCCTTGGGGGGTGACTCCAGTTTAGAGCATCTGCAAGCCCCTACCCCCAAGTCAGACTGTCTTTGTCAGCCGGGGTCGTCCCACATCCTGCCACCTGGCCTTTCAGGAAAGCCGCGGTATTAAGTAAGGAAGGAGCGCAACTCTTGTTGAGACCGCTTTGTTTTCAGTTCTCCCTGCCTCTGATCTTTCCTCGGAAAGCCACGCTGGTCAACTCTTTCAGGGCAGCCTTTTGGGAGAACCAGTGTTTGAGTCCTCTGGACCAGAGCCCCAATGTCCCAGATTATTAAGCAGCCAGTTACTGCTTCATTCTTGTGTCCTAAGGTGCTGCTTTATTTTTTGTTTTCAATTCTTTGTACAATTTTTGACTTTTTGAAGTAGTACTTTCTGAAAATTTAATATCTGTTGGTAGGCCAATGAGGTATCAGAAACATGAAAGAAATGTTATAGGTGATATTGTCTTTGCGAATAAGGACATTACATTCATAGCTCAGAAATTCTTTACCACAAGTCAGATTATTCTTTAATCTCAAGTGTGGAGAAGTCTAAGTCCTGGACACTTAGGCAATGGGCATTGATTTCTTTTAAGGAGGCAATGCTGCAGGCCATTCAAGGCTACACCAATGAATGAGGTGACACTGGGCTGTCAGATATTGACATTTGCATGTCTTGCCTGTGGTTCTAGCGCTCACTGTTTGAAAGATCTTAGGTGCAGAAGAGAATAACAGAAGAGTCAGAAAAGCAAAAAGAGGCTACACCTAGTTTGTTTCGGATCTTCTTGCCTGTCTCCATGTGAGAGCAGCAGGTACTGCAGCCACAGGTGTGGTGTTGTGAGATTAACAAGGAGGTGGGTTTGGAAGACAGGACTTTTAGGCAAAGCCCTGCCCTTGGATGGTGTGGGAGCTACCTGAGCAGGACCAGTACTGCAGGTGCTGTAGCTGGAGACTATGATAGTCATGTGACTTCATGCTGGGGAATAATGTTATCTTTGATCTTTTGCCTCAGCACCAAGCTGATGGTCAGGCAGTAGAAGTATGTGGTCAGGCCATGCTTGCTGAGTGATGGATGGACAAATGAATGACATCATGAAAGAGGCTTTTGCCATGCCACCAAGGGGGAGCGTGTGTGATGTTTTTATCCCTTAGTTGTGTCTGTGGCCTTGCCATGCTTTTGCCCAATTCCACCTGCAAGGAATGTCTGACGTCAAAAAGGAGAGATTACCATTTGACCCAGAGAATGACTTCTTCCAGGCATCATCTAGCCAGCAGATTAGGAAACCTGATCTAAATCTACCACCAGAAGACTCCTCAGAAGGAACCTTGGAGTCATCTAGTCCACCTGTCTCCCTGGAGTGGGCCATGAGAATTTAGACCATTTTATCAATGTCTTTAAGAAAGCTGAGACCTACCCCAGACAGGCTTTCTTGTAAGAGGGAGGTTTCTTCTCCCTCTTAACTTGGTTTAACTTCTTTGTCATCTAGAGTCTTGCCCTGGAAAACAGTATGCTAAAGGACTGGGATTAACGATCACAGTGAAACTTCCTAGAGGCTCAGTTCGTGCTCTGAAACTGTCTTTGTCCTCATCTTGGAAATTTGGATGGATGGCAGGGCACTCTGCTCAGGGTCAGTGAATGTCAGCTGGCTCTCCACAAAGAGATGAGCTGTAAAGTCCCACGTTAAATCTATTCACATCTTCCTATGCTATTGTCATGGATTGGAGATGCTGGGGTTATCCCCCTCCTCTTTCATTTGTTCCGAGTGGCCCCCTCTGGCTGCAACTTCTTTCCTTGTCTGCTTCCAAACTTTTATTTCTTTCCACTGGTTGATTGTGCTTGAAGATTTCAGGATGAAGACAGGGTGAGAAATCAATCTGAGTATTGGTAGCTGGAAGATGATGATAAAATGGGGTTGGCTGTTGAGTTTAAGTAGTACAGTTAATTCCATCATTGCATAGAATTATTCTATGCTTTTACTATCTGCCCTTGGAAGTATAGGATTTATTATTCTAGTATTGTTATTATTCTAATTCTTCTTCTGATGTTGTAAAGTTCAGTGAAGAGGTTCTGAGAGACTGCTAACTGTTTGCTCTTAAAATTGGAAAGCATCCTTGCTGGGAGTAGACTTTTTTGTTGGTTATAAAACATTCAGTTTAACTCTCTATGTAAATATGTAAATAGCATTTTATAAGTAAATGCTTTATAAATGTTCCTTTTGGGGACTATAGAGAAAACTCCAATCGACAGCCTACATAGCAGCATAAAATTGCAGGATTTCTCACAAAATATTTGTTGTCTTTCCAGTATAGGGAGGGAGTGCTTGAAAGAGGTAAATCAAGACATGGACTAAAAAGAAGGGTTGCTTGGTGGTGCTCTTAGAAGAGGAGCTGGCTTGTCAGGGCTACATTGTGCCTATAACCAGCATTCAGGGCACCTCAAATCCAGTGTTTGCCCCCAGAACAGCATCAGGATGAGACAGGAGTTTCAGTCGGTTAGAAGGCACCATACCTGTTGCTGACAGACAAGCTTGGCTCCCTGACAAACGTTACTGAAAACACGGGTTATTCCCCTCCTCCTCATTGCCCACTCCTTCTCTTGTTTAGACTAATCTTTAAAAATGATGTAACTTAAAACTGTCCAGTGTGAGTTCATCTTTGGGGCCAGCTAGTATCCTGGGAGTAGAGGTGACTAAGATCTTTTGCCTGCTGCTCAGGGTAATGACAAGATCAGACAGTGGGGTTTCCTGCAGGCAGGTATATAGGAGTCATATCAAAGTCAGACTAACAGCGTGGGGTTTTCTTTCCCTCCTCTTCAGGTATTGGAGAGCACCATGGCTGAGCAACTCCTTCCTCTGGCCTTGTATTTGAGCAATATGCGGAAAGCTGTGAAGATACGAGAGAGAACACCAGCAGATATTTTTAAACCTACCAATGGAATCATTCACCATTTTAAATCCATGCACCGATACACTCTGGAAATGTTCAGAACTTGCCAGTTTTGTCCACAGTTTCGGGAGATCATCCACAATGCTCTCATTGACAGAAACATCCAGGCTTCCCTGGAAAGCCAGAAGAAGCTCAACTGGTGTCGAGAAGTCAGGAGGCTTGTGGCCCTGAAAACAAATGGTAAGATGTGCTTTTGTCTAGGCGTTGAGGTGGCTCCTACCATGCTGCGTCCCTATTTATTAAAAGGCACCGGGCCCAAATCAAATCTCTTAAGGCTATAGGTACCGAAGTATAGAGACACTCTGAGGGGCATGTGACGAAAGCAAGCTTGCTTTGTGAGTATTTGAATTAAGGGTGATTTCTAGTGCATGTTAGAGAGCAGAGCACACTGAACCTTGGAGAATGCATTTCTGGACACTGTGTTAGGTGTATGTGTAGGGTATGTAGGTATGACTTCTGTATCTAATTCTTGTGACTATTTAATCATCTGTGAAATACCCTTCCCTCACGAGTAATGGAAATATCAAAAGGCTTTAAAAAGTTCAGAAGAAAAAGCATGGTGTGAAAATCAATAGTGTTTTCCACTGTCATTAGAAAATGCTCGTGATGATGGCCTTACACTTCTTGAATCAATGGCATTTTATGGGTTAACCACTGGCTGTTGTCAGCTCCTCCCTTACCTAGGTTCTGTTGCCTGCAGTCCCAAGATACTAACTAGACAGATAAACCTGAGTTCTTAGTGCAGGTTTTAGTCCTTTATTTCATTCTTTTTAGGGATTCCTAGTACTGTACCGCATTTCTTGCTATCTGTGACTGTCTGCCCAATGGCTGTTTACAACTCATTGCTGTTTCCTGTTCTAAACTTCACTGTTGTTTTTTTTTTTAATTATTTCCTTTGAGCAAGAGTATGCACATCACAGAAACATTCAAGCCTAGTGTTAAATGTAGAAACAAAATTCTACTTTATAAATGTAGTTAATTATTGCAAGGAGCAGTAGACTGCTTATTGTCTAGGTAAAAGCAGGAAACTCCTGTCCTTAGATCAGTGACAATCCTAAACCATCCCAATTATTTTGATTGATATACATCTAAGGGCAAAATAATACATCTTCATTGACAGTGAGACCAGATGATAAGTATGTTAAATGAACTGGTACATTCACTTTGGCTGTTTTTGACTTGGGTAACTTGGCACGATTGAGGGACATGACTTTTTCTTGGGTTTTGGGGGTTAAGTGCATCACCTAAACATCGTGCTTTTATTTTTGAAGCATAGATTCTTAGAAACATAGAAAGAAAACGGAGGCTTCCTAGTGTTTACACTGGTTTTGGCATTAAATCAAGAGATGCTTAGAAGTAGGTAATTATGTTAAGTCATCATCAAGGGGTTTATATTCCTGACAGTTTGTGGTTTTAACTCTCCCATTTTGTTACAAAAAGAGGTGGAGTCAACTTGGGAGAGTTGAAAAGAAGAGATTCTGCCAAATTAGAAATGTGGTAATAAGAAAAAAACCATTTTATATGAACTGAACTGGGATTTTAGGTTCAACTTGCTCTAGTTCCTTAAGGAAAAAAATAGAATATAAAAAGTAAATACTTGTCTTGCAAAGATATGCATTTAAGTCAAGGATTCACGCTACAAATAAAACTACAAAGCAAGTGCATTTTGATATCATTTTCTGAGAGATGGGAGTTTTTAGGCTCAGAGTCCTTTTATTTCACCACTTACAAGAAAATTCCTTAAAAATCTGGAAAAGAAAGAGAAGATATTTAGGGGAAGAGGAAAACAAACGGCTTTTCCTTTCTGATTTTTATTAGCACCATTTTTTTTTTTAAGTCTTCCCCCTATAGGAAGGCTCTTCAAAGTCAATGGTCTATTTGGGGAGGGGGTGATTCACAAGTTTGCATTTGAGGATATGAGACTGTGGTGAATGAGGAAGGGAGTAGGTGGCATAAAATTGAAACTTCATTTGAAAAATTCCAGCGTCTATTGGCTGCAGCGATTTCACTTGTATAATGAGTAGCCCTATTCCAGCTCACCCTGACCACACCCACTTGGAAAGTCCAGGGTGCACTTCGCATTTTAAATGTCTGCACACCAGAACAAAAAGTACAATAGCTGTTGCTCAATTGCTAGTCAAATAATTTAGCACTGGGGAATTCCAGATGTTACTTAGGGAATTTTATGCTGGTGCATCTCAATAAAGAACTGAAAGTAAGCACAAGAAGAAGAAAAAAAGCCTTATCTTTGCTCTAGATTTTGCAAAGGGGAAATTTCAACAGCTTGCAATTGTTGCCACACTTCTGCCAAGACACAAGGCTTGAGCGATCTTTTTGGTTCATTTGTTTGAATGTTTATTTAGCTAGTTTTTCTGACTATGTAAACTGAAAGAATATTGGCTATGGATATGTTTGAGGGTGTTGTTGTTGTTTACAGTTGACTATAATTAGGACATGATAAAATTTCAAATAGCTTCATTGCCCCATATAGCAATGTAAGGAAATAATTGAACGTTTCTTTATAAAAACAATTATGCACTTCCCAGAAGAGCCTAAGGAGTTAACTTTTTAAATATTAAACATTTCTCCGAAACATTTATTCTTTGGAGGCCAAAAAAAAATGCCATTTCATGAGTTGTGGATTTTTAACCTATAAAAGTAACAAAGTGACAGAT
The DNA here is from genome assembly GCF_016772045.2 of Ovis aries. Taxonomy (NCBI): domain Eukaryota; kingdom Metazoa; phylum Chordata; class Mammalia; order Artiodactyla; family Bovidae; genus Ovis; species Ovis aries. The sequence goes on from NC_056061.1 coordinate 63,031,926, forward strand.
TAAAATTAGACCTATCTTTTTCTCAAAAGGCTCAGAGTTCTTAAAGTGCCAGCCGTAAACACTGAATCAATTTTCAAATGTAGACATCTAGACACTCTTTAACTCTGAAAAGGGACTCTAATTGCTAACAGGCGGGTTCACACAAGGCATTTATGGGAGGTAGGGGTGAGCAGGCTAGTAGGTAATTCCGTCTCAATCCCATTTTATAAATCAGGAGAGGAAACTCCCAGGCCCTGCTTGCTGTGGTGGGCTGGTCAAGTCATTTACCCCTGAGTCATGGCCAGACGGTCCCTGTCTAGTAAGCGGAGCCAGACCAGCTTCCTGGTTTGAGCATGTTGCTCTGGGTGTTCTCTCTCAGGGTCAGAGAGCAATAGGACCAGCATCTGAGCCAGAAGATCAAGGCTTGTTAGAAAGGAAGGGACTTCAGAGATCATAATCCAATACCCTCATCTCACAAAGAGGAAAAATACTCAGAGGTTAAAAAATTCCCCACTGAGGGCAGAACCAGACTGGAGTCAAGGTCTCCAGACTCTCAGTCCTTGGTTCCTTGGGCTTTGTTAGAAGCATTCATTAAACAGAAGAGTTACAAGAAAGATTTTTTATTTTTCCCTTAAAGCTGTCATCACCTAGTGAAATGTTACCAGCTGGTCCTTTGACAGGGAGGTGGGAAGAGGATTCAGGATTGGGAACACATGTACACCCATGTCGGATTCATGTTGATGTATGGCAAAACCAATTCAATATTGTAAAGTAATTAGCCTCCAATTAAAATAAATAAATTTAAATTAAAAAAAAGAAAGAAACTAAACCTTTGGCGTTTCTCACAAGCACTACTGGGTCCCCACTTACGGTAGCAGAGAGGCTGGTTTATTCTGGAAACCTCTGCTAGGCCTTAGATTCGGATTGCTAGAATTTGCTTCCCTTCTGTCCTCAGGTGACGGAAACTGCCTCATGCACGCGGCTTCTCAGTACATGTGGGGTGTTCAGGACACAGACTTGGTCCTGAGGAAGGTGCTCTTCAGCACCCTCAAGGAGACGGACACGCGCAACTTTAAATTCCGCTGGCAGCTGGAGTCTCTTAAGTCTCAGGAATTCGTGGAAACTGGGCTTTGCTACGACACCCGGGTATGTTGGGGTTCCTCCTCAAACATTTATTGACAGAGCTCCATGGTGGGAAAACTGCATCTCCAGCCAGTCCCTGCTGTCAGGGAGCATATGGTTTGCTGGGTCACGTGAACTTGGCTAAGCAGAGTCAATGGAAAACACCAGAAACCTCCCATGGGATGAACCCAAGGCCCTTGTCACTGCTGGGAGGCTCCCAGGCAGCATCTTCCCAGCTGGAGAGTCATTCTAGAATGATCTTTCTGATCACAGGTTTCCCTGTGGCATTTTGGCTGTTTGGGGAGTTTGATGACCCTTGCTTGCTTTACTGAGCCCGTCAGTCAGATTCAGAGGGCACCTCCCCATCTTCGGCCACAAGGCTGGGACTCTGTGCACAAGGAGCTCGGCGTGGTGTTTCAGCAGGGATTTTTCTGAAAGCAGGTGCTGTCCCCCTGCTCCTCTGCTTCTGAGTTTGCCTTGTAATGGGAAAAAGTAAAGGAAGAAAACCAGAATTGGGGGGAAAATGGGTGATAATTTGAGTGATGATCTTAAGAAAGGGTAAAAGTAAGCTCAGTGATACCAGTGAATAATTATAGAGTGGAGCCAAAGTTGTTTTTTAATGCAGAATGCATTCAATAGTTTCTTTCCTCTCCCCTTAGAATTGGACCGATGAATGGGACAACCTCGTCAAGATGGCATCCGCAGACACACCTGCAGCCCGAGGTGGACTGCAGTATCATTCACTGGAAGAAATACACATATTTGTCCTTTGCAACATCCTCAGAAGGCCAATCATTGTCATTTCAGGTGAGATGCCTGCTGATGGCGTCTCTGTATTTAGGTGCCTTTCAGCTTTAATCCCTTACCTCTTAGCATGACCCAAGTTCCAAGCATCCATAGCTAAATGGACTCCCATGAAAGTCTCAGAGGGCCTTATCTTTTCTTTCTCTTTCCTTAAACAGACAAAATGCTGAGAAGTTTGGAATCAGGTTCCAATTTTGCTCCTCTGAAGGTGGGTGGGATTTACCTGCCTCTGCACTGGCCTGCCCAGGAATGCTACAGATACCCCATTGTGCTCGGCTATGACAGCCAACACTTTGTACCCCTGGTGACCATGAAGGACAGTGGACCTGGTGAGAAAACCAAGCATCTATTCACATTTGTAACTGCTTCTGAATCCTGCTACACCCTGTTCTTACTGAACGTCAGGGTTTGCTCTTTGGCTCCTTTTTGAAAGCCTCATTTAAGTATATTAGTTTTATTTAAATATAGTATTCTGTAATTTGTTTGATTAGCAACAATAATGCACTCACACTAATCATAATGCCCCCCCCATCCCCTCTTGTTTTGTGTGTCGTTTGGGACCGACTTTGAGCATGTTAGTGGCAAATAGGAGATAATGTCTATTACTGCCACCATTTCTTAATTAACCCGTAATACAGTGCCTGGCCTGGGGCAAGTAAATGTCTGGCAGGCTAGCTATTACTGTACTAGCTTAATGTGGAACTAATAGGGTACTTTATAAATGCTTTAGGTACAATATTTTATTTCATTTCATCTTCACAGCATCCATGTGGATGCTATAAGCACTGATAGCCTTACTGTACAGATGAGGCACCTGAAGCTCAGAGAAGTTAAGTAACTTCCCTAATATCACAGAGCTGGATAGTGGCAGAGTCAGAATCTGAACTCAGGTCAGTCTGAATCTGAAGTGCAGTAATTTAACCAGTAAGACCCGCTGCTTGGAGGCTGCTTTATATTCTGTGAACTTCCTGGAAACAGTATATTTTATATTAGAGTTTAGCACAGTTTGTTTCCCCATTTGATTTTGTGGCTAGATAATACTTTTCCATTCTGTAATTGTATCCTTTCTGCATTTTCAAAATGCAGTCGTTATATATATATATGACCTCACACAAAATCTTGTTTAGTAGAATCATTTTGCTTACGTGCTATTTCTTTTTCCCTCAGAAATCCGAGCTGTTCCACTTGTTAACAGAGAGCGAGGACGATTTGAAGACTTAAAAGTTCACTTTTTGACAGTTCCTGAAAACGAGATGAAGGAAAATCTCCTGAAAGAGTACTTGATGGTGGTAGAAATCCCCGTTCAGGGCTGGGACCATGGCACCACCCATTTAATTAATGCTGCAAAGTAAGCAGTTTGTTTTTGGCTCTTTCCTGTGTCATCTTTAAGCTGCTTCTGCCTCAGAGACCAATAGTAAAGTTATTTGAAGCCAGTTTCCTCCAACGTGAAACAAATTTAGGGGCTTGTGTGTGTCAGAGACAATCAGCTTAAGTGGCACTGACTTTGGTTTTCAAATGAAAACAAGGAATTTTTCCAGAGGCTTGTCCTGTGTATCTGGATGCTTGGAAGCCAGCACGGTGGCTTCAAAAAGTGCGTTCACATCAAGGATACTTTTTTTTCTTTTAATTGCCCTAGTGCTAGACTAACAAGTGAAAATTCTTAGAAACAAAAGCCTCATTCTCCTGGCTTCTGGGTAAGGCAGACACATCACATGCAGGCTGGGCTGTAGAATGTGTTTCTGTAGCAGCCACATGAGTTGGCCACGTGGATCAGGGAGGAGAGACCCAGAGTGCGGGTTTATAGGTATCAAGATTGTAAACACTGGCTTGATGATAAAGAGATGCCTGTTTCCTAGAACTTGAAGTGCACAACACCGAGAAGGCCTAAGCTAAACAATTTCTCAGCGTGGAGATGAACAAATTTCAGTGAGTCAGAAGTCAGCACGGAGTGCCTGTTGGTGCGTCCGCCTCTTAGTTACTGCTCATGGCAGTTAACGCTGATAGGCACCAGACGCACATTTAAAATTAATAGCAGCAAAATACGGAATGCAACCTTCCCGTATAGTTTGTGTTGGAAAGTAGACTTGTCCCAAATGAATACCCTGAATAATGTTTCAGTAGAAATTTGATCTCTGAGAATTTAGATAGTAAAAGTAACTATTTCAAAGAGGAATAGAGTAAGTAGAGAAGCAGTCCCCAAGTAACCCCTTTCTTTAGCATTATCTGTAATTTGGGGTGGACCACAATTAATTAAATGAGACTGATTCTCAGAATAGTGATGTCTTCTCAGCATTACTGGACTGTGTTACGTTAGAAGTGCAAACTATCACAGACTGCATTTCAGTAGGTGGGTAGAAAGTTATTGCCACAATCCATATTTTCAGTTTGCTCTATGAGCCAATGATATAAAATTGTGTGTGTATGTGTGTTTGTGTGTGTGTGTTTGTGAAGTCTCATATTTTTCCTTTTGTTCTTTAGGTTGGACGAAGCTAACTTACCCAAAGAAATAAACCTGGTAGATGATTACTTTGAACTTGTCCAGCACGAGTACAAGAAGTGGCAGGAAAACAATGAGCAGGGACAGAGAGACACACACCCCCAGAATCCTCTGGACCCTTCCATCCCCCAGCTTTCTCTCATGGAAATCAAATGTGAGACACCCAACTGCCCATTCTTCATGTCTGTGAACACCCAGCCTTTGTGCCACGAGTGCTCAGAAAGGCGGCAAAAGAACCAAACGAAAGTCCCAAAGCCCACCTCCAAGCCGGGCCCCGAGCTGCTCCCCGGCCTGGTGCTTGGGACCTCCCGGGGGGAAGTCTGGAGTCCTGCGGAGCCTGCCGGAGGCCCCCACTCAGCCCCTCCGACGGCACCCAGCCTCTTCCTCTTCAGCGAGACCACGGCCATGAAGTGCAGGAGCCCCGGCTGCCCCTTTACCCTCAACGTGCAGCACAACGGCTTCTGTGAGCGATGCCACAATGCCCGGCAGCTGCCAGCAGGCCACCCTGCGGACCCCACACGGCTTCCTGACCCGAGTAAGTGCCGAGCCTGCCTCCAGGATGTCACCAGGACGTTTAATGGCATCTGCAGTACTTGCTTTAAAAGGACTACAGCCGAGGCTGCCCCGAACCTCAGCTCCAGTGGCTCCCTGTCCTGCCACCAGCGCTCCAAGTCTGACCCCTCACAGCTGGCCCAGAGCCTGTCCCCACACGCCTGCCGCAGAGCCGGGCCCGAGGCGCCCTCTGGTCACCACTCCCCGGCCACAAGGACTCCAGGGGACAGGAAGGGGACCAGCAAGTGCAGGAAAGCGGGCTGCATGTACTTTGGGACCCCAGAGAACAAAGGCTTTTGCACGCTGTGTTTCATCGAGTACAGAGAAAATAAACGTGAGTGTCATGATGGGTTTCCTCTCCTCTGCTGAAAAACTCCCGAGTAGAGGGCTGTATGCCCCTTAACTTCAAGAAGGGAGCCCCTCTGGGCCATGGGGGGGAGTGTGGCTTGCCTGGGGGCAGAATCCCAGTAAGTCTTCCAGCACGCTTGGAAGTAAAAGCACAAAATAGCATGTTCCAAGACCCACAGAGCTCTGTGCAGAGTTCAGAGAATTTGTTTTATAAGGTCATGCAATGCAATGTTTGTAAGGTAGAGTTCAAACAAGACTTCTTTTGAAACTCAAGCGAACTAGAGAAAATTCAAAATCTGAAGAGCAGTAACTGAAAAGAGAGCTTCCCTGGTTTCTCCAATGGTTGAGAATCCTCCTTCAATGTGGGAGACCTGGGTCTGATCCCTGGGTTGGGAAGATCACCTGGAGAAGGGGATAGCTACCCACTCCGGTATTCTTGCCTGGAGAATTCCACGAACAGAGGAGCCTGGTGGGCTACAGTCCATGGGGTCACAAAGAGCCTGACATGACTGAGCGACTAACACTTTAGGGCTTCCCTGGTCGCTCAGAGAGTAAAGAGTCTGCCTGCAATGCAGGAGACCCAGGTTCAATCCCTGGGTCAGGAAGATACCCTGGAGAAGGAAATGGCAACCCACTTCAGTATTCTTGCCTAGGGAATCCCATGGACAGAGGAGCCTGGCGGGCTACAGTCCATGAGGTCACAAAGCGTCAGACATGACTGAGCGACTAACACGCACAGACAGCTGGAAAGAGGGCGGTCTCCACTGACTACATAAGAATGCCTTTGTGGTTTTAGAAATATCAAATCTGAAAGAAGGATGGGCACTTAATGTCTCTGCTTGTTCTGTGGCTGTGACCTACCCGTTCAGCATGTTCCAAAGGGAGAGACTTGTAGAGTCAAAGATGTTTTAATTCCAGTGTTATTTTTGTTGTTTAGTTTGCTGCGTGTCTGAAAAGTTGCTCTCCTAGAGTGCAACTGGCCTAATCTGTGTCAGAAAACTGTCCTTCTGCTGGGTGGCCCATACGTTTTCCTGATGAGCCTCCACTCTCTTGCAGATTTAGTCGCTGCCTCTGGGAAAGCCAGTCCCACAGCCTCCAGGTTCCAGAACGCAGTCCCCTGCCTCGGCAGGGAATGTGGTGCCCTTGGTAGCACCGTGTTTGAAGGATACTGTCAGAAGTGTTTCATTGAAGCTCAGAATCAGAGATTCCATGAAGCAAAAAGGACTGAAGAGCAGCTGGTGAGACCTCTCGAGGGACTTCCCCGTCTCCTGCAGGCCCGGCCTCCTTCCCAGGGTGATAAGCGGGCTTTTCTCCCTGCTGAGTTCCAGGGAAAAACCAGGGGAAAAGTCAGCCTGGCCCCCAGGCTTGGACATGCAGCAGTTCCTATTGATTTTCATGGCCTAAGTTTGCTTTTGAATTCATTTGAAGAAGCAAATGAAACTAGCCGTGGAATAAAACCCATGAAAGCCTCTGAGAAGCCAGATGGTGATCAGAGACTTCTTGGATTTGTAGAAGTACAGACCTCCTAGTGGCCAGCAGGCTTCCTTAACTAATAACAAATCCTCTGTCATGAGATCCAAGGAGGAAGCAGATCACCCCAGGTGCCTCCACTTACTGGCCAAAAGAAAGCAAGCATTTACTGACAGATGCCTTCCCTGTTGGTTGTTGGATGGTAGAGAATCTGTCTGAGTGAGGATAGCTTAGTATTCACGCAGTTACTATTCATGCAATTACTATTCACGCAGACAGAAGCTAGCCTCTGTGTTAGGGTTGGTGGTTCCCCTGGGCCTCCGTGAGGCCAAGGTCTGATTTCATGGGATGGGGAAAAGCGGTCCTTGGAGACTCCAGTCCATAGGCTGCCACCTGTCCCCTTGCCCAGGCGGATGCCCCTCACCTTACCGGGCCCTTTGTAGGACTCATACTGTCAGCTGAACAGGGCACCGTGTTCTCCCTGCAACGCATGATGATAGTTCTCTCTGCTCTCTCCACCCAGAGGTCAAGCCAGCGCAGAGACTTGCCCCGAGCCTCACAGAGCGCCTCCAGGTCCAAGTGTGCACGGGCCACCTGCCGGAATGTGCTGGCCTGCTGCAGCCAGGAGCTCTGCATAGAGTGCCAGCAGCTCAGCCAGCGAGCAGGCACCAGCGCCCGTCGGCCAGAGCACACCCCCGAGGAGCCCCCAACGCAGCGCTGCCGGGCCCCCGCCTGCGACCACTTTGGCAACACCAAGTGCAATGGCTACTGCAATGAGTGCTTTCAGTTCAAGCAGATGTACGGCTAACCCAACCCAGGGGGCCAGCCCCAGGCCCAGAGAGGCCTAGAGCCTTAGCCCGTGGAGTGCCATTCTCTCCCGGCGCCCCAGTGCCACTCCTGAGGGCCCTACTCTGCAGGGTGGGCCTGGGCTGTCTGTAAGCAGGGGACGAAAGAAGCACTCGGTCACCGGCCAGGAATCTGAGCAAAGCGTGTGACAGGCCACGGGTTGCACGGGGTCAGGCCGGAGCTGCTGCTCCTCCTCCCCTTCCGAGCAGACGGCTGGGAACCTCCAAGCCAGGACTGCCCCACCATCTTTAGAGAAAAGGGAAAAGACGCAGGATCCAGCTGGACTGGAAAACCCAGAGCCAGTCCCCTGCCCTCCCTCAGCGTCTCTCGGAGACCGGGAGCTGAGGCCTCAGGGCCCGCAGGCCCTCTGCTGGAAACTCAGGAAGCTCAGGGAGCACGGACAGACTCAGGGCGTTAGTCGGTCGCGGTTTCTCCCTACAGCCTCACTCCTCTCCCACGGACACGGCAGAAGCAGAACCATCCACAGACTGTGATGCTGAGGCTGAACACATTCATAAAGAAAAGCAAATCAGCTGCTCTTTGCAATACGCACCTTCCAAGACTCAGAACATCTTAGCGGGCAGATGTGTAACTCTTGGTTACAGCTGTCTTTACTTCTAAAGTTCACTCGAACTGAGGTGTGCATACATTGTGTACATATATCACGGCCCCTTATATTCTGTATGAGGGAATTTTTTTTTTTTTTTTTTGGTCATGTTGAGATGCTGCCCTAGAAGTTTTAAGTAAGAGGACTGACTAATAATAATAACCTATTTTCTGGTTGTTGTTGAAGCAGGCACCTCTCCTAGACATAGCTTGCATGAACTCCACCAGCTGCTCTGTGAAATGGAAATTCCTGTGTAAATCACTTTATTTATTTTATTACAAACTTTAAGGTTATTTAAGTGAAGATGTTTCTTCTGGTCTTCAGAAAATGCTGTAGGGTCCTCTTGAGATAACATAAGACTGACTATCAGAAGCAGGCAAGTTCCTGATCATGGTGGGGGAGGTGGCCTTCTCCATGTACTCTGCTTGCCTTCCCTAGGAAAGAAACAGTCTCTTCCACAGTAAATCCATTGAAATCTCACGCTTTCTCGTGAGACTTTTGGCCAGAGCCACTTCCCAGCCCTTCAGTGGGAAACTATTCTCCACAGTGTATAAATGGTTCTGTGTATCCTACCTCCTCAGAGAGACGATCGGGAAGGAGCAGAGATGAGATCAGGGAAGGTCACTGGGAAAGATGTTGCCTTTGACGAAGGGTTTGTTTGCTGTGTTAATGCTGTGTCCTGGGGTGCAGAGCAGTGACCTCGCAGCCAGCTTAGCATTGGAACAGCACAACCTTGTAACCATGAGTATGAGGAAACCTCTCTCTGTCCTTGGCCTGCAGCTTCTCTATGTGTTTTGTGTTACTGTCATACTTGTGCTAGGGAAAAAAAAGGAAGCACATGGTCCCCAGAAGTAAAGGCTGCTATTTTTTGTTGTTGGTCTGGACTTATGACCTGAAAATCTTGGCAATCTGTACCTAATGCTCCATAGCCTTTACTGGTCTGACATGATGTGTTTTCCTCTTGAGAATCCATACACCTGTTCCTTTGGCATATCCCTTTATGTCTTTCTAAAGATTTCAAATAAACGTCAGTGTTTTCATTTAGTTCTTTTAAAGTTTCTATTTTAATATTTTATGTGTATCAATATTTTCATTCTTAATGTGAATAAATGGAATTATTTATGCTTATTATACAAAACATTTGAAATTTGCACATTTAATTGTCTCTAATAGAAAACCGTTGACTCTCCTCTATTGGCTTTCTTCAAGTCTTCCTAAATTTAAATGTAACTTTTCACAAAAGTCAAAATTAAAAAGTAAATTATTTAAGAGCAAATTTGGATGTTTTCTATTTACGAATGATGAAAGAAAAGGGCCCCCCATATTAAGACCATGCTTCCCAAACAGTTGTTTTAATGTGCACTGGTCAGGGGGTACATCTCTCACCCATGGGTAGTAAGAGAACCTGCTCTTAAGGGTAAGGCCTCTGGTTTAACAGGGAAGACACTGAGACCCAGAGGGGAGGTGGGCAGGACCTGCCAGTGCCTGTTCCTATGAGATGCTAGGTCCCTGTGCTCCTATGAAGGCTCCTGCCTTCAGCCTTACTGAAGTGCAGAGAGTGCAGACAAGAGGAGCAGAGAGAGACAGAAAGGGAAAGAAATCAGAGGGGAGGAAGGAGTGTAAGACTCCTGGGTCAGATCTCAGAAGAGGTGACCTACGGCTGTGATGGCCGTGAGGACTGGTGACCCCAGTGTCCTGGGAGATTATAAATGGCCCAGTCTTCCATCCAATACAAGAATATCAATGCTGAAGAACTGTGCAGCTCCTGGAATCTTTTTTTTTTTTTTTTTTAAGCTCCTCAGGAGATTTTGATCATCAGCCATATTTTAGAATCATGCCTTTAAAGAAACGTTTATAATATTTTTAAACTTACTGTGGGAAATTTTAACATATGAGAAGTATGTTGTTGAGAGTACAAAGTAGTTGAGAGTGTTATGAACCCTCATATGTCCATCCAGTTTCAACAATCAACACCTTGCCAAATTTGTTTCATTTGTCACCTTCTCTCTCTCTTTTTTTAAACTATTTCAAGCAAGTTTCAGATACTGTGTTCTCACACTCACCAATATATCAAGCATATATCTCTAATCTGTAAAATTATGTCCTTTTTCCTATAACCACCATTACTACCCCTGGCTAAATTACTCTTAATAACATCCAATCCTAAGTATGTATTCCATAATAATTTCACAGATTGTCCACTATACAGAGTCCTATTGCTTTGGGTTACTAACATTTAAGACTCTTTTATTCTTTAACACTCCCTCTGCAAAATGTCATGCTATTTGTTAAGGCAATTAGGTCATTTGTTCTGTAGCACAGCTCACATTCTGGATTTGGCGTTTTGCTTTCTTCTGGTGTCGTTTCACTTATTTTTCGAGACTTCTTAGTAGATTCTGGTTCAATCAGACAAGAATTGTTCACAGCGATGCTGTGTGTATCCCAGCCTGTCTGAGCTCTATGAATGCTTACCCAGAGGAATCACAAAGCCTCAAATTGACCTCTTTTCTTTTTCTCCATTCTTCCTCCATCTCTCACCTGGCATTAAAAATTACAGTCCTTCAATCAGCATGATGAACATAAGCATTTGACCATAAGTCATCAGGATTTCTAAAATAGGAAGTGACATAATTATCAAATTGTCTGATTCAGAGAAATGGCACATAGACTCAAATAGGGCAGGTTTGGAGGGCAGCGAGGGAGCCACTTGGGGTACATTCCAGTCCGGAGAATAGATGGACCTCGGGTTTGGCAACCCTATAAACACTGTACACAGTTTTCCATGGGGGTGTATACACTATTTTTCTGAAGTGGAAACAGTGGCTTTCTTCAAAATCTCAAAGAAATTGATGACTTTCCAAAAACGCAAAGGACCTAGGCCTAGAGGGCTGAAAAAATAAGACTCGGAAGGAACAAGCTTTGCTTCAGCTTGCCCGGCTCTTTCCTTCTAACACTGTGGAATGTCACCTTCATACCACACACAGGTGGAAGCTCAGATCACCCACACCTGAGCTCATAATACTTTATCCCTGCCCTCTTCCTCCTGTGCTCAGGGAAGGGCATTAGCAGCTTCCAAGCTACCTCTAGATTTTGCCCCCTCCTCCCACATCCAAACTTCTGTGAAGTGTGTCTCTGAAACATCTATCAAATCCATACTTCCTTCCCTTTCCTTCTGCTGCTCCAGCTTGGGCCCCAGCCACCTGCTGTCTTTTTTTTTTTTTTTCCTAATGTGCCTAGCCTCCCCTTTCTAGCCCACTCTCTTACTAGCTACCTATGCTTTTAAATCACAGACCTGATGATGCTTCTCCTTTAATTAAAACTGCCCAATGGCTTTCCACTGTTCCTAAAGCCGAGTGCCTGTGGCCAGGAGATGCAGAAAGAAAACAGGAAACCCCTGAACTCATTTTGCTGATATTTGATATATGAGTTACTACTGGTGTTCTCCCATTGTCAGCATCAGGGGACCAGTCATCCAAGCAGTCCCAAAGCAGCTGTAGATTGCTCAGCTCAGAGGGGATAACAAGGGTGGCTTCATTCACTGACTTCCTGCATCTTGATACAAATAAAATTGGACCTATCCCTCTTTACATGATGTTACCAAAACTGGTGTGCTTGTTTCACCTGGATACTTTCTTACCTGCACATTTAAACTCAGAAACCAAATGTTCTAGCTTGGTTAAAACCTTTCCAGATGAAGAGTTTCAGGGGGTTTTGAACCCACTTATTGGTGGCTCAGATGGTAAAGCATCTGTCTACAATGTGGGAGACCCAGGTTCGATCCCTGGGTTGGGAAGATCCCCTTGAGAAGGAAATGGCAATCCATTCCAGTACTATTGCCTGGAAAATCCCACGGACAAAGGAGCCTAGTAGGCTACAGTCCATGGGGTCTCAAAGAGTCAGACACGACTGAGTGACTTCACTTTCACTTTATTGGGAATATCAATATATCTTTATACCTTCCCAAGTAATTGACATCAAAGAAGACAAATATACCAGCTGCATTTTGACAAAAACCTTTCCATAACTGACAGCTGAAATTGAAATTTAACTCATTACAAATAAGGAGACACAATGATTTTTTTTCTTTTCTCTCCATCTTCTATTGTTTTTCTATCTTCTGCAGGTATGTTATAAACATATTTTTGGATTTCATGGAATCCCTGACAGTCTTAAGGACTCCCAGAGACCACCAAGACCACACTTGAAAAACCTCTGCTTTAGAACAACAATTTTTTTTAACTTCTTATTTTTTAATTGGGGTATAGCCAATTAACAATGTTGTGATAGTTTCAGGGGAATAGCAAAGGAGCCCACCCATACATATATGGGTATCCATTCTCCTCCAAACTCCCCTCCCATCCAGGCTGCCACTTAACATCGAGCAGAGTTCCATGTGCTATACAATAGGTCCTTGTTAGAACAACAGTTCTTCACCAAGGGTTCCCACCACACTAGTAACACCTGCAGGAATGTTTTGAGGATTCCATTGTCCATGCCCTGCCCCTGCTGGGAGTTAACTGCATGCAATTGTCCCTCTGTGTGCTCAGGGGATTGGTTCCAGGACGCCAGCAGATACCAAAATCCAGGATGCTCAAGTTCCTTATATAAAATAGAGTCCTACAGTCAGTGTCCGTATCTGTGGACATGGAACCTGCGAAGGGAGGCCCAACCACACTGCAGGGCAGGACCTGGGCGGAAAGGACTGCACCAAGGCCTGGTTTAGAAGATCCTCTCTAAGCAGTAGACTCTGTGTTTTTTTGACTACGTGCTCTCATAAACAATTTTTGAGCAGGTACTCCCACTATATGTAAATTTGGTTTTTTAATAAATTATATGTACATTTATTACTATATCAATATAGCCTGTGCTTTGTGAAACATGCAAAGGATTAAGAGATAAAAACTAAGTCAAAGAAATCCTACCACTTTCCTGCCACACCCCCAGGGAATCCTCTGCACACACTTTGGAGACAGCTGCCAGCTGCCAGAGAACATTCTGCAGAGGTCTCTACCTCCCTGCCTTTTCTTGGCAAGTTTCTCCGGATGCCCTTCCCTCCTTCACTCCCCTCAGCCTTCTCCCTTCATCAGAAGCTGGCAGAGTTCCTGTCTGCTCTTCCATATAAGCCCACATACCAGGAAAAGAACCTAATACTTTGTTTAAAAAAAAATTTAGGTTCAAACCCTGGCCCTATTGCCTATTAGTTATATGGACTTATAGTTAGTTATACGGACTTGAGCTGGTTAGTTATATGGATTTATAATTAGTTATACAGACTTATAATTAGTTATACAGACTTGAGCAAATTACGTCACGTTTCTGAGTCTCAGATTTCTCCTCTGTATGAAACTCATTAAATGTTTTTAAACATATATTAGGGAACTTTTTCCCCTTTTCTATCAATAATCAAATTAACGGTTCTCAACCCTGGAGACATTAGAATCACACAGATGACTTTTTCCTTCTCTTTTGGAGTGTAATTGCTTTATGACATTGTCTTAGTTTCTGCCATGTAGTGAAGTGAATCGACTATATGTATGTATTTATCTCTCCTTCTTGGATGTCCCTCCCACCACCACCCACCCAGACACCATCCCACCCATCTAGGTCATCACAGAGCACGGAGCTGAGCTCCCTGCTTTCTATCACAGCTTCCCACTGGTTATCTATTTCACATATAGTAGGACGGCGGAGCCTGGTGGGCTGCTGTCTATGGCATCGCACAGAGCCGGACACAACTGAAGTGACTTAGCAGCAGCAGCAGTGTCTATATGTCAATGTGCATGCATGCTCAGTCGCTCAGTCATGTCCGACTCTTTGTGACCCCATGGACTGTAGCCCACCAGGCTCCTCTTTTCCACAGGATTTCCCAGGCAAGAATACTGGAGTGGGTTGCCATTTTCTACTCTAGGGGATCTTCCCAACCCAGGGATCGAACTCATGCCTCCTGCATTGGCAGACAGATTCTTTATACCTGTGCCACCTAATACTATTCTCCCAATTTGTCCTACCCTCTCCTTTCCCTCTGTGTCCAAGGCAATGACCAAATATTCCCACCCTTAATTGGCCTGGGAGGCCAACCTCCCCAGGTTTTGAACTTTTTAAAGTTCAGGTGAATCTAATATAAGGCCAGGGGGTGGAATCACTAGTAGCCAAGAGTCCCATTTCCACAGATGCAATAAGAGAAAAGGCCCACAAGTGCAGTGTGTACCTGGGGCAGCTGGAGAGGATGGTGCCTCCTTTCAGGTGAGGCCTTCTGCACCCCTACTCGGAGGCACTTATTATCATGGAGTGTCTTTGGCATAAAGTGTCATCTTCCAGAGACAACATCACATTAACCAAGATCAGAGATAATGTTACTGCACTGATAATTTGTGTGAGAACAATTCACTACCAAAAGCATACAAACACTTGCACCTCTGGTCAAGGCATCTCCTTCTCAGAGAATCACTCTGTGGGAATTGTCATCATCAGGAGGCCTGGGGAGCTGGAGTCAGAACCAGGGGAGCTAGTCACTGACGTCCTGCCACGATGTACTCTGCTGAGTGCAGGGATCTACCCATCTCCAGGTCTCTGACAAGTTGAGTCATCATTCTGTACACAGCAGACACTCTCCATGATGCTGTCCCCTGCATATGGCACTTGGATGGACTGCCTCCAATTTTGAGACGCTGCCTATTCTTTTCAACACCCCCTCACCTCTCCTTCTGATTGATCCACTTTCCTCTAGTCATGTCAACACCTTCCATTAGGCCACAGTCTGTCTCTTCTGGTGACTTTGTACATTTCTGAGTTGCCTTTTTATTGAACATCCAGAGGGATATCTAATTTCTAAGATATAACCTCTTTCAGTTCCTATCTAAGAATCTTGGGTTAAAAGGTGGTAATTTGGAAAATCCTTAGAATTTATTAGAATGAGATTTGACGTGATATTTTCAAATATTTTTGTAGTACTCTATTGTATTCAAAATGATATCCAGTTTGTCAGTCTATACAGGAAGCAAAGTAAAAGCAGACATCATTTACAGCATGAGGAATTGTAGCAAACACAAGCATGGATTTCCTAATACTAAGAAAGTGGAGCCCTGAAATGACTTAGAGTTGGAATAAATCTCTCTCTCTCTGTCCTCTCTCACCTCCAACCTGCCTCCTGCCTTTAAAACAGTGCTCATCTATTTAGTTGTATTCTAACATCTTCCAGTCCTATAATTCAGTGAAAGCCTGCTCAGATTTTAAGGGACCTGGACTTCATTCAAATTCTTGCCCCTGAAATCCTCCAGGGCAAGGAAGTTTCACATGCCGTCTCACCAGCAGTTTGATGAAGGTGAAATCAATGAAAATGTTGGCTGAATGCTGAATTAGTTTCACAAACACATAATGCTTCTCTGTGAATTCCAGTTATATAGTTAGATTTTCCAGTAGAATAATGAGTCAGAAAATAGGAAGTAGCTAGCACTTCATACTTTTCATGATTATCTTGAGCAAACTTTAACTAAAAGTGGTTAGATATAACAACCTGGTGATTGTTTTATGCCTTCTTGAGGATTTCAAGTTATCATCAGACCCGTGGGTTTAAAGCAGGCACTTAAGAAAATATACTAGCTACCTGTTCCCCAGTATTCAAAGTATTATGTGTTCTAACTTATGCCTGAAGTTTTATTTTATTTAAAACACCATATTCAGAATGGAGAATATTTTCAAAATAGGAAACTGATATTTTCACCTGAGATTGAGACTTACAGCTTTCCAATACCCATAAACAGACAGGAAAAGAAAGCATACAAAATTATGTCCAGTAAAAAATATATTTAATAAATAGATATTTTAAAGGAACAGTCTTTTTCACAGGAAAAAGCTGAAGATGTTTGGACAAGTGGAAAGGAAATTATTGACACAGAGGCTTCTGAATCTGTAAAAGCACTAGCCCCGTTGGCCCAGCAGAAACTACACATACCCTTAGAGGCAGCAGAATAGTTTGTGGGTCTGTGGAAAATGTACTACAATTATTTAACCAAAGACTCTGGATCAGGAAGATCCCCTGGAGAAAGGAATGGCAACCTACTCCAGTATTCTTGCCTGGAAAATTCCATGGACAGAGGTGCCTGGTGGGCTGCCATCTATGGGGTCATACAGAGTTGGACATGACTGAAGCGACTTAGCAGCAGCAGCAGCAAACCATTCTATGCAATAAAGCCAGTGGGGTATTTATAAAAGCCCATCTAATCATGTTCCCCCTTCAGGCCTGTGCAACATCCTAGACCAGAAGGATTTTAGGAGCAAAGACTTGAATGAAACTTGGAGTCCCTGAACTCTGAGCAGAATTTCACTGAACCAAGTCATGTTAGACCTGCAGAAATGCAGTGCAGAGCTTCCCTTGATGATCTGTGCTTAGTGTGAGCCATGTTCTCACATGGGGACTGGCCCTAGATCAGAAGAAAATTAAGGTATAATTCTCAAATGCCCTTCACATTCATTGGTTTTCCTCCCACTAACTGTACTGTATCTGATACTTATCCCTTTTGAGGTTGAAGTATTGTCCTAGGAGGCTTAAAATATTCATCTTTCATACTGAAAAGTTGACTGCCTCCTGAGATGAATTGTAAGGTCAATTCAAAATGGAGGTTAGTCATTGCCAGCCCTATCAAGGGGAAAGAACACTGAAATAAAGGCAAAAGGTCTGTGTTCAAGTCCTAAAGAAATTACTTATTAACCATGTAAACATAAAGAAGTCATTTGACTTCTTAAAGTCAATTTCTTCTTCAAGAAACAAAAATTTAACAAGCATCTCATTAGAGTTATTTTAAGATTTAAAACTAGAATAGGTAAATGGATGTGAAAATATTATTCTAAACTATAAATGTTGTGAAGGTCAGAACCCAAGAAGTTTTACCTGAAGAGTCTGCCAGTATCTTGCGGCAAAGAGGAGACGAGGATAGGAAAAAAGAAGCCGAAATTGATGAGAATAGAACTATATCTGGCTATAGAACTGGATCCTAGGATGGGTGGTCAGATTTTCAAGTTATAGTGTCCACAGGGGCATAGTAAACTTGATCTAGTATCAATATCTAAAAGGTCCAGTTTGGAGCAAAATGGATTGCCCAAGCAGTGGTGATTTTCAGAATCAAACACTTGGCAGGGTTGATGGGCTCTGTTTTGGCATGATATCACAGCAGAAGTTCCAAGTCCAGACAGTAGTATCACTCACTTCGTTGCTTGGCACAGAGTAGGCAATCAATATATTTTAATTAATTTGACCAGCTGACTAGTAAAATAAATGAATAAATGTCTGGCAATAGGAAAGCATATTGCCAAGGCCCCAGAAAAGCCGAGTCCAGTTCATAACCTGACTCCAGACCCACATGGGAAATATCAGTGTTAATCAGGACAAGCTGTCCAGCGACATGGGCTGAGCAAGCTCAGTGCTGGCCAGAAGGAAGAGAAGGGATACAGCTTAGTGGGCTGAAAATGTGGATGTGAGGCCCACCCCATGCACAGTGGTATGGCTCTAACAGAAATTCAAAACCACACCTTTGGGTAGAGTTGAGGCATCTGTGTTGGTCAGACCATCAGGATTAGGACTAGCATGGAGCTAAGAACTGGCAGGTGCATGAACTTACCAGGAAGTAAAATTATGCATTAATATATTATCATACTGAGTTTTTAAACATTAACTACTCACCTAAACACAATGAAAATTTCACTTTGGGATCCACAGCCTGTTTAATATGGATTCATTTAAATAGTTATCTTAATATACAGCTGCGAAAATGTCTTTTTTTTTAAGAAAACCTGGGAAATGCTAATGAAATAATGAAAGAAGTAGATAAACAGGCCATGTTCCTATGTTCACAATTCTGTGTGTGTTCATGTTCAACAAAATAAATCTACCCTCTGTTACCATCACACACCCATCAACAAAGTCCAGTATAGTATCTATTTTTAAATGTGATATAAAATCATAAGACTTTTTTGTCCATTTACCCCAGTTCCAGGATGGCTAGGAAAGAATGAAATGTATGAGACAAGGAGCTCAGGGCCGGTGCACTGGAACGACCCCGAGGGATGGGATGGGGAGCGAGGTGGCGGGGGCAGGGGGTGTTCAGGATAGGGCACACATACACCCATGGCTGATTCATGTCAATGTATGGCAAAAACCACTACAATATTGTAAAGTAATTAGCCTCCAATTAAAGTTAATGAATTAATTTTTTTAAAAAAAGAATGAAATCAACCAACCTAGAAAAGGATACCCCTACACACACTCACCATACATTTAAGCCTGAGGGCTTTTGGCAACAGATTCCCAGAAAACTGTTCAGCTGACCCAGAGATTAACCCATTTATAAATGCATCCAGTTGTCACTGAGTATGCCTTTGTTCATTTAGTGAATACTGGCCTAATGCAAATCTCTATGTAGTGAAAAATAAAGGACCCATTTAATCCTACCCCCCCCCAAAAAAAAAGAATGAAATGCACAAAGATTAAATCTCATTGTCTTCTTTAAGTAAATGTTAGCACTGTCAAGAAAAGGTCAGGGCCAATTTTCTTTTTTTAAGAGTGGGGACACACTTGTAACTGGAAAACAGAGTCTATGTTCAACTAATTTACACTAGCTTTGGTGAAATGCACTTAATAGATATGGTCATATTGATGTGTGATGTTCAAATCCAATGCAGAGTTTTCCCAGAGAAGGTAGGAAGGAGGTGAAGTGGTTTCTCATTGCTGTTCTGGGCACCAGGACCTAAGCTCTCCTCCTCAGAAGACAGTTGACTAAACACCTTATGGCCCTGAGTCATACCTGGGGTTCCCTTAGTCCTTTGTGAGTGAGAAGCTTGGGGCACTCTCTAGCCTGTTCTATTATGGGCTGGAGAATAATAGTGAATTTCAAGTGATCCCAGAGAGTCGCATTTTGAAGATTCTCTCATTCTCTGCTACAAGAGACAACCATCCCATGTAATTTTCTTTAGAGCTGTGTTGTCAATACAATAATTCACCCTCCCTAGGTTAGAGCATCCTGTGAGGTGTTAGCACAAAGTGTTAATTTTACTCCGACGGTCCAGAGGAATCCACACTGCCTGTTAGTGGGAAGCTCACCCACTAGAAACAAATCTCCAGTGGATGGCATGCTAAGAATGTCACTGGAGGGCTGAAAATAGGACATCTCAGAGTCCTCAGGCTCACGACAGGGGAACAAGGTCTCCTCTGGGTGGGTATGTGACTGTAGGTAAGACTCGGGTTTTGAAAATCCAGAAAACAGACAAGGGGATTGCAAATTGAATTTATTATTAGACTGTGATGTTAGAAATGTGTAGGACAGGAAAGTCAGCCCAGTACCCTGGAGTTCCCACGCAGTCTGTGGATTTTAAGAGGCACTTCCCAGAAGATTCAGGTACCACACATGCCCCCTGCGAGGCCACTGTGGAAAAACTCACTGCTCTTCTGATGCCCGAGGGGCTGTGCTGCCAGCTCCGCAGTCACGGGAGGTGTCTCATTCTAAGCCCAGATAAGGCAGTTACATTGAAACTATTGCATCACCTTGCTGCAGTCAAGCATGATTAAATAGATATGCTGGAAAGACAGAGGAAGGAGGCTGGCTGATCACAAAGTTGAAGGAGTGTCATTTATGGTAAAACACCTTTTTCCTTTAGGTTGTAGTAAAACCAATCGCAGGTGGTAGTAATTGCTACACCACGCTTTTAGTAATGGTTTGATTTCTACATTTCTAGATAGTGTTTCCTATTCTTTTTTTCTTTTTTTTTTTTTCTCTTTACATGACCTTAAAGAAACCTGAATCAAGTTTTGACAGAGGGCGGGTAGAGGGGACATGGAGTATGAGAGTCACTTCTGTTCCAGTGTTAATTTTCAAAAACTCCAGATGTCTAATACTGAAAGCCAGTCCAGAGCGCACAGAGTTAAAGAACTCGCTGCCTACCCTTCCTCGGGCTGTGGGGCTGAATCACACTGGGGAAGGAAAGTCTGTCTCACAGAATTATTAATTCACTACTGTGATTTCTTTCTCTGTTGCTAAAGGGGAGCTGGGGGAAGGGTGTGGGAAGTCGAGTGGGCAGCCAGGAAGTGTGACATTTGTCTTGGTTCCCTGCGATTGGAGGAAATTCTGTCTTCTTTTGGTTCAGAAATTTTAGCAGTATAACTTTTTTGTTGTTCTTTAAATGTTTGGCTTTTATCAATGGAAGCGACCCCAAGCCCACTTCTCTGAGGTTGTAAAAAATATATATACATATATATATATATAATATATATATATATCAAATGATGTCATTCAGATGAAGGGCTGGACTCTGTGTAATTTAAGGCAGTACTTGTCAAGGGAGTCTAATCAGATCTGACACCTTCAGTCTCTTTTTTGAACTTCACCTCAATTTTCTATTTTATCTTCTTTTGATGAGAATTGGACATGAATATGAATGATCTTCAATGCCAGTTCTCTGACGACTCGTAGCCACTGAGAGGTAATCATTTAGTGAATGACTGTCACTAAGATGCTAGACCAATTGCAAGTGACATGTAAATAAATGTCCCTTACGAAATAGGCTACAAGAAGCTTTAGACAATGTGCAACAGCTATTCTGAGTTATTTGGATAAATCAATCTTAAACTTGGGTGTAATATTATAAATAATTTACTAATTTAATATTAATATAAGCACTAATAAGCCTTAATTTAATAACTATCCATTTTGTTACTGTTCTTTAGACCTTATGTGAAAGTGAAAGCGAAGTCGATCAGTCGTATCTGACTCTTTGCGACCCCATGGACTGTAGCCTACCAGGCTTCTCCGTCCATGGGATTTTCCACGCAAGAGAGCTGGAGTGGGTTGCCATTCCCTTCTCCAGGGAATCTTCTCTACCCAGGGATTGAGCCCGGGTCTCCTGCATTATAGGCAGACACTTTACCCTCTAAGCCACCAGGGAAGCCCTTATACCTTATACATATGCTCTAAATATGCTTTTTTTGTAGTAAATGTTTATTTACAGTTTTTTGTTCAAGAACTTTAATCACTAAGTTGTGTCTGACTCTTTTGCAACCCCATGGACTATACCCTGCCAGTACACAAACACTGAAAATTAATTAGTGCTTAATGAACACTAATTTAATATAAACAATATATTTCATTTCAAAAGACTGATTGTAATTTCTATTTGTTTATTTCTAAGAAATTTCTTTCATTTTAAAAGAACTTGTAATATATTTGGATAATAAATAAAATGGATAAATAAAAGTACATATATTGTATACTCATTATATGGCAGTCCATGAGCTGGGCTTAAAAAACACTCATTTAATCTTAACAAAATCTTATTAGTTAGGTGTTATTCCCATTTGACAAACGAGAAAACTAAGGCTCAGAAATGTCACACAGCCAAGTTTAAAAACGTGGTTTGTCTATCTCAAAAGAAGAATGCTATACAAAAGAGGAATGTCTAATATCTTTCTCTCATTTTCAGTGTCTGTATTCTGGGGGGCTGCAGTCCACGCATGGGGTTGCAAAAGAGTTGGACACGACTTAGTGACTAAAACAACATTCTTTAACAAAAAACTGTAAATAAATAACTACCACAAAAAAGCATATTTACAACATATATATAAGGTCTAAAGAACGGTAATAAGATGGATAATTGTATATCCACCCTTGTGCTTAAGAAATCAGACATGGGCAACAATTTCTTTATTCCCTTCCCCCGTCCTATTTTTCTCCATCATTCCAGAAGACTGATGATTGCATGCACAGTATGGAGCCATCTTCCCAATTAGAAAGTAGGCATCCTGAGAAAAGCACTATGCTTTCTTATTATAGCTTTACGATTCTTTCATTTTTCATCCCAGTTTTACCACTTAGGAATTCATCCCCAAACAATGTGTTGCTTTATTTTGCTTCGATCTGAACTTTATAAAATTAGTCTTTCGTAACTCACTCTCTTCATTCAAAATGCTCTATGCTGATAAGAATGGTGTGCAGTTCTTCATCTTCACTGCTGCACAGTATTCAGTTGCAGGAAAATACCTCATCTAGTTACCCAGTCTCTTGTTTATCTGCATCTGTGTTGTTTCTGGGTTTTGCTGTTACAGAAATAGTGACATTCTTGTCCACATCTCTTAGTGTTCAGTTCAGTTCAGTCGCTCAGTCGTGTCTGACTCTTTGCGACCCCATGAATCTCTTAGTATACACATGTCATGAGTGTGTATAGAGGAGTAAAGCTGGCAGGTTGAAGGGTATGTGAATGTTCAATCTTATACAATGATGCCAAGCATTTTTTTAATATTTTGAAAAAAATTTTACA
The DNA here is from genome assembly GCF_016772045.2 of Ovis aries. NCBI lineage: Eukaryota > Metazoa > Chordata > Mammalia > Artiodactyla > Bovidae > Ovis > Ovis aries. The sequence goes on from NC_056061.1 coordinate 63,054,449, forward strand.
TTTATACTTAGAGTATTTTAAATGCTCCATTTAAAAAGTTTCATTTTTCCACATTCTCATCAATGCTTGATGTCATTTAAAGAGCTTTTGACTTTTGCCAGTCTGGTAGGTCTGAAATGATAGCCCATTCTAAATTTGGAATAAAATTCCCTGATTAATAATGAATTTGAAATTCTCTTCATATACTTATTAATCATTTGAGTTTGCTGTTCTGTGACAAGTCTGCTCATATGTTTTGCTCATTTCCTCAATGATTTTCTATCGTTTTATTTGCCATTTTCTTTTTAATTTGTAGGTTACCTTTATGTATTCTTATTTCATCATTAGGCATACATGTTGCAAATATCTTCTCCAAATTTGGAGCTGGATTTTCACAAAGAGAAAGTCAATTTTAATGTTGTCAAATTTAATGTTTCCTCTTTGTAAGCAAAAATCTTATGTGCAAAATCTTTTCCTTTCCAGAGGTCATTAACGTGATATCCTATATTTTCATCTAAACATTTTTAAGCTTTTCCCCATATTTAAATCCTTAATGTCTCTGAGAATTTGTTTTAGGGATGTGGTAAGGTAAGGCTTCCTTAGTGGCTCAGTGGTAAAGAATTCGCCTGCCAGTGCAGGCGATGCGGGTTCAATCCCTGGGTCCAGAAGATCCCCTGGAGGAGGAAATGGCAACCCACTCCAGTGTTCCTGCCTGGAGAATTCCATGGACAGAGGAGCCTGTCAGGCTACAGTCCTTGGGGGTGACAAAAGAGTTCAACATAACTTAGCAACTAAACAACAACAAGAGAACAGTGAGGAATTTTTTTTTTTTCCTGTGCTTTCAAAGGAGCTGCACAGTCTGAAGCAAGACCACCTGGATTCAATAATTGAAATGTTTCAGCAGTCTCCATTGCATTTGTGCTTCTTTTGAAAATGGTATTTCTATGTATCTTTTGGTTTTTCTTACTTTTATGACTACTGTCTTTTTTAAAAATTTGTTAGTTTTTCTAACTCGTTTGCTTTTATATAAAATAACAATTGACTTTTATGTATAGATTTTTTGTTTTAATAAATTTTATATATTTGTCTGGGTTCTTTATGAAAACAATTACATCATCAGAAGTGTGATTTTCTATATGAACTATCTAACATCAAGGACCTACTGTAAAGCACAGGGAATTCTATTCAATATATTATGAAAACTTATAATGGAAAAGAATCTGAAAAAGTATATACAAAAAATGTATATATATGTGTGTGTTTATATACTTGGCATATATATAAATATATACACATATATATATTTGTAAAACTGAACCATTCTGCTGTAGACCTGAAACTAACACAACATTGTAAATTAGCTATACTTTTTAATAAAAAGTATGATTTTCAAGTTGTGTTTGTGTGTGCATGCATGCACATGTGTATAAAGATACATTGAAAACTAAAAAGTATCTATTATTCTATTAAATTGCCACTTAAAACTTGAAGTCCACTTGTAAATTTATTGCATTATTTGTCCATATATATATTTTTTGTAATAGAAGTTTTGACGTGTTTTCTCATTTTAAGTAATATCTTTTAGATGAGAAGACTTATAGGCATAACAAAAAAATCAAAATCACCCATAATTCTACCATACAATTTGATAAATTCAACAATAGATATATTTTAATAACCTACTATATTCAAATGCATCTATTTATTTCCTATTTTCAGTGACTTTGCTTTCTAATGAATAGCTACTATAAGCTTTTTGATGTTCTACTTATTTGTTCCTTTTTCTAAAGATAAATACATATTTTTAGCACAAATGAGGTACTATTGTACATGTAATTATGTAACTTGATGTATTTCATAAACAATCTAGGTAGCTATTCAGTCACATCGCTGAAAATTCTCCTGCAACATTACTCTTGATGAATGCATATTACATTCCATTGTGTGTGGAATTATATATGTATGCGGGTTATAATTAATTATTTTGTTACATAAATACTGTGTTCAATTTTTTTACTACTATAAATAAGTTATAACTTTCCACCATTCCATGATGATTTCATCAGGAAAAATTTCTGAAAGTGGAATGCAAAATTCTAAGTATTTTAAAAAGTTCAGTTCAGCTCAGTTCAGTTCAGTCACTCAGTCGTGTCCGACTCTTTGCGACCCCATGAATTGCAGCACGCCAGGCTTCCCTGTCCATCACCAACTCCCGGAGTTCACTCAGACTCACGTCCATCGAGTCAGTGATGCCATCCAGCCATCTCATCCTCTGTCGCCCCCTTCTCCTCCTGCCCCCAATCCCTCCCAGCATCAAAGTCTTTTCCAATGAGTCAACTCCTCGCATGAGGTGGCCAAAGTACTGTAGCATTGCTAAATTGCCTTCCAAAGATTATGTTCTAATATGAAAATCCACCAACAGTGTGTCTGATCCATTCTGTAATTCTCTCTCACTCACATACACACACACACACATCTCAAGACTCTAAATTTGAATTACTAAATAGAACCAAAAAACTTCCTAAAATTTTCACTAAAACTACCTGGGAAAACTTTTTGCAAAATTACCCACCGTAGAAATTATTACACTTGCTCCCACTGAGTTAAAAGAACAGAAAGAAAGAATTTTCTCTGGGCACTTTTCATGAAGATGACTAGAAGATAAAACTATATTTTTCTTTCTAAGGTTGAGAGAAGCTTTTTTATTTTATCACGTCTGATGGAATTCCTTCATATATTTATTGCTTTGTTTCTAAATATAAGTATGACAAGCTTATCGCAGTCTGTGGTTACATGGGGGTTTTTGGAAACAATTTTAACTTCGGGCATACCCCTGAACGTGGGCAGCGCCCACACACTCTCATCTCAGCCTCCTCTTACCCTTTTGGGAAGTCCTGATACCCTTATGAAAAGGTTGTTTGTTTTTTTTTTTTCTGCTTTATTTTACCACTCTCAGCTCAAAGAGGGGTTTTCTTCGGTCCTCAGCCCAGCTTTAACTTACACAATTTTAATAGCTGGTGCTATATTGAGAATGCTTGTTCTACAATATTAGTTCTCACCCGTGGCAACACATTAAAATTATTTAGGGAACTTTTTCAAATGCCCTTCTCTGAGATTCAATCTGAATTTGTCTGAGCTGTCAGCCCTGGTAACCAGTGTTCTAATGTGGATTCTGTCCTCTACCACTGTCATCAGCAAAATGGCCTCTCCAAAGAAGAATGGGATTAGAAAAGGGAAAGCAAGGAGCTGAAGACAGGATCCTCACCAAGTAGAAGTGAAAGACTCTCTTTTCATAGCCAAACAGGGTTTTAAAATAAAAGAGGGTTGAATCATGTCAGTTTATGAAAATCAGATAATGTACAAATTTCATCATTTCGTTGCCGTATTTGGAACATCCATTTCAGCTCAGTGATCTGCTTGGTAAATCATGAGTGTCTTCCAAAGGTGTCATTTCAATTTATTGCTTCTCACTTTCCTTCAAGGAAGTGGGAACGAGGAAAGCATAAGGGTGAAGTGCTTGCTAAATCACTTCGATCATGTCCAACTCTTTGCAACCCTATGGACTATAGCCTGCCAGGCTCCTCTGTCCACGGGATTCTCCAAGCAAGGATAGTGGAGCTGGATGTCATTTCCTACTCCAGGGGCTCTTCCCAACCCGGGGATTGAACCCACATCTCTTATGTCTCCTGCATTGGCAGGCGAATTCTGGGGGAGGAAAGAGGAGAGAAAACACAAGCAAAATGTGAAGGGTAAAAATAAGGGACAGGAAAGAACATGTGAGTAAAACCGGGAAAGAGAGCAGGAGATACACACTGAGGCCAGCAGATCAAGGGCAGAGAGGAAACCCCAGTGAGGGGCAGGCAGGGAAGCTCCTGTAAGCCCTTGTCAGATGAAAACTCAATGGAAAAGGAGGAAGTCAAAGTAGAGAGAGGTTGACAGGAAAGAAAGAAGGGACTCATACAATGCCAGTGCTTGGGTCTCCCTTCAGAAAAAAAGACAGGGCAAAAGGTAGGACCCCAAGATTGACCTTCCCATTTCCCTCCTACTCTTACAGCGCAAGTGGGTCTCAAAAGAAACGATAATTCAACTCCCACCTCTTAAACTAGACTGCAATTACTCAAGACATCATAGGTGCAGATGAGATAACTTTCCTCAGCGATTGTTTTTATCTTACAATTCAAAATTTTCCTCAATTCTTCTCTTCTTTAATAATGTCTGTGCCTTTACAAATTAGAAAGAAATATTGTTCTCCTTCAATACAACATTAACATATACTTAGGTATCTTCCCTCTAACTTTCATCTATCTACCTTAATTCAAGTGGTAAAAGAGAAGGTATGTGTTAGGGGCAGGGCTGAGGTGAGAAAATTTTGTTTCTACTACCAGGTATCTTTCTTAATCCTTCTATAGGAATTAAGGGCATATACAGAAATACCCATGATGTCAATGGTATTGTTTATAAGAAGTCTGGAGGTAGGTAGTTCCAGGGTTCACTAAATGTCTCAATAACTGTTATGTTCCCAAGCAATACATCTTTCTACTCAGCCAAACTCAAGGTGTTGTCTTTGTGGTTTTGCTTCGTGGTTGTAAAATTTTGTCCTCAATTCAGCTTCTCATGCAGGTCTGGTTGTCAAAGGAAAGTTCCTATCCTTCTAAGCAGAAAGCAAAATATCTTTCCCAAAAGTGTCAGTGCCTTCTCCTTCTTCATCAGAAATGGGCCCAATGGTCACCCTCAGTTGCAAAAGAGTGTGAGAAAGAGATTCTGTGGCTGTTAAGCTGCCGTATGGGAAGGAGACAGGAGAGGAAGGCTGAGGAGAGCTTTGGGGAAGCCCAGCACCAGGGACCCCTCATCCCTCCATTGTCTGGGATCCCTTTCTTTCCTCCTCTCCTGCTTCATGCCTTCAACTTCCAAAGTCTATTGTGTTTATAGAAACACAAGCCTATGGAATTTCCACCTATTAAAATAAAACCTAGCACAGCCACATGTACTTTTTAAATATTAATTTTATAACACCTACACTATGTTTTCCTTGGGATATTATCTACCTTAATAGGTTTTTTAGGTCCCTTGCCTCTTCCTTGGCATCTACCACCTTTAACACTCCTGGCTTCAAACATAATGTGGCCATAGCTAGCCTTGCAACAGCTGTGAAGGAATCATTTGAGGATTCCTTGTTGCTTTCATTGGGATGGATTATCATCCACCCCAATAATCTTATTCTTTTTAGCAACAGGCAATTGTCTGTTCCTATTTTATTTTCCTCTAAATAAAGCTCAGTTGTTTTTCTTCTCAAAAAGTGTTCCTTATGGGCATTCAATGTTTACTGCCCACTAAGAAGCCTTCCCTGACTCTCCGAGGGTGGCAAGGCTTGGAAGGGTGGGAAAATGGGGAGTATGTCTCTCACTGTGTTCTCATTGTTTCTACATTTTTGCTGTCAGTCATGGGCATTATAGATGCCATCATGAACCCTGCATCACCCTGCATGCTGTCTTCACCTCAGCACCCTTGAGCCCAGTATAACCTCCAGATTAGAGTGGTCCTTTTTCATAGACACCAGGCAAAAGGTGATTGAATTGACATGAAGGGAAAGGATCTGAAATGCCCCATTTGGCCACATGACAGTCAGCTGGTTGCAGCTGATTTACCCAGACCAGGTATCAATCTGTACAGTAAGTCCCTCTGGGACTTCCATCAGCCACAATCTCTCACTAGGCTGTTCTTCACCAAAAATCTCTCCTCCCATCAAGTCAAACAGAAAAGTAAGCAGATTTAGGCAATGAATCCAAGTGAGGATGGATGGCTAAAGCTGCACTCCTGGGTTTTTTTGGCATCTTTGTGGCTCACTTGTGCTGGGGAAGCACCTTTATGCTACAAAGCAGGTCCACTGGCAGGAGGACAGGCAGGAAGTATGCTAGGGAAACAACAGAATTCTGGAGCCAAATTGCCTCTCTCCAGCCCCTTAAGCTCTTCTTTGGTGGCCATTCTTCTCACTGAAATTCATTTCCTATTGAGAGTTTCTTCTGGGGCAGCCCCGAGGGCAGCCTTAACAAATTAGTCCAGCAAGCACAAGGCTTCTTATTTTGTCAACCTACAAGATCCACCATCATTGTTAATGCTCTCTTAATCAAACTCTTTGAAATCTAATTGGACTGTATCCAACAGCAGTCTTGTCTATCAGTATACTTGAAAAATGTACTCCTTGAGAGCTTGTTTGGAAGCTGCAGCAGGGGAGCACAACTACTCTTATACTCTTGACGGAAGGAGCACACAGTTTAGGGAGGGAGGCAAGTGGAGTGGACAGGGAGGAAGGGGACTTCTGCCTAGCCAGCCAGACCAGCGGAATCAACCATGATGATCAAAGGATGACAGACTTTGCAGTCAGATCACCCTTGCATCCAAAAAAATGTACTTCTTGATGAAAGACTTATTAATCTCCTCTAACTTTATGACCACCCTTCGATATGGCTTAGCATGCATGCATGGAGGAATCAGAGCTGAGTCTTAGGTAAAGAACATTTGTGTTGATGCATAAGCAGAGGGAAAAGAGAAGAAAAAATGGTCAAAATTTGGGGGCTCCCCAGATGGCGCTAGTGGTAAAGAACCTTCCTGACAATGCAGGAGACTCACAATTAGTCCGGTTTGATCCCTGGATCAGGAAGATCCACTGGAGGAGGAAATGGCAACCCACTCCAGTATTCTGGCCTGGAGAATCCCATGAACAGAAGGGCCTGGCAGACTAAGGTCCATAGGGTCACAAAGAGTCAGACATGACTGAATTAGTATGCACCCATGCTTTGATATACCACCTTACCATTTATATTCCCAGCATTCCCTTCAATTTCTTATTTAATGTGAATGAATGATATCCTTAGTTAGAAAGTAAACTTATTGGGAAAAGGACTGTGCTGTGTTCGGTAATGCTTTAAAAATCCTTCTACTTGATAATGTGTTTCTCCTGCTAAAGTGCTCATCATTCTTTTAGTATATGCGATGGATTTAATCTGACCCTGTCCTGGACAAATTCTAACCTGTAGAGACACTTGGTTCAATGTAAAGTCATCTGTATTCTTAGTGAATTCATATAATGATCCTTGTATTGTAAATGCTGAGCACTCCTAACTGCCTGTTACATATCCTAACAGGACTTGACTTTTGTAAACAGACTACTATACTCACAATTAAATGAGTGAAATCAACACCATAAAGGCTCAATAAGGATCAATGGTGACCCTGGAAAAGGGTTATCAAATGAGACACTTTTCAATTTTATAGATATATATAGATACAGATACACATACACACACGCACACACACACACATATGTTAGTTTCTCAGTCATGTCCAACTCTTTGAGATCCTGTGGACTATAGCCCACCAGGCTTCTCTGTCCATGGAATTCTCCAGGCAAGAATGCTGGAGTGGGTTGCCATTCCCTTCTCCAGGGGAATTTCCCAACCCAGGGATCGAACCCAGGTCTCCAGCATAGTAGGCAGAATTCTTTACCATCTGAGCCACCAGGGAAGCCCATTTAATAAGCATACATTAAATCATGTCACATCATGAGAGCCTGGAGACACAGAATCAGGCTGGAAACATCATCAACACTGTCTCTCTCTAGCTTTGAGTTCCATAGTTTTTAGACGGTTGCTCTTTTGTCCTCCTGCTTCTTGGATCTGGCAAAACCAGTACAGTATTGTAAAGTAAAATAAAGTTAAAAAAAATAGATATTAAAGAGATTTGCAAGAATTAAAAAAAAAAAGAAAGAAAGACAATACCATAGTGGTGGATACACGTTATTATATATTTGTCAAAACCCACATATTATAGAACACAAAGAGTGAACCTCAATGTAAGCTGTGGATTTTAGTTAATAATACTCTATCAATATTGGTTCATAAATTGTAGCAAAGGCTTCCCAGGTAAAGAACTTGCCTGCCAGTGCAGGAGATGCAAGAGATGCAAGTTCAGTCCCTGGATCATGAAGATCCTATGGAGGAGAGTATGGCAACCTACTCCAGGATTCTTGCCTGGAGAATCCCATGGACAGAAGAGCCTGTCAGGCTAAATAGTAACAAAGACACCACAGTAAAGCAAGATGTTCCTAACAGGGGCTATGAGGGGTCAGGTGAGAGAGCATATGGGAGCTCTCTGTAATTTCTGCTCAATGTTCCTTTAAACCTAAAATTGGTCTAAAAAATAAAGTCTACTAATTAAAAAGTTAATGTTCCTGAAGTGTCTAAAACACAGGGAACATTTAGTAAATAATAGCTATTATTATTCAACATCTCCCTGGTGACACAGCAGCCATGACGTAGCAACTTCCTTGGCTGGCTAAGGGCACCCATCATGTGAGAGTTTCTGAACCTTGGTACTCCACTGACATTTAGACTAGATACTATTTTATTGTGAAGGGCTGCCCTGAGCACTGTAGGATTTTAGCAGCATTTGTTCTCTCCACACTAGAGAGAACCTGCTCCCCACCAACCTCCAAGCTCATTCCATGAAAACAGAAAATGTCTCCAGACTGTCTAGGGAAAACAAAATCACCCCTGGTTGAAAACCACTGTATTAGGTGCTTTTGAAGAAAAACAAAAGGACTCCAAAGATCTTAAACTCTACCTTAGTCACATTAGATAAGAGTTTCCAAACTCTAATATGAAATGTATGCCTCTAAAAATAAATTCTATCTTCTGGGGATTTTTCACTTCATGATTTTAGCCTTGGGACCAAAATACCTGGGGACCTAACCTGGTTTGGCATTATTTGAAAGCGGAAATGCTATTCAGTTTCTGTCCAAACTGACCCAAATAAAACTAAAATCATATGTCCGTCCTTTTTTCCCCTCATCCTTTCAATAAACACAAGAGCAGAGAGTGGCAAATTGATGCCAAAAGGACATTTTCAGCCTTGTTTGTTTTGTTTAAATAAATTATCTAGGACATTTTGATTCATCATGACATTTTCCTCCCAAGAAAAAGAGTCTTTAGCTTAGTAATATTTTTCATCACTAATCTCAGTCTTAACCACTAAACCTCAGTCAAAGGGTCTGGAGAAAAGCAAAAGACCCTTTGTTTGTTATTTGTTAGGTTAAGTGGGGATTTTATGTGGGTGCCTTAATTGGGTCAGATACCCTACGACTATCTTCTTGAAGTTTGAAAGCTGGGAGTTTCCAGGAGATATGCTAATCCTGATTTGCCTGTATGAGTTTTTACTAGGTACCAGCCAAAAGATTGTATTTGTTTGTTTATTTATGTAAAGAGTGAGGGTTTTCAGCGCTAGGCCCCAGTCCAGGGGAATTCATGGTTCAGTAGAGACCAACAGCCGAGACAAGGCTACTGCTTTCCCCACCAGACTTCTTTGGATTCCTTATCAAAGGAAAAGAGATCTTCTAAGAGAGAATTTTGAATGACTCATTCCTTCTCAACAAAACTCCTTAGTATTATCAAAAGATACTCTATTTAGATGGGAAAGCATGGAGAGGGTTGGCAGAGGATAAACAGGAGCTTGTGTGAGGTCGGGCGACTCAGTTGCATCCATCCTCAGAGAAGACCCTTGGTTACTGTGCTGTCTGGAAGGCTCACTTCTAACACTTCCCTAGGGCTTGACAGTTAGTTAAGAGTGTTTAGGGTTCTGGGTTGTATGCTGGGCCAGCACGTGGAATCAGATCCCAAGAGACAAAGGCACCCATACGCTACTCAACGAATCTATTTTTTATGGGTTTGTGAAACACCAGGCTCACTACCTCGCGAGGGCTAGGTGGTTCTTATAGTAAATAAACACATAACGTCAGTCATCTAAGTGACCAATCTCTCCTCTCAGAGAGTTCAGTAACGGAGGTAAGTAGTTAATTCTGGCCAAATATAAGAATTAACATGTGGAGTTTTTTTTTTTTTTTTTAATAGTATGGGCACCCAACTTCTGCTCTAACTATTCTTAATGATATCCCTAGGGTTAAAGTGGAAGCATCAACATCAGTTTGAGGTTGGAAGCCAAGTTTACATAGGCTATGTGAAAACAGTGGTTACAGAAGCTCACCCAGCCACGTGTTCCATCTAGATGGCTGACGAATATCAGTAGTAGACGCCATGCCCTGTCTCTGCTGGGCAGACCAGGCAGAGAACAAAGGGTGCCCTTATTCCCTAGTTCATCTTGAGTGGCCACGGCCTCAAACTTTCCATGTCATATATCTTACTCTCCATAAAACTATTAGCACAGCCAGCCTCCTGTTTGTGCTTAATAAATTAACCAATTAAGGCAGCAGGTGTCTGATTCTACTCCCCAGGTCTCTAGTTCTCTCATCAGCCAGCATCTAAACATGTATTAAAAGAAACAATGAAAGTTTAAGGTTACTGAGGGATCTGGAATAATCTACCATGGGAAAAAAATAGTTCTTATAATAGCTCATGTGTCTGAAACCTGGAGAAGCCCTACCAGAAGGTGACCTTTTTAAGGAGAAGTTGAGCATGTTCAGAATTTAAAAGATCCTTTAGTGTAGACAAACATTGGTCTGAATCCTAATTATTTTCAATTAGGTGAAGAAAGTTTTAAATTTATGTTTAGAAAGACTTAAAATTTGATCCAAGAAATTGCATAATAAGCAAGATCCCTTTGGAACTATCTAGGGGGTAGCTGGGGGCTTCCCTGCTGGTTCAGATGGTAAAGAATCCACCTAGAATATAGGAGACCTGGGGTTCGATCCCTAGGTCAGGAAGATTCCCTGGAGAAGGGAATGGCAACCCACTCCCATATTTTCACCTGGAGAATCCCACGGACAAAGGAGCCTGGTGGGTTTCAGTCCATGGGGTCACAAAGAGTCGGACAAGACTAAGCAACTACCACACACACACGGGAGAGCTGGAGGGGCCCTCTCTCAGGGTGGCCAGTAGAACCAGCCAGCACAGTGACACTGAGCCCTGCCCCCATAATGCACGATGACCCATGGGGTTCATAACCCCATGACACGTGGATGACTTTTTTGATGCTGTCTTATAAAAGATATGATCTTCAGTGATTGAGGCATTAGATTCATTCCTTGGCAAACTCTGCCTCCAGTGGAGTCCTGGGCAGCAGGGCTCATGCAAATGGGCACCTTGAGAATTTAGCTGCAAAATTTAATTATGATTGAAAATTATCTCAAAGGTCAAATCATAACCAGATAGATAAGCTATGATTCTGCCACTAAATAGCCCTCTGTGACTTTGGAGCTGTTAGTCAGTTCACACGTCCTTTTATTTTTTGGTTTACTCATGAACTTTTAAAATATCTGTTAAGTGCCAGAAGGTCTGTCAATAACTGGCAATACAATAATAATCAAAACGGAGAGCCTGTGCCCTTGCCTGGTGGAGAGACATTCATGAAACTAAGCATCACACAGATATACATAGACATAGAACTTACCATAAGGATTGGGAAGGAATGATGTAACAATGGGGAGGGTCCCTCGTTTAGGCTGAGGGGTCAGGGAGGACCTCTTAAAAACATTAAGCTGAGGATAATTAGGACTCAGACCAAAAAGTGTGGGAAGAGGGGATCAGACATTGACAGCAACAGGCGTGAAAACAAGTGTTCAAGGGAAAAGAGTGAAGAAGTTGTCTTGGAGTTACAAATCTTTGCCTCACAATGATGGAAACGACGGCCCAAGAATTCTAAGGTGGGCACGAAGGAAAGTGAAAGAAGAAGGCATTGAAAGAAGAGAGAGAGTGTGTATATTGGGTCCAGCTCAAGGCTGATGAGACGGCAAACTGCTGGCAGGATGGAAGTCTAGTCTACCTGCTAAAAGGATGTGATTGTCTCCTTGGAGAAGTTCTCCTATGAACTAGCAACAGAGGTGGTGTCTAGGGCATGGCAATGGGGTGCACGGCCGAGGTAGAGCACAGGAGAAATGTACCCCAGTGAGCAGGCTGTAGGAAAGAGCCTGTAGAATGTCCTCTCTGTTGAATGGACCTCTGGTTTATTTATGGTTTTTAGGATAAAGACTAGTCCGGGTGCTGAAGTCTTCAATGAGTGATCAGAAGGCTTGAAGACAATCACGTCATTCCCTGTGGGGGGCCCCTGGGACCTTGGTGGGCTTCAGTAACAATATTGACTGCGTTTTTTTTTTTCATTCTTTCAACCTACTGAGAAACATGCTAGACTTAAAATCTGAAGACCCAGGTTCAAGTCTGGCCCTGGGACTCTCTGAATGTGCCCTTTACCTTGAACATGCCACTCTGAGCCTTTGAGTCTGCGTTTTCTCATCTCTGAATTTTATAAATGACCTTCAGAAAGTTGGTGAGAGGTGGGGAAGGGGTGGTACGCCTCCCTAGGGAAGTACATCAGAATTTCCAGGGCAATGGTTATCAACCCTCCTTGTACATGAGAATTACCTGCATTTGGTCTAGGTTAGGCAAGCTTTGGAATTTTTTAAAAGGTCCCCCAGTCATTCTAATGAGCAGAGTTTGGGAATCATTGCTCATGGGAAACCTGTCATCTGAAAAGCTTGTTAAATAGACACCACTAGAATATATGCCTGATTTCTCTGTTTTGTTCACCAAAATTACCCTCATGCTCAGAATGTCTGACACATAGCGGGCACTCAGTAAATCGTGTTTGACAGTATCTTGATTATAAAGGGACACAAAGTCAAAATTGCTACTGAAATTCTTATTCCATTACTTAACTCTTCTGGTCAATCCTAGCCAGAGAACTGTAGCCTCAAGCATAATTCTAAAATATTAAGTAGGATTTGTCTACATGTAATTAGCCTCCTTCTGAAGTCCTTCTCCCCACACAGTCACACAAAATGTGGTCTTGATCTCATGAGGGGTCTATATTCAGGGTATTTCTTTTGATCACTCCCCTGTGGAGATGGCAGTATCTTTTCTTCTGTACTCCCACAGCATTTTGAACCTTGTTTTCATCCCAAGCCATCACAGAGGGCAGGGTAGAGATAACCTGTTTATAAGCCTGTCTGCTCCCTTTCCATGGAGTTCCCTGAAGACAGAGAGAATCCTGTCTTCCTTGTAATTCTAGCACCTATCGATGGTGAGAATGATGACGATGATGATGTCCCTGGCCTCAGGAACTTTAGCACATAATGAATAAATTTGTATACTCTCTGAGACCCACTGGAGATTTTTCTTGCTGCATTTCCCGTCTGATAGAGAAAGAACCAGGATTAAACCACAGAGGCCAGCCAGGATTAAACCACAGAGGCCAACCAGAAATTTACTTTGTAATCAGCAGTGGGAAAACTTCAAGGTTTTCACTTTCCTGGGACAAAGATAAAAGGGAAGGAGTAGTAGATGGCTTTGGTGGGCACCTGCAAACTGACTGGTGGGCTCAGGTTACTGGATTTTCCCAGCCTGCTTTGGGGAGGTCAGCCAACCTTGGCAACAAAAGCACCACCGTGAAAGGAGAGCTCACTGGGGTCAGAGGTGATCTTAGCTGCAAATTCTTCCACCATGTGGTCTCCCAGAAATAACCGGAGACTGAGAATTAAGAAGCTCAGTCTCCTGTCTTCTTATTAACCGGCCGAGTGATATTGGGTAAGCCACCAAAACCTTCTATGGGGGAGTCTTTTCATCCATAAAAGGAATGGTTAAAAATTGTTACCTTACACAGTGGTAGTGAACACAAAAACTAGGTACTACGTGTAAAACCTCTTTATAATGAAACGCTTTAGGTGCTTTATGAAGTTACAGAGTTAGCAAATGACGTACTCATACCACCACGTCAGTAACTTAGGCTCCCCAGGGGTTTGCCGCAGGAGCTCCGTGGGCCAGGCCCTCAGAAGTAGCCCCTGGTTCAGGGCCTGAGCATTAAGTGTCGGCAAGCTGCTGTCCATGATGCCTGTCCTTTGAGTTGTGAATGGTGCTATTGTCTCCTCTGAGGATAGATACGAGCCCAAGAGAGATACAAACATTCCAAAATACTTTAAGCTCTCCATTCCCACCCTCACCTGAGCCCCCCAGATGGAAGGTAATAAAGCCTCTTTGAAAATGTTAAATTACCTGCCCAGGCCTGCTAGGGGTTTCCCTAGGTGGCTCAAGCTATAAAGAATCTGCCTGCAATGCAAGAGATACAGTTTCAGTCCCTGGACCAGGAAGATCCCCTGGAGAAGGAAATGGCAACCGACTCCAGTATTCTTGCCTGGAGAATCCCATGGGCAGAGAAGCCTGGAGGGCTACCGTCTATACGGTCAAAAAGAATCAGACACAACTGAAGCGACTTAGTATACACACACACACACACACACAGGTCTGCTAGACGTCCTACCTATGGATGCCCAGGAGGGACCTGTGAAGAATGCTAAAGGGCTGGGCAGGATCCACAATGGCCTCCCGTCCTTATTTTTTGCAGCGTTTCCTCTTCATCCCTCTTGATAAAATCCTAATTACCAAATAGTTTCTCATCCACAAGGACAATTCCTCCTCCTTCAGAGAGCCATCTTTGCCAACCAGTTGTGCAGTTAGCTGGACTTTGGCCTACACCTGCCTGCTAAGACCCCACAAACAGTCCATTGTCCTTCTCCACATTAGAAGGAGAGTCCGACACCTGGTATTCTAAGTAAAGACTTATGTTAATGGTGTTCTAGCTCAGTTTCTTCCTCTGCTTTAAGAGGTCTGCATTTTGCTGCAAGCAAGTGCCAGCATAGGGGGGATGTGGTAGTTCTTATTTTCTGACTTCCTTCTATAGTCAATAGAACAAAGGCAATTTTCTTTCTCTTCTTGGTGTTGGCTTCGTTTAGATGGGTCTGAGCCTTGCTGGGAGAGAAAAAAATTTTTCCTTCCACTCATCTTAGGTTCTCCAGCTGGGGCATTATAAAGTGGACTGACAAAAGGCAGGTTAACAAGAGATAAACAAATCAGTTTATTAACATGGGCATCGCACCCACACATGGAAGCACTCAGGGATGAGTAACTCAAAGGGGTTGTTGGAACTTGGGGCCTATATGTCTTAACTGGGAAACGGGAAGGGGAGAAAGGGCACTTATAAAAAAGCAAGTGACTTTTTGCAAATAAGCAAAAAGAATAGATGAGAGGGACTTCCCTGGCAGTCTAGTGGTTAAAACTTTGCCTTCCTATGCACAGGGTGCAGGTTCGATTCCTGGTTGGTGAGCTAAGATCTCACACGCCTAGTGGCCAAAACATCAAAATAAAAGAAGCAATATTATAACAAATTCAATAAAGACTTTAAAAATGGTCCATGTCAAAAAAAAAAAAAAAAAAGGAGATATACTTGTGTGATGTTTGTCTGGGTGTGGCATGGTCTTCTCCACTACAAGAGAAAAAATGAGATTTGCTCCCGGGGAGGGAATTTATGACAATTGAGTTCTTTTGTGTGTTTGTGTGTGTGTGTGTTTTATTTTGTATTGGAGTATAGCCAATTAACAATGTTGTGATAGTTTCCGGTGGACAGCAAAGGGACTCAGCTATACATATACTGTATCCATTCGACAGTCAAGTTCTTTTGAGAGGCTCTGCTTTTAGGCAGATAAGAGATGTCAGGAATTTAAATGCTTTCATGTCAAAAGAATTCTTATGTCAAAGTGGCGTATTTGGGGGGCGGTGGAACATTCTACTTCCCTTCAACCTTCTAGACCAAATTACTATGTGTTACAGTATTGACTTTTAGAACTAAACAAGTCCAAATTGCTATGTGTTATAGTATTAACTTTTAGGACTAAACATGTCTACAACCTTGCTTTGGGCAGGGCTAGGGCAGGGCTAGGGCTGGAGTGTGTCAACAGGAAAAAAAAAAAAATGTACTTCAGGTTTTATTTGGGGCCAAATGAGGAGTAGAGCCTGGGAGACAGCCTCTCAGATAGTTCTGAGGACCTGTTCCGAAGAGGTAGGGAGAGGTCAGTATATACATTTGGCAAAGTGGGTATGTGCAGTCAAGCACACATTTGAGCATAAGGTTGCTGCTAGTCACAAAGAGCAGATTAATGACTGTCATTAATGTCACCATTAATGACTTTGTGCTTTTCTAGATATGAGAGGAGAGAAATTGGACTCATGAAATCTTCTCCTGAAAATATCTAACTATCTGAAGCTCTCCCAGTTTTTCCCAGAGCACAGAGAGCCTCATTCCTAATCTCAGCCTTGAACCCCTTTCAGGGTGTGTTGAAGGTCATCAACTATAGTAGCAAATGCCTTCATTCTTGCAGAACCAGATGGCAAGCTACAATTTTCAGTTGGCAGGTGAGACAAAGGGAACACTGGCCTTGACTGCAAAATTTAGGGGGAGTGGAGGGAGCAAAACCATATCATCAAGATATATATTTAATTCAGTATCTTTGAAAATAAAAAGCAGTGGAAACATCCAAGAAGAAAATGTATATTAAACTAGAATCAGTATTATTGAGTACAGGCTGCTGGCCTAAGGGATCTATTTCTGATATTAATGAGTACAGACTGCTTGCTTCCTTGGGCCCCTACTTCCAGTGGAGATTTTCCTAAAACACAGCATCCTCAAAAGTCTCTCACATGCTCCTCTTCTCCCTTCACCTGTGAGCCCCTCCTCACGTGCTTCAAAACAGTAGTCAACGTTTCTCAGCCAGGTGCCAGGCACTGAGCCAAGATCTTCGTAATTATGACCTCAGGTGAGCCTCATGAGCTGCACAGTGTTAGTAAAGCAGGCCCTGCTGCTAAGTCGCGTCAGTTGTGTCTGATTCTGTGCGACCCCAGAGATGGCAGCCCGCCAGGCTCCCCCGTCCCTGGGATTCTCCAAGCAAGAACACTGGAGTGGGTTGCCATTTCCTTCTCCAATGTGTGAAAGTGAAAAGTGAAAGTGAAGTCGCTCAGTCGTGTCCGACCTCAGTGACCCCATGGACTGCAGCCTTCCAGGCTCCTCCGCCCATGGGATTTTCCAGGCAAGAGTACTGGAGTAGGGTTCCATTGCCTTCTCCAGTGCGACCCCATAGACTTAGCCAAATTCCATGTTTTACAGTTGAGGAAGATTCACAGAGGCGCTGGCACAGCCAGTACATGGCAGAGCAGAATTGGGACTCACCCGCCCTCTCTACTGCTTCTCACAGATACAATCCTCCACTTTGCCTTTTCTTTCTACTTGTCATTCATCGGCTGCAGTCAGGATTCCCTTTCCAAGATCTCCTGACTTGCCTCTTTAGAAGCTTTATGTTGAATTACAGGCTTCTCTGAAATTCATCTTGCTGAAGTGGGAAGATGGAAGGGGACCAGCCTTAGGGAGAAAGCATTTAATCCAAAGCATTTCATTCCCTCAGTTTGCAAAATAGGAAACTGAGTCCTGGAAGAGCCACGTGTCTTGCCAAGTTGGCATAATGGTAACTCCAGGAGAGCCTGCTCAGGGACTCTGCCTCTCCTCTTTCCACAGACTTTGGTTCTGTGTCATACTGTCCATCCTGAGTGTGCCCGAACTGGCCTGTCCACAAGGAGTTTCTCCACCAGCTCCCAAGTTATGGGCTTTGTCCCCAAGACTCTCCTCTTCAACCGCACTTGCTTTCCACTCACTAGAAATAGCCATTGATCACTTCAAGCATGCCAGGGATTTTTCTGATATTTTAGGCAGCACTCTGGGAAAAAAAAAATGTCTGGCTCAGAATAGTTACTGGGTTGAAAAACAAAAACAGGGGAGAGGTGAGATTGGATCCCATCTTCAAGGAGAAAATCATCTCAGGAATTTATGGTCCCAGTGTGCTTCTGTGAAGTTCTGAGTATGGATCACCGTCTCTAGAAGCAGCTCTGTGTGGAGAAGCCCCCAACATCCCAACCCATTCTTTATCCTCACCTGCCAGTTCCCCTGCACTGTGGGGGTTTCAGTGACAGCCCTTCAAGTCAGCAGAGAACTTTCAAGGTTTCATCAAAATGAACCTAAATCCCCTTTCTCTCATTCCCAGAAGCTCATCAACTGGTCAACCTCTTGGAATGCACCTTGGGAGTGATAGCATAGATGAAAGGGAAGTTTCCATGAGGTGAGAGGAAACTAGCGCCTTGGAATCCTGAGATGGCCCAAGCCCCCTTCAGAGATGGGCAGGCTCATGTGTTACAGTGGTACCAATGGTTCCCAAAGTGGTCCATCCACAGAGGAGCTTTACCCAGAAAAGCTGCCCTCTGGGGATGTTCTTGCTTATTCTGCCAATGACTGGTACTTTGGGGGAAAAGAACCAGAAGACTTGTTCTAAAATATTCTGTAGAAACTTGGGGCGGGGGGGCGGGGGTTGGCCCCAAAACAGAAGGAATTGGTTGTTTCAAGTGAATGGTTCTCAGGTGGGGCTTCCCAGGAACTCACCTGCCAATGCGGACATAAGAGATGTGGGCTCAGTCCCTGGGTCAGGAAGATCCCCTGGAGGAGAGCATGGCAACCCACTCCAGTATTCTTGCCTGGAGAACCCCGTGGACAGGGGAGCCTGGAGGGCTACAGTCCATGGGGTTGCAAAGAGTGAGACACGACTGAAGTGACTTAGCACACTCCCGTGCACAGTGCTCAGGTAAAGGAGACATTTTAAAACATTTAATGGAAAACTCTAACCACCAACTTGTGAATTTGGCTTCACTGCTCAAAAGAGTGCACAGAAGGTGAATGGAACTCTGAGATCTTCCACTTTTTAAATGAAAGCAAAGAATCATCCTTTATGAATCCTTTATGTTATGGCGAAAAAGAACTTCCTCCCTTGTCCTGGGTTAGTTCCATCAACTTCACTCTGGGGCTACTGAGAGCCAAAGGACATTACAGTTGCACAGAAAGTCCTTTGCAGGATGGATAGGAAGTAAAATAGAAATTGGATTGGACTGATCACGAGCCTTCCTGAATCCAGAATTGAATCCACAGCAATATACAATCTAACTTTCACCGTAGTGGATAACCAGAACAGACCAAGTAAGTCCCACTCAACTATAAGTGAGCCATCACTTGAGCCTCCATACAAAGTGCATCTTTGAAAACCAGTCTTTCCTTATGGACTTCAGCATTTTAAAGGTTTTTTTTTTTTTTTAATAAAAGTAAGTTTATTTTTACTTTGTAAGTAAAACTGCTCATAATAGAATTTTTTTCCTGATTCTATTTTTGCATGCTGTGTAACTGATATTCCATGTTACATGGAGATTCCTGAGGCTTGCTGGCTCCAGACCGAGTCTTCAGGGCTCCCAGGATGGTGTAACCAGAGCCCAGCTGGGTGAGGGAGAACCACTCTGAGAAACCGCTGCCCAGATCTGTGAGATCTCCTAGGTGAAAACCACAATCTAGAAAATTTCAAAAGTACAGAGACGCCTGAGGAAGAAAAAAAAAAAAAAAAGCCCCTTATAATTTCACCGCTTTCAGCATTTTGATGAAAATATGTGTTGTCAATACAGCAGCTCTTTCCTGTGTTTTCAGAATACAATTTTGATTCCAAACAGAGCTCTGGGGGTAAATCAGGCCATCAGAATTCTGAAGACTGGTGCCATGTTGCAGATGGAGTTTAAAAGCCACGATGGGGGCAGGGAGGAGAAAGCTTCTAAATATAACAAACTTCCCAAAAAGGCAATCAAGCCTAACTGAAGTCGTACTATTTTTGAATGTGGAAATCCCCTTCTTGAAGCACACAAGTCAGTGGTCCAGCCATCTAAGAATTGAACCTCTGTGTTGCCAGTGGGACAGCGGGTCCTTCGGTGAATGTCACGGTCACTCCTCTTCCTTCCTGCCACCCAAGGGGTCACTAACAACTGCTGCAAACTAGACGTGACACCTGGTGCCCTGGGAACCACTGAATCCTGGTTCCCACTTCAGCAGATGTTCCCTTTGAAGCATTTCTTTTTAACCCTCATTTCAGTTCTGTACTACTTTCTGGACTTGGGCCAACACTTCTCCATAAAACACTTTGCATATCTTAGCTTTAATTTTTTTTTAAAAAAAAAGAGGATTATATTTTGGAAAATACACTTCCATATACATCTCTAACTTTGAAAGGACTGAAGGAGAAATGTAGTAGTTTCTTTTTGCAAAGTTTAAATATGGGAGAGAGCTAGCAGGCACTTTCATAAAGAAAGTCAAGCTTGTCCACATGCAGACACTCCCTCAGGTTCATTTCCATGTTCAACTTGAGTCCGGCTATATTTAGGGTAACAATCAGCCTTTCCCAGAAACTTCTATGTTCTTGATGTTCAAGGCCACATCCTCTCCAGAAATTGGTTTAAAGACAGACCCTGTCACCTACAGCAAAACTTCTCATGCCTTCCTCCCCTGTACGGCCTCTTATGGACAGAGGCTGAGTGCCAGACTCCCATCAAAGCAAACCACTTCTGTCACCTACTTTCAGGCAATTTCTTTCAAACAATGTTTTTTAAAGGGCAATGGTAGGTTTCCAACAAAACTGAGAGGAATTTACAGCAACTTCCCATACGCCTTCCAGGCAATGTTGAGGCAGCTTTTCTTCATTTATTTTCCTTGTTAAACCCTGACACAATATAATGATATCTCAAAGGCCCCTAAGTATTAAGAGAAAACAATTAAAATCCCATTACAGGCCTCTCATGGCTTAGTATTGTTCATGACTGTAATTCCTTACTGCATGTGCTGTTCGCGTCTGTTGTTGTCAAACTGAGTTTCTGATTTATTCAGCTAGGGATGGGAAACAGTAGAAGTGAGGTGACTCCATGCGGGATGCAAAGGCAGCCTCTCAGACCACACTGTGTAGTTAAAAATCAATGTTTCTTTCCGATGATGTAGGGAATTCATGTTTACTTTGGAAATTTTGGAAAAGATTTTATAACATCAAGAAGCAAATTAAATTACCAATATGGATCATCTCCCCCAAATTATCCCTCTAAACATTTTGGGAAATAATCTTCTGGCATTTTTTTCTATGCTTGTAAGCACACATTGCCACCACAAACCCTCCAGTTAGGATCATGCTAGATAGACTATTTTTTAAACTCTGTTTTTTATTTTTATTTTATTTTATTTGGGCATACTGTGTGGTTTGCAGGATCTTAGACCCCAATCAGAGATCCAACCCATGCCCCCAGCACTGGAAGCATGGGGTACTTAACCACTGGATCACCAGGGAATTCCATTGATATATTATTTTATAACATAATTTTTTCAAGCTTCCCTGATGGCTTAGTAGGTAAAGAATCCACCTGCAAGGCAAGAGCCACAGGAAACACGGGTTCCATCCTGGGTCAGAAAGATCTCCTGGAGAAGGAAATGGCAACCCACTCCAGTATCCTTGCCTGGGAAATCCCATAGAGAGAAGAGTCTGGCGGGCTATACAGTCCATGAGGTCACAAAGGGTCAGAGTGACTGAGCACATGGCACAAAATTAATGTTATAATCATTTTCCTATCATTAAATTTATTCATCTGTTGTTTTGTTTGTCATTATAAGAAAGAAAAAAAAAACAAACAGAGAAATAGCCAAGGCAGTTATAAGCCCATTTTACAGATTAGGAAAACAAAGCACAGACGTGACTATACTAAAATTTAAAAAAGCTCAATTTAGGTCTCCCAACTGCCAAACAGTGCTCTTCTCTCTTGTCAAATTAAAAGAGCAGAAAAGCACAAATTGAGGGATCTTTGCTATTCCTTTCTAAGAGTCAGAGGCATTAGTGATACATAGTTACTATAAGTAATCTTCATCCATTCTTCTTTCATAGATTTTTAGGCTCAGTTCTTTTTTTTACTGAGGTATAGTTGATGTACTATATTATTATATAAATTACCGATATGCAACATAATGAGTCATAATTTTTAAAGGCTACACTCCCTGTAATTGTTGTTGTTGTTTAGTTGCTAAGTCATGTCCAACTCTTTTGCAGCCCCATGGACTACAGTCTGCCACGCTCCTGTCCATGGGATTTCCCAGGCAAGAATACTGGAGTGAATTGCCATTTCCTTCTCCAAAGGATCTCCCGAACCCAGGGATCAAACCCATGTCTCCTGTTCGGCAGGCAGATTCTTTACCACTGGGCCACCTGGGAAGACCATACTCCTTGTATAGTTATTATAAAATATTGACTACACTCCCCATGTTGTACAACATATCCTTGTAGCTTATTTATTTTCTACATAATAGTACGTCTTAATCCCCTTCCTTATATTGTCAGTGTCTCTCCCCTCCTCCTTCTCCCCATTGGTAACCGCTAATTTGTTCTCCGTATCTGTGAGTCTGTTTCCTTTTTGTTATATTCACTAGTTTGTTGTACTTTTTAGAGTCCAATATATGTGGTATCATACAATATTTATCTTTCTCTGTCTCGCTTATTTCACTTAGAATAATCTCCAAGTCCATCCATGTTGTTGCAAATGGCAAAATTTCATAATTTTTTATAGATCAGCAGTATTCCATTGTATATACATACCATATCTTCTTTATTCATTTATCTATTGATGGACACTTAGGTTGCTTCCATATCTTGGAATTATAAGTAACGTTGCTGCGAAAATTGGGGTGCATGCTTCTTTTCAAGCTAGCTTTTGGTTTTTGTCAGGTATATACCCAGGAGTGGAATTGTTGGGTAATATGATAGTTCTCAGGCTTTGCACACGGGGCTAGTGGTAAAGAACCCACCTGCCAATGCAGGAGATGTAAGAGATGAGATTTCAATCCCTGCATCAGGAAAATCCCCTGGAGGCAGGCACTGTGACCCACTTCAGTATTCTTGCCTGGAGAATCCCATGGTTGGCTACAGTCCATAGGGTTGAAAAGAGTCTGAAACGACTAAAGTGACTTAGCACAATACATGGTAGTTCTATGTTTAGGTTTTTGAGAAATGGCCATATGGCTTTCCACAGTGGCTGCACCAACTTACATTCCCAACAACAGTGCACTGGAGTTCCCTTTTCTGCACATCCTTGCTAACATTTGTTTTGGTTTGTTTAAAACAGTATTTATTTATTTGGCTGCATCATGTCTTTCTTGCATCACACAGAAACTCCGCTGCATCGTGCAGGATCTTTCTTTCCTTCCAGCACATGGTGGTCCAGGGATGGAACCCTCATCTCTCACATTGCAAGGCGAATTCTTCACCACTGGACCACCAGGTAGTCCCCCAACATTCGTTATTCGTAATCTCTTTGACAATGGCTATTCTGACAGGTGTGAGGTGGTAGCTCACTGTGGTCTTAATTTGCATTTCCCTGATGATTAATGATGTTGAGCATCTTTTCATATGCCTCTTGGCCATCTGTATGTCTTTGGAAAAATGTCTATTCAGATCTTCGGCCCACTTTGAATAGGATTGTTTGCGTTTTTGCTAATAAACTGTTAATGTAATTAGATATTAATCCCTTATCTGTCATATCAGTAGCAAATATTTTCTCCCATTCAGTAAGTTGTCTTTTCATTTTGTGGATGGTTTCCTTTGCTGTACAAACCTCATGTGAAGAGCAGACTCATTGGAAAAGACCCTGGTGCTGGGAAAGACAGGAGGCAAAAGGAGAAGGGGACAACAGAGGACGAGATGGTTGGAGGGCATCACCAAGTCAATGAACATGAGTTTGAGCAAGCTCTGAGAGATGGTAAAGGACGGGAAAGCCTGGCATGCTGAAGTCCATGGGGTTGCAAAGAGCTGGACACAATTGAGTGATTGATCAAAAACAAGATCCCACTTGCTTATTTTTGCTTTTATTTCCTTTGATTTCAGAGATAAATCTAAAAAAAATATGGCTATGATTTATGTCAAGGAGTGTCCTGCCTATGTTTTCTTCTAAGAGTCTTTTTTAAAAAATATACATATTTGTTTATTTGTTTGACTGTTCTGGGTCTTAGTTGCTGCATGTGGGATCTGGTTCCCTGACCTGATCTGACTCACTTATATATTGCAGTATGATTGACATGAGCTAGCACTGCTATCACATTATGTAATTATCATTTCTTTTGGAGGTGGGAATAATTAGTATCAGGCTTCTCTGGTGGCTCAGTGGTAAAGAATCTGCCTGCCAATGCAGGAGACTGGGTTCAATCCCTAGGTCAGGAAGATCCCCTGGAGGAGGAAAGGGCAACCCACTCCAGTATTCCTGCCTGGGAAATCCCATGGACAGAGGAGCCTGGCGGGCTACAGTCCAGGGAGTTGCAAAGAGTCGGACATGGCTTAGCTACTAAAGAATAACAAACAATTTTTTATAATTACTGTGCTGTACCTTCAGTCTCTAGGACTCATGTATCTACTGCAAGCTTGTACTCTTAAGCAGTATCTTTCTTACACCCCAACCTCCCTGCCCTTGGTAACACCATTTTAGCCTCTGTTTTTATGAGTACAGCTTTTTATATTCAACCCACTTATTTATTTACTTTTCTATTTATAGTTATTTATGTTTATTCTAGCTGTTTCCTATGCCTGGAATTTTCTTCCGCTCTATATCCAAATAGCCACTCCCTCACTTCCTACAAGTTTTTGCTCAGATTTACCTTTCTCAGTGCAGACCTACACAGACTCCCAACATAAAACTGCAGCCCCCACGCCCATCTCAGTATTATAAGTTTTCCTTACTCTGCTGTTTTTTTCTTTCTATCGTACATATCACTTTCTTATATCCTATGAAATTTGCTTATTTATTATGCCTATTTTCTGATTTTCTCCCAATAAACAATGAACTCCACAAGAGAGATGTATTTCTATCTTGTTCATTTCTCCATCCCTAGTATAGGGTAGGTATTCAAGAAATATTTGTCTATGAGTAAGTGAATAAAGATAGACAATCATCCTTTTTTACTCTAGTATTTAGAATTATTGTGGTTCATAGATTCTTTCCAAAAAGATTTCAGTTATTTATACTCCCCACCAGTAATATATGAGTATGCATATTTCCCCAATATTTATTAGCATTGCATGTTATCAATCTTTTTAACTTTATGCAATTATAGTTCTTTGACTTTATAATTTATAGGTTTATTAATCACTTATTTTTCTTCTAGGAATTGCATGTTTATATTATGTGATCACTTATTTTGAATTTTTTTTAATGTAATGGGCTCTTTTACAAATTAACTTAATCCTTAATCCATCAGATACAGTCTAAATATTTAATTCCATCCTCTCTTGGTCTTTTAAACACTTGTCTTGAAGCATTTAGATATTTTTCTGTTCAAAGAAATGTAAAAATATGAATGCTCGTTTTTATTATCTAGATGAAAAAAAGATGTTTATTTTACAGCCAAACTTTATGATGTCTTTTTTTGCAAGAAAGGCTTATTTTCAAGGATCAAGGCTCTTAACCAGTTAGCAGTTGTATTGAGCAGCAAGGATGGGAAACTGTCAACAGATGACTTTGCACAAAATCTTGCCTTTCAGGAAAAGGAAAAAAAGACAGATAATTGCTAGGCTAGCTTTAGATCACTTGACCTTACTGACTTTGTAAGTCAGTGAGAATAAAAGAATTTGTTATGGTTGATTTTTCCTCTGTTTTTTGATAAAACAGAAAAGCCAACTAGTTCTCAGGATAACCAAGTCATGATTCTATGATTAAAGGATAATAATTTTTATAAAATGGTACATTTCATTTGTATAATGTTTATAGTTTCAATGTACTTCCATAAACATTACCTGATTTTCTCACCAAAAACAAAACCATTTTACAAAAAGTAAACCGGAAGTTCATACAAGGCAACTCTGGCAACCGGTATCCCATATTGATTCTATTACAGTCAGATCGCATGGCACTCAAGGAAGATTTCCTAATCAAGGGAATTACTTAGAATTTCAATAAGTTACAATATTAAAGAAAATGATATTAGAATATTCAGTTGAACAGATTGGATCTGAAATAATAGATTATTTCTCCTTTTTCATCCTAACTGGTATCTGGTACCACACTGGTATCTACTTAATGCCTACTCTTGACCTGGGTCAGTGTGTGTGATTCACAGAATGCAAGTCAACAGTGTCAAAAAAAAAAAAATGCTTCTGGCAAATCTTACTCTATTATTTTACCATCCCTTAAATTTTGAGGACCTTCTTTGTCCATAATACATGTGTCTTGGGTCCATAGGTTGAAAACATTTTTTTTAAGATGCAAAAGAACAGCAACAACTTTTAGATAGTAACCAGGGCATTTTTATTTTAAAAGTATATAAGATCACAAAGTGATGCCTATCTATGTATTCAAAAGCTACTGAATCATATTCAACTATATGGCAATCCTATTTTATCTACTTCTATTTTCTTCTTAGAGAAGCCTTTTTTTTTTTCTTAGCAAAGCCATAATGAAGTTAAATAAGAGACAATCTGTTAAGTTCACATTTACAAATATCCCTGGTGAGGTGTCCATATGCATTGAGATCCACAGATTCTCTGAAACACTGGACTTGCTTAGCTCTATAAACTGAGGCTAAGTCCACGTCCACCGACACATTCCATACTCAGCTGGCCCCTGCCATTCTTAATTCATCCCATTTGTGTCGGATATTTTTAATCTTTCTTGCCATCTGTTTCAAACACTGTTTTTGTTAAGACCTGGCTGAGTTACCCTCCATTCAAAGTCCCTCTATTTGCTTTCAGTTTGGGACTGCAGTGTCAGAGTTTGTGTTTCAGATATTGGTTTCATTACTTTCAGTCACAAACTCAGGGGAGGCATCAACTTTCTCCTTATTTCAAATTATTCTGGCCTTGGGTATTTCCTTAGTATTAGGCCTGAGACATGAGAAGGCCTTGTTCAGTTAGAAAAAAAAAAAAAAAAGCTAGCTAGCAAGACTATGTATTAACCTCAGTTTGAAAGGTAACTCATATCAGCATCACCTCATGCCAATAAACAGAGAACTTTCAGCAGTCTGAGATGGAAACGTTCAGAGAATAACAGTGTTTTTCTTTTGTTGTAAGTGAAGATGGGACTTTTGGCTTTAAACCACCTGTGGGAATGGCTTGCGCTGATTTGTTCCAGAGTATCCATTTTTCTTGAGGCAGGAAATGGCAACCCACTCCAGTATTCTTGCTTGAGAAATCCCATGGGCTGAGGAGTGTGGCGGGCTACAGTCCATGGGTTCACAGAAGAGTCAGATAGGACTTAGTAACTAAACAAAAACATCCATTTTTCTACCAGTAACATCCTGCCAACTAAATAATAAGAAAGATATGTAGAGGTTTTCTTAAGATGCCAATAGTCACTTGCTATTAAAATAGGCTTCTTCTTGCATAACTTGCTTTTCTATTACTAGAGAAAAATTATTAACCCACATGTTCCTGAATTTCAGCTTTAACTCAGTATAAGCACAGAGCAACAGAAATTTCTTTGGGGGTGAAACAAAGCAAGAATGTTGAAAATAAAAGCTTGTAGCATTGTAGTTTTCCTCAATGTAGGTCACAGTTATCTGCCTAGGATGTTCTTTTTAAGACAGAGACCATCATACCTGTTTAGTTTTCTTCCCCTGGATCTGCCCAGGATTTGGAGATATGACTGGATGACGTTCAGTTCAGTTCAGTCACTCAGTTGTGTCCAACTCTTTGTGACCCCATGAAGCGCAGAGCACCAGGCCTCCTCATCTATCACCAACTGCCAGAGTCTACCCAAACCCATGTCCATTGATTCCTTGATGCCATCCCAACCATCTCACCCTCTGGCGTCCCCTTCTCCTCCTGCCCTCAATCTTTCCCAGCATCAGGGTCTTCTCAAATGAGTCAGCTCTTCTCATCAGGTGGCCAAAGTATTGGAGTTTCAGCTTCAGCATCAATCCTTCCAGTGAACACCCAGGACTTATCTCCTTTAGGATGGACTGGTTGGATCTCCTTGCAGTCCAAGGGACTCTCAAGAGTCTTCTCCAACACCACAGTTCAAAAGCATCAGTTCTTTGGTGCTCCGCTTTCTTCACAGTCCAACTCTCACATCCATACATGACTGCTGGAAAAACCATAGCCTTGACTGTGATAACATTATTTGAATAATTAACCATAGGGCCTTGTGCCTTCTCAATTTGATCAACAGATTTCTTATATTAGGCAAAGAGAATAGCGGGAAGAAATCTGACCACACCCCTGGCATGTGAGATCTTAAGTTCCCTGACCAGGAATTGAACACATGCCACCTGCAGGGGAAGCACGGAGTCTTAACCACTGGACAGCCAGGGAAATCCCTGGAATGTATACTTCTATCTCTCCTTACAACATAATTCCCTCCCAATATTCCTTATTGATCTTTTCTTTTTTTTTTAATTTAATGAGCCCTGTGATTTTCCTCTTCTTCTCACTTTTCATTCTTACCTTATGCAAAACAAATAAAATACATAATTCTAATATCTCTATTTTGGGACTTTTTTCTTGCCAATAATCAGGCCCTTTTTTATAGCACTAGCTGATATATTAAGTAGTCTCCCCTCCTCTTAAATCCCACCCACCCCAACTCGAGCATCCATTACATCAGGCTGGCCCCTTGTGTTCCACTCTAACACACCTGATGTGAAGACAAAGACTTGAAGAATCTTACTACATGCGATTCCTGATCCTGCCTGAAACTAACTCT
The DNA here is from genome assembly GCF_016772045.2 of Ovis aries. Lineage (NCBI taxonomy): Eukaryota > Metazoa > Chordata > Mammalia > Artiodactyla > Bovidae > Ovis > Ovis aries. Next base: position 63,082,816 of record NC_056061.1, read on the forward strand.
ACTTTAAACTCTCTAATCACTTTCCTAGCAGTTTCACAGAGTGCAACTGCCTATCAGAATTGCTGCAGAAATTGGGTAAATGTACTTTCACTTTTCCTCTTCATTGAAATGGATTATAGAAATTGCAGCTGACCCCATGTGCTCATCAATAAGTCATTGGTTTTACAACTGAGACTTCTCAGTGGTTTAGGGGTACTCCTCCCACATCTTCTCTAAACCCTATTTTAGAAAAGAAGACTATAGGGGAATTCTTCTTCTAACACCCCCTTCCCCCATCTCTTCCGGAAGCTGCCAATGTACTATCTCTAGAAACCTCAGGCAAGTCTGAGAAACCCCTGATCCTACCCCCTGCCTAGCTCTCAAAGGGCTTTATAGGTCAGATCGTGGCAGAAATTTCCACTCACTTTTTGGACTGTTTGGGCTTAAACAAAATCACTAATAAATATCAAGTCACCCTCACAATACCTTCACTTTCACAACTGCTCATGTCCTACACTTGAAAGAAATAAACCAGACTTTCTAGACCCAGTTCAGATGCTCCTAAGGGAACATGAGAAACCAGGATCCTCTTGGTAGATTTTTCCTGACAAGAGTTCAGGAACCAAGGAAACAAAGAGCCCCTGGTATTTAAAGATCTCTCCCTGTTGATAGCAACTGGGTCACAAAAGGAACTCTGAAACAGAGTAGATAATTCTACAGAGAGACTTTCACATACATTTGCATTCAGAAGATATGGGAACAAGGTGCCCTATTTAGTTATTAGTTAGAATATAGCTTATTAACTGGAATACTGGTTTGGCTGCAGTAACAATGAGATTCTAAATAACAGTGGCTTTTAATACATAGACCATTTATGTATCTTGAATACGAAAGGGCAGGTTTGCAATTCAGGCTGGTGAGGTGGCCCCACAATCTTGAGGCTCTTTTTACTTTGACACTTTTATCTTCAACGACTGGTTTCCATCTAAAGATCTACAACGGCTGATTCATCTGCCACCATCACACCTGCTTTCCAGCCAGAGGAAGGAATCCAGGGCACAGGAGGGCACCTCTACCTTCTGAAGGCACAGTGAGCCACGGCACACAGCGCCTCACTCATATTCCACTGGCCAGAACCAAGTTCATGGCCACACCTGTCTGCAAGGAAGGCTGTGAAATAGATTAAACCTCTAACTGGGTAACCAAGTACCCAGTTTTTTTTAAAAAAAAAAAAAAGGAGAGAAAGGATTCTGGAGAACAGCCACTAATTTCTGCCACCACCTACTTTCCAAGGATAATATAACATCTACAGTCAATAGAGTGGCTCTGATATTAATTTCCAACCTTTTCTCACTAAAAGTTGAGTAAAAACCATTGTTGGAATTACCCTATTTTCATTGCTATAATTCCAAACATTTTTCCAAATCCTCTTCTGTGGTCCACATGTTTTCCAGCCGTATGCTTTCATGCCAAATACAGATCCTTTTGAGTCTTTTCATCTAACATTTCTAAATGTTCCAAAAGGTAAGATTTTTTTTACCAGCTACATTTCTATAGTTATTGATGATCCTGATTTGATCATAAGAGCCAAACAATATATGAATTTTAAGGAGGCAATTTGGAGGGATGGGAATATTTGTGAAGAGTCAGGTTTCTCTATTTCAATTTTCAGCTCAACTTTTTAAACTATCTGCTCTTTGACAAAACACTTTACCTTTCTGAGCTACATATTTTTCAGTTTTAAGCAGGGAGCTGGGACTCCCTCTTTGCATTGTAAAGATCAAATAGTAATATTTGCCATTGTAAAGATCAAATAGTCTGTTACATAACATTGTCTAGCACACAGCAAATACAGTAAACAGTCATTCTTTCTGCTTTAATTCTTGACACACTTCACAAAATTCCTGCCACAGCCCTTCATCTGGAAATGGTATCCCCCATCCTCTTTGCTCTGTGTCGTGAAGAGTTGAAGACAGTCCTGACTTTGGGGTGACTCAAGCCTCACTTTCCAGTGGCATATTGCCCGAAGAATTCTTTCCCAGAGTTCAGAAGTCTTGTATCCTGTGAAAAAAACCCTTATCATCTCTCACAGTTCCTTACACAATAGTTATAAGGGAGCTGTACTTCACCATTTAATCGTTTTATATCAACTGTCCATGAATGTGCTAGGCAAGGTGTTACTTACCAACATGTATCATTTGTAAACCTAAAAAGAATTTCAGGCAGCAGATAAAGATACATCTAGGACTGCAACAGTAGAAACTAACACAGCAATGGAAAGCAATTGTATTCCAAAAAAAAAAAAGACAAAACTAGAAAAATGAAACAAATGAAGAACAAAGAATGGAGCATAAACAGGTCTTTCCAGATGGCACTAGTGGTAAAGAACCCACCTGCTGAACACAACTGAAGCAACTTAGTGCACACACACACACAGACACAGGGCATAAATGAAGCCAGGAGTGAGATCGGTGTCCAAATATTCACATCAGAGCTCACAGATGCCTCCCTCTGCCATAGGACTAAACATTGTATATTTTTTCCAAGGACTTTCCTTAGTTTATAGATGGCCATCTTCTTGCTCTCACAGTGTTCTCCTTGTGTGTTAGTACAAAGTCGCCTTTCTTAGAAAACACGGGTCTTATTAGATTACTAGTCATTCAGTCATGGAGCCATCCCTTAAAGACCTCACTTTGATTGTCTCTGTGAAGACCCTGTTTCCAAATAAGTGCACAGTCCTTATTTACTGGGGGAGTTAGGACTTCAACCTCTGAATTTTAATGAAATTGGGCAAGCAAACCCTACCATTTATTATGCCGCTGCTATTTAGATGCTAAGTTGTGTCCGGCTCTTTTGCGACCTGGTGGACTGAAGCCCACCAGGCTCCTCTGTCCATGGGATTCTCCAGGCAAGAATACTGGAGTGGGTTGCCATTTCCTACTCCAGGGGATCGTCCCAACCCAGGGATCAAATCTACATCTCCTGCTTGTCAAGCAGATTCTTTACCACTGGGTCACCTGGGAAGACCCTCAACCTCGGTATTTTAGGGGGACGCATTTCAACTCGTAACACATTGCTTCTGATAGAACAAACTCAGAGCTTGTTGTCTTGCTTTGTGTTTTGTTTTAACTTCACAATATCTTGCTTTGGGATTTCAGAGAGTCTTAGGATGAGCGTTTCAACGTCAGTTACTGCATAGAGCATCCCCCATCACACAGGCTAAGGGATCACTAGGATTCTCTGAGAGGCAGCTTGCTGCCCCTTGGATGAATGAAGCTCTGAGTGCATGCCCATGCGCTAAGGCACTTCAGTCGTGTCTGACACTTTGCCACCCCAGGGACTATAGCCCACTAGGTTCCTCTATTTGTGGGATTCTACTAGCAAGAATACTAGAGTGGGTTGCCATGCCTTCCTCCAGGGAATCTTCCTGATCCAGGAATCAAACCCGTGTCTCTTATGTCTCCTGTATTGGCAAGCAGGTTCTTGACCACTAGCACCACCTGGAAAGCTCTAAGCTCTGAAAGCAGCTGGTAATGGAGACTTTCTCAGATTTGTATCTCTTGTCTCCTCCTCTATAACTAATACATAATACTTTCTTCCTCAGTGTTTCATAGCACTCTCTGGAGTTCATGATCACTTCTCTATTCTAGTAGTTTCCCAGCAGTGCTGCTCAGTGCAATAATGTATCAAGATATCTGTGAAGTTGGGGTAAAGGCCCTTTCACACCATGGAGGGAAATGGCAGTCAATAATCTGCCTGAAAATCCAGAAGATAGTGAAAGGTCTTTACCTTTAAATTTTTTCTTAGTGAAAATAACAAGACACCACGATCTACTCTTTGTGGCATTAATGCCTCAACATTTCTCCAGAAAAGCAAGGAGTGAAAACCAGAATTTTAGAGCCAAAAGGCTTTAAATGTCACCTCCTCCTTCATTTTCAGGAGAAAGAATAGAGATACAGAAAGGTGAAGTTTCTCAGCTCCCAATCCAGTCATCTCTTTAGTAGGCTTTCTTATCATTGTTAAACCCAAATTTAACTGCTTCAAGCTCCACCTATGGTCAGGCTGTGAGAACACAGCACAGGTGCCTTTCGTCTGAATCCCTCAAGACCACATGTGTTTATGAATTCAGGAAGTGTTCGGACTTCAGAAAGGCAGTTTAGCACACACACAATATATTCCATAATATCTTCAGTGGGGTTAGGACAGCACCTTCTAACCAAACACATTAATATTTCCTTCGTGGGCTGTGTGAGTATTCGCATTACATATGCATATTCACATTATGTGCAATTAATAAGAATCACACATAGTTTCATGGCACTTCATGGGCCAGATTTTGCCACCAAAGTAAGTTATGAAAACTTTTCAGTGTTCAGAGTTTTTCGTGCTCTCTGTGTCTCAGGATTGGGAATAAGAGCTTGTCAGCTCTCCTTCCCTCAGGAGAGAGATTCTTGAGCTTCATTGTGTGAAGGGACTACAGGAGGTGCCCCAGCCTACAGCTATTGATTAAGATTCTTTGGGGTGTGGCCTGGGAATCAGAATTTTTGATAAACAACCCAGCTGATACTGATGCAAATGGTGGGGGCTAGGGAGGAAACAGACTTCAAGGAACACTGCCTAGAGCGGAGTCCAGGCATGGGAGATAGGTGGGAACCTCAGCTGGGTTATTTTCATCACATGCCTCTCCCGACACCTCCCTTTGACATCCGTCTGACCCTACAGTCAAGTTTCACGGAATTTTTCCATGACATTTTAATGGGAAGTGGGTGTCCAAAGGGTGTGTATATGTAGATATTCAAAGGAATGAGAGAGAAAAACAAAGCTGATGTTCAAGCTACAGTCCAGTCACGGGATTACATCTCATGTATGCATTCCTTATTTGAGTGCCCTGCTGTGGATCAGACACCGATTCAGATGAGTGCACAATCATAGAATAATAACTAATGTTAGTATTAATGTTATTATTATTAATTCTCTTTCCCCACATCTCTTCTCAATATTGATTTTTCTGAGGGGTGGGCATCAGCCACTGCAGCACATTGTAACCCTCCAGGCTACAGCTCCATCTGCTGGAATACAGGGCAATTAACCAGTGCCCCACTGGTGCTTAATATAGATGCTCCTCCACATATATATCCCTGGTGGCCCAGATGGTAAATTATCCGCCTGCAGTGCAGGAGACCTGAGTTTGCTCCCTGGGTTGGGAAGATCCCCCCCTGGGGAAGGGAATGGCAACCCACTCCAGTATTCTTGCCTGGGAAATCCCATGGACAGATGAGTCTGGCAGGCTACAGTCCATGGGGTCGCAAAGAGTTGGACACAAGTGAGCAACTAACACCACACATATGAAACCATAATCATATGAAATCAAGTCTATATGATTGTGTCAGTTGTGCTGATGGACGTTATTTGTTTGTTCTCTGTAGGTGAGTGTGTGACAGAATTATGTGCGTAATCCCATCGGAGAGTATTAGACTAATCTATTGAAACTCAGTTGAGAAGGCTTTAGTGTAAATAGGTTAACTTCCCTAATATAGCCTGCACTTGCTGGGGATGAAGAATTGACCTTCCTTGCAAATGCCTTCCTCTGAGCTCGGTCAGCTGAGAAAAGCCCCAGGGTGCCTATTAAGGCCTCTGGGTGTTGACTCGAGGTAAGGAGCTAGGCATGGAGCCCTGGTGACCACAGAAGCTTATTAATGGGCTCTCTGGGTTTAGCAATCCCTCTGGGCAGTCTGAAGTTGTTTTGTGATCTCTGATTTATCCCCTCAGCTGTCTCCCCTTTCCCCTATAATTTTCCCTACACTACCCATTTCTCCCTAAATTCCCTTTGGCTCTGTACCTCTCAATTTCACTCTAGGCTTCCCAGGTAGCTCAGTGGTAAAGAATCTGCCTGCCTATGCCGGAGACACAGGAGACTTAGCTTCAATCCCTGGGCCGGGAAGATCCCCTGGAGTAGGAAATGACAACCCACTCCAGTATTGTCTGGAAAATTCCATGGACAGAGAAGCTTGGCGGGCTATAGTCTATGGGATTGCAAAGAGTCGGACACGACTAGTCACGACTGAGCACAGTCAGCTGACACGTGGAGCTCTGATCGTCTCTGCAGAGCTTTCTATGTGGCTTTCTGACTGGGGCAGGATCTCTGTTGGAAGGTGTGTGTCTCTGCAGGAGGGAGTGGAGGTGGGCAGGTGACATTTAGACACATCAGCGCTCACAGGTGGGTATGTAACTGATGCTAAATTTTAGACTGAATGGCTTCTATGGAAATGGAGGATTGACATGGGGGAGACAAGGAAAGAAGGTAGGGAGGAAGAATGTTTGAGAAGGTTGGAAAGGCCATGACCCATGGATGGGCCCATGAGCTGACTAGAATGGCACTAGCCCTCTCCACGACATCAGCTCCAGGAAAGCAGGGACTTCACCTATGTGCTTTCTGGAGTCTCCTCAGGAGTTGAGGAGGGCCTGAGAAAAGAAAGTGAAGTCGCTCAGTCGTGTCCGATTCTGCGATTCCCATGGACTGTAGCCCACCAGGCATCTCTGTCAATGGGATTTTCCCAGCAAGAGTACTGGAGTGGGTTGCCATTTCCTTCTCCAGGGGCGTCTTCCTGACCCTGGGATCGAACCCAGGTCTCCCGCATTGGAGGCAGATGCTTTACCCTCTGAGCCACCAGGGAAGCCCTGAGGAGGGCCTGACAGGCAGCAAATGCCCGATATTTGTTGAACGAGTGAATGTTATTGTTGTGAGATTGCTGTTGCCTAAAACTGCCGTACTTAGAAGTTTGTCAGTTGTGCAGTGTCTTTTAGTTGACAAATATTTAGGAGTGGCTGGAAATAGTCTGGGGAAGTAGAAATGAGCCCATTAAAGTTGGCCTTGACGGACAGACTAGGAGTTTTGAGGTGGAAGAAGAGGTTGGAGTAATTCTGGTTACAGGGAGGGGGCATTTTAGGAGCCAGACTCTACAGGATGCTTCACAAATCCTGCATCAGTCATCACAGCTCAGCTCCTTTCTAACTGGGTAAACTGGGGCAAGAGTCTCTTGTCGAATCTCTGAATTCTTCTCCTTGGCTGACTTATAAATGATTGACGTTGGGGCATTCAGACCTGAGCGCTTCTCTTTTTTCTCCTCCATGCCAATGACCCTAAACCCCATGTATATGCAGATAATCCCTTTTTTTAAAAATCTCTAATCCACATTTGGGTACTCAACTGTCTAACTGACCTCTTGGTTTGGCTGCGTGCTCACCTTTTTTTTTTTTTTTACAATCAAACTGGAACTCTTGATTTCATGTCCCATTTCTTTTTCTCAAAACCTGCTTCTACTGCAATCAACCCAGCCCAGTTCCTGGCCCTGGCATTCACCCAGAGGCTTAAGCTAGAAACCTCTTTTTAAAGATATTTTTTATATGGGCTATTACTAAACTCTTTATTGTTAAAATACAGCTTCACTTTATGTTTTGATTTTATGGCCACAGGATACATGCGATCTTAGGTCTCCAAGCAGGGATCGAACTCCCGGCCCCACTCCTGCATTGGAAGGCAAAGTCCTAACCACCAGACCATGAAGGAAGTCCCTAGAAACCTCTTTAAATTCTCCCTTTTCCTCACTTTCCTCCACATCCATGAGCAAGTCACAAAGGCTCTGTCTCAAAAAACAGCCCCTTCATCTCTTCACTGGTGTGCACTCCACCTGCTCCTCGAGCCCAACCCCATCATCTCCTGCCCTGACTCTTTCAGTAGCTGCCCAACTGGTTTCCCAGGTTTACCTCTTGCACCCTCACCAGCCTTACATGACACTAAGCTAGAGTGATGTTTGAAATTTTAATTCAGATTTGTCTTTGCACTGTTCTCATTCCATCCAGTCTTCCCATTGCATGGAATAAGCTCCGAACTCCTTGCCATTTTGCAGAGCATTTTCCATCTGCGGCCTCTTTCCACCTCACTCCCCTCAACTCCTCCACTCCCTTCCCAGCTCCTGCTTGTTCTGAAGCCTCCACACTCTCCCTTCCATCCTTTCTTGGTTGAATCCTTTCTCACCCTGAACCTCTCAGCTTAAATATCACCTAGTTAGAGATGCCTTTTTTTTTTCTGTAAAGGAATTTTTTCTTTCTTTAACTCATTAGGTCTTTTTTTGGCTTTATTTTATATTGGAGTATTGTTAATTACCAACGTGCCGCTACTTTCAGGTACGTGCTAAGTCACTTCAGTCGTGTCCGACTCTACAACCCTTGGACTGTAGCCCGCCAGGCTTCTCCGTCCATGGGATTCTCCAGGCAAGCATACTGGAGTGGGTTGTCGTTTCCTCCTCCAGGGGATCTTCCCAACCCAGGGATCAAACCCACGTCTCCTGCATCTTCTGCATTATAGGCGGATTCTTTACCCACTGAGACACCTGGGAAGCCCTAGGTTCAGGTGTGCAGCAAACTGACTCAGTTATACATATACATGTGTCTATTCTTTTCCAAATTCCTTTCGTATTTAGCTTGTTACATAATATTGAGCCGAGTTTTCTGCGCTATGCAGTAGGCCTTGTTGATTATCCATTTTAAATATATGCCTTTTAAAACCAACCCAAAGTAGTCCAACCCATCTATTACTTTCTCACACAAGACTCTACTGTTTACTTCTCAGGACTCTTCACAGTCTATAATTATTTTATTTGCTGACTTGGTTATCCCCAGTTAGGATGTAAATTACATAAGATCAAGGACCCTGTCTTACACAGTGGAGGATCTCAACCTCTTAGAAAAGTATCTGGTACAGACTTGGCACTCAGTAAACATTTCCTGAATAGATGGATGAGCTCTGGAGGCCTAATTTTTCTTTTTGAGTTTATTATTAATTTAAGGATAATTGCTTTATAATATTTGTTTCTGCCAAACATTAACATGAATCAGCTATAGGTATATGTATGTCCCCTCCCTCTTGAACCTCCTCTCCAGTTCCCTCCCCACCCCACCCCTCTAGGTGGTTACAGAGCCCTAGTTTGAGTTCCCTGAGTCATACAAAAATATGGAGTCCTTCATGAATTTGCATAGGGGCCATGCTAGTTTTCTCTGTATCATTCCAATTTTAGTATATGTGCTGCTGAAATGAGCATCCTCATTTTCTTATTCTGTGACCTAAAGGTAAAACATAAAGCCCTGTTTCATAGAGTTGTTGTGAGGATTAAATATGAAAAAATTCTAAGAGATCAATAAATGTTAGCCACTATTACTATTACCAATACTACTTCTAGTAATAGTCATACTAGTAGTATCGCTATTCTTTCAACAGCCCTTATGAGGTAGTTAAAATTATCTAGAATTTACAAATAAGGAAATGAAGATTAGACATTCAAACAGCCTATGTTAAGATCACTTAGTATGCCTTAGAGCTTGAATTTAAGAGCGAGGAGTTGGAAATGACTGAAGAGCTCATTTCTTAGTGATTAGAAGAAAGGTGTTTCCGATGGCATTACCAAGCTTTGGACAGAGGGACTCTAAGGGGAAGAGATATGTTATGCTGAGCAGGTATCTGGATATCCAAGGTTTGATGCCTAGTGAACTATCGGGGATAGAAGTCTCACTCGTGTGAGAGGTCAGCAGTTTTAGATTTGTGTATCCAAGAATATAACTTCTCCATTGTGATCATGATACCGCTATCTAGAAAGCTGTTCATTTAGTGTTGGCAGAAATACACATACACGTACTCCTTGTGGTCAAAAGAGAGTGCCAACTCCTCAGATGGGCCCCTCTCTCTTAGCTACCCTGCTCCCTACTGGAATCCCCTTCTGTTTTCTAATCCTAGATCCTTCCTCACAGCATCCTGTATCCCTTTTGGAGGCTCACTTTGTGGGCCTCAAGCATTAACTTCAGGACCCAGAAGCAGGCCTTTGAGTTCTGATGTTGTATCATGCTCGGGTGATGTGAATTTTTTAGAATAAAAAAAACAAAGTAGGATACCAAAAACTCTCTCTTCTTATACTGATGTCTTTCAAAATAGCTAAAATTGGTCTAGCACTTATCATATGCCAGGGACTAGTCTAAATACTTTAGATGAACATATAAAATGTTTGTTTTAGGGAATAAGGAAAAGAAAAGTGATGAATAGAAGAGACAGAACAAAGACTATAAGGCTGATGGATAAAGAAGATGGACAAGGCATTGTTTTATGGCTCATAGTAAAGAACCTGCCTGCAATGTGGGAGACCTGGGTTCAATCTCTGGTTGGGGAAGATCCCCTGGAGAAGAGAACTGGCTACCCACTTCACTATTCTGGTCTAGAGAATTCCATACATACATACATACATACAGGTCAAAAAACATATATAACCAACATCCCAAAGACCCATCCTGTGCTCCCTCCCTTCCCTGAGACAGAGACTATCAGGCCCAAGTTTCTCACAACCTCCATGCTATTCTGCCTCTTTGGCAGCTTCAAACACAAAAGCCACTGAATATTAGGAACCTTGGGCATTGTCTAATCGACATGCCTCCCCCTCATTTTGAGTTCAGAGGGGAAATGGCTTGTTCAAGATCACACAGAGAGTTACAGAATCTGAATCTCTTTCTACTGGTCCAAGGGGTCACAAAGAGTTGGACACAACTGGGCAACTTTCACGACCACACACTTTAGAATCAAGCACTTCAAGGAAGAGATGGTCAACAGTCTCAAGTTTCTCTTAAATTGGAGGAAGAAAATTAGGTTCATATTTAACTTCAGAGAAGTGTTTATGTAGAGAACTTAGAACTCAGAGTCGGAGAAGGCAATGGCATCCCACTCCAGTACTCTTGCCTGGAGAATCCCATGGATGGAGGAGCCTGATAGGCTGCAGTCCATGGGGTCGCTAAGAGTTGGACTCGACTGAGTGACTTCACTTTCACTTTTCACTTTCATGCACTGGAGAAGGAAATGGCAACCCACTCCAGTGTTCTTGCCTGGAGAATCCCAGGGACGGGGGAGCCTGGTGGGCTGCTGTCTATGGGATCACACAGAATCGGAAATGACTGAAGTGACTTAGCAGTAGCAGTTAGAACTCAGATTACTAGCAAAATGAGGGAGGAAGTATAAACAGATGGTATAGAGAGTCTTCCACACATTTGACAGCAAACAGAAGTAGCCAAGAGGCATGATCGCTAGAGAAGATAGCGAGGTAAAGGGAAATATTTGCTCAATTTGAGAGACCTATAAATTTTGAAAGGTAGAATGCAAGAAGCAAAAGAGGTGGAAGAAGAGAAAAGATATGGAAAGGGGAGGGGAATAATGATGGGTGCAAAACACCCTTCAACGTTGATCTGAGATCAAACAAAGCTGAGGTTCTTAAGCTGGGATGTGTTATGGAGTCACTTGGGAGCCTTAAAAACAATCAGTGCATGGATCCCACCTCCAGAACTTCTGATTCAACTGGTCTGGGAGTGCCTGGGCATCAAAACATGTAATATTTCTTAATTGAGTCTAACATACAGCCAAGTTTGGGAACTGCTAATCCAGGACTCAAGAGACTCTCTCCTCTTTGAATCTGAAAATAAGAACTAAGAAAATGATGTAAGGATAGATCATTTGAATTGAAGACAAGTTTAACTGATGAAACTCACACATGTTGGCTTGGATCATCTTAGTAAAAAAAAGAAAAATTAAACAGGTGATTTGATTATCAGTGGAGTGGGAAGAAGGAAGTTTGAAGACAGAGGCTTCTCAAATAGCTAACATGAGGGGCACATGGAAGAGACTCCTGTAGCAGAGAAGTGATGGACAACATGGAATAACGATGTTGTTGTGCCTGGGTATTTGTTGAGCCAGGATTTCACACAGATTGGTCCTCTTATAGCTGGGCTTCATAGATTGATAGAGATGTATAGGGTGATGAAGGGTGATCCACGGGCTCAGGAAGGTCAAAGGAAGGAGTCCATTGACCATAGAGTCCAGTGTTGGGCTATGGTTGGTTAGGAAACAAGCTGAGTAGATTTGGACAGTGGGAGAGACAACCTGTAAGGTTGTGGTTAGAGAAAGGAACATTAGCAACCGAAATCCCAAGTGGAAAATAATCCTTCAGGATCTATACCTCTTAGTGAGCATTAAAAATATTAAAAATTCAAGTATCATGTTTCCTCCACAATTCAAGGAGGCTTGATGAAAGGAACAATGGACACAAATTCTCAGATCAATCACTAGACAGAGCTCTGCCAACAGCCAGTCCCTCTGTCCATCTTCGGGGCTCAGTATATACCAGGAAGAGGCTTACTGTGATAACTTCTCAGGATTTGTATACCTGAATCACTACATCAGCCTGTCAGGTTGCTTAGCTATACATATCACACACCAATAAAAATATCTTTCCTTACCATGAGTTTCTGTGACTCCACCCCTCCCAACATTTTTTTGATGTCTTCTCTCTCCTCCATACTCCCATCCCCCAAATGGCTGTCATAATCTTGATTTTAGAAACAGGCATCTTGAGGGGAAAAACCTCAAGGTTCCCATTTGTTTTCTAGCATTAAACTAGCAAAAAAATTTACTGGCAATTCGTTTAAAGAGGTGGAGCCTTATTAAAACCAAAAACAAGTGGCTCATGGGAAACCTTTTGTGCACTTAAGCATAACTCCTCATTTGTGTCAGCCAAAAGTTGTACTGACTTATATTGTCCTGTGTTTTAACCAAATGTAAGTATCACATAATCATTACCAGTTTCACAATTTTCTTCTTTTTTCCTGTTACTGAAAAGTTGAGTTTAAGGTAAAACTTCAACCTGCAAAGTGAGAAGGGCCAACTAGTCCTCTCTCAGCTGACCTGCTTATTTCATTTGGAATGAAACTCACTTTTGCTTTTAATTCTTTCTCCTTCTCTCCTCTCCCCTACTCTCACCTATTACCTGGAAATGTCATTCAGGTCAGAGTTCTCAGATGCAATGTGGGATGGTTATCTTCCAGACCAGGTGGCGAGGTATTTGAAACTGCACGGTACCGTGGCCGCAACGTTTAGACACAGGTGTGTGAAGGAGAAGCGTCTTATGACAGAATCTTGTGTTTAGGGCAGACTTCACAGAAATTTTGAGTTGCTTAGTTACAAGTGAGTTGGTTATAAAAGTAGAATGTGTGTGTGTGAGTGTGTGCTTAGTCATTCAGTCGTGTCCAATTCTTTGCGACCCCAAGGACTGTAGCCCACCAGGCTCCTCTGACCATGGGGTTCTCCAGGCAAGAATACTGGAGTGGGTTGCCATCTCCTTCTCCAGGGTATTTTCTGACCCAGGGATCGAACCCAAGTTTGCATTGTGGGGGGATTCTTTACTGTCTGCTCATGTATGTGGATATATATATATATATGTATATATATATATATATATATCCATCCCACTCATTTGCAAATGAAATCTACTGAAATCAAAGAAAACTTTATTTAAAAGTTACGCTATTACTAGCAATAATAACCATAATGCTTTATACTGCCACTGTGCTTCCACACACATTTAGTATGAGTTCTTCAGAACTGTGCGGAAGGGACTTCCCTGGTGGTCCAGTGGCTAAGACTCTATGTTCCCAAGGCAGGGGGACCTGGGTTCAATCCCTGGTCAGGGAACTAGATCGCACAATCCCCAACTAAAAAAAGATCTTGCATAACACAACTAAAAATCCCTCACCTCAGCCTCCAGGAAGATCAAAGATTCCAAGTGCCACAACTAAGACCCACTGCAGATAAATAAATATAAAAAAAGAACTGTGCAGGAGATGGTTGAACATTCATTCACTCATTCATTCAAGCCAACTGTCCTATCTTGTGAGAGGGGCAAAAGTCCAAACAGCCACTTTGAGCTGAATGGACAGAGAGTTTGAGGAATGGCTAGGTACTTACAGAGGCTGATTGCATCCTAGGACTCAGAGGTCAAGAAGCGATGTACAAGGCACTCAGGAGGCTCTCATAATTTATGCAAATGATTCACACTAGAGTGAACAGCATGAGATTTACTGAAACCTGACAGCTGGGCAGGAAGGATGCTATTTTAGAGCCAAGTCACCAGGTGGACATCACTGGGATTCATGTTTGGCAGCTTGCTGGAGCAACAGATTCTCACCTTGTCAAGGAGAAGGATTCATGCTCAACCACAAAATATCTAGGGGACTCCCCTCTCCCAATGCTAGTTGTTGTCTTCTATGTATCTGTTAATTGAGAAATCAGTCAATCAGCGTTCAGTCACTCAGTTGTATCTGACTGTTTGTGACCCTCTGGACTGTAGCCCACCAGACTCCTCTGTCCACGGAATTTTCCAGGCAAGAATACTGGAATGGGTAGCCATGTTGTCCTCCAGGGGATCTCCCTGACCCAAGGCATGAACCTGATCCAAGGATTGAACCCAAGGATTTACCCAAGGATTGAATCTTGGGTCAGGGAGAATCTCCCACATCTCCTGCATTGACAGGCAGATTCTTACCACTGCATCTTCTGGGAAGCAACTGAGAAACACATAATGATAAAAACCCACTAGGAATCACTAAAATACATTGTCTTAGTCCGTTCCAGCTGCTATAACAGAATACACAGACTGGGTGCCTTAAATCACAAGCATTTATTTCTCTTAGCTCTTGAGACTACAAGTCTGAGATCAGGGTGCCCACACGGTTGTGTTCTTAATGAAGTACTTCCTCTTAAATGTCCCGTCATCTGGCAGAGAAAGAGGGAAAAAGAACTAACTCTCTTCCTCTTTAAGGATGCTAATCCCATTATGGGGCTCCACCCTTAGACCTAAACCCCCAAAGGCCTCACCTCCAAATACCATCACCTTTGGGCTTCAACACATGGATGGGAGGAGGGGGACATAAACCTTCCATTCACAGCATGCACCTGCCCCTATTCCCTCACAAGCCCATGCCCTTGCCTGTTCTCCCAGGCCCTAACTGGAGATTGCTTCCTGCTTGTCCAATGACTATGGGCCAGCTCTGATCCTGGCAGACAGCCACCTTCTCTGACATCCAGTGGGATACGAACACACCTTCTCCAGCAAGGCCTGAACCCCTTCTTCCAAGTTGTCCTTCCATGGGTCCTCTTTCTCCTATGATGCCCTTTAAAGTTCTTTTTACATCTTTGCAGTTACTCTTCTATCATAGTTTAATAACTCTTTGTAATAAACATCCCTTGCTTTACATTACTGTGTGGTTTCTATCTCTTGGTTGAACCAACATTAACATAGGTTCTTTTGGAAAAGTAATGGCACATACATGCATGAGATAATCAATCCACAAACAATAGCTGGAATAGAAAAGAACTTCTAACTTTCTCACAACCACTATCTATAATCTTCCAGGTGTCCACAGTCAGTAGGTTGGGAGACCTTGGGCTAGAACTTCAGGTTGGCAGAAACAAAAGCAGAATCCTGGAGCTATTCAGAGAATGGCATGAATGCCCCGGGATGGGGTGCGGAAGCTTCAAGTGTTAGGGAACCATGTTGAGGTTCACGGTCAGCCTTGCCTCCTCCTCTTGATCCAGAATCTATGAACATCATAAAGATGAAATGTGTCTTGGATTGAAGAGGTGGGGGGAAGGGAACTGGGTCTGCTCTGTCAGGATGAGTTCAGGCCTTGGACTAGGATGGAGCCTGCAGGTGGGGGAGGAGAGGCAGCAGCAACCTAACAGTGAAAATCTGAGACAGGCTGGGGATAAAAGGGCAGAACTGACATCAGCCATCTGTCAAGCACCTGATTGACAGGTGAGCCTCTAAAGCAGGGGGTACCAGGCAAACTGCTGGAGAGTACTCAGTGTACAAGTGAAACAAGCATGCCTGGAAAACAGGTCCTCTGACTCCTAAATAGGATTCCTGTTTATCACACTGCTCATCCTAACAGGGCTTACTCTCAGGGGCAGAACAGAAGGTTTCCATCATTTCTGATGTTCTGGAACAGATTAAATAGTATAGAAATCATCTTTTTTCAGAAGATATTTATGGAATTTGCCTTTCAAAATATCCAGATCTGGCTTTAGGAGGATTAGAGTTAAGGAAATATTTTAAATTCCTCTTTGGTTTTCCACCTAATTGATTTGGTGAGGTTTTTTTAAAGCCATTCCCTGAGTCAATTTTGGTGATTTAAAATTCCTGAAAAAGACTATTGATTTTATCAAAATATTCAATTTATTTACTTAGTGTTGTAAAGAGTATTTAATTTCTATAAAGTGAAAATTGCTCAGTTGTATCCAACTTTTGCAGGCTGTATACCATCCATGGAATGTTCCAGGCCAGAATACTGGAGTGGGTAGCTGGTCCCCAGGGGATCTTCCCAACCCAGGTCTCTCACATTGCAGGGAAATTCTTGACCAGGGAGCCACTAGGGAAGCCCGAGAATACTGGAGTGGGTAGCCTATCCCTTCTCCAGAGAATCTTTCCAACCCAGGAATCAAACATTGTAGGCGGATTCTTTACCAGCTGGGCCACCAGGGAATCCCATTTAATTTTTAAGTATCCTCTATATCATCTGTGGTTAAAATCTAGTTCCCACACTAAATGATGTTATTGTGTTTTTCTCCTTTCCTTCCTGGTCACAGATGCCAAGGATTTGCTTATTCAGTATCTTTTCATAGAAGCACCTCTCTATTTTCCATGCCAATTCTATTGTCCATTTCTTTCTTTCTTTATTTCTCTTTTTTTTTTTTAATTTAATAGGAGAAGTGTTACAGGGAATCTCAGGTGCAGAGATATGAGTTAATCATGCTTCCTTCTATATGACTCACTTTTACAATTGTTCTGTACTGAGCTCTCTATTTCAGTTCTTTTATTTATTTTCTACTTTACTGTAACCCATACTCTCATTCCTTTCCTCTAAATAGACTTCTTCCAGTTCTCAGATCAGTATCTTTTCTAGAAAAATGTAATGTCTTTTAAAATTTATTTTAGCCTGTAATTTTGGAATTATTGATATTGCATGTTTCTATTAATTTCTTATTGCTGACATAACAAGTTATTTCAAACTCAGTGGCTTAATGGAGAAGGACATGGCAACCCACTCCAGTGTTCTTGCCTGGAGAATCCCAGGGACAGGGGAGCCTGGTGGGCTGCCGTCTATGGAGTCACAGAGTCAGACATGACTGAAGCGACTTAGCAGCAGCAGCAGCAGCAGCAGCAGCAGTGGCTGTTTTAAGCAAAATCATCATTTTACTGTCCTGGAGATGAGGAGTTCAAAGTTAACATCAACTACCACCTAAACTCCCTGGTCTAAAATCAAGGGGTTGCCAGGGTTGGGTTTTTTTTCCCAAAGGTTCTGAGAGAAGAATCTTGTTTCCTTGACTTTTTCAGTCTCTAGAGGCTAAATAGGTTCAGGACTCCTTCCTTGCTTCTCTCCAATCTCTTGCTTCCTTATCACATCTCCTATTCCTGACTGTGAGCCCACTGCCTCCCTCTGATAAGGACTCCTGTTATTGCACTGGCCCACCTGGATAATGCAGGCTACTCTCCCTCCACTAACATTACTTGATCCCATTTGCACAGATTCTGGGGATTAGAATGTGGCCATCCTCAGAGGACCATTTTTCAGCCTGCAACAGTGCTCATCTAATTCATCTCTTCTAACTGCTATGTAGTACTCACGGCATACATGCACCATCCTTCACCTATCTGTGCTCCTAGAGATGAACACTTGCTACTATTTACATCTCTTCAATAAATACACTCTAATAAGTCCCCTTAAGGATCTGTGTGAGTTTTCTCAAGGCTCTATAGAGGGACAAGGAGGGTGAAAGGAGCTGAAACAAATTACCAACCCCTACCCTCTGGAATGGTACAAGGGTCTGGAAAGGTATCAATACAAATTCCATGTAAAGACTTTAAAATCTTTTTTTTAATTTAAGTTTATTGATTTTAATTGGAGGCTAATTACTTTACAATATTGTAATGTATATGCATTATACATTACGTGTGCATTATACAATATGAGTTTTGAATGCACTGTGTCTTTGTTGCTGCGCACAGGCTTTCTCTAGTTGCAGCAAGTGGGGGGCGACTCTCTAGTTGCAGCAAGTGGGGGGCTACTCTCTAGTTGTGATGCTCGAGCTTCCCACTGCAGTGGCTTCTCTCACTGTGGAAGCTCGGGCTCTAGAGCACAGGCTCAGTAGTTGTGGCACACAGGCTTAGCCGCCCTGCGGTATGTGGGATCCTCCCAGGGATCGAACCTGTGTCCCCCACATTGGCAGGCAGATTGTTAACACTAGATCACCAGGGAAGTCCCCCATGTAAAGATTTTTGCCAATTCCACCTTGGTAGGAGATTTGAAAACAATTTTCCCTACAGGACAAAAATTTCATGCCATAGCCCTGAGTTATACCCAGAAGTGTTACTAATTGCAGTGTGCAGACAGGCCATTTCTCCATCTCCAAATAGATGGAGAGCATCTATTGCTCTCCAGCTGTAGTGCAAGGAGTTTCTTATTCCCCACATATCCCTGCTAACACTTGGTAATACCTCTGTAAGGTCAGGCCAGTCAAGATGGCTGTTCTCTTGCTCTGTTCACATCACCTGCTCCAGCAGACCCTGCTTCATTCACTTGCCTATCCAATACTCTTGGTTATAGGGCTTAATTAGTCACTGCCTTTCTGCTTGCCCCCTGCCCCAGCCACTGGTTTCCCTGGTAACTGATGAGCTAATCTGATGTCAATTCCATCTATAAAGGGAGACTCCTCCTCCCCATATATCAAAGATGGCTGTCATTTTCTGCTTGCTGTCTGCTGGTCACAGTGGGATTTCAATTCAGGACCCATTTGCTCAGGACATGGAAGATTCTCCTGTCCAATAAACTGTTGGATGTCTCTGTCGCCATCTCTGGGTTCTTTCTATGGTCATAAAGTTGGGCAACTGTAAGGCTTGCAAGCCTGCAGGGTACGGCCCAACAACCTGATTTTCTAATAATTTACTGTTTTATGGAAGTTAATGTATTCTCATTATTGTCATCAAGTTTCTATAATAATTAGTGAGGTTGACCATCTGTTATGCTTATTATCGATTCTTCTTTTTACTACTAGGAGTCTTCACTCATTTCCTTCCAGGGTATTTCATTTGTGGTGGTTGATGTTCTTGTTTTTATCCATTTTCTGGAATTCGTTGTTTTCTCAATTCATTACTTGTCAGTTATAAATACTTCAAATACCTTCTTTCAATATATTATGCATCTCAACTTTTCTATGTTGCCTTTTATTTAACAGAAATCTTTAATTTTGACATAGTCAAACTCACTAACTTTTTACCTTAGCATACAAGTACTTGCTTCTAACTCTTTAATTTTTACATTTATTTTCGTTTCTTCCTTCTTTTTATTATTTGTTTACTCTTTTTTCTCTAGAATATTGAGCTAAATGCCTACATAATTTTCATCTTTCAGTTTTTAATCAGTAAATATTAGTTAATATTCCTTTGGTGAGAGATGTTTTTGAATTTGACAAATTTTAAGTAAAATTTTCTTGTATTTTGCTTCAATCTTTAACCAAATATTTTTTCTGCTTTGAGCTATTTCCCATCCACTACTTTGCAGATGTCAGGTGCATTCCCATAGTTATATTTTATTATAACTGGATGAAAATATATCACTGGAATATTACAAAAATATATTACTGGAAATTGTAATCTTCATGTCATAAAGAGGAAAAGTAGAGTATCCACTAGCAAATGAAAAAACTTGCAAGTACAAGTCAACCCCACCCCAGTCATTTCTTCCTATTGTGATTTCACTTTCTTTTTCTAAGTTGTTAAATTTTAAAACTTGAGATAGAAGTGTTGGTTTTATTTTGTATAATAATGATTTGTGGGAACACTTAAAATCATTTGATATAGAAACAGTAAGATTAGAAAAGGAAATTGAAGGTCATTTTGTAAGTTTGCTGCTGCTGCTGCTGCTGCTAAGTCTCTTCAGTTGTGTCTGACTCTGTGCGACCCCATAAATGGCAGCCCACCAGGCTCCCCCATCCCTGGGATTCTCCAGGCAAGAACACTGGAGTGGGTTGCCATTTCCTTCTCCAATGCATGAAAGTGAAAAGTGAAAGTGAAGTCGCTCAGTCGTGTCTGACTCTTGGCGACCCCGTGGACTGCAGCCTACCACGCTCCTCCCTCCATGGGATTTTCCAGGCAAGAGTACTGGAGTGGGGTGCCATTGCCTTCTCCGTTTGTAAGCTTAATGTTATACAATTTTTTAATCATTGCAGGGAGGATAAGCTCATTTATACAGAACGCGTATTTCAGCCAATGAAGCAGATACAAACTGCAGCTTTAAGAAAACAAAAGAAATATAGATGCTGAACTATATTTTGTTCGTTTGTTCAACAAATATTAAAGGCCTATCACGTGCCACTGTTCTGAACACTGGGAATACAGCAGTTAACAGAGTGGGTAAGATCTACATTCAAGTGGAGCTTTGGAGTGAGAGATGCTGTAATAAAGAAATAAAATGGTAAATAAAGTAATTTTAGTTCAGGTATTTCCCAGGAAAAAGATAAAACGTGGTGGCCTGTGAGCCAGTAACTTACCGATAAGAAGTAGCCTTCCCTCCACACGGTGATGCACCTGGGCGGAGCCACAGCAAAGGCACACGAGCCCGGAAGGCCCTGCTCTTTATCCAGAAGGCAGCCAGACTCTGGCTCGTTAGCATGGACAGCTAGGAATGAGAGAAACTGTTCCACAGGCTTGTTCATCACAAAACTCATTACACAAACAGGACTGACTGTTACACTCTTCTGTCACAATAAGAGATGCAACAGGGAGAGATAATCTTTTCTCAGGAAGGCTAATTCTGAAAAGAGTGTTTATGGATTGTTTTGTTTGTTTTTGGAGGGCAAGGGGAAAAAAGTAGTCCAGACAGAATAGACTTCTTAGTGATGATAGCCACTTCTCAGGACTGTTGGAAGGGTAACCACAACCCAGCTCTCAATATAGGATTTCAAACATCCCCATACAGCACATTTCTTCTACCCCAAACTTTACATCCTATCAGGGGGGTTCCTTCTCAGTTCTTCCCCCTCCAATTTCCAGCCCAGCTAGCTCTAGGCTTTCACATACCTAGTCTTTCCCCAGACATCTAAAGCTCTTTTATTTCTTACCGAAACAGTGTATTCCCACCCAATCCAACATCCCTCTCAACTCCTAGGCTCACATCTAAACCTCAGCAGAAGAGGCAGCCACTTTAGATACTAAGGCCTCCCATTAGAAGGCAACGACAAGTTAGGAGAACAAAACCCTTTTCACTTTTATCTCCTATTGTGCTTTGGCATTGTATTTCCAATAACAACTGGTGTGTGTATGTGTGTGTGTGTTTCAGGTTTTAGAAGCTCTATAGCCAGCATGTGTTACAGTTACTTCATGGTACTGACAAGTGTCTGTACAAATTGTTAAACTGCTTCTGATTATATTATATTGTGGCTTTCCTTGACTGAGGGGCTTCCCTGGTTGGTCAGACAATGAAGAATCTCCCTGCAGTGCAGGAGACCTGGGTTTGATCCCTGGGTCAGAAAGATCCCCTGGAGAAGGGAATGGCAACCCACTCCAGTATTCTTGCCTGAAGAATTCCATGGACAGAGGAGCCTGGTGGGCGTATAGTCCATGAGGTCACAAAGAGTCAGACATGACTGAGTGACTAGCATACTTTCCTTAATTGACCTTACAAATTATTTAATTGCAATATGTAGTTTGTCTCATGGTGCTTCCTAATTTAAGACAATTAGTCTGAAGATAAGATGGAAGAGAAGACCATATTTACCATAGCATCTTAAAAGTAAAATACTTAGGAAAAAAATTTTTTAATGTGCAACTTGATGTGAAAAACTTTAAAGCCCTTCTGAAGACCTAACAATAGACTTTGAAGGCGTTTAAATCATACTGCCCCCAACTATGCCACTCTAACATAAGAATTATTTTGAGCTAAAGGCAGTTGAAAAGAAGCAAACACATACAAACTTTCTTGCTCTTCCTTCCTCTATTAAGAAGGAGAGATTAATTTTTAATCAGTCAGTTAGTTTAGTTGCTCAGTCATGTCTCTTTGTGACCCCATGGACTGCAGCATGCCAGGCTTCCCTGTCCACCATCAACTCTCAGAGCGTGTTCAAACTCATGTCCATCGAGTCGGTGTTGCCATCCAACCATCTCATCCTCTGTCATTCCCTTCTCCTTCCTTCAATTTTCCCCAGCATCAAGGTCTTTTTTAATGAGTCAGTTCTTCGCATCAGGTGGCCAAAGTATTAGAGTTTCAGCTTCAGCATCTTATCAGCCCAGAGAAATCTACATAACAAACCTTACTGACTAGTCCTTATCTTCAATTAGTTTCACCTACCCAGTTTACCATCCCTTAGAAGCCTAAGCCCCTTCTCCTTTGCTTTGTCACTTCTTAGCAAATTTATTGTTCTTGAAATGGCAACTCACTCCAGTATTCTTGCCTGGAAAAACCCCATGGATGGAGGAGCCTGGTAGGCTACAGTCCATGGGGTCGAAAAGAGTCAGACACGACTGAGTGACTTCATTTTGCTAAGATGCTACATAAGCCCCAGTTCTAACCACCCCTTGGACTTATTCATCACTGAAGTTTCTCCTGTGATTAGCTCAGCATTTGATAATAAATTGTTTTCTCTCATTATTTGTTTGTTATTCTAATTTGCAGGGCTCCCTCTGAAGAACCTACACGTTAGAGGGGAAGTTTTCCTCCCCTAAAACTTCAATGTATATAAAGACCTAATCTTACAGATCATGGATAGAAAGACTCAATAATGAAAAGATGTCAGTTGTCCCAACATTAACTTCTAAATATGGCATTATCCACTTAAAATAACACCATAAAGTTCATGTGGAAAAATATTTAAATAGCTAGAAAAACTAAAAGAAAAAAAGGAATATGGAAGATTCATTTTACCAGATATTAAAACATACCACAGAATCTTAATAACTACATATCTGGTGTATAAATAGAAAGACCTGTGGATTAGAAGAAAATTTCAAAAATTTTCAGTGCAAACACATTCGGTAATATAGTATATGATACAGATAACATTTATATCAATAAAGATGGGTCTTTAACAGAACAACTGATTTTCCACATAAAAAAAAGATAAAATTAGATCTGTACCTCACATTATACATAAGGATAAACCTTCAATTATAGCAGGTATTTAAAAACAAAAGTTTTTAAAAATTGCAAAAGGTAATATAAGTGAATTCCTTGCTAACCCTGAAGGAGGCAAGTCCCTTACATGACTGAAAATCCAAGTCATAAAATTAAAGATAAATTACATATGTATTTTTAAATCCATTAACATAGCAAATATGCCATAAGCAAGGTAAATGACAAAATGATAAACTGGAGAAAAATTGCAAATCATATAAAAATACCACTTTCCTGAATAGATGATAAATTCCTAAGGCACTCCCAGAAATAAAGAAGACTAGGAAGAACCCAATAGAAAAACAGGTAGTCTATGCCATACCACCCTGGATGCACCAATCTCATCCAATGAAAAAGCAGGCAAAGCACATAAAAGATATTTCGTAGAAAAAGAAATATTCATAGCTAAATGGGTTACAAATTTATATAAGAAACACAGATAAAATGGCATTCCTTTACCATGAAGGGGGAAATGATGCAGGGCTGTGCAGGAGAATCTGGTGATATCTGCCTAAATTATGGGTTCAGTGGCCCTTGGATCTGGCAATCCCACATCCAGGCTTTTTTCCAACAGTTACATCTGCACACATAGTAAGTGAAACTGTACAAGACTATTTATTATGACAGGGTTTGGATGGGACCCAAATAAAACATGACATATTCACAAAATTAATCCTATGCAGCTGTGAAAAAAAAACAAAATGAGCGCCTCTTCTGTATCAATGTACAGAGGTGATCAGGCTGTCTGGTTAAGCAGAGAAAGCAATGTGCAAAGCTCAATACAATGTGGGCTGCATTTTTGTGTAATAAAATGAGGAGGGTGGGAACAGTATGTTCTGTCCTTATCTGTCAGCATCTGCAAAAAGAAATATTGGAGTGATAAATAAGTCAACACACCAAAAGTAGTACAAAAAGTAGGAAGTGAGAGAGGACAGGATGGATGGGAAGGGACAAGTGTGAAGTGGACTTCTGCCTGTGTACCTTTTATATCATTTTGATTTTGAACTGTTAATGTATTACTAACTTGGAAAAAATACAGTGTTCTTTGAAATAAGAAGTTATTTTCATTTCAAATGAGACAACATGGTCTTGAACTCAAACAAGACAGTTTTTTAGTTTCCATATTTTACAACATGACTCCTCAGCTGTTTTCTCTTTATGGTACAAGTCATGGTGGATATTTACATCTAACCTCAAAATACCTTCCTCCTTGCACACTCACACCCTTGCACTTATCCCCATGAGTCCCTCTTCCCACCCACCATGTCCTCACTGAGTGAATGAGGGCCTTCACCTCCAAGCCTCAGACACCAGCTGTGTTCACTCCTTCATCAGATTTGTGTACCATCTGCAGAAAGCTGAATCCAAAGCATTAAAGGCCATCATCCCACATACGTCCAGAATATAATTTAAGACAGAAAAGAAAGCTGCTGTGAAACTAAAATACTTTGATAATGACAATAAAATTGTGAAGTGAGGGTTGTCCTTGATTGGCTTCTATCCCCCTTTCTAAGGACCACCTTCCACATTGTGCTGAACTCTTCCCTGGGATGCTGAGTTCCCACCTGATACCCAGCACCTTCCCACGATTAGTAAGAGGAGCTCTGATGTGTTGGGGACACATAAGGTAGCTATTATTTATCATGTATTCATTTATTCTCTCCCTGCCTATTCCAGCTAGTGCTTTAGAAAGCTGGCAGGATTATTTTCTGGGTTTTCGTTTTTGTTTTTTTTCCAATGGAAATAGAACCCAGAGAACTAAATAAATTCCCAGTATCCCAAGAACTGCAAGTAGCAAAATCAGGATAGGAGTCCAGGTTCATCTCATGCCTAAACTTGCTTCTCTTGCTTGACCCATGTACACACTATCCCCGTATTTTCCTCATGGAGCAAGTAAGGTCCCTCCCTCTCTCCCTCCCCCTCCCTCCCCTTCCCTCTCCCTCCTGCCTATGCAATATTCCTAGGGAGCTATTAAATGTGCTCTACTCATGAGGGCTAATAAAGTTGTAATAACGGCCTGTCATACATAAGAGGTAAGGTTCGTTGAACACTTACTGTGTGATAGCCACTAAGCAAAATGTTTTATTTATACAATACTATCCTTACTAGATTTTTAAGAAGTAGACATTACTATTACTTTCATTTTATGAATGAAGACATTTAGGCTTAGAGGGCAGAGTATTCCCAAGTTATGGTTAAGAAAAGGTAGAGCTTGGATGGGACCAGGCAGCAAATTGTGACCCTGGTCCTTGACCATCACAAAAGTCTGCATCCCCCATTCATCTCTCCAAAGACACCTATAGCTGAAGACAACAGTCTTGGAAAGCACAGGTATAATCACAAGAAATAAATCTGAATTAGTGAGCTCCTAATCTCTAGCTGGGAGATATTTGGTGCTTGAAGGACCTTTCTTAAGGACTTTCCCAGGTCTTTCAAATATTCATATTTCCCCTGTAGGCTAGTCTTGGCTGCCCTGAAATCAACCCAGGTTGAGTTTTTATAGTGAATCTAAAGAAAATTATTTTCCTCCTTTAGATCTCATGGGATTCATGGTATATGCCTCCAAAGAAACCATATCCACAGCTCAACAACTTGTATCCCTACAGTATCTGGTCAGTCGGCAGCTTCCAGGGCCATTTAATCTAATTTTTCAGCAACAAACCTCTTTTGTTCCAGCTCTTTCTACGTGCTAGGAATGCATTCTCAGGCAAGCATTTTCTCAAGAATGTTCAGGAGACTTTAAGTCCATAAGATGCTTTGGTCCCTTCCCAAAGCGTGAGTTAAATCATTTGGGGAAAAGCTTTCAATGGACGGGCACCACACATGCCTTTTTTTCTCAATGGAACTTAACCACAATTGCCTCACACACAAAAAGGAAGGCGTGGTAGGAGAATCCTTTATGTCCTCTATTTCTCTTCCTCCATTTCAAACTAGACTTGGTCTCCACCATCAAAAGGACAGAGGGATCACACTGAAATGCAAAGAGAAACAAAAACATTCATTCTCTGCTGTTGTGATTCAATCGGCCCAGCTATAAACATATTGTTAAAGGTAGTTCAGTTCAGTTCAGTTCAGTTCAGTTTAGTCGCTCAGTCGTGTCCGACTCTTTGCCACCCCATGAATCGCAGCACGCCAGGCCTCCCTGTCCATCACCAACACCCGGAGTTCACTCAAACTCACATCCATCGAGTCAGTGATGCCATCCAGCCATCTCATCCTCTGTCGTCTCCTTCTCCCCCTGCCCCCAATCCCTCCCAGCATCAGAGTCTTTTCCAATGAGTCAACTCTTTGCATGAGGTGGCCAAAGTATTGGAGTTTCAGCTTTAGCGTCATCCCCTCCAAAGAAACCCCAGGGCTGATCTCCTTCAGAATGGACTGATTGGATCTCCTTGCAGTCCAAGGGACTCTCAAGAGTCTTCTCCAACACCGCAGTTCAAAAGCATCAATTCTTCGGCGCTCAGCCTTCTTCACAGTCCAACTCTCACATGCATACATGACCACAGGAAAAACCATAGCCTTGACTAGACGGACCTTAGTTGGCAAAGTAATGTCTCTGCTTTTGAATATACTATCTAGGTTGGTCATCACTTTTCTTCCAAGGAGTAAGCGTCTTTTAATTTCATGGCTGCAGTCACCATCTGCAGTGATTTTGGAGCCCCCCAAAAATAAAGTCTGACACTGTTTCCACTGTTTCCCCATCTATTTCCCATGAAGTGATGGGACCGGATGCCATGATCTTCATTTTCTGAATGTTGAGCTTTAGGCCAACTTTTTCACTCTCCACTTTCACTTTCAACAAGAGGCTTTTTAGTTCCTCTTCACTTTCTGCCATAAGGGTGGTGTTATCTGCATATCTGAGGTGATTGATATTTCTCCCGGCAATCTTGATTCCAGCTTGTGTTTCTTCCAGTCCAGCGTTTCTCATGATGTACTCTGCATAGAAGTCAAATAAGCAGGGTGACAATATACAGCCTTGACGTACTCCTTTTCCTATTTGGAACCAGTCTGTTGTTCCATGTCCAGTTCTAACTGTTGCTTCCTGACCTGCATACAGATTTCTCAAGAGGCAGGTCGGGTGGTCTGGTATTCCCATCTCTTTCAGAATTTTCCACAGTTTATTGTGATCCACACAGTCAAAGGCTTTGGCATAGTCAATAAAGCAGTAATAGATGTTTTTCTGGAACTCTCTTGCTTTTTCCATGATCCAGCGGATGTTGGCAATTTGATCTCTGGTTCCTCTGCCTTTTTTAAATCCAGCTTGAACATCAGGAAGTTCACGGTTCACGTATTGCTGAAGCCTGGCTTGGAGAATTTTGAGCATTACTTTACTGGCATGTGAGATGAGTGCAATTGTGCGGTAGTTTGAGCATTCTTTGGCATTGCCTTTCTTTGGGATTGGAATGAAAACTGAGCTTTTCCAGTCCTGTGGCCACTGCTGAGTTTTCCAAATCTGCTGGCATCTTGAGTGCAGCACTTTCACAGCATCATCTTTCAGGATTTGAAATAGCTCAACTGGAATTCCATCACCTCCACTAGCTTTGTTTGTAGCAATGCTTTCCAAGGCCCACTTGACTTCATGTTCCAGGATGTCTGGCTCTAGATGAGTGATCACCCCATCATGATTATCTGGGTCGTGAAGATCTTTTTTGTACAGTTCTTCTGTGTATTCTTAACACTTCTTCTTAATATCTTCTGCTTCTGTTAGGTCCATACCATTTCTGTCCTTTATCGAGTCCATCTTTGCATGAAATGTTCCCTTGGTATCTCTAATTTTCTTGAAGAGATCTCTAGTCTTTCCCATTCTGTTGTTTTCCTCTATTTCTTTGCATTGATCTCTGAAGAAGGCTTTCTTATCTCTTCTTGCTATTCTCTGGAACTCTGCATTCAGATGCTTATATGTTTCCTTTTCTCCTTTGTTTTTTGCCTCTCTTCTTTTCACAGCTATTTGTAAGGCCTCCCCAGACAGCCATTTTGCTTTTTTGCATTTCTTTTCCATGGGGATGGTCTTGATCCCTGTCTCCTGTACAATGTCACGAACCTCATTCCATAGTTCATCAGGCACTCTATCTATCAGATCTAGGCCCTTAAATCTATTTCTCACTTCCACTGTATAATCATAAGGGATTTGATTTAGGTCATACCTGAATGGTCTAGTGGTTTTCCCTACTTTCTTCAATTTGAGTCTGAATTTGGTAATAAGGTGTTCATGATCTGAGCCACAGTCAGCTCCTGGTCTTGTTTTTGCTGACTGTATAGAGCTTCTCCATCTTTGGTTGCAAAGAATATAATCAATCTGATTTCAGTGTTGACCATCAGGTAGTCACCCTCCTTATAAGCAACTACTGTTATTTGAAGGGTCATTTTGACTGTATACTATTTTTACCTTTTCCCTGAGCTACCAGGGAAGCCCTTACCTTTTTGAAGTTTCTTTATTTGATTTGATTTTTTGGCTGTGGCATGCAGGATCTTAGTTCCCTAACTAGGGATCAAACCAGTGCCCCGTTGCAGTGGAATCAAGAGTCTTAACCACTGGACCACCAGGGAAGTCTCTCAAGTCTCTTTAGAACAATCCATTCTCCTATACAGTTTTATTGTTTATATAATACCTACTTGTTTACGTATCATCTATGGCTGCTTTCATGCATAGAGTTGAGTAATTGGAACAGACACCATAGGCTCAACAACACATGGCTCACAAAGTCAGAGATATTTCCTCTCCGGCCCTTCACCCAGAAAAGTTGGGCAATCCCTGCTTTGGAACGTCACCCTCTTCAAGACATAACCCTTAGTGGTTAAGGGTTTTATACTGGAGTCAAAGCAAGAATTCCAATGAGAATTCAGTGCCACAGCTTTGTTGGCTGTGCTCCAAGCCAGGTTTCTTAACTTCTTCTAAATGTCAGCTTTTTCATCTCTAGAACAATATCTACAAGGACAACACAGGCTCGTGGGGTTGGGAGGATTCTGTGAACTACCCACCACATGTAAAGCACAAACTATAATACTTGGGGCTTCAAAGATGGCATAATGGTAAAGAATCTGCCTGTCAAGCTGGAAACATGGGTTTGATCCCTGGGTTGGGAAGATCCCCTGGAGAAGGAAATGACAACTCACTTTAGTATTCTTGCCTAGGAAATCCCATGGACAGAGGAGCTGGGCATGCCACAGTCCATGGGGTCATAAAGAGTCGGATACGACTTAGTGACTAATCACAATGATTAGTAATACCAAGAATTTTTTCACGTGCTTGTTGGCTATTTGGCTATAGTATTTGAAGCAAGTCCTCAAGAAGAATATGCTATTATTATCAATATTATGATGGAGATGATGATTGACATTTTGGCTAAGATTTATAGGCCTGCAAGCATAATTGGAGAAGGCAATGGCCACCCACTCCAGTACTCTTGCCTGGAGAATCCCATGGATGGAGGAGCCTGGTGGGCTGCAGTCCATGGGGTCGCTGAGGGTCGGACACAACTGAGCGACTTCACTTTCACTTTTCACTTTCCTGCATTGGAGAAGGAAATGGCAACCCACTCCAGTGTTCTTGCCTGGAGAATCCCAGGGATGGCGGACCCTGGTGGGCTGCCATCTATGGGGTCGCACAGAGTCGGACACGACTGAAGCAACTTAGCAGCAGCAGGAGCAAGCATAATTAATAATCTTTTTAGGGGTAGAAACCATAAATGATAATGAGATCTCCTTGCCATAGAAAGGAGTCTGTTACAATTATAACTGGTTTATCATTTCTTAAAGTCCTATGACTAGAGACTGGCTTGTCAGTGCTCCCTGGGGACCCTCCGGAGACATCAGGCAGGCGTGAGTGTGAAGAGCCTGTCTTCCTCCAGTCCCTGCCTTCCTCCTCCTTCCTCACCTCCCTTTCATCTCTCGCCTCTCACTCTTTTTCCCTCTGTGGTCTGGCTCTGCCTGTGAACTGCTTAATGTTTCAAGTAGTGTTTCTTCCCCCCTCATTTCCAGCAAACTGTACTTGTCCTGCCACTCAGTGAGTTGGGGATCCAACTCCTGGCTCCTTGAAAGCCAGTTGATGTGGTAGATGAGCTAGTCTTGCTAACATATGAGTGTCTGAGGTTACCTCTTAGCACTCCAATAAGGTCTTTTGGACCTGTAATGCCTTACCCAAAGCAACCATTCTAATCAGTCTGGTAACTGCAGGCACTGGGGCAGCCAGCTTAGGAAGAGTTGTTAGGGCCAGAGATCATTTGGCACTCTTCCAACTCACAGTATATAACTGTCTATAAATAAAATGCACGCTAAGTCGTTTCAGTTGTGTCCAACCAACTCTTTGCAACCCTGTGAACCAGAGCCCATCAGGCTCCTCTGTGCTTAGGATTCTCCAGGCAGGAATACCGGTGTGGGTTGTTATGTTCTCCTCCAAGGGATCTTTCCAACCCAGGGATCAAACCCACACCTCATAGCTCTCCTGCACTGGCAAGCAGATACTTTACCATTAGCACCACCTGGGACGCCCTCACCAGGGAGCAGACCCATGCCCCCTGCATTGGAAGGGCAGAGTCTTAACCACTGAACTACCAGGGAATTCTAAATAAAATGCTGCTGCTGCTGCTAAGTCGCTTCAGTTGTGTCTGACTCTGTGCGACCCCTGGCAGCCCACGAGGCTCCTCTGTCCCTGGATTCTCCAGGCAAGAACACTGGAGTGGGTTGCCATTTCCTTCTCCAATGCATGAAAGTGAAAATGAAAGGGAAGTCGCTCAGTCGTGTCTGACTCTTAGCGTCCCCATGGACTCTAGCCTACCAGGCTCCTCTGTCCATGGGATTTTCCAGGCAAGAGTACTGGACTAAGGTGCCATTGCCTTCTCCACTAAATAAAATGAGTCTAGGATAATTGATAAAGGAATACTTGGGCATTTGTTCTGGTTAGCACAGGTAGGGAAGAGATCTGGAAACAAACAGCCTCTTACAGGTGCTAATGACACTTCATCAAGCCGCCTGAGTTGGATTGCTAGCTTCATCATTACTTCACCCAGCTTTTCTCCCCAGCATCATGTCCCATCCTGAGGATGTAGGCCCTGCAAGAGACCCAGGATCTGGGATGAGAAATGCGGACAGCTTCTTGCTGCAATCAACTCTTGGTGCTCTGGCCATAAGAACACCCAATCCAAGCTGGCTTTTCTTCCAGGAATTTGAACTTTGGTTATAATCCCAGGAATGAACATTCCAGAGACAAGGAAACCAAAACTCAGATTAGCTGCTCAAGTTCCCACAGTAGATAAAATGGTGAGTCTTAAATTCAAATCTCTTAGACTCTAAAGGTGGCTCAGTGGTAAAGAATCTAGTTGTCAAAGCAAGAAACACGAGTTCGATCCCTGTGTCAGGAAGATCTCCTGAAGAAGGAAATGGCAACCTACTCCAGTATTCTTGTCTGGGAAATCTCATGGACAAAGGAGCCTGGCAGGCTAGAGTACATGGGGTCGTAAGAGTCAGACAGGACTCAGCGACAAAAAACAAAACAAGACTCCAAGGCCCTTTATCTGACTGCTATACACACTACCTCTTGGAAAAAAAAGATGGTTTTAACCACCAGTGATAAGTAATCAGGCTCTTTCACCACCTCAAAAACTAAATTTAATAACACGGGCCTTTCTTTAAATGTTTATAATATAGGGACCAAAATATTGGCCATGTTCACCCAGTAAATTCAACATCTTATTATAAAAATCTTACCCAATTATTACAGCATGCACTGCTATAGAATGAACAAGAGAATACACACTGCTGCCTGTGCTGCATCAGAAGACTCTATAAGTTAAGTTTTCCATGTCTTTCCATAAGTTAAGTTTTTCATGCACTTGTGCTAGATAGAGACCTCCTTTGTCCCTGGAGCTTCCAGGCTCTGAAAGCATAGCCTGGGCCATATTTTCTTTTCTTTTCTTCTGTCCTACAACTGAGCAAGTCAACTGTTTCTATTCAGTTGTTAACAATTCCTGTTATGTTTCTTTGTTTAATAGGAAGGAAAGACTGACCTAGAGTGTTTAGAATTAGAGTTCTGATGAATCTGATGATGAATGCCAAATGATATGGCACTTGCTCTCCATTGGATAGGTTTTAAAAAGTCATGTGACAATTCATTCATAAAAGCCTATTATTTACAATATGTAAGAAATGATATCCTTTGCCACGTTTAAGCTTACGATGACAAATTTCAGAATGTCAAGTTGAAGATACACGTGGCAGTACTTACTTTCTCAAGTAACTTTAAGGTATCAAAGTAAAGAAGTCTGAAGATCAATGGATATCTGTGTTAACCCCCAGTACAGGGCCAGGGAGTGGAGAGGAGTAGTCAGAGGACAGGCTGGAAGTGGTGACTGGAAGTCTTGAAGGGCTAGGAGCGCCCACCACGGTGGCCACTTCCCTGAGGGGGACCAGGGCTCAAAGACAGGAGAGAGCCTGGCATATTTGGATATGACTGTCATGTAGCTTCAACACAGGCAAGTGGCTTTATAAAAAACGAGACTATGAAGGATGGTGGAGGTTCCCTGAAGGAGAAAACAAACTACGCTGAAGATACCTCCTTATGGATTTCCTTCTTTATGATTCTGGGCTTAGGGTGATGGTTGAAATGGACTTGGATCCAGTGAACCTGGGTTGCATCCCTTCTCCCCCTCCTCTTATCTGTGAGAAGTTGAACAAATGATCCTCTAGGTCTTTACTTCAGTATCTGTAAAGAGAAGAAAACTAAGAGTACTTATTCACAGAGCTGCTTTTAAAATTAAGTAAGATAACCCATATGAAGCACTTGGTACAACGTCTGCTATATAATAAGCACTAATAAATATTGGCTACTTATATGATTTCCAATACTATACTGATCCAATCATTCTCCTGCTTAAAATCCTTGACTTGTTTCCTTTTGCCTTCAGTAAGCCCAAACCGTCTAAGATTATCTGAAGCTTCCCCCTTCCAGTGTTTTAGTGGCAACTCCTATCCAGGCTACTTCCTAGACCTGGAGTGAGAGAAGTAATATCACGGTAAAGAAGTATCACCATGAGTAAGTTCAAATGCCACAGGTAATGTGGCACTAAAGGGCCTGGTGACCCCCCGTAAGTCCAGGAAAGCCAGGGGACCTCTCCCTGTATCCAGCTCTGTCCCCACCACCTGTCTGCTGTCCTAGCTCATGCATCTACAGTATGGTTAGTGCCTTGGGGTGTCAGATATTTGATGAACTTGTATTAAAATGATGCCGAGAAAAGGCAACACCCTCCAATTCTGAAATGACAAGCCTCTGTGGAGGGATGCTCAGCACAGTGAAATAGAGAGAGGGAAGTTACCCAGCAATTTTGAAATATGTGGTTGGAATTGCCCCAATCAAAATATTTTTTAGTTCCTTTTTATCACTTTTTTCTGTTTTATTTTATTCTGTTTGAGGGAGAAGTTTCTCAGATGGGAGTGGGAGGCGTGGGAGGGAAGCCACCAATGTTAGTCCTATCCCAGTCTTCAGCACTCCTTCCCCATGTCTCATCTCTACTGGCAGAGGGGAGACTAACAGCTTTGCCTCACTGGTGACTGGAAGCCCTGGAAGTATTTGCAACATCCTGATTCTGATCACAGCTCTGTGCGTATATGCTCAGACACAGGGCTCGCTGACTCTGTGTGCGTGTGTGTGGAGGGGTTTCAGGAGAAAGAGGGCAGGACTCCCTATTTCTGCCCCCAAAACTTCATATCTCACTCATAACACCAAAAACGACAGAGGACACATTTCAGATATATCTAAAGGAATGACCATCTGATTAAATGAGACTATCTAGGAAAATTTCCATATCTCTGGCTTTCATGAATAAGTGGATAGCTATACCATCACTGAGACAGGAGTTATGAGTCCAGTGTTTTACCTTATAAACTTGAGGTCCCCATGAAATGGTTAAATGGAGATGATCAGAAGGCAGTTAGATACACAGTCTGAAGAACAAAGGGCGATCAGCATGGGAGGTGCAGATAAGGTTGCAGTTAAAGCTGCAGGTGTGCTTGCCCAGGTGAAATAAACATTGCTAAGAAGGGAACCTTGACCTGGAGTCTGTCCTACAGAGTGAAGTAAGTCAGAAAAAGAAAAACAACTATTGTATATTAACGCCAGACATCCTGGAGCGTGGAGTCGAGTGGACCTTAGGAAGCCGGCACAGCGTGGCTCATAGCTTCACTGAGTTACACAAGCCCCTTCTCCACAAGGCTGTGATCCCTGAAGGGAATCTAGAAAAATGGTACAGCTGAACCTATTTGCAGGGCAGGAATGGAAACACAGACATAGAGAACAGACATGCAGACACAGTGGGGAGAGGGGAGGGGAGGGGAGGACGAATTGGGAGACTAGCATTGGCATATATGCACTAGCATGTGCGAAATAGCTAGTGAGAACTTGCTGAACAGTATAGGGAGCTCAGCTCTGCTCTGTGACAACCTAGAGGGGTGGCGTTGGGAGGGGGACTCAAGAGGGAGGGGATCTATGTACACATATGGCTGATTCACCTTGTTGCGCAGCAGTAACTAACACGACTTTCTAAAGCAACTATACTCCAATCTAAAAAAATGAAAGGAACCAACCGACCCCCAAGAAATTGCATCATTTAAAGATATGAAGCCACGAAACAGCTGACAGAGGGTTAGAATGAAAGCCAGGGAGAATAATTCCCCTAGCAACTAATAGAAGAGTGGTTTTTTAAAAGGAGGACATGGTTAGCTGAGTCACATGTGAAAAAAGTCACAGACAGGACCCATTCATTCATTCACCGATTCATTGTTTCAACAAATATTGACTGCCTGATCTGTGCCATGGATGTCTAGATGCTGGGGACAGCAGTAACTATGAAACAATCTTGCTTTCAGGTAACTTAAAGTATTGAGTAAGACAGAAAAGAAAATAGACAATTATATAAACAAATATAAAGAAGTAATGGTGTCAGGAGGTGACATGGGTGCATCTGGACATCACTTTCAGTGGAGAGACAAGGGCAGATACAATCTTGTGCAGATGTGGCATTCAAGGGACTTGGTTCTCAGCTAATAAGAGACCTGGGATGATAGCTACAGATGGACAGCAAGGGGAGGAGTGGTATTTTTGAAGACAGAAAGAATTTGGATTTATTCAATGCAAGGAGAGATCAGAACTAAAAAGGGATTCACTGATCTGCATGTTGTCTGGGGAGAGTGAGGAGGACGAGAGAAGGGTTTGGGGGGGACTGAGATCCAGGGTCAGGTGGACAAAGCAAACCTGTAGATAAAAAAAAAAATCCTGCCTTTCACAGGAGATAGCTATCAAGAAGAGGACAGATGAATGGAGAGATAGAAGGATGCAAGGAGGGAGGGAGGGAGCATGGGTGGAGAGATAGAGAGATGGATGGAGGGTTGGATGCAGAAATGATAGAGGGATGGAGGAGGGATGGAGGAGGGATTGAGGGGGAGGAGTGCAGATAAGCTTTGGAGCCAGAATGATAGATTTTCAAGTCCTAGCAATGATCAGGTAGAATTATTAATCTCATCATTCACTCCTCTCATATTCAAACAAAAATAGTGAGTAAAAGGATTTACTTCAGTGAGCAACCTCAAAGGCCTTTCAAAGAATCTGGTAGACTTTGCTGGAAATACATTAATCAGCAGGCTGATACATGGGAACTGGGTTTGTGGGGCTCTGCTGGGAAGTGCTTGCAGCCTGGGCCACAGTCTTCGGAGGAGGGGGTGCGCTTTCTCATATCAGCAAGCGTGAGGCACAAAGGTCACCAGGCCTGAGGAAGCAGTACATCCATTTCCTCCCCACAGCTTCCTCTGTGACACTACGCTCAGCCTCTGCCCTGGCTGTTTCATCGAAACCTGGCTCTTGAAGGTCACCAATGACATCTTTATTGCTAATTCAAATGGCCTTTTCTTTTACCCCATTCTCATCATCCCCCCGGAGTCTATTGTTTATCAAAGTCCTCTCAGGGACAGCTGACACAGTTGACCTCTTTTTGAAACTCTCTCCAGCCTACATGACGCTGCATTACTGTGATTTCCCTCCTCTGTGTGAGTAAAGGGTAATCCCAAGGGGACGGAAAAAGAGAGTTCACAGTAGAATTCAGTGAAGGATGGAGTTGTGCTAGTTTTACAGACAGAGTGCTTACAATGGCCACCAGGCCCAGCAAAATCTGCCCTCCCCTCCTGCTAATCTCCACTCACCTGCTGCCTCCACCCCAGCCACCTCTTCCTGCCGTCCTGGAAACATACCAGGCACACCAACCATCACTCTCTCCTGGTATCCTCCTGGCTAGAATTTTCACTTCTGCTTCCAAAGGTGAGAAAAATAATGGGATGGATAAAACTCCAAATATATGTTAAATATAGTAAGTAAATATCCTATGAGACATGTCAAAGGTAGACATAATGGGTGAAATATATGATTTTACAAGCATGGAATAAACAAGAGTGTTGTTTCTAGAAAGAAAATGATGGAAGGACCAAATAGGAAAGTCCTGATCATGCCATCTCCAGGTGGACAGCTATGCTCATCTCAAATTGGCCATCTCTTGGGGATATATATTATGATCCCCAGCCTGACTCCACATGTGTTCCACCCAAGAGAACTAGGAAAAGCTCATGGCTGCACAACAGGCTCATACATGGACCACAGCTATAGGCAAGAGTGGTTGGCCTCGATTCCCTCTGATAGAGCAAGTGCGTTGTTGGTCCCCAGACATCTTCTCTCTGTTGAGCTACAGGTTAAGTTCAAATCTGGTCCTATAACTTTACTCAGTGAGAAGGCTGGTACGTGTGTGTGTGTGTGACACAGAGAGAGAGAATATATTAACATTGCACAACCTGGGATTCATCTAATGCACCATCTACCTGCTTACACAGCATCCTAAGTATGTCAACCTACACCAGCTCTTTCCTCTCTTCCCTCTTGCTACTCTCCATGCGTTATATGTTCAGTTGATTCAACGATCTGTATGATTTGAGCCTCTTTGACCTGTGAGCCTTTCTGTTCCATAACAGAAGAGCTTGCCTGGTACTTGAATGCTCCTACGACATCACAGCCATTTCCCACAACAATCTCTTTCAAGTCTTTCTCCAGGCAAGAATATGGAAGTGGGTTGCCATTTCCTTCTCCAGGGGATCTTCCCAACCCAGGGATCAAACCTGGGTCTCCCACATTGCAGACAGATTCTTTACCGTCTGAGCCACCAGGGAATCCCCTTTGCCAGACTCCTAATTCCACTCTACTATTTTTTCCCTTCATAGATATCATTTTCAAATGCATATAATTTACTTATTCTGTTCATTGCTGCCTGTCTCTGCCATTAGCATATAAATCCTCTTGCTCCCTGTCTGTTACATAGTGATGGTTCACATTCATAACACAGTGCCTAGAACATAGTGAAAATATCCATTGCTATGTGAGTGGTCATAAACCAGGCAAAAGTAAAGGAAGTGGCATCATTGCTGGGGTACCCAGGTTCACATTCAAGTTTACAAAGATGTGAAAGTCCACATCAACTCCAGCACTGAACAACGGTGGGAGGTTAATGGTGCACAGCTCTGGGAGAAGGCAACACAACGAGGGGTGATGGCAATGGGGAAGACAGGAAGGAGAAAGCACACTCTAATGATAGTCTTTGGGTCTATGGAAAGAGGCTGAATGGAGGATCGGACCATTAGAAGAAATAGTCAACTTTAATTGGTTTTATCAGGTTAAATTTTGAGAAAACCCTTTTCTAAATTTAGGTGCACATTCCACTGCTTTTAGGGGTTAAGCAGATAGTGAAGTAAAGCAAGGGTAATAGAGTGTGGTGTGGATTTTGCAGAACTGGGGAGCCCAGAGCCCATTAAAAACAGCAAGCCTTCCTTGGTTTCAGCCAAGAATTGAGACAGGAATGTAGAATCAATATCACCACATGCAGGAATGTTAGAAATCTCATCTTTTCCCAAATTTCTCAATTTTCACAGCTCTGAGCTTAACAAAATCTGTTATTTTGGCCTTTAGTTTATTATTTCTGGATTATATTCAAGGCCCTCTGATACTGTTGCCAGCCGCCCTTTCCAACCTGTATCATCTCTCTTACTCAGCATGAATCTTCCACTCCGTTTAGCCATCGGTACCCTATGCTCTCAACACCCTTTCACAGTCTCACTGCTCTCAGAAGATCACTCTCTCATAGAATGGAACCTACCCCTGCCCATCTCTCTAATCCATCTCTCTAATCCGTCTCTCTCATGTTCTACTCTTTCATGACATACAGATTAACACTCAACACATTCTAACCATTTCTCAGATCACTCTCTTCTATAGCCGTGTGTCCTGAAGTTTTTATGGCTTTTGGCACAGATCATCTACCACCTTATGACATGAGACATCTTTCCTGTGTATATATACATTTTTCCCCCAACTAGACGGTAAGCTCCTCAAGGGTTAGTGTCTGGGACAAGAGTACACACAGTCCTTGGTGTTAGAAAGACTGGTCTTCGTCACCTACCATTAATGTGACATAGAGCTAGTCACTGAACTTTTTCTCCATCTCAGTTTCAGCTATAAAGTGCAAATAATATTTCTTGATAGAGAACTTGCAGAGCTTAAAGGAAATGAATAGGAAACAGATGTTTGCAAAGGATAGAAAAAGTGTCTGGCATATTGAAAGTATTCACCAGCATTCTTTTCATTTCTGTAAAACTTATTTTGCTGTTTTGTATGCCCCACAGTGCCTGGTATATGTCTTATGCAACAGAGTAGTCATAATAAGTATTTGCTGATTTGTCTCATCTAGAGAACACTATCCTGACTCTAACAAAGGCATTTTTGCCCAATTTCAAATTTGGAAAACTCTAACAGAGATTTGAAAAACACACATTTCTCTGATGATTCAATATGAATTTTGCCCTTGAACAGGACAGCGAGACAAAGGATTTCCTTCATTTTTGTGATTAGAGTTTATCTTAAGCCCGTGGCCCTCAAATGGGGAGGTGAAGACAGATTTTCTCCCCCAGGACAACCATTGGCAATATTTGGAGACATTTGGGATGTCACAGCTTGGGGTGGGGGTGTTCTAGGCATCTAGTAGTACGTGGCAAAGATGCTGCTGAATACCCTATACTCTAATCCCCCCAAAAAGGAATTATCTGGCCTCAAATATCATTAGTGCCAAGGTTTAAAAAAAAAAAAAACCCTCAATCTAAGAATGAGGCAATCACCATTCTTAAGATCGCTCCCTTTCTTGAACTCTCTGCTATTCCGAGTTCATGAGATGGGGAGACAGCAAGAAGCTGGAAGAGATCAACAGAAGGTCAAGTAAGCGGTGGCTGGTCCGTGGAGAAGCAAAGAATGAAAGGATTCCCAGCTCAGGGGCTTTTAGGATCCCTGGACTCATGGCACCCTTTCTGTTTCCAGTACCTCAGGACGCTGCTGCCAACGTGTTTCTGAGTATCTTCTTCTTGAGTAATGCCTCCTATTTCGCCACACAAATATGGAAACCAGTATGAAAGACCTCTATGAAGGGTGCTAGATGAAACAGTCCTGCATCCAAGCTGACCATTATGCTAACGTAAGCCTCACTTAACTGGATCAGAACCCTTTGTAAGTGTAAATTCATTCTCATAGTTTCCCAAAGACA
This sequence comes from Ovis aries, assembly GCF_016772045.2. Classification (NCBI taxonomy): domain Eukaryota; kingdom Metazoa; phylum Chordata; class Mammalia; order Artiodactyla; family Bovidae; genus Ovis; species Ovis aries. Next base: position 63,122,481 of record NC_056061.1, read on the forward strand.
TAACTGCTTTCATAAGAAGGTCAAAAGTCTATCTTATACTCACACATCGAGGCTGTGAATAAATGTGGTTGTAACACTGGTTTCCTCTCTCGGAAATTTCCTACATTGGTGGCTTGATTCTTTTCTTTCGTTAAATAGATTCTAGCTGAATGTTTGAGAAATGTTTTTTCTTTGTTCTTTTACTTTCCTTTTTCATGACCTCTCCTCCCTCATTCTTTTCTTTTTTCTCCTTTGTCACTTCATTCTATATTTCTTTCTTCCTCTCTTTTCAACTATAAGATCAAGAAGAAAAGATCTATTGTGATTCCTTTCTAGTCCCCTATGTGAGTGCTAAAGTCACCTACTTTTAAAAATTAACTTTGTGCTGCCATCTTGTGGTGACTTGAGATATTCAGCCAGTCAAATAAATGCAGATTTCTGAATTATTGAAATACCTACAAACGTACAACCCTAAATAACTAAGACAGCGTCATTCATCTCACCTCACGATTTAAGAGCCAGAACCTAAAGCTAAGGCTCCCTCAATTCCCACAACCCTCCTTTTTCCCAAAGCCTGTGATTTCTCCTAAGAAAGGAGGCAAATTTGTTGTTATCAAATGAGTCTTAAAAACTCTTGAGTATAGGGAAAAAAATAATCATAATAACCTGTACATAGGCCTATGGCACATTTTAGCTCTTTAGAAGGAACTTTGCAGGTTTCGAGTATTCAGAATTATTTTGTACCAAGTCATCCATGTAGATTCCAGATCTACAATATTAATGTAGGGGAATTGCCCAAGGTCATGATAATGATGCTAATCTAGATAAGCCACCCAAAGTCAGATACTCTGGGACAGGCACAAAACAATACAGAAAAGTTAGCATGAGACTTTTAAAGGTCAAAATTATTTATTTAAAATAAATTATGTAAAGGTCAACGGTATTTGCTCAATGAAACCATACAAATGTCTATTGACTTGTTGTATCAGGGGAGTTACACAGAACACAAGGGTGGTATTTAATGAAAGCTCTAAAGAGATGTACCCTGCAGATGATGCTAGGACCTCAAGCCGAGCAGGTCCAAAACGAAATTCACTCATCTATTTGGCCACCCCCAGCCTTCCCACACCTATCACACACACACACAGCCATACTGTATCTCTTTAAAATTCTTATCTGATCACACATTTCTCCTTAATGTCCTTCGTTGGCTCCCTTTGTCCTCAGATTACAGTCTGACATCACCAACATGGATATGATCCCTGTCTACTGCCCTAGGCCCCTGCATCCGTCTGCATCTGCTGTCTTCTGATTCGAGCACTGTGCATTCTCTCACTAGGTGGGTTCCCCGTCTACATGCACTTGTACTTCTGCTTTTGTAACAATCCTAACGCTGATCATTGTTTCCTCTCTATTTTTCCTGTTACAAGAGGGTAGAAGCTCTGAGGCATTTTTCTTGCTGCATAGTAATGCTCGAGGATATTGATTTAACCTGCCTCTGAATGTGGTTCACAGCAACAGTGAGGTAAGATCAGACTTTAGAGTGAGGAAGACTCTAGGGTGCCTTCCAGGGAGAAACAGCCAGGCTGGATGATCCTGTGGCTTGCCTAATGGCAGTCCTGGAATCAGAATCCTGTTATCCCAACAAGCAGTTCCAAGGACTGTCTGAGAGGAAAGATGGAGAGATGGAGACTACCTTTGGTATGAACATTGGACGTGATAAGGGTTTGGAGGATGAGTATAAGTCTGGTCCCTGATGCTTCCCTTAGTGAAAGTGAAGGTGTTAGTTGCTCAGTTGCATCTGACTCTTTGCGATCTCATGGACTGTAGCCCGCCAGGCTCCTCTGTCCATGGGATTCTCCAGGCAAGACTCCTGGAGTGGGTTACCATTTCCTACTCCAGGGAATCATCCGCACGGATGGAACCTGGATCTCCTACACTGCAGGCAGATTCTTTACCATCTGAGCCACCAGGGAAGCCCCGTAGTGAAAGCATGAGCTTTCACGCTGTGCTTTGGGAGTTTACCCTGAGCTCTGTGGTTCTCTTTGTTCAGAAGCTTTCAATGTTCCACTCTATGCCTTTGTGGTTTGGGGAAAGCCATTCAAAGTGATTTTGGTGTGCTCTGAAAAAAGGAAAAGGGAAAGAAAACTAATCTTTACGTTTCCAGGTTTTACGCCCACTCTATAAAACATCTGTTACTCTCCCTAATTCAAAATGAGGAAATGTAGTTCAGAGAAGTTAAGCAACAGGGCCTGTGGGGAAACAAGCTCTGATGACTGGGGTCCTCCATGGTGCCAGTCTCCATCTCTAGGGAGGGGGTGCATCAGCCCTCGGAACTGGAGGGAAGAGCTCTTAGGAGACGCTGGGGATGCTGGAGACCTTCCTGTTGTTGATGGTAAATTCAGCCTTGGGAATTAGCTAAAGGCAGAAGTTTCCATCTCCCAGATGCGATGCTGTGATTTCTAATAAGAAATACATCTTTGGCTTTGTCCTGGTTCCTGGCACAGAGCTCCTGAAACTCTTGTAAATTCCTAAGTGGTAAGTACACTAGGGGGCTCCCCTGGTGGCTCAGACAGTAAAGAATCTGCCTGCAATGCAGGAGACCTGAGTTCGATCCCTGGGTCAGGAAGATCCCCTGAAGAAGGGCATGGCTATCCCCTCCAGTATTCTTACATAGAGTAGGACAAGATTGAGTGACTACCCTTTCACTTTCAAGAACACTAGGAGCATCTCTTGTGCTAATGAGGAGATTCTGAGAGCACTCTTGCATGGGGGCTGGTCATCAGAAAGACTAAATCATGATTAGATGCTTGGCATTTTCAGCCTCATCCTCTCAACCACACCTCTCTAGAAAGAGGAGAGGGCCTGGAAATGGAGTGAAGGTGCCATCATGCCTACATGCCTACATGCCTCCAGGGAAATCCCAAAGTAAGGGGTTCAGAGAACTTCCCAGGTGGTGAACACATCCCTGTACCAGCTGGTGATGCTCCCCAACTCCACGGGGACAGATGCTCCTGAATCCATGACCCTTCCAGAACTCACCCTATGTAGCGCTTCATCAGGCTGCTCATCTGTACCCTTTAACAAACTAGTAAACAAAAGTGTGTCCCTGAGCTCTGTGAGCTGTTCTAGTAAATAATCAAGTCCCAGGGGGAGAAGATCAGGTGTGTAGCCGTGTCCAGCAGAAGCTGTGGAAACCTGAGGACCTCCACTTGCATTTGGCTTCTGAGGTGGGGGAAGGGGCAGTCTTTTGGGACTGAACCCTTCACCTGTGGGGTCAGACACTACCTCTAGGTAGACAGCACAGAACTGAGTTAAACTGTAGGACACCCAGCTGGTGTCACAGAAATTGCTTAGTATGGGAAACCCTGACACCCATTTCATGTCAGAAGTGTAGTGAGTGTGGTAGTTGTGTCAGAGACACAGAGGAGGGAAGGTTGGATAGTTTTCTAAGCCACCATCCCAGGCTGGAACCCATCCAGAAATCGAAGCATAGTTGCGCCAACTGTGTTGGGATTCTAGAAATTCTGTATTACGCCAGTTTTAGTTACCTGTGATCTATTTGTAGTCCTGTACACTTATGATATGCAATGTTGTTGTTCAGTCGCCAAGTCGTGTCCGACTCTTTGCGACCCCATGGACTGCAGCTCGCCAGGCTTCCCTGTCCATCACCATCTCCCGGAGTTTGCCCAAATTCATGTCCATTGAATCGGTAATGCCATCCAACCATCTCATCCTCTGTCATCCTCTTCCCCTCCTGCCTTCAACCTTTCTCAATATCAAGGTCTTTTCCAGTAAGTCAGCAGTTCACATCAGGTGGCCAAAGTATTGGCGCTTCAGTAAGTCTTTTAAAGTCAAAAGGACCTGGGGAGCTTTCTTCAGAGATGACTAGGAAGGGAGGGACCCCAGGATGGGGTGCTGGCCTGGCCCTCAAGGGACAGGAAGGGTTGGGAAAGCAGGCTGAGTCATTGCAGGCTGCAATCAAGAAAGAACAAACCGAGGGACCCCAGAGATGTGTGCTTGACAAGAGGCTATAAGCTGAGTAAGAAATAGAGAATCAAAGTCCTCTGACAGGTAAGGGGCCGGAGAGGGAGGAACCAGGCCTCACACCTGGGTGGGAACAACTAATCAACCTGTCAAAACCTATTTCCCATCAAGGGAGGGCTGGCAGCTACCTGGCTGGCTTGGCGAATGGTGTGTACTGATTGTAAGGGGTGAGGGTCAAGCTTGGAGAGAGCATCTTGGAGAGGGTGCTTGTTTCAAGGCCACGGGGACGGACACCAGAGAAAGTTGCTGCTACCTGTCACTGGTTCTCTGTGGATTAGTGGTTACCAGCCTGGGCCGTTGGTACAAAGGTAAGTCAGAGTCAGCAAAAGCAATAGACTTTATATCACAGATAAGCCTTGTACTCTTGGTGAGATTATTGTACAATCCATTTTACATGAAAAGGAAATGACTTTTGAGGCCCTCCTTTCCCACCCAGCAGGAAGGCGTGAGAATTGAGCCCTACAACACTCTGCCTCCCCTTCCGTAGATAAACTTCCCTGCTCCCTCCCTCCATGCTCTTCCTTACACCTGCCTGGCCAAACCCCACCCTGGTTAACCCCACCCTCTATGGAACAACAGACTGGTTCCAAATAGGAAAAGGAGTACGTCAAGGCTGTATATTGTCACCCTGCTTATTTAACTTCTATGCAGAGTACATCATGAGAAATGCTGGACTGGAAGAAACACAAGCTGGCATCAAGATTGCTGGGAGAAATATCAATAACCTCAGATATGCAGATGACACCACCCTTATAGCAGAAAGTGAGGAGGAGAGTAAAAAAGTGGGCTTAAAGCTCAACATTCAGAAAACGAAGATCATGGCATCCAGTCCCATCACTTCATGGCAAATAGATGGGGAAACAATAGAAACAGTGTCAGACTTTGTTTTTTTGGGCTCCAGAATCACTGCAGATGGTGACTGCAGCCATGAAATTAAAAGACTCTTACTCCTTGGAAGAAAAGTTATGACCAACCTAGATAGTACATTCAAAAGCAGAGACATTACTTTGCCGACTAAGGTCCGTCTAGTCAAGGCTATGGTTTTTCCATTGGTCATGTATCGATGTGAGAGTTGGACTGTGAAGAAGGCTGAGCACCGAAGAGTTGATGCTTTTGAACTGTGGTGTTGGAGAAGACTCTTGAGAGTCCCTTGGACTGCAAGGAGATCCAACCAGTCCATTCTGAAGGAGATCAGTCCTGGGATTTCTTTGGAAGGAATGATGCTAAAGCTGAAACTCCAGTACTTTGGCCACCTCATGTGAAGAGTTGACTCATTGGAAAAGACTCTGATGCTGGGAGGGATTGGGGGCAGGAGGAGAAGGGGATGACAGAGGATGAGATGGCTGGATGGCATCACTGACTCGATGGACGTAAATCTGAGTGAACTCCGGAAGTTGGTGATGGACAGGGAGGCCTGGCATGCTGCAATTCATGGGGTCGCAAAGAGTCAGACATGACTGAGCAACTGAACTGAACTATCACTCTGTGCCTGCAGCCCTACCCCCGCACAGGGCTAGAAAAAACACCCCACCATGGCAGCTGGTCTTATTTTAAATTCATGGCAGCAGATATCTGAGATTCTGCTAGGCCCATACTAACCCAAGCAGTTCTGTCATATTTCCCGAGTCAGCTCGCTCCCGTGACCTTGTAGATGACGATCACGTACCTTCCCCCCTCTTCAAACTTCCATCGCATTCTCCCTCTTCCTGACTCTGCTAAACATTTGCTTCCATTTTATGGTGAAAGTTGAAGCAACCAAAAGAGAAATTCCACACCCTGTCATCTCCCCATTCACCCACCCACCCCACCTGCCTAGGTGCTCAGACCATTTGCCTTCCCTTCTGCAACTCTGGAGGAGCAGCTCATGATCATTAGGTCAATAAAAACCAATTCTGTACATTATGTCCCATCCCTTTTCACCTACTCACGGACACCATGGCCCACCTGATCTCATGCCTCAGTCCTTTCCCTCCTGTCTTAGCGCAGTCCCCATAACATACAAACATGCTAGAATAGCTCCCATGTTACACACACACATCTTCTGAAATCTACTTTCCCCCCCGAGTTATTATCCCACTTGTCCCTTTTCTTTTAGAGCAAAATGCCTTAAAGAGTTTTTTAATCCTTTGTGATCTCCACTTTCATTCTTCCCATGCTCTCTAGAACCCACTCCAGTCAGACTTCTGCCTGACTCTCCCACTGCAAGAGTTCTGGGCAAAGACAGCAACCGGCACATGGTCAAGCCCCAGGGTCACTGCAGAGTCTTTTTTGTCTCATCCATTCGCAGTATCTGTTGTCCCTCTCTCCCTTCTTGAAACACTAACTTCATTTGGCTGGTCGGTCATGACTTCCTCTTGGTTTTCCTCTGAATGCACTGGCCTCTTTTTATTGTCCACTGAACTTCATCCTCACATGAACTCTGGATGTGGGGAGTGCCTCAGGGTAGAGTCCTCTGACCTTTTTTCAGCTCAGACTACATTCACTTCCTCAGCTTTCAGTGTGACTCTGGCCAGCAACTCCCATACCGACATCTCTAACCAGACTCTCCCCTGAATTCCAGGATCCTGAATCTATCTGTTGGACACCTCTGATAACCCATGGACAGTGCTTCAGCAGTTGGCCTCCAGAATCTATTTGTGATGGAAGCCTAGCCCTTCCAGTTAGCAGATGCATGAACAGAAAAGTGTTGACATATTAAGTGTGACTACTGGTCTTGAAAAGGCTTCTCTGTGAGGTTGATCCTTGGTTGGTATCTAGCAACTTGGATTTTGAGACTGTTCACTCCATTTCCCAAATTGATAAGCGTGCCTCCTGTGCCTGAACTGGGCAAGCAGTACAATTCACGCTGAATATCTGCTTTCCTTCTGGGAGCCTGGAATTTGTACACATGCTGGGCAGAGATCGTCTACACAACCAGCCTCCAGTAAGTATCCAGGCATTGAGTCACTAATGAGCTTCCTTGGGAGTCACTTCACATGTGTTGTCACCACTCTTTGTTGGGGACATTAGTGCATCCTGGGTGACTGTATCAGGAGGGGACTCTTGGAAGCTTGTGTCTGGTTTCCCCTCAACTTTGTTCTCTGTGCCTTTTTCCTTTGCTTATTTTACTTGGTATCTTTTCACTGTAATGGATCACAGCCATGAGCATGACTGCATGCTGAGTCCTGTAAGTCGTCCTAGCAGATCACTCAACCTGGGGTAGGTCTCAGGGATGCCCAACATACATATGTCTCTGAACTAGTCACTTCATCTTCCTGTGCTTTGGTTTCCTCATCTGTAAAGTGGGAATAATAATAGCATTCAATCCCAGGGACAGAGGAGCCCGGTGGGCTGCCGTCTATGGGGTCACACAGAGTCAGACACGACCGAAGCAACTTAGCAGCAGCAGCAGCAGCATGTGAGGTTTATACAAGTGAATACACATAAAGAACTTAAAACAGTGCCTGACTGATGGTAAACACAGATATCATGTCATCTCAAACGTAAGTGTCTAAGAATGTACAGTTAGGTAAGATGAGAGCCAGGGTAAGAAGCTGAATATCTCTGACTTTTTGGTTTTACTATGGACATTATACTCCTGTCATGTCTCAAACATTTAAATTACTCTGGACTCTATATACATTCAGCCATCTGGAATAATTCCATTCTGTAAGCCATCTGATGGTTTACCTACAGAGACAGTGATTAGAAGTTCATCACTCAGTTTGTCTTCTTGAATAGTCATAAAAATACATATGACAAATTCAATCTGTAAGAATATAATTGCAAGACATTTATGGACTATAATCTATTTTTATCCTAGAGGGCACTGTGCTGTGGACAAACTCAGAGACTGCTATTCAAAAGGTGACACTTTTACAACAGAGTCTTCAATTTTTCTCCCTAAGCATTTATGAAGGCTGCTCTGTGCAAAGCTCTATAAGGCACGATGTTGCTGTTGTTCAGTTGCTCAGTGGTATCTGACTCTTTTCAGCCCCATGGACTGCAGCACGCCAGGCTTCCCTGTCCTTCACCATTTCCCCGAGCTTGCTCAAACTCATGTCCACTGAGTCAGTGATGCCATCTAATCATCTTGTCCTCTGTCATCCCCTTCTCCTCCTGCCTTCAATCTTTCCCAGCATTAAGGTCTTTTCCAATGAGTTGGCTCTTCGCATCAGGTGGCCAAATTATTGGAGCTTCAGCTTCAGCATCTGTCCTTCCAATGAACATTCAGGCCTGATTTCCTTTAGGACTGACTGGTTTGATCTCCTTGCAGTCCAAAGGACTCTCAAGAATTTTCTTCAACACCACAGCTCAAAAGCATTAATATTTTAGCACACGGCCTTCTTTATGGTCCAACTCTCACATCCATACATGACTACCGGAAAAACCATAGCTTTGACTAGACAGGCCATATCAGCAAAGTAATGTCTCTGCTTTTTAATATGCTGTCTAGGTTGGTCATAGCTATTCTTCCAAGGAGCAAGCTTTTTTTTAATTTTGTGGCTGCAGTCACCATCTGCAGTGATTTTGGAGCCCAAGACGATAAAGCCTGGCACTGTTTCCCCATGTATTTGCCATGAAGTGATTGGACAGGATGCCACGATCTTTGTTTTCTGAATGTTGAGTTTTATGCCAGCTTTTTCCCTCTCTTTCACCTTCATCAAGAGGCTCTTTAGTTCCTCTTTGCTTTCTGCCATAAAGCAGAAATGATGTTACTGAGAAATGTCATTTAGTATTGCAGATAGTGACCATCACTGACCTTTCCACTTAGTAATAGAGGGGCTGCCCATCAGACACCACCCAGCTTCCTCCAGACTTCAGGGAATCCCAGACAGGACTTCAAACTCATTTCTCTCTCGCATGCCACAAAGCAGGGCAGGGGAGGCTCATTGTTCCTGATTAAGCACGCACTGGTTCTCCCCACATTACCTCTCCCAGGTCTTTCTCCAGCTGCTCTTATCTTCGTGTCCAGGACCAGGCATGTCAGTCTACATGACCCATCTGTTCACACCTGTCTGTTACTCCGTGACTCTGCTCTCCTTGATACCCTTCTGTGACGGGGGGAGTCAACTAGTACAGCCAAACCAGATTCACAAAGGGAATTCTCCAGGAAAGCCCTGTGAATATGGTTATCTGTCCATGCCTCTCAAATAAGGAATCCCAGCGTAGGATGTTCCCTTTACTCTCACTTCCCTCTTTCTCCTCCTCTCATTAGGTGACAGTGCAGGGAACTAGGCTCTGAAGTCTGTGAGCCAGAGCCCTTCAGTTCTGATTACAGCCAGTAGGGGGTGCCTGTGAGGTGAGGAAAGGTGGGTAGGCGCCAACCTGTGGAGCCACCTTGTTTCCAGAAGAGGACAGTTGTGAGAAGCAAGTGGCCATCAAGGTTTGAGTTTAGAATTAGTGTTTCGAGTAATGAATCAAAGACAACTCCAGCTTGGCTGTAGTGTTGATATCTTCCAGCTGCTGCTTGTTCTGCGGCTGAGGGTATCATCGCGAAAGGATGGTGTGCGAAAAATGTGAAAAGAAGCTTGGTACTGTTATCACTCCAGATACATGGAAAGATGGTGCAAGGAATACCACAGAAAGCGGTGGAAGAAAGCTGAACGAAAATAAGGCTTTGACCTCAAAAAAAAGCAAGGTTTGATCCGTATGGAAAGAATAAGTTCTCCACTTGCAGAATTTGTAAAAGTTCTGTACACCAACCCCGTTCTCATTATTGCCAGGGCTGTGCCTACAAAAAGGGCATCTGCGCTATGTGTGGAAAAAAGGTTTTGGATACCAAAAACTACAAGCAAACGTCTGTTTAGATGTATTGACGTTTCGGGTTTTCCGTATGATTTTACTTTTTGCTTTGAATTTTCAGGGCATAACTTAGATGTTCAAGTTACAAGATAACATGTCTTAAGACAAATAAACCAGGGAAGTAGAAAAAAAAAAGACAACTCCACCAGGTCCTAGTATGTCCTGATTCCTGTCCTCCCCCACCTCCATCACTTCCCAACACAGCAGCCAGTGATTCTTTAAAAACATAAGTCCCTGGAGAAGGAAATGGCAACCCACTCCAGTGTTCTTGCCTGGGATATGCCATGGACAGAGGAGCCTGGAGAGCTGCAGTCCATGAGGTTGCAAGAGAGTCGGACACGACTTAGCAACTACACAACAATGTTTGTATACAGCACATGGCAACCCACTGCAGTATTCTTGCCAGGAGAATTTCATGGACACAGGATCCTGGCAGACTACATTCCACAGGGTCGTAAAGAGTTGGACACACCTGAATGACTAACACTTTCACTTTTTCGCATAACTTAGATGGTAATTTTACTTCCTTCTGCAGATTCTGGTTTTGTTGTTTTGTCACTTCAGAAAGCCAAATAAACTATGATTTATCCACATGATGGAAAGTTGTGCAACCATTAAAATGTTTGCAATAGCAAATGCTTATTATAAACAAGAATAAAATACAAAAATATTTTGTGTAATCCAATTACACATGTAAGAAGTGGAGAATAATAAAAGCCCAAGAAGAAAGCTACTACACATTAAAATGATTTTCTTTGGTATTGAAAAAAGTGAGTCCCAACATGTCACATCTGTGCTTAAAGACTTGCAGTGGCTCCCATCGTGTTCTGAGTAAAAGCCAAAGGCTTTGGGTGGCCTACAGACCCTGCGACCTGCCTTGCTTTACTCTCTGACCTCATTTCCTCTTGCTCACTCAGCTGCAGCCCATACTGTTCCTCAAACACACCAGGCACATCCCTGCCTCAGTGTTTGTTCTGGCCACTTACTCCTCCCAAGTCTCCTTCCTCAATACAAACACGGCAGTTCCTTCACTTCTTAAGATCTGTGAGGTGCGCCTCTGACACATGATTCACGTCTCCCTGCTTCATTTTTCTGCATTGTTCTTACCACCATCAGACATACTATAGACTTGATTATTTGCAGTGGTCACTCTTCTCCACTACAATGTCAGACCCAGAAGAGGAAGGAGTTTCCCTGCTTTATTCGTTGTTTAGTCCCCAGCACCTAGAACTGTGCGGGGTCCGTGGCAGGTGCTCAGGAAGTTTTTACTACAGGAATGAATAAATGAATGGGTATTCAAACACATAGTCTAATTCCTGTGCCCAAGTGTCTTCTTAGTTGCAAGTTGATTTCCAAGAATTGAGTATCCAAAACAAAAGAAGAAACCAGTCAATGAAAAGACTGGAGAAAAACAGACATTTGTTGAGAATGACTTTGCACACTGAACCTTAAATAGCTTTCAAAACGAAATTGGTAGCTGAGAGTGTTACAAGCTCCAGAAATGACCACAGTGGGTAAGCTGCCAATCTAGGAAGAGCCAGATTTACATAGGCACCAGATGCTAATGCCAGAAATTCTAAGGGCTCTCTTTTCTTTTTTCTTTTAAGGCAGCCTTTTCTGGAAAATCCAACTGACATTTTAGTTCAGGTCAAGGATTCATATAAGTAGCACAGACTTCAAACTTTTTCTCCCATGGTTCCCATATTTGTCAGATAAAGTTCCCCAAGTTTTGTTTCAAAAATAAACTAGTCATAACTGTAACATGAAAATGACTCTGAGGATAGATTTTGTCTGGACTTGACCTATTCCATGAGTTTTGACAAATGTATAATAACAAGTATCCATCATTATGGTATCAGATTAATTTACTGCCTTCAAAATCCTCTCTGCTCCACCTGTTCATCCCTCCCTCCCCCCCACCTCTTGGTAACTACTGACTTTTTTGTAACTGTTTCTTTAGTTCTGTTATTAACAGGATATCATACAGTTAGAATCATACATCATGTAGCCCCTTCAGATTGGCTTCTTTCACTGAGTAGTAAACATTTAAGGTTACTCCATATTTTTTCATGGTTTGATAGCTCGTTTCTTTTTAGCACTGAAGGGTAGTCTATTGCCTTGATGTTACCACAGTTTACTTATTGAAGGATATCTTGGTTGCCTCTAAATTTTGACAGTCATAAACTTTGTGTGGACATAAGTTTGCAACTGATTTGAGTAAATACTAAGATGTGCCATAGCTGAGTTGTACAGAATGTTTCTCATTCTAAAGGGAAAAAAAAGTTGTCTTCCATCTTCCCTGGGGCTGGGCATTTATCATCAAAGTTAGATACATATTCAAATTAGTCACTCAATTGTGTCTAACTCTTTGTGACCCCATGGACTGTAGACCATCCGTTTTCTCTGTACATGGGGATTCTCCAGGCAAGAATACTGGAGTGGGTTGTCATGCCCTCCTCCAGGGGGATCTTCCTAACCCAGGGATTGAACCCAAGTCTTCCACATTGCTGCTGCTGCTGCTAAGTCACTTCAGTTGTGTCCCACCCTGTGCGACCCCAGAGATGGCAGCCCACCAGGCTCCCCCATCCCTGGGATTCTCCAGGCAAGAACACTGGAGTGGGTTGCCATTTCCTTCTCCAATGCATGAAAGTGAAAAGGGAAAGTGAAGCTACTCAGTCGTGTCCGACTCTTTGCGACTCCATGGACCGCAGCCTACCGGGCTCCTCCGTCCATAGGATTTTCCAGGCAAGAATACTGGAGTGGGTTGCCATTGCCTTCTCCCTCACACATTGCAGGCAGATTCTTTACCAGCTGAGCCACCAGGGAAGCCCAAGAATACTGGAGTAGGCAGCTTATCCCTTCTCCAGGAGATCTTCCCAACCCAGAAATCAAACCAGATCTACTGCCCTGCAGGTGGATTCTTTACCAGCTGTGAGCTACCAGGGAAGCAGGGAGGCGTTACAGATATTTTTCTCACTTTAAACATTTCTTCAGTTTACCCTTCTAGTAAAAATTATAGTTAGTATAATAATAACTCTTGCAAACATCCTTATTGACACTCTTCCTTTTCTATAGTAGCTGACCTCGCTTGCTAAATCTCAAATTATCACTACCACCTGAGCCGTCAGTACATCTTGTAGACTTGTATTCTAACGTTCAGCGATTACCAAGACAGTAACAATGCAGAGGTGACTTCTAGTCATCAAGAAAAGGGTCCATTTCACTTAATATACCATCAATTATATTTGCTGTATTCCAGTTCTTTGACAATAGGTGTACCATATGTGTTTGATGCTATAAATTTTATTAATCAGGCTATTTAATAAACTAAAATACTGGTTTTTCTATCAAATTGGTAAATCATGTTTAATACCTACAATACATAATGAAGTTGTAGTCATCATTCTTTGTGACCCCATGGACTGTACAGTCCATGGAATTCTCCAGGCCAGAAGACTGGAGTGGGTAGCCTTTCCCTTCTCCAGGGCATCTTCCCAACCCAGGATCAAACCCAGGTCTCCGACATTGCAGGCGGATTCTTCACCAGATGAGCCACCACGGAAGCCCATAACAAAGTTAAAGATGAGGACACTATCATGTCACAGATTGTGGTGAGTTCCACTTTCTGTCAAGAAAGAAGACTCTGTTCCCGAGGTTTGAAAACAGGTTGCTCCAATTATTTTGTGTCCTCTGCCTGGCGCCAGCCTGTCTTTAGGTGGCGCCAGAGTACAGAGGATGCCTTCCAACAGGCACAGTAAGTTGAAAAATGGTACGTGATTGCACACACACAGCAAACACTAACTGTAGAATTTAGGGGGAAAGCATACGGGTGTTCACTGTGCAATTTTCAACTTTTCTGTATGTTTGAAATTTTTTATAATAAAAAATCAGGGAGGGAAAAAATGGATTTTCCTAACATGACGGGCTGTGCGTAAAAGTAATCTGTGCTGTGCTCAGTGATGTCTGACTCTTTGCAGTCCCCTGGACTGTAGCCCGCCAGGTTCCTCTGTGCATGGAATTTTCCAGGCAAGAATACTAGCCGGGGTTGCCATTTCCTCCTGCAGAGGTTCTTCCCAACCCAGGGAGGGAACCCCAGTCTCCTGCATCTCCTGCACTGGCAGGCGGATTCTTTACCACTGCGCCCCCTGGGAAGCCGACAGTAACCTACACAGAAAAGTTTCCTTCATTCATCTCTGAGCTATATTCATCATCTTTAAAACTTTTATACATTCAGTACTTTGGCTCTCACGACACTTTAAGAGTAAGGAATTGTGAATTGGGGTGTTTTCCGGACAAGAACTCCCATTAATATTGACTATCCAATATTAGTTATGACATGTCTTGTAATCCAAGTTAAAATACAGACTCCTTGAGGGCAGGTTCCATTCCTCTCTGTGTATTTATTTCCCCAGCTCCTAGCTAAAGACACTAAGTGCTCAAGAAACTCCTGATTAATTTTAAATAATGCAGAGAAGTAGCATAGTTTAAAACTGAAAAGCCAAGGGCTTGGTGATTACTGAGAATTTAACACAGTGAAATACAGAGAGGTTCTTTGATGAATTTTAAATGTGTCGATGGATTTGTCTAACTAAAAATGCCCTTGATGTCATGGTGGTCCTTGGATTTCGTTTTAAAATGCTATTGTAGGTGCCCACTGTCTAATTGCTAGAAAAAACCCAGAGACATGTACATGTGCACCCCACATGTTAAACCCCACAGTGCCTAGTGATGAGCAGATACTCAAAATTTAGCCTATGAATGATGAACATCTAGAGAAAGTCTTCAGCGGCAATTTGAACTAGGAAGTTGTAAGTTCTTAAATTGCAAAGCATCTTCTCTTATGACTTGTTATATATACTAATCTATGTATTTATATTTCTGAATTCTTATGTTACCTAATATGGCTCTTTCTATTGATCACATTTACCCCAAAGTTACACACTTTGTATCTACTAGCAGTTGGTTCACATTTTCTCAAAGGGTCATATAATTAGTGAGACTTTGGAAGAATTAGGCCTACTATTTAAAGAATTTTTGCTATACATTAGAGTGTATCATAAAATTTTCACACTTTAACAAATTGTGCAAACATATTAATTACACTGTATGCGAAACTATATTTAAACATATTGTATCTGACCAAATGCACTTAGAAAAATCTCAGACATATTCCTTCATGTTTAGCATGTTCTCTTAATTTATGAAATCCCTAAAGGATGATTTGCTACAGGCCAGCTGGGGTGGGGAAGGGTGTGGAGCTAATCATATTAAAAGCTGTGACTCAGACCCACATTAGCTGAGCTTTCCTTTCTATAGCAACTTCAGATTTATGCTATATTCAGCAAATATGGACCCAGTTGCTTCAAATATTGAATATCCTCTGGGATGGAACCCGAAGAAGCACTGGTGACCATAGTCTCACAGGTTCAGAAATGAATGAGAAAATTTGCCCTGAGATTTAGGGTGGGGTGGGAAGAGTCATGGAATGACTTGAGCATGAAATTCCATTGGGTGAGGCCCTTGGGAAGGCATTGATTGCTGCTGGAGAGAATTCCTTGTAATGAGAGAACTGAAGAGGCTCTTAAGTCATTTTGTCTTTAATATAGCAGCAATACTCTTATTTGAGCTAGTTTTCAGCAAATGACTGAATAATAGAGTTAAATTCAGGTAGAATCATATAACAGGATCTAGAGAATATATTCTCTAACCAACCTTTCTTCTTGTGTAATTTGATATCCTGTGCAATTTGATATTTTAATATTACTTACATAGACTTTTATTCAGTTCAGTTCAGTTTCTCAGTCGTGTCCGACTCTTTGAGACACCGTGAACCGCAGCACACCAGGCCTCCCTGTCCATCACCAGCTCTCGGAGTACACCTAAACCTATGTGCATTGAGTCGGTGATGCCATCCAACCATCTCATCCTCTGTCGTCCCCCTCTCCTCCTGCCCTCAATCTTTCTCAGCATCAGGGTCTTTTCAAATGAGTCAGCTCTTTGCATCAGGTGGCCAAAGTATTGGAGTTTCAGCTTCACCATCAGGCCCTCCAATGAACACCCAGGACTGATTTCCTTTAGAATGGGCAGTTGGATCTCCTTGCAGTCCAAGGGACTCTCAAGAGTCTTCTCCAACACCACAGTTCAAAAGCATCAATTCTTTGGCGCTCAGCTTTCTTTATAGTCCAACTCTCACATCCATACATGATCACTGGAAAAACCACAGCTTTGACTAGATGGACCTTTGTTGGCAAAGTAATGTCTCTGCTTTTTAATATGCTGTCTAGGTTGATCATAACTTTCCTTACAAGGAGCAAGCGTCTTAATTTCATGGCTGCAGTCACCATCTGCAGTGATTTTGGAGCCCAGAAAAATAAAGTCAGCCACTATTACCACTGTTTCCCTATCTATTTGCCATGCAGTGATGGGACCAGATGCCATGATCTTAGTTTTCTGAATGTTGAGCTTTAAGCCAACTTTTTCACTCTTCTCTTTCACTTTCATCAAGAGGCTCTTTAGTTCTTCTTCACTTTTTGCCATAAGGGTGGTGTCATCTGCATATCTGAGGTGATTGATATTTCTCCCGGCAATCTTGATGCCAGCTTGTGCTTCCTCCAGCCCAGCATTTCTCATGATGTACTCTGCATAGAAGTTAAATAAGCAGGGTGACAATATACAGCCTTGACATACTCCTTTTCCTATCTGGAACCAGTCTGTTGTTCCATGTCCAGTTCTAAATGTTGCTTCCTGACCTGCATACAGGTTTCTCAAGAGGCAGGTTAGGTGGTCTGGTATTCCCATCTCTTTGAGAATTTTCCACAGTTGATTGTGATCCACACAGTCAAAGGCTTTGGCATCGTCAATAAAGCAGAAATAGATGTTTTTCTGGAACTCCCTTGCTGTTTTGATGATCCAGCGGATGTTGGCAATTTGATCTCTGGTTCCTCTGCCTTTTCTAAAACCAGCTTGAACATCTGGAAATTCACGGTTCACGTATTACTGAAGCCTGGCTTGGAGAATTTTGAGCATTACTTTACTAGCGTGTGAGATGAGTGCAATTGTGCGGTAGTTTGAACATTCTTTGGTGTTACCTTTCTTTGGGATTGGAATGAAAACTGACCTTTTCCAGTCCTGTGGCTGCTGCTGAGTTTTCCAAATTTGCTGGCATATTGAGTGTAGCACTTTCACAGCATCATCTTTTAGGATTTGAAATAGCTCAACAGGAATTCCATCACCTCCACTAGCTTTGTTCATATTGCAATATAAAAATACATACATACAAATTCAGAGATCCATAGACTTTGGTTTTGGAAAAATACCCTGTTTTTTTCTAAGTCCTGCTTAAAGTAAAGACAGCTTCACAGGATTTTTCAGAAGACACATCTCTCACAGATCGTCCTGCTCCTCCCCAAGCAAGGAGTGTGTGTGTGTGTGTGTGTGTGTGTGTGTGTGTGTGTGTGTGTGTGTGTGTGCCTGAGCGTGCATACTCAGTTGCTCAGTTGTGCCTGACTCTGCAATCCCGTGGACTGTGGCCCACAGGGCTCCCCTGTCCATGAGTTTTTTCAGGCAACAATACTGAAGTAGGTTGCCTTTTCCTCCTCCAGGGGGTCTCCTGACCCAGGGATCAAACTCAAGTCTCCTGAGTCGCTTGCATTGGCAGGCAGATTCTTTACCTGGGAAGCCCAAGCAAGGATTACCACAAACAATAAAGGAACAGTCTTGAAAATGATGGGGAACAACTGACATAATTTCTTAATTCAGAGTGACAGCTGAGATCATTGTGTACATTGTGGGTATTTCCTCCAGAATATGTGGCTTTGTTTAATACTTAGGGTCACTGAAAGCCTGATGAGTCAAAAAAAAAATACATTCTTAACCTGAGAGGTTGAAATTATTAATCATTAGAATTCAAGTGTAAACATTACTAGACTTTCCAGAGAACACGAAAAATTGTATTCTTCTTCCTTCTGTAGACTCTTGTGTTTGTTTGTTTTCTTATATATATATCAATCACCCCCTTCCTACTGCAGCCTCAGTCTCAGCCTTCCCTTTTCTCAGTAAGTACAGACAGTGAATCTTAAACTTGAAGGTGTTCAGACATCTTCAGCGTACCTCTTACAGAAGCAGAAGACTGGCCCCACCTTAGACCTGTAGAGAGGGAAGTTCTGGGGCTGGAGCTGGAATCTTCATTTTAAATAAGCCACAGTTTCATTCTAACCTGTGAGAACTAGCTTTGTTGTTCACTCAGTCATGTTTGACTCTTTGCGACCCCGTGAACTCCAGCATGCAAGGCTTCCCTGCCCTTCATTATCTTCTTGAGTTTGCTCAAACTCAAGTCCATTGAGTCAGTGATACCATCCAACCATCTCATCTTTTGTCACCCCCTTCTCCTCCTGTCTTCTGTCTTTCCCAACATCAAGGTCTTCTTCAATGTATCAGCTCTTTGCATCTAGTGGCCAAAGTATTGGAGCTTCAGCAACAGTCCTTCCAATGAATATTCAGGGTTGATTTCCTTTAGGATTGATTGGTTTGATCTCCTTGCTGTCCAAGGGACTCTCAAGCGTCTTCTCCAGCACCATAGCTCAAAATCATCAACTCTTCTGCACTTAGCCTTCTTTATGCTCCAACTCTTACATCCGTACATGACTGCTGGAAAAATCATAGCTTTGACTATTCAGACCTTTGTTGGCAAAGTAATGTCTCTGCTTTTTAATATGCTAAGTTCGTCATAGCTTTTCTTCCAAGGAACAAGTATCTCATAATTTCATGGCTGCAGTCACTGTCTGCAGTGATTTTGGAGTTAAAGAAAATGAAATTGTCACTGTTTCCACTTTTTCCCATCTATTTGCCATGAAGCAACGGGACTGGATACCATGATCTTCATTTTTTGAATGTTGAGTTTTAAATCAGCTTTTCCACTCTCCTCTTTCACCTTCATGAAGACACTCTCTAGTTCCTCTTCACTTCTGACATTAAAGTGGTGTCATCTGCATATCTGAGGTTGGTGAGAACTAGCTAGAGCCCTGTTTTTCCTTGTACACTCCATTCCTCCATCAACTCCCCTTGACAGAGGAAAGAGTGATTTACAAAGGTGCTTCCCAAATTTTATTGCTCACTGAATCACTTGGGAATCTTGTTCAAATATAGGGTAGGGTTAGGCCCAGCTGGTGTTGGGTAGAGCCAGAGCTTCTGCATTTCTAACAAGTTCCCAGCTGATACTGATGCTGCTGGTCCAAGGACCACAGTTTGAGTAGCAAGGATTTAATGCAGGAAATCTGTGACTTTTACAGACTGCTCCTCTCCACCCCCATTCATTCTCACTGGGGAAAATGCCCCTACTTTGTTTGGCCTCTTTAATTTGTTGGTTTGCATCTTCAGCAATAAACTGTGATAGCTGAACAGGCATTTATAGAACAGTATTCTAATCAAATAAAATCCACAGAAATATTCGCTATCATTTCACAACGTACCATCACAATGTCCTGCATGGTAATTAGGCATAACTGCCAAGCAGGCCATATAATTGCCATAATTAATATCACCTTTACACAAATGTCATCTTTAGAATTTCTCTTCTCATTGGATCAAGTTCCTCCCAGTGCATAATCATGTTCTCACCCAATGATGTGAATAAAGCCTAAACTGGAGTTTAGAAGATTTTCCAATGCCATTTGGTGTTGATGCGGTAAATAATTTAGGAAACTAGAAAGGTGTTTGAAAGGTAAATAATTAAACCAAAGAAAATAGAATCAGAGAAAGTTAAAATCAAGACTTCCCAGGTTTCTGATCTCGTCTAGGCTGACTTTCTCTTCACAAGCCCACTGAGCAACAAAGCTACATCCATGGTGAAGGGCCAGTGTGAACATGTTCAGAAAGGGAGTAGACAGATCTCGACACCTACGGCTGACAGAGGGTAGGACAAAGAACAAGGGTTAGTGACAGGGTATCGATAGCAAAACGCTCACATGAAAAGAAACTCTGTTCAGATACAATGTATGTCTTATATGAATGTTTAAGGTTGGGAGGTGAGAAAGGAGAAGAGTAGTCCCAGAAACAAAGCTTCTAGATTCGGCCTAGACCTACAGTGGGTTCAGGGATGAACGGATTCAGGCACATCACTTCTTGGGAAGGAGACTTTTAAGTAAAATTGAAGAAAAAAAAAAGCAATAGAATGGTAATCTTTGTTTTCTTTGTACTATCTTATTCTCAAGATTGTATTTTAGCTACTCTAGCGAGTAGATTAGAACAAGAAGAAATGAATGATTAAGGGTAGTTAAGGGTGGGCTGCAGTCCATGGGGTCCAACAGAGTCGGACACGACTGAAGAGACTTAGCAGCAGCAGCAAGGGTAATAGAATATGCCACTTAGGCATATTAAATATTTTGAGCTAAAGGCAACTAAGTACGAGGAAAGGTCTTTACATGCCCCACCTTTGCCTAAAAGCAAGACCCAAATCTGTGTCCCCAGTGGCCCCCCAGCCCCTCTTTACCAGGAAAACAAGTTAATCACCAGAAACAACCCTAGACCCTTACCAGCTCAGAGAAAACATCACAGGAACCTACGTAGCACATTTTAAGGACCCTTCTCTTCCATTAGTTGCCCCGTAGATTTACCTTCCCTGAATTTGCTGCTCTAGAAGCTCAAAGACCTTTTCTTTGTCTTGACACTTTCTACAAATTTGTCATTCTTTTGTTTAGATGCCATATAAGCCCCAATTTCCAACCACTCCTTTGAATGACTCATCTCTGAGCGCCCTGTGTGGATGCCCGCTGCCCAGGTTCATAAACCTGAGTTTGTTTTTCTCTTGTTCATCTGTCTTTTGTCATCTGATTTGCAAGGCCCTAGCTGGAGAACCTAATACTGGTCGAGTGTTCCTCCCTTATACAGCTGACTATAGAGAAAATTAGGCTGGTGAAATGTAACCAATATAATTCTCTTAGAGAAATTCAATGAAGACTGTCACACTATAAAATGATATGCTAAAATATACCACAAGATATGAGCTTTAATGATGCTTTCATTGCGTTATAGAGAACAGAAAGGTTAGAAAAGAAATTGGAACAAAAACCTAGAAACAATAAGTGCAATTAAAAAGTAATGGTCTTTTGAAGACAGGTGAACAGAATAGAAAGGCCGTGTTTCCCTGGGGCTCAGCTTTCAACAGGCTGACTTATTCAGGTGCTTCTCAGCCCTCTGTCTGGGCCATGATGGGGAGGGATGTGATGACATTTACAAAGCACTAGAAACCATGCTTTAGAGCTAAGACCTCACGTTAGAAACTTCCCTCGCTGTAACTTGGTCGGTGTCTAGATCTCTTCCATTTATTGTCACAAAAACATTGTTTAGAACTCTCTCCTTTTTTTTTTTTTTTTTTTTCCTGAGCAGGATATTCTAATTCTTAAGTTTCTAACTTGCCATTCTCTCTTAATAGCAAAAACGTTTTTAGATGTTAAAAGGAATTTCCTATTAAGTTACTCAGCATGGTGTTTGAGCAAGAGTACTTTGAGAGAAATCATGTTAGAGTACTTGAAACAACCTCCCTCACAGCCTGGGGTTCCCAGGGGCTCAGGTAAAAGAATCCGCTGCCAAAGTAGGAGACACAGGAGATCCCCTGCGTCAGGAAGATCCCCTAGAGGAGAAAATGGCAACCCACTCCAGTATTCTTGCCTGTAAAATTCCATGGACACAGGAGCTTGGTGGGCTACAGTCCATGGGGTCGCAAAGAGATATGACTGAGCGACTAAGCACACACACAAGCCTTCACAGCCCATCTTTCCAGAGGGCTCCAAGGTGTGTATGCTTAACTGGGACTGTTTAGCTGCTCGAGTCCCAGGAGAAATCCTTACAGGACTCCCACCCCAGTCGCGGTTGAGAGCAGCCCTCCAGCATCCTTCTGCCTCCTGGGCTGAGACCATTGATGCCCACCGTCTCTAAAGTTTCTCTAAAGCCCCTGTACCACTTTTTGAAGAGAGCAGCTCCTGGCTCTTTAAGGGTCCTCTCCGTGGCTGGGATCTCCAGGTGCCCATGACACTTTGCAAGTTTGCTGAAGTCTCTCCAGCCAGACTTGTGCATCACAGAGAGGTGGTAGTTTCATTCAAGTTAATGCTACAGAAGATAACTAAGGGTGAGGGGGGCTGTGGAAGAGGAATGCATTGGGCATTTTGCAGTATGCCTTTATGGTGCAGGAAAGTCAGCCTCCAGCAGTAAAAGTTGTGCTGGTCCTGGAGATAGATCAATGGGGTCTCAATCCAGGTCAGCCATTTATTTATTATGTAAGTTAACCCACAAACCTCTGCCTATGTCTCCTAAAAAAAGAGAAAGTGTTAGTCCCTCAGTTGTGTCCAACTCTTTGCAGCCCCTTGGACTGTAGCCCCACCAGGCTCCTCTGTCCACCGGATTCTCCAGGCAATAATACTGGAATGGGTAGCTATTCCCTTCTCAAGGGGATATTCCCAACCCAGGGATTGAACAACCCAGAACTCCTGCCTTTCCCTGCCTGCTTTACAGCTCAGCTCAGTACATTCCATTTAGAATGATGTTGCCGTATTCAGATCATGTGCTTTGGGTAAGCCACCCCCTTCTTCTCAAGGCTCAGAGGTAAAGAATCCACCTACAATGTAGAAGATGTAGGAGACCTGGGTTCTATCCCTGGGTTGGGAAGATCCCCTGGAGAAGGACATGACAACCCACTTCAGTATTCTTGCCTGGAGAATCCCATGGACAGAGGAGCCTGGTGGGTTACAGTCCATGGGGTCGGAAAGAGTCAGACACGACTAAGCGACTAAACAACTCCTCCTCCTTCTCTCTGGCTCCAAGTTCCTTCCTGGGTGTGTGTGAGGGGGATGGGTGGAGGGGGAGTTGTCTCTAAAAGCGGTTCATCTATTCAAAAACATGTGTTAAATAATACATTCATGGAACATGCTGGGCCCTCAGGAAACAAGGTTGAAGAACATGCTCTTACCTTCAAGTACCCTGGAGTCTGGAGAGAGGAGAAGAAGTCAGTCAGCGTAGGGGGTGGGGAGGAGGGTATCAAGGGAGTGCAGCGAAGGGGGATGGGCACAGACATGATGATGCACTAAACCAGCAGCTTTCCAGACAACACCACACGCCCCACCCCCACTTGCAGCCAGCATAGTGAAAATGCTGAAAATAGGAAAACCTGAAAATGGGAAAGCTAAGTGGAAAAAAATGCAAAAAAGCAAAATGGCTGTCTGGGGAAGCCTTACAAATAGCTGTGAAAAGAAGAGAAGCGAAAAACAAAGGAGAAAAGGAAAGATATAAGCATCTGAATGCAGAGTTCCAGAGAATAGCAAGAAGAGATAAGAAAGCCTTCTTCAGAGATCAATGCAAAGAAATAGAGGAAAAGAACAGAATGGGAAAGACTAGAGATCTCTTCAAGAAAATTAGAGATACCAAGGGAACATTTCAAGCAAAGATGGACTCGATAAAGGACAGAAATGGTATGGACCTAACAGAAGCAGAAGACATTAAGGAGAAGTGGCAAGAACACACAGAAGAACTGTACAAAAAAGATCTTCATGACCTGGAAAATCACGATGGTGTGATCACTCATCTAGAGCCAGACATCCTGGAATGTGAACTCAAGTGGGCCTTAGAAAGCATCACTACGAACAAAGCTAGTGGAGGTGATGGAATTCCTGTTGAGCTATTTCAAATCCTGAAAGATGATGCTGTCAAAGTGCTGCACTCAAGATGCCAGCAAATTTGGAAAACTCAGCAGTGGCCACAGGACTGGAAAAGCTCAGTTTTCATTCCAATCCCAAAGAAAGGCAACGCCAAAGAATGCTCAAACTACCGCACAATTGCACTCATCTCACATGCTAGTAAAGTCATGCTCAAAATTCTCCAAGCCAGGCTTCAGCAATATGTGAACTGTGAACTTCCTGATGTTCAAGCCGGTTTTTGAAAAGGCAGAGGAACCAGAGATCAAATTGCCAACATCCGCTGGGTCATCGATAAAGCAAGAGAGTTCCAGAAAAACATCCATTTCTGCTTTATTGGCTATGCCAAGCCTTTGATTGGGTGGATCACAATCAACTGTGGAAAATTCTGAGAGAGATGGGAATACCAGATCACCTAACCTGCCTCTTGAGAAATCTGTATGCAGGTCAGGAAGCAACAGTTAGAACTGGACATGGAACAACAGACTGGTTCCAAATAGGAAAAGGAGTACGTCAAGGCTGTATATTGTCACCCTGCTTATTTAACTTCTATGCAGAGTACATCATGAGAAACGCTGGACTGGAAGAAACACAAGCTGGCATCAAGATTGCCGGAAGAAATATCAATCACCTCAGATAGGCAGATGACACCACCCTTATGGCAGAAAGTGAGGAGGAACTAAAAAGCCTCTTGATGAAAGTGAAAGAGGAGAGTAAAAAAGTGGGCTTAAAGCTCAACATCCAGAAAATGAAGATCATGGCATCTGGTCCCATCACTTCATGGAAAATAGATGGGGAAACAGTAGAAACAGTGTCAGACTTTATTTTGGGGGTCTCCAAAATCACTGCAGATGGTGACTGCAGCCATGAAATTAAAAGACGCTTACTCCTTGGAAGAAAAGTGATGACCAACCTAGATAGCATATTCAAAAGCAGAGACTTTACTTTGCCAACTAAGGTCCGTCTTGTCAAGGCTATGGTTTTTCCAGTAGTCATGTATGGATGTGAGAGTTGGACTGTGAAGAAGGCTGAGCACCGAAGAATTGATGCTTTTGAACTGTGGTGTTGGAGAAGACTCTTGAGAGTCCCTTGGACTGCAAGAAGATCCAACCAGTCCATTCTGAAGGAGATCAACCCTGGGATTTCTTTGGAGGGAATGATGCTAAAGCTGAAACTCCAGTACTTTGGCCACTTCATGCGAAGAGTTGACTCATTGGAACAGACTCTGATGCTGGGAGGGATTGGGGGCAGGAGGAGAAGGGGATGACAGAGGATGAGATGGCTGGATGGCATCACTGACTCGATGGATGTGAATCTGAGTGAACTCCGGGAGTTGGTGATGGACATGGAGGCCTGGCGTGCTGCGATTCATGGGGTCGCAAAGAGTCAGCCACGACTGAGCGACTGAACTGAACTGAACTGCAGTGTTGTAATGAGACAGCTCTCCCCTGTCAGTTTTCATTCCGGTCCTAGTAATGCCAATGCCAAATAATGTTCAGACTACCATAATTGGGTTCATTTCATATGCTAGTAAGATTATGCTCAAAATCCTTCAAGCTAGGCTTCAACTGTACGTGAACTGAGAACTTCCAAATATACAAGCTGGATTTAGAAAAGGCAGAGGCACCAGAAATCAAATTCCAACATTCACTGGAACATAGAGAAAGCAAAGGAATTCCAAAAAAAATATCTGCTTCATTGACTGTGCTAAAGCCTTTGATTGTGTGGATCACAACAAACTATAGTTTCCACAACAAACTGTGGGAAATTCTGAAAAAGATGGGCACTTTAGTTGTGTCCAATTGCAATCGTATGAACTGTAGCCCACCAGGCTCCACTGTCCATGGGATTCTCCAGGCAAGAACACTGGGGTGGGTTGTCATTCCCTTCCCCAGAAATGTCACCAATAGGACATGGTAAAATATTTTATGATACCCCCCATGACAATATCTTTGCAACCATATTTTGGAGAATGTATTACTTACTTGTGACATAATAACTAATGGAAAATGCACAGTGTATACTAATAACTATATACCACAAAAATCTCAATCTGTCAGGGAAGAACACATGTGGAGAAAAAGACTAGGAAAAGAAATTATAAAATGGTAATTACAATTCTTGCTAGGTAGTAAAAAATACCACATATTTTTATTTTTTCTTTTATGGTTTTTACTTTCCAAATTTTCTAAGTAAGCATTTTTATAATAGGGGGAAAAAAATACTGCCTAAATATTGTCAAAGTGGCAGCTGAAGAGAACCAGACCAGAAGCAGAACACTTAGTTTGTTGGTATTTACTGTCCATGAGATTTCTGAGTCTTTGTTCGTGGCACACCAGAGTTGTAAGCAGCTTTCTTAGAAACTCTCCGGACCTCAGTCCCCTTCCACTCCCCTACTATGGTCCCATCAGGATTCCTCGAATCTCTGGACTCTCATCCCTACTATGGTCCCATCAAAACTCCTCGAATCTCTGGACTCTCATCCCCACTATGATCCCATCAAGACTCCTCGAATCTCTGGACTCTCATCCCCACTATGATCCCATCAGGACTCCTCGAATCTCTGGACTCTCATCCTATCACGCGCGCTCTCAGCACTCCTAAGTGACTTGCAGTTTCCTAGCTGCCGTAATTCTAGCTTTTCCCACAATATTGAGAGAGCCTCCATTCCTCTCTCCTTGGGGATAAGAATGCTTATAATATTTTTTTATATCCCCAGGAAGAACCATGTGATGACATGTCTGTGATCAGAGTTTCTGCTGTGGTCTGAAACTCTGTGGTCAGTTTCTCTTGTCAGAGTTTCTGCTCTGACCACTGCTTTTGCCCAGTGCAACCCGAGATAGCCATGGTCCATACCATGAGACTCTTTCTTAGCAATGCATGGTAATAACTGGACTATGGTGGACTAGCTTGGGTACTCCAGGGAATTTCATCAGTGGGCTGGCATTTTGAAACTGAGCCAGGCCCATCAGGCTCTTCCCTTGGAGACTTGAATTGGGAAGGACAGAAAGGAACACGCAGCTGGCAGAAGCTCAAGTTGAAGGGATGCACAGATGAAGTCAGGAGGGGAGGCTGCGTTCATGATAAGTCACGGCCATCCAGCCATGAGAAAGCAGAAACTATGAGCAGGCAGAGTCAGTGATGCGGGGGAAAGGCATGCAGAGTAGAGGGGAAAGGTGAGCTGTAGTGAGAGGCAAACCCACAAAATAGCATGGGGGAGAATCAGAGTGAAGTTTCAGACACTCCAGCTATCGAGGCTCTTAGATGTTGCTGCCTTACCACATGCTGGCTGACACGCTGTTTCCTATTTTTTACTTTGGTTCATCTCCCTAGGTTCCATGTGTTTCCTTATAATAACAAACCCACCCTACCATCCTGCCTCCCTTTGTGCTAATCTTATGTTACAGAAGTCTCTGTTTTTCTTGAAATCAGAAGCACTGAATTTGAATTTTGGTTGATCCATTTACTTACTGAATTGTGTATCCGCTTATTAAATAATATGTTAAAATTGTGCCAATATTCTATTCCCTAGGGACATGAAAATATGTGATTTGATACTTGTTCTTACTGATTATCTGTACGGGCCTTCAAAGTGGTGATAAAACATAAATATGAGAGGCATAAAGGATAGAATGGATATGATTGAATACTGGGGATGGGTGAGAGAGTCGGACACGACTGAGCGACTGAACTGAACTGAGAGAAAGTATAAGGAAAAGACATGAGAGAATTTTTAAATTATGTTTCAGAACTTTGTCTGGGTCACTGACAGAATGACAGTGCTGTTCTCCAAAATAAAGAATTCAAGGATGATGAGCATTTAAGGACATCTAGGTCTTGGTATCCAAAATGCAGCTGTGGAAAGAGATCATAACTTAAAACATTGATTTAGGAACAATAAATATTACCAATAATATTTGGATCTATGACTTTCACAATAAGAAGAAGGCTGAGGACTAAATTCTGGGCACCATTTAATGGGAGGCAGAGAATTAAGTTTCTAGAAAGGGGCCACATAGGAGTGATCCATTAGTGGGAGAACCAAGAGATGAATATGTCACAGATGCTAGACAGTGGTAGATTGTTTCAAGCAGGAGGACATAATCAGTAGTGCAAGTACCGCAGAGATATTGAGAAAGGTAAGGTATGGACTGAAAGATGCCCATTATATTTGTAATATGGAAGTTCCTGGTGACCTAGATGAGAGGGCTGAGTGAGAAAACCACTAAGAGAATAATGAGCTGAGGGCCAAACAGTAAGCATGAATTATTCATTCAGTAAGTTAGACTCAAATAGGGAAGAGAGAGACAGAGAAACACCCCAGGAAGGCGATGTGAGGGGATGCAGAGTCAGGAATTAATGGAGCCCATCCATTGGTCTTCACCCTTTTCCACAAAGCGGGAAAGTTTAACTCTCTTGGGTTCCAGCTGAGCATGGCTGAGTGTCCCCACAGGTCGGCTCCTCTGTGTTCTGGTCTCCTCCCCACTCCCCCCAAGTCCATGGGGAGCCCCTGTAGGAGCTCCTGCATGTAGTCTCTTCTGCCTCTGTCCAGGCTCCTCCTCCTGCAAGACTGGAAGAGAACCGCCCCTCTTCCAACTTAAACCCTGGCTCTGAGGTCTTCCTAGCTGTTCCACGTCTGCCTATAGGCATGTGAATGCCATGCTCTTCTAAAGAAGCGGAGAGACAAAGTGTGGGTTACATTGTGTAGGAGGAAACTAGGAGCTGTCCTCCAAAGCATGGTTTAGGAGGAAAGCAAGCAGGTGTGCCCAGGATTGGGTGTGGGCCCTCCAAGTCCCATCTGCTCCAGGGTCCCCCGCACTGTTGGCACCTATTCACATGCCTCCCTAAACAAACATTCATCCTCAAAGGATAGATTTATAAAGGGGGATAAAATACATAGTTAACTCTGATAAATTTCAGGAATCCTCTCTGCTGTGGATTCAATAAGACATGATGTTATAATCCCTCAGTTACACTAGAGGGATTTTGAGATGAGATAACTTGAATTCCAATAAACTTGAGGGAGATTCTCCTTAGGTTCTGTATGGGGGAAGGGAAAGGAATCCTTCATGCTGAGCTTGGTCCCCCTGCTGGGAAGGACAGGTTGTTGTCGGTTAGTCTCTAGGTCATGCTGACTCTTTTGCAGCCCCACGGACTATAGCCCGCCAGGCTCCTTCTTCCATGGGATTTTCCAGGCAAGAATACTGGAGTGGGTTGCTATTTCCTACTCCAGGGGTTCTTCCCGACCCAGGTTGAACTCGAGTCTCCTGCGTTGGCAAGAGGATTCTTTACCACTGACCCACCTAGGAATAGGTGATAAAAGAGTCTAGTTCCTGAGTAAGAAGGGGTGGGGCTCTGGGGCACAGGAGGGCATAGCTTACCTGCTGAAAGAGAAAGAGGAAAGTTTGGGAACAGGTAAACACACATTTGTAGATGTGGGGCAGGACAAGACAGAGTTCTTACTTATGGTTGTGATTTCACAGTAAATTATAAACAAAAGCTGCTGGCACTAAGTGTTCAGGAGATAAGAATTACTGCTACTAGTAATAGCAGATCTGTGTTTTGGATAATGAAGGGGAACCAGCTCCTTTATACACACTATCTTATTGAGCCCCCATCACAGCCTTCTGAAGTGCAATTAACCCTTAAATACAAGTTTGTTAACAAAGGACTTCTTCAGTATTCCAACACTGCTGAAAAAAAAGCCAGGAAATGCTAATTGCAATATTCCACTGAATATCTATGAAAGTTACACGGAAAGCTGTACCAATAAACATGTGTGTGCTTAGCTGCTCAGTCGCATCTAACACTTTGCAACCGCCTGGTCTCTACCCTGCCAGGCTCCTCTGTCCATGGGATTTTCCAGGCAAGAATATTGGAGTGGATTGCCATTACCTTCTCCAGGGGATCCTCCTGACCCAGAAACCGAATCTACATCTCCTGCTTTGACAGGCAGATTATTTACCCCTCTGCCATCTGGGAAGCCTCAAATAGACATGCTACCCTACATTTGAAGCAGTCTATACCTAAGCAAATTTTTCTTCCCTGGTCATTTCCTATTATTCCATGGAGGCCCTGGCTTCTAGGATTACAATTACATTAACGTCCAAGAAGGCACAGTAAAAATGATTTTTAAATGATATAACTTGTAAGGATCTTTATAGTTTGATCTTCTTGATCCTAATCATGAGACCAGCTGGAGAGAAACTTGTCAAAGAACTTCAGGAGTACTGAATTATTGGAATTTATCAGATATCAGATGTTTGAGACATGGAGAAAGGTAAAGTCACAGCTTTTAGGGTCCTATCTTTAGATTGCTGCATCAAAAGACCTGGGATTCTGTTCAACTGAACAGCAACATGTGAGCATTATGCTGGGCTTCAGGGTTTTCATACCAAAATGATGCAAATACACCCAATGCCCATAAGAAGTTTACAGTCAGTCAGAGGAAGAAAAATACAGACATCGATAATGATTTTGTAGACTTTATGGCAGGCACAGCCCCAGGCCTAGCGATTCTGATTAATTGGGCCAGGGAGTCAGCGTTTTCTGAAAGCTCCCCTGTGACTCTCCTGTGCATCACAGTTGAGAACCCTGCTCTGGCTCCTAAGGCAGGTGTAGGTGGATAAATGAGTGATGGTACAGATGGAAAACAGATGGGGAAACAGTGGAAACAGTGTCAGACTTTATTTTGGGGGGCTCCAAAATCACTGCAGATGGTGACCGCAGCCATGAAATTAAGAGACGCTTACTCCTTGGAAGGAAAGTTATGACCAACCTAGATAGCATATTAAAAAGCAGAGATATTACTTTGCCAACAAAGGTCCGTCTAGTCAAGGCTATGGTTTGTCCAGTGATCATGTATAGATGAGAGAGTTGGACTGTGAAGAAAGCTGAGCTCCGAAGAATTGATGCTTTTGAACTGTGATGTTGGAGAAGACTCTTGTGAGTCCCTTGGAAGGCAAGGAGATCCAACCAGTCCATCCTAAAGGAGACCAGTCCTGGGTGTTCATTTGAAGGACTGATGCTGAGGCTGAAACTCCAATACTTTGGCCACCTCATGCAAATAGTTGGCTCATTAGAAAAAACCCTGATGCTGGGAAAGATTGAGGGCAGGAGGAGAAGGGGACGACAGAGAATGAGATGGCTGGATGGCATCACTGACTCGATGGACGTGAATCTGAGTGAACTCCGGGAGATGGTGATGGACAGGAAGGCCTGGCGTGCTGCAATTCATGGGATCACAAAGAGTCGGACATGACTGAGCAACTGAATTGAACAGGTAATACTGCAGTGAGAGGCTCGGGCCTCCCTGTAGAAGGCCTTTAAAACAACCTTGAGGGAAAGAGGTTATTACACCTAAATGGTAAGATTATTCCAGCAAAAGTGGGGCAAGAAGATTGGCATGCATAGGCACTGAAGGTCATGAGGTCAGTTAGGAAACTTGGAAAGGCAAAAGGAATCAAGGGTCAAGTGCAGAATTGGGAAAGTAGAAATGAAAAGGAAGCAGTAAGTGAGAGAAACATGATAACAGGCAGGATGTGAAATCTAATGAGATGGAAAGAGGGGAAGAAGAGGCAGGACTCCAAATGGTCCTCAGAGCTTTATGTGTGGGTGACCGGATAAAGGTAATGCATTAAAACAAATAAGGAAATCAGACACTGGTTCTGGTGATCTTAGTATGGAGGAATGAAAAGTAGAGGATTCGAGGGAAAGGTCAGAGAGCAAAGTTGGAAGATAAAGATAAGGAGCAGATAATCCATGATGCTCCTACTTCAAAAATAAAACAAGAGCTGCCACTATTCCAGGAGCATACCCTTTTCAAAACCATCTTTCTAAAATTAGCATTGTTAGCATATTTAAACAGTTACTGGAGCTTTTACTGACTTCCCATTGCTGCCATAACAAATTACCTCAGACTTAGTGGCTTAAAAGCAATGCAGCTATATTATCTTATAGCTCTGTAGGTTAGATGTCTGAAGTGGGTCTCTCTGGGTTAAAAATAAGGTGTTGGCAGGGCTACACTCTTGTCTAGAAAGTCTGAGAAAGAATCCGTTTCCTTGCCTTTTCCTGCTTCTAGAGTCTGCCTGCAGACCTTGGCTCCTGGGCCCCACTCCCTCCATTTTCAAGGCCAGAAATGGTGAGTCTAGATTTTTCATATTGAATCACTCTGACTTCCTCTTCTGCCTCCCTCTTCCACTTCTAAGGGCCCTTATGATTATATTGGACCCACCCAAATAATCCATGATAAACTCCCCCATTTTAAGGTCAACTAGCAACCATAATTCCAATTAAAATCTTCATTCTCATTTTCCATGTGATGTAATGTAGTGACAGGTTCTGGCAATTAGGACATAGACATCTTCGGAGACCATTATTCCATTTACCACAGAGATGTTTCATGTTTTTAGGCTCATGTTATAAATTCAACTCTGACTTCCAGGTCTGTTTTAGTATTTTATAATGCACATATCAGATGGTGACTGCAGCCATGAAATTAAAAGACACTTACTCCTTGGAAGAAAAGTTATGACCAACCTAGATAGAATATTTAGAAGCAGAGACATTGCTTTGCCAAAAAAGGTCCATATAGTCAAGGCTACGGTTTTTCCAATAGTCATGTATGGATGTGAGAGTTGGACTGTGAAGAAAGCTGAGCACTGAAGAATTGATGCTTTTGAACTGTGATGTTGGAGAAGACTCTTGAGAGTCCCTTGGACTGCAAGGAGATCCAACCAGTCCATTCTGAAGGAGATCAGCCCTGGGATTTCTTTGGAGGGAATGATGCTAAAGCTGAAACTCCAGTACTTTGGCCACCTCATGAGAAGAGTTGACTCATTGGAAAAGACTCTGATGCTGGGAGGGATTGGGGGCAGGAGAAGGGGATGACAGAGGATGAGATGGCTGGATGGCATCACTGACTAGATGGATGTGAGTCTGAGTGAACTCTGGGAGTTGGTGATGGACAGGGAGGCCTGGCGTGCTGCGATTCATGGGGTCGCAAAGAGTTGGACACGACTGAGCGACTGAACTAAACTGAACTGAAAACTTTGTTCCTTTTTATAGAGGCCTTACTCTATGGTATTGGAACTAACTCCCAAAAGCCAGGAAATATTATTCAACATAGAGGAATAATATTAACTTGAGTGTAAATATAAAAAATTGCAAAGGATTCCATTCTGTTATTATAGAAGTCAAGAAGTTTCTTAGTTACTTTCACCATTTTACTTCTATGTTTTTCATTTCGTGAGACTTGTAATCATTTGCTAGGGTGGCAGTAACAAAGAACCACACATTGGGTGGTGGCTTAAACAACAGAAATTTGTTTTCTCACACTTCTGGAGTCCAGAAGTCTGAGACCAAGGAGTCAACAATGATTGGTTTCTTCCGGGGTTCGTAGGGAAGGCTGTGCCCCAAGCTTCTCTCCTTGGCTGGTAAATATCTGTCTTATCTCTCATCATGCCTCTGTCTTACCATTGTCTTCCCTTGGTACATATCTGTGTCCAAATTTCTTCTTATAAGGACAACAGTCACTGGGTTAATGGCGTCACCGATGATTTCATTCTAGCTTACTTGCCCCATTAAAGACCCTGTCTCCAAATCAGTGTCATTCTGAAGGCCTGGCAGTTAGGACTTAAACATATGAATTTTTCAGGGAGACAATTCGGGCCATAACATAATGTGCTGGGCTAAGTTGCTTCAGTCGTGTCCGACTCTTGGCAAGCCTGTGGACCGTAGCCTGCCAGGCTCCTCTGTCCACGGGATTCTCCAGGCAAGAATACTGGAGTGGATTGCCATTTCCTTCTCCCATAACATAATAGGATAAACCCATTACAAAATGAATCTCGCATGCTAACTCTGCTGCTTGGTGGCTGCCTCAGAGCATCTTTTGGGAAGGATTCTGAAGGCGTATCTGGGTTCGTCTGGAAAGAGCGCTGGAATCAACCAGCAATGACTGACTGGTGGATGCCGGCTAGTGGAGTAGCAGGTAGCATCCCAATCAGTTATCACACGAGGAGTGAGAGATTCTTTTTGCTCAGTACAGAGTAGACTACGATCTTTGAAAAATAATGTTGGATGCTGACGTACTAAGCCATCGGTTACATCATAACCTAGACTTCATTGCCTCACTTCCACTAGATGTTTTAAGCATCTCTAATTGAATATAGTACCAGACTGACCAGTGCCTAAATGCTCAAATAATGATTAGAGAGACTGCCTTAGGAATCCAAGTCATTAGTAAGCCATTAAAATGAATTACGCATTTATAAAAGATGCCTTTTATAGGAAAAATGAATCATTGGAGAAGGCAGCCATTATATTGTTTTGAGAGCTACATACAGACGAGTTCATTTAACAATAATGCACTTGGGCATCATCCACACACGCACAAAAGAACTGATTAGAAAACTATGAGGACCTCATCTCGCTTTCATTGAAAGCAGCAAAGCATAATTATTCAAGGCTTAATTTGATTTTTATAAGATTAACCCTGTGAAGAAAAATCGATGGGGTATATAGTCCCTGGAATAGTGTGACATGTTTCTATATTATCAAAACTATGCCATAAAAGGTAGAGTTTTGAACCAGCCATTTACAAGGCTGACCACTACTATCATTTCTGAGGGTGAGTCTGCAGTGGAATTGAAGAAAATTTGGCTGAGAGCCTTGTCCCAATTAATCCCAGCCATGTGTCTCTGTTCTTATGCCACCATGAGGCTAAAGATGCGGTAGACAGACAGGTAAAGCTGTTCCAAACCAGAGGGCTGAAGGAGAGTGGCTGACACTCGGCATTATTCAGTAAAGGAGCCAATTCTGTTGGGAGGACTGATGTTTCAAGGCTAGCATCAGATGCCCAGAGATTTGACAAGATAAACCAGAATGTGTGCTGGGTGTACTCTACACCGTGTTTATTTTCACCACAAAAGTTAGTCTTTGCTGACAAGTATGGAGTGGGACCAAGCTGGCTTCCTGCCACTCAGCTGAAGCTCGTGGGGACAGTGTCACGTGAGGCTGGCGCTCAAGAAAACCAGTGTGATGCAGCCAGTTCAGGGGACACCAAAGCCTTCCTCCCGGGCTGACCTGACAGCAGTAGAATCAGGGCATAGAGGGGCTACCAAGGAACAGATGAGCAGTCACGCCACTCCTCTCTCACACTGCTTGGTAGTTCTCATTATAATTTTCCACAAGTATTATATCAATAGGAATCATATAAAGAGTCTGAATATATCAATCGTTTAAAAAATATCAATACGAAATTGTAAAAAATAGTTAAGCTCACAAATGTTATATGAATCCTTATAAAAGATGTGACTATAGCAATCATGTTTTAAATATCAATGCAAAATTGTAAAATATATATAAAAGTGTAAAGAATGTTCTCTTAATGGGAACCCTCCTACACTGTTGCTAGGAATGTAAATTGGTGCAGCCACTATGGAAAACAGTATGAGTTTCCTTAAAAAGCTGAAAATAGAGTTGCCATATGATCCAGAAATCCCAGTCCTGGGCATATATCAGGCAAAAACTAT